>NC_059072.1:326408574-327085437 GCF_020497125.1 Mauremys mutica
CACCTCTACAGCACTAATTGTTTAGAAATCCTGTAGGAAATAACCACTGCTTTGTGTATTAGGAGTAAGTGATGAGCTATCAGTGTCTTCTGATGAAATAGGGTGAACCTGACTAATGGTTAAAGCTGGTTGAAAAAATCTGAGATTTTTTTCCCTTGTAGAATTTCTATTGGAAAAAATGCTTTTGAAAATTATAGCCATGTCACGGGGGCCTTGCGTGTTTAGTGGGGCCACCCCCGTTGGCCCAGTGTAAGGTTGGTACACCCCATCACACAGTCATCAGGACTCCCTGTGGGATCAGGTAATTACAATAAGGGAGGCTCAGGAACCCTGGGCAGGGCCAAGCAAACAATCAGTCTGTAGCCCCTGGATATGGCTGAGCAAGCAAACAGTCTGTGGCCCCTTAGCCTTCTGGCTGGGGCAGGCAATAACAGTTGGGGATTCTGAACCTCTGGGCAGGGCAGAACAAACAATCAGTCTATAGCTCCAGGATGGGGCAGAGCAAGCAAACAGTAGCCACACCTAGTGGCAAGTGTGTGGGGTGGGAGTAGGGGAACCCGGACCCTCCTTACTCCTCTGGGTTCCAACCCTGGGCCCCATGAAGCCAGGAAATTCCCAGTTAAGGGTTTAAGCATCGGCTTCTAATACATTCCCTGGGTCACTTCCTACTGCAAGGTTAATCTCAGGCATCTCCTCAGCTGGCAGCAGCTCAGCATCCCAGTCAGTCTCTGCAGTCGGCTGATCGGCTACAGCGTAGTCTGGGTCCATGGTTCTTGCCATTTGGAAAGTTGCAGATTCCTCTGCAGGAGCCTGCAGCACACATACTTTTTCCTCCTCAGCCAGCCCAGACTGAGCTGGGCTGACTCTTTTTTTTATCTGTCACTTCCACTTGGAGCATGGGCACCAGGGGTGAGGGGGAGTTGTCTCCGGGGCTCACAGTGATTGGTCAGGCCCTGTTGGCCGAGTGCGGGGTTGGTTCACTACTTCACAGTCCAAAACATTAAAATTCCTGTGTGAATGTTAAAAACAAAATGAAAATATTAATTTTGTTTCAGCATCAAATGCTTCAGTTTTTAAACACATTTGTTTTTGTTTACAATTTTTGGGTCTCTTTCCCCAACCTCTATATAAGAAGTATGGCAAGAGACCACCCTGGCTTAACCAGGAGATCTTCAATGATCTAAAACTCAAGAAAGAGTCTTACAGAAAGTAGAAAATCGGTCAAATTACAAAGGATGAATATAAACAAATAACACAAGCATGTAGGGACAAAATTAGAAAAGCCAAGGCACAAAACAAGATCAAACTAGCTAGGGACATAGAGGGAAACAAGAAAACATTCTATAAATACATTATAAGCAAGAGGAAGACCAAGGACAGAGTAGACCCGTTACTCAACGAAGTGGGAAAGACAATAACGGAAAATGTGAAAATGGCAGAGGTGCTTAATGACTTCTTTGTTTCGGTTTTCACCAAGAAAGTTGGCAGCGATTGGACATCTAACAGTGAATGCCAGTGAAAATGGGGTAGAATGAGAGTCTAAAATAGGGAAAGAACAAGTAAAAAATTATGTAGACAAGTTAGATGTCTTCAAATCACCAGGGCCTGATGAAATGCATCCTAGAATACTCAAGGAGCTGACTGAGGAGTTATCTAGGTCATTAGCAATTATCTTTGAAAGGTCATGGAAGACGGGAAACATTCCAGAAGACTGGAAAAGGGCAAATATTGTGCCCATCTATAAAAAGGAAATAAGGTAATAGGTGGAGATATACCAATCTCCTAGAGCTGGAAGGGACCTTGAAAGGTCATGGAGTCCAGCCCCCTGCCTTCACTAGCAGGACCAATTTTTGCCCCAGATCCCTAAGTGGCCTCCTCAAGGATTAAACTCACAATCCTGGGTTTAGCAGGCCAATGCTCAAACCACTGAGCTATCCCTCCCCCCAGGATAAGGACAACCTGGGGAATTACAGACCAGTCAGCTTAACTTCTGTACCTGGAAAGATAATGGAGCAAACACCTAGAAGAGAATAAGGTGATAAATAACAGTCAGCATGGATTTGTCAAGAATAAATCTTGTCAAACCAACCTGATAGCTTTCTTTGACAGGGTAACAAGCCTTGTGGATAGTGGGGAAAGTGGTAGATGTGGTATATCTTGACTTTTTAGTCAAGGCTTTTAATACTTTCTCGCATGACCTTCTCATAAACAAACTAGGGAAATACAATCTAGATGGAGCTATGTAAGGGTCCGTGTACGGGTCCCCTTGTCAGCTGAGGGGTCGTTCTTCGCCTTCGGGGCACCTGGGACCCAGGCCGCCTCACTACAGGGGGCTGAGTAGCAGTTCAGTCTTAAAGTCTACGCCCTAGATCAGAGTGGGGCAACAGGCAGTAGCCCTGGGCTCAGACCCTCAGGCAGGGGCTGAGCAACCAACCAGTAGTTCCGGGGCTCAGACCCTCAGGCAGGGCTGAGCAAACACACACAGCAGTCAGGAGCTCAGACCCTCAGGCAGGGCTGAGCCAACACACAGCAGTTCAGTGGCTCAGACCCTCAGGCAGGGCTGAGCAGCAGTTCAGTTTGTAAAGCCCAAGCCCTAGCTCAGGGCGGGGCAGCAATAGGTACAGGGCTCAGGCCCTTAGGCAGGGCTGAGCAGCAAACAGGTAAGTCCTGGCTTCTATACTGGAGTGGTGGGGTGAGGGGGAGACTGCCACCCGTGAGTGGGGGGTGGCAGGGGGGACTCAGGCCCACCCACTCCACTGCATCCCGGCCCAGGGCCCTAGCAGCAGCGTGGATCTGCTGCAGTCAGTGGGGATCCTGGCCGCAACACACTGACATAGGCTCAGTGTCTGCTACAGCCAGACTGGGGTCAGCTATCCCCAGGCCACTTCCAATCTCCCCCTCCACTGGTACCTGTGTTGTTGTGGCTTTGGCAGGGGGGTCCACCAGCATCGGCTCCTCAGGATACGGGTGCACGGGAGGGCTCGACTCCTCCTCAGGGTACCGGGCTCGGGGCAGACTCGGCCAGTCCTCCTCAGGGTACCGGGCTCGGGGCAGGCTCGGCCAGTCCTCCTCAGGGTACCGGGCTCGGGGCAGGCTCGGTTCAGCAGGAGCTCGGGCACCAGCGTCTGTCCTCTCCAGTGGCCGGGCGGCAACTGAGAGTTGGGGCCGGGACTTTATACTTCCTGTCCCGCCCCTTGACTTCCGGGGGCGGGGACAGGCGGCGGTGACTCCGCCCACTTCAGCAGCTGTGCTGGTTCGGCCCCCTCAGGTGCAGCTGGGAGCCAGGCCACCTCACTATAAGCTACTATAAGGTGGGTGCATATCCCCTTAGGCTGGTTGGAAAATCGTTCCCAGAAAGTAATTATCAGTGGTACACAGTCATGCTGGAAGGGCATAATGAGTGGGGTCCTGCAGGGATCAGTTCTGGGTTTGGTTCTATTCAATATCTTCATCAATGATTTAGATAATGGCATAGAGAGTACACTTATCATACCAAGCTGGGAGGGGTTGCAAATGCTTTGGAGGTAGGATTAAAATTCAAAATGATCTGGACAAACTGGAGAAATGGTCTGAAGTAAATAGGATGAAATTCAATAAGGTCAAATGCAAAGTACTCCACTTAGGAAGGAACAATCAGTTGCACACACACAAAAAGGGAAATGATTGGCTAGGAAGGAGTACTGCAGAAAGGGATCTGGAGGTTATAGTGGATCACAAGCTAAATATGCGTCAACAGTGTAACGCTGTTGCAAAAAAAGCAAACATCATTCTGGGATGTATTAGCAGGAGTATTGTAAGCGAGACATGAGAAGTAATTACTCACACAATTACACACTGATTAGGCCTCAACTGGAGTATTGTGTCCAGTTATGGGTGACACATTTCAGGAAAGAGGTGGACAAATTGGAGAAAGTCCAGAGAAGAGCTACAAAAATGATTAAAGCTCTAGAAAACAGGACCTATGAGGGAAGATTGAAAAAATTGGGTTTGTTTAGTCTGTAGAAGAGAAGACTGAGGGGACATGATAACAGTTTAAGTACATAAAAGGTTGTTACAGGGAGGAGGAAGAAAAATTGTTTTTCTTTACCTCTGAGGATAGGACAAGAAGCAATGGGCTTAAACTGCAGCAAGGGCGGTTTAGGTTGGACATTAGGAAAAACTTCCTAATTGTCAGGGTGGTTAAGCACTGGAATAAACTGCCTAGGGAAGTTGTGGAATCTCTATCACTGGGGATTTTTAAGAGCAGGTTGGACAAACACCTGTGAGGGATGGTCTAGATAATACTTAGTCCTGCCTTGAGTGCAAGGGACTGGACTAGGTGACCTCTCAAGGTCTCTTCCAGTTCTATGATTCTAAGTTGAAAGTGTAAAACAGTGACAAACTGCTAGTATTGGGTGTGTACAGGGGAATACATGACAATCCTCTGTGTGTGTGTGCATGCCTGGATTTACTTCCTATAAGACAATACAGTTGCCATTGGCCAAACTTTGTCCTCAAAGTTGTCTGTGCAACCCCCACTGAAGGAATTGTGTGTAAAATCTTGGCTGTGTTGCAGTCAATGGCAAAACTTCCATTGACTTCAATAAGGCCAGGATTTCATCTGAGTACATATCTGATGGCAGATCTTAGCTGTATATATTCATTGATAGCAGAACACCATAGTTATCTGTATGTACATGGAATGGCTCATCAGTATTTTATTATGATACTTGCAATTATTGTGAATATGTTGTTGGTGTCACAGTATGAACAGTGTGCTAGACCATTAACTTCTTTGATATTTCATATATCCAGTCACACCCAGCAGCCCCTCTGCCACCCAAAACTACCCATAATCCTCTATTGTCACCTATGGGATAGGGGTGGGTCCTAGCAAGAAAACGTGGGTGGATTTTTGGTCCTGGGTAGAAAAGGTTGAAAACCATTGGTCTATGTCACGCTTACTAAAAGACTGCCTCTCTCCCTTAAGTCACACAGTAGTTAGGACAAGGTGGGATGCTATGGGTTTTTGAAGTTGACCTCACAGGGGGAGGAACAGAGGCTTCTCATTTGGGCACCCTTATATTTGGAATTCACGTCCTTTGCATGTCTGCTACAATGTGGGGCTTTAGCAACTTTTAGGTATATTTGTCTGGTCTGATGTATATTTAAGCTCTATATTTAATCTTTGTGTTTTTTTATTTTTTTTTATTATTTTAAAATAATTTGACTGCTCTGGCTTGCAGCAACCAAGACACTTTATAAAAACCTCACTATGTACTGCACTTTATAATTTTCATTTATCCTTTTTGAGCCAGTACTTAGTTACTTCAGCATAAGTGCTTAACAACCCAGAAACAGAGTGGCAAAGAGTCCTGTGGCACCTTATAGACTAACAGAAGTTTTGGAGCATGAGCTTTCGTGAGTGAATACCCACTTCGTCGGATGCATGGGAAACAGAGTGATGAGCAAACCTCAAGAGCTTTGATGTTGAGTTCCATTTAGGTAAGCTCCCAATGGTCTCTTGTGTCTGCAGAATTTGGATGGGGATCTTGCAAGAACAGGTTTTATGATATTTTGGAACATATGGTTCTAGTATTACATAGATCTCAGAAGCATAAAAGTAGACAGGTGAACTTGAGATATGAGTCCCTTCAAAAACATCTGTTCAATATGGGTTCCAGGAATGCACAAATGTATTGGCAGAAGTTCCATTTTTCTCCAAGCTAGTTTGCCTCATACTACACAGGAACTATGACATGGCAATAGATCAGTGGTCCATCTATTCCTGGATTTTGTCTCAAACAGTGGCCAATGGTTGATAGCTTTGAAGAAAGGCATAAAACCCACCAGAAGGAGGAAACCATGGATAAGGATATATTCTAGAGAGTTCTGTGCTCTGTGTAGGGATTTCTAACTCCCCTCTCTTTCTTTGGCACAGAATATCAGTTATGTCAACAAGGGGGTATGGCTCTACTTTCTTTTGGGCTATGCATTCCATAGGTACTGGGGAGCAGTTAAATAATTTGCACCTGGTGGTTGGAATTACACTGCTGTGATCAAACTGAGCAGTGTGTGCTCAGACAGTGGTTTATGTGCCAAAGGATTCAAAGCCTTTAATAATATAAAAGACACATGTAGGTTAGTACAAGAGTAAAGACCAGGGCTTCATGGGATTTCACTCAATTCCTTCTTTTTCTCATTTTACACTTTTGGCTTTGCCAAGTCCCCTTTAAAATAAAACTGAGCCTTCATCGTGAAGATGGGGACTGGGCTGTTCCAGTCTGCCATCTAAAAGCCCTGTGTTACTTTTGTTTAGTGTTACTTTTTAAAAAAAGTTTCTTCTATCTGATTGAAGCCACATTTTAAAAAAAAGCCTTTTTCTTTTAGTCAGGCCTCAGACTTGAAATACAATAATTTTCAGAAATTGTTCTCATCTGGTAGATTATATTTAAAATGTGTATGTCTATGTCCATCATATCACAGAGAAAGAAAACAAGCAAGCAACCCCCCTTGCAAGATTATTTATTTATTCATATTGCAGCATTGCCTAGGACAGGGTCAGCAACCTTTCAGAAGTGGTGTGCTGAGTCTTCATTTATTCACTCTAATTTAAGGTTTCGTGTGCCAGTATTGCATTTTAACATTTTTAGAAGGTCTCTCTCTATGTCTATATTATATAACTAAACTATTGTTGTATGTAAAGTAAACAAGGTTTTTGAAATGTTTAAGAAGCTTCATTTAAAATTAAATTAAAATGCAGATCTTATCAGTTTAGTGCAGTGGCTCTTAACCTGGGGTGCATGCACCCCCTCAGGGTGCAAGATGCCCTTTCTGGAAGTGCGAGACATGCTAGATTTTTTTTAGAAGATAAATCATCGAAAACACAAATTAAGCACAGGCACATAAGTACAACTACTTTGTTTCATCAGACCTATATATTTATTAACATTATACATGTTTTAACGATCACAGTAACTCCTCACTTAACGTTGTAGTTATGTTCCTGAAAAATGCGACTTTAAGCAAAACAATGTTAAGCGAATCCAATTTCCCCATAAGAATTAATGTAAATGAGGGGGAGTTAGGTTCCAGAGACATTTTTTTCACCAGACAAAAGAGTATATTTACACACACACACACACACACACAGTATAAGTTTTAAACAAACACAGTGATAATGATTGTGAAGCTTGGATGAGGTGGAGGAGTCAGAGGGTGGGATATTTCCCAGGGAATGCCTTACTGTTAAATGATGAACTAGCAATTGGCTGAGCTCTCAAGGGTTAACTCTCACAACACTCTGCAAAGCAGCAGGAAAGAAGGGAGGGCAGACAGAGACATACATCCTGTGTGTGAGAGAAAAATGTGCATTTCCCCTTTAAGTAGCTGACCCCAGGCTTAAGTACACTGCCTTGTTAATTAAATCAGCTTGCTGAGACTTGAGACCTGCAACTACTGCCTAGAAGCTCTGGCCCTCCATCTTGCCTATTAGAAGCACCAGGGGAGGTATTTAGTTTTCCTAGATTTCTGGGTGGGGGCTTGAGACAGTTTTGCTTTGTAATTTTAAGAGGAACCCCTAGACATTGAACCCGTCCCTTGTTGCTGCTGGCACCACCTGGCAGACAGATTACGTATCCACAAAAGCTTGTGGTTAGAGGGGTAGCTGTGGAACATGTGGAGAGGTGGAAAGATGAGAAAGGAGCTATGAAGGGAGAGGGGGAGCCAAAAGGTACATGAAAGAGGGTAGGGAGAGGCTGTAAAAATAGAAGCCCAGATGAAGAACAAGTAAATACCTGTAAATATCAACAAAGGGTCCATTAACTGGAGGACTCAAGAAATGTAGTTAGGAAGCTGCAAAGGGGCCTCCCTCGTTGGCTGTCTCCAACTGCTGGAGGCTTTTAAGTCCTTCCCAGAGGCAGAGCCCAGTGGTCGTGTGGGCCACTGGCACCTGGTGTCCCCTAATGGGTTCCCCTGGCTCTGGAAGTTTGGGGATAGGAAGAGAGGAAGCCCAGCTTCCCTTGCCTTCCTCCCTGGCTGCTGCTGCTTCTACATGGGCTCCAGGGGGCTAGCGCCTTCTACACTTTCCTATAGAGCCAGCCATATAGAAATTTCATAGTGACCAGGCACCTGCTGGAATTCTTGGCCATGGACAGAGGGACGGAAAGCCAGGCTACTTCTCCCTCCCTTCCCCGGGGGTGATATATTAGGGAATTTGGGGGCTTTTAAGCTCCGACCCCAGAGTCTAGGAGTTGATAGCCATATAGGGGCAACATTTTGATAATTATCCTTCAGAAAACAAACTCACCCCAGCCCCCTGTCAGCAGCAGGCACCACCTACCCTAGGTATTGCTATTAGTATAGAACATGGCTGCAGGTTAATGTGATCTGAATGATTTTTGCACCCACATACCATTGTCACAGTCTTGTATGACTGTCTTCCAGCCCTGTTCAGGATCTAACCTATGTTGCACCTGTCTCCCAGGGCCGAATCAAGCCAACTTGGGGCTCTAAGTATAGCCCATGCTATGACCCCACTCCTGCACCGTGGCCCCATCCCTCTTTGAGATGCAACAGGTTTTAGATGAATGAAGGGCAATTCACACCTCTTGGAACTATTGTTTCATACTGTCTGCAGGCTCGGGTCATGCTTGGGTTGCAGGGTCAAGCTTTTCTTTGCCTCCAAGTAGTCTAGAAACAATGCATTTTAATAAAACCTGAAATTCTGATCTCATCATGTGACTCCAGGAGCTAAGATGCTATAGGCCGATGTCTGTGCCCTGTGATTTAATCTGGCCTTGGGTCCTTCTCAGTATTGACTGGAGATACAAATACTGTCTAGTCCACAGAATTATGCACATTTCTGCTGGTGTCACTGACTATTCTGAACAAGTGAAAAGCAATGGAAATGTTTTGCTTTCCATTCTACACAATGTGGGGAACGCTTTCCCTGCCAACATGTCCTGAGTGTGCCCGGAACAGCACCAGGGAAACAATATTATTACTAGTATATTGGATACATAACATGGCATAACCTTTTGGACATTAATGAACAACCTTATACAATGAAACCTGAAGGGTTGTTTGATCACCCCTACCTATGCCAGAATCTTGCCACTTCTGCTGTCAGTACGAGGGTGAAGGAATAACTTGTTCTCAGTCTAAGGAGACTCGAAGAGTTGATCAATGGCTCTTTTTTGGAAAAAATAAAGAGGTTCTACAAAATAAGAAGTGAACTGTAACCAACTGCAGAAATTGGGAGGAGAAGGCCAAACCTATGTCACAGTGAATTATATAATTTTTCAATATTGAGATTCCAGCCATGAATAATAACTTATTCAGGATCAGACAGGAAGCCAGTGGCAGAGAGGGAATTCCTCTGTAATTCCTGGCTCCCATTTCAGTGCTCACTGCCCTATGTGCTGGCTTCTGTGAATTCACTACCAACTCAGGCCTGGTTATGACACCATGGAGCATGCCCAGCTAACCAATCAGAACTTGACTTAGGATATTTTAATGGTCACTGTCTAGATAAGTTTGAAATAATATTTGCTATCACTTCAAAAATGGCCTAACCCTGAGGAACATAAGGAGCAGTCCTTTCTATGCCTCTCCAGGATTGAGCCTGAAGTGTGGCTCATTTTTCTCCAGATAACAATACAGAGAAGTGAAAAAAAAACTTTAATTCTTTCTTACCTTCTGCAAACTTTGTAATGCAGCTAAAGTGATACCTAAATATAAATGCTGCTATGGTTACTGATTGTACTCTTCTGAGTTGCAGCAGGAGAATAACTGATTGTGTTAAAGAACAGGTTGTATGCGAGAGATAACATCTGACCTCTATGATGTTAATTTTCATTTATCTTAGTCAACATTTTCAAACTTGGGTTGAGGCCCATTGAGAGAAATTTGAGGTCTTGGTACATCATATTTGCTGGAGCCCCTCTCTTCCCATTTCATTTTATTTACACGTTACAGATGGTTTGGGGAGGCCTACTGAGCTTGGACTCTGGTACAATTGTTCCTTCTTTCTCCTCCTCTTGTCAACCCTGCTTGAGTGCCCAAAGTTTGGTTTCTAAAACCAAAATTAGATATCTACCTAATTAAATTTTATTTTGTTTAACTTTGGATTTAGGAGCCTAACTCGACACAGATAGGCTTAAAAAGTTTGGCCATAATTCTGAGACTGTAGAATTTTTAATGTAGTGTTCATTGATCCCTCAGTCCTAAAATGCTTGCAAAAGCTCTGCTATATTCTGCATCCAGTTCCAACTGGCTGAGCCTAACAGCAACAGGAATATCACACAGCTACACCCAAGTTCTACGTCTGGGAAGCTCAGCCCTTCCCCAAAGTATCTGGTGTGGTAAATAAATATCTCCTGTAGATTTCTAGGTACATTTTCCAGTTTCATTTGGTGAGGCCTAAGAATGCAGCATAGGTTTGTAGAGTGGGGATGATCTTGCACCAAGAGTACTTAGGCACCTAAACCCTGCCACTTCCTTATTCATGTTATTTGTTCTGCAGTAATTAGTGCCCAGTGGCTCCAGCCAAGTTCAGGGCCCCATTGTGCTAGGCCCTGTACAAATGCATTGTAAAAAGAGGAGTGGGGGAAACCCTGCCTCCTATCTGCCCTGTTCATGATGTCTTGTCCTCTCTGAGGTGTTAGGGGAGAGCAGTAGCTGCACAGGAACTTGTGACTGTGACTGGCCTTTTCACAGGAAGTATCATTAGTATTTGTATGACAGTAATGCTCCAATGTGCTAGATGCTGTGAAGTGCTGAGACACAGTCCCTTCCTCAACAAGCTTATGGTCTAAGGGTATGTCTACACTGGAGCTGGATAGAAGGTGTCACTTCCAGCTCGAGTGGACCTATCTGCACTAGCTCTGATCAAGCTAGAATGCTAAAAATAGCAGTGACAGTATGAGTGATGGGAGGGGCTAGTGAGACACTTCTGAGTCCCTAGGTGCTACAGTTCAGGGCAACTGCACCTGTATTCCCTCTGTGTGGTCCAGCTAGGGCACCTACACTAGTTCCAGGCGCTTCAGCTCTCACTTCTCTTGGGCAGAGACTCACGTCTCTCTCCCTCCTGACTGGGAGTTTTCCAGGGGGCACTGTTCCCTGCCTACACAGTGAATTCCCCAGGAAGTCAGACTGTCTAAGCAGGCTTGATTTGCCTTCTCATCAGAGGCTATAAATAATATAAATACTCATGGGCATAAGTTATCACACAGCCCTTTCTAAGCAAGCACATTTATTCTTAAGGTGAAAGCATTACAGAGAAAACCTATTTAAAAACAATAAACAAGCCTACACACATGTTAATCAGCTTACCTGAGATCACCCCAGCTCCAACAAGGGCTGTGCCAGGTGACCAGTTCTTCAAACCCCACCAAGGATTTTTTTTCTATGGTCACAAGAAAACAATAGTTTGTCCAGAACAAGCACCCCCTTCAATCTGAGAGTCTCTCCTTTATACAGTTTGGCCCTTTGATATGCTGAGATCATGAACAGGCAATCAGCCAAAAATGATCCCCCTCCTCAGGGTGAAGCTTCAAAAGGTTGGGTCTTTGCATAACCAGAGCAGTGGTAATTTGCATTCCCATCCCGCCAGGTCTTTCCTTCGGACCTACTTAACTTTGTTTGCCTGGCACATTGTTTAAAATAGTCCTCTGAAACTCAAAATTTACACTGGCCACATTCCCCTTCTAGTGATGTTATATATATATATATAAATGTCATTTGCATTTTTAATACAATGAACTCTTAAGATAGCCCATTAAGGCTTGTCCAGAATAGTGCAGAAAATTGCCGTATCTGTCACATTAGGTACTTACTCAGGCGGCTAGCTCCTCTCACTACTGTGGCTACACTTCTGATGTTAGTACAATCAGAGTTAGCATAGGTATGTCTTACTCAAACTAGAAAAAGGCACAAGGACGTAAAATAACTTGCCCAAGGACACACAGCAGGTCAATGGCAGATTCACGAATAAAAGCCAGATCTCCTGATTTTTGTTATGTTCATGGCTCACATACAGAGAAGTTGGGTAAAACCTAGGTCCATAGATTAATCGCAGTTAACTACACAATTAACTCAAAAAATTAATCAGATTATTTGCAGTTTTAATTGCACTGTTAAACACTAGCCTATCAATTGAAATGTATTAAATATTTTTGGATATTTTTCTACATTTTCAAATATATTTATTTCAATTACAACACACAATACAAAGAGTACCATGCTCACTTTATATGATTTTTTTTATTACAAATATTTGCACTGTAAAAATGATAAACAAAAGAAATGGTATTTTTCAATTCACCTCATACAAGTACTGTAGTGCAATCTCTTTATTGTGAAAGTGAAACTTACAAATGTAGATTTTTTTTGTTACATAACCATGCAAAAACAAAACAATGTAAAAACTTTAGCGCATACAAGTCCACTCAGTTCTACTGCTTGTTCAGCCAATTGCTAAGAGAAATAAGTTTGTTTACGTTTAGAAGAGATAATGCTGTCTGCTTCTTATTTACAATGTCACCTGAAAGTGAGAACAGGCATTCACATGGCACTTTCATAACTGGCATTGCAAGGTATTTACATGCCAGATATGCTAAACATTTCTATGCCCCTTCATGCTTCCACTTTCATTCCAGAGGACATGCTTCCATGCTGATGATGCTCGTTAAAAAAATAATGCATTTATTTAATTTAAGACTGAACTCCTTTGGGGATAATTGTATGTTTCCTGCTGTTTTACCTGCATTCTGCCATATATTTCATGTTATAGCAGTCTCAGATGATGACCCAGCACATGTTGGTCATTTTAAGAACACTTTCACTGCAGATTTCACAAAATGCAAAGAAGGTACGAATGAGACATTTCTAAAGATAGCTACTGCACTTGACCCAAGGTTTAAGAATCTGAAGTGCCTTCCAAAATCTGAGAGGGATGAGGTGTGGAGCATGCTTTCAGAAGTCTTAAAAGCACAACACTGTGATGCAGAAACTACAGAACCCGAACCACCAAAAAGGAAAATCAACGTTCTGCTGGTGGCATCTGACTCAGATAATGAAAATAAACATGTGTTGGCCCATACTGCTTGGACTGTTATCTAGCAGAACCTGTCATCAGCATGGACACATGTCCTCTGGAATGGTGGTTGAAGCATCAAGGGACACATGACTCTTTAGCATATCTGGCACGTAAATACCTTGCGACACTGGCTATAACAGTGCCATACGAATGCCCGTTCTCACTTTCAGATGACATTGTAAACAAGAAGTAGGCAGCATTATCTCCTGCAAATGTAAACAAACTTGTTTGTCTGAGCGATTGACTGAATAAGAAATAAGACTGAGCGGACTTTCTAGGCTCTAAAGTTTTACATTGTTTTATTTTTAAATGCAGTTATTTTTTGTACATAATTCTACCTTTGTAAGTTCAACTTTCATGATAAAGAGATTGCACTACAATACTTGTATTAGGTGAATTGAAAAATACTATTTTTTATTTGTTACAATGCAAATATTTGTAATAAAAATAAATATAAAGTGAGAACTGTACACTTTGTATTCTGTGTTGTAATTGAAATCAAAATATTTGAAAATGTAGAAAACATCCAAAAATATTTAAATAAATGTTTTCTATTATTATTTAACAGCGTGATTAATCATATGATTACTCGTGATTAATTTTTTTAATCACTTGACAGCCCTAGTAAAACCATAAATATTCTTGCTGGAAGGTTGCATTGTAACACTATTTTATTTCTCAGATTTCAGAATGATGACACACAAGAACCCCAAAACAGAGAAAGACAAAGCAGGCTGCTCCCTAAGGCAGAGAGGCACAATTCACCCTAGCTGGCTCCAAATGCGCCTGAAATTTAAAGCAATAGCCTGCAACATACCACAATCTTTATTCCGTAACTATCAGGGCACATTGCACATCCTATTCTTCCTAAACTTTCCAAGACCTGCCTTGCAGCTAATTCAAACGGGGAATTGCTCAAATATTATAAACACTGACATCTCACCTAAATTGTTAATAACCACAATATTTAAGCAGAACTTCCAAATGATCAGGAGGCAAGACAACTGTTTTCTCCCTGCCCTTATTTATGTTGTGATTCTTAGAGTCTTCACTTTCTGTGTTGTGTAACAGAGAATGCTTGTATATTTAATAATCTGAGAATATTTTTTTCATAGATTCCAAGGCCAGAAGGTTCCATTGTGATAATCTAGTGTCATCCTGTATAACATAGGCCACAGAACTTTCCCAAAATAATTCCTAGAGCATATCTTTTAGAAAACATGCAATCTTGATTTAAAGATTTGCCACTGATGGAGAATCCACCGCAGCCATTCTTCCAATGGTTAATTACTCTCACTGTTAAAAATGTACATCTTATTTCTAGTCTGAATCTGTCTAGCTTCAACTTCCAGACAGTGTATCATGTTAAACCTTTCTCTGCTAGACTGAAGACCCATTGTCAAATATTTATTCCCAGTGTAGGTACTTATAGACTGTAATCAAGTCACCCTGTAACCTTTTCTTTTTTAAGCTAATTAGATTGAGTTCCTTGAGTCTGTCACTATAAGGCATGTTTTTTAAATCCTTTAATCGTTCTCTGGGTCTTCTCTGAAACCTGTCCAATTTATCAACAGCCTTCTTTATTACATTATACACTTTTCAACCATGACCACTTGCTCTTCAGTGGCTGATCCATCATCTGTTGAGGTCAATGGGAGTTCTGCTATTGAATTCAGTGAGAGCAGGCTGGAGTTGTAAATAAGATCAAACTCTGTAATAGTAATGACTTTTATTTCAGAGTGTTCCATTCTTTCACCTCTTCTGTTTACTCTATGCATGAGAACTAATGAAGAGAGATGCTGATGAGACACAGCTCTCTATATTACTTCTGACCCGTTTGGTGCAGATGAATGACTTTCAGGTGTTACCTATCAGCACTGTGTTCTTGGGGAACCAGGGTGCAGTACCCAGCCTGTCTGACTCACAGCCTCTGCTTGAACCAAAGCTAATCAGAAGAAAGACTTACAACAAGCAATGAAAAGGCAGTGGAAGACACACCTAAACCCCTCCAGACCAGGATGACAGGATTAAGGAAACTCCCCTAGCCTCATTTGCATCAAAGATGGGACAGGAAGGCATCTCCATTAGCATACAGAATGGAGAACAGAAATTCCAAGGCAAGAACTGCACTGAACTCTGGGACCAGAAAATCAGGGAAGCACTGCATGATGGGGAATCTCTGCTCCAGATGTTAATGAGCCTACGCCTGCACACACCCAGCTCAATAGTTATCAGACCAATTCTAGTAATAAATCCTTTATTGGTATCCAAAATAGTGAATCTGCCTAATTGCATTGTGAGCTCCCTCCAAGGAACACCGCTATTAGCCAAGAATGATCATTTCCTATTGTCTAGCCTGAACAAAACAACTTTGGTAAACTCCCTTGAGCCATCAGTTTATCCATTAACAAATCTAGTGTTCTCCCTTGAACCATTGTTCTTTCCCTACAAAACCCCCTACCCACATTCAAGTAAGTGCTCTGATGCCTGGATCCAAAATCTGCATGTGTTCCATTGGGACTTGATCTTCTCCTGACAGATTGTGCTGGGGGCACTGCCTGTCTCCAGAACTTCGAACCCTGAGCTATCACGACCACCTGGGACCCCCAATCAATTCAAGCTTCACGGAGTGGTGAGAACCCAGCTCTCTCTCTCTCCAAGTATAGCCTTCTGACCCTGACTTGTGTGGTCAGTGATAGTTTTCTAAACCTGACTTTTATAATCACATTTAAGTTAGATTTAATATTATAACTGTTTTGTTTGTTTGGCTCCCCTTGTATGGTTATTACCTGGCAATAAATAACTTTCATGGTTAAGCTGGTTGCCCCTTTCTCTCTCTCTCTCTCTCTCTCCTCCCGCTCATGGGTGTTTTTTTGGCTTCTCCATTTGCTCTGCTGCAATGCTCCTCATACGTAAGCTAAAGATCCATGCAGCACCCAAAAATCCTGCGGGGTTTGCTCATCAAGTGGGTTACTAACAGAACAATTGTAACATGAAAGTGGGGATAGGGACGTGCTGAACCTGGGACATAGGAGGGTGACAGCTTAGAAGTGCTGCTCTATGCAGCCTGCCAAGTCCAGGGACATATAAGGGGTCAGCTTGGGTGTGCTGATTAACCCATCCTCTCAGATGTGCTCAGTTAATGTGTGCACATCTGATTCTGGGGCTGGAGGAACCCAGCCCTGGGGATTCTGATTCTGGGGAACCTAGGTCCTGCAGGATAGCTCCATTGGGAGGGAACTTGCAGCAGGGAGAAGTAGAGCTCCATATGCAAACACAAGTGACACAAATAGTACATTGAGAGAATGACAGAAACCCCCACCTCCAGAAGAGTAACCCTAATAAATGAGCATACCCCAAAGTAACAGGCAAATCTGCTAACACAGGGTATGTCTACACTGCAGTGTAAACCCAGGGTCTGTGGGATTCAAGACTGCAGGCTGGATGGTTCTAAGCCTGCACTTGAGTGTCCACACTGATTAGTGACCCTGGGTTTACAATTTCTGGACCAGATTCTGAAACCCAGGCTCATGCCTCCACACTGTGCTATGCAGACCGGAGTCAAACCAGCCTATCCCAGACTTTATAGCACTCTCCCCCACTGTAGCTGCTGTAGCCGTTGGTTCATGATGGACTGTGGGAAATCTTGACGTTACTGGAAATTGTCTCAGCTTGCCAAGGCATTCAGTTAAGCTGCCTTTTGGGTCTGTACCCTTCTGGCAACCAGAGCATGCAGCATGGATGAGGCACCCTTTGAAGAACTTGTCGTTCTTGCAATTTCGCTCCTGTTACAGGAAACGGGTGGAGTGTCCATGAGACACTGATGGACATTTTGACAGTGTTTTCTGACCTACCCAAGGCACCTCTCAGAGGAGGAGGAGTGTGATACAGACATGGCAGACTCCAACTGGCTGATGCTGCTCGTGACTCTTGGTATAGCCGCTGATGCCCCCTATGTAGGCTGGTGCTTCTGGAGTAGCGCCATAAGCATAAATTGATAGGATCACATCGTCATGTGGACCTAAGATGACCAGCAGTGGCTCCAGAACTCTCGAATGAAGAAAATAACATTTCTGGAGATTTGTGAGCAGCTTGTCCTGTGTGGTGCTGTATGATTAAAGATGACAATTTATATAATTGATATTACCACCATTATACAATTGCAACAAATCTTGCACAAAGTGTATCATGGAAGGCATCAATGGAAAAATTACAATCTATCGAGTCTGATTATTCTGATTAAATCCATGTATCATCTTTGTATCTAAAGCTGTGAATATTGGCTATGTATTTGTATCTCCAACATGTGTTTTGTTTCTGAGTGACACCCTCCAGATAGATTTGCATCAGGATTAGACAGCTGTGTGTTGATGGCTCACTAAGGATACTCCTCTCTCACAGTGGACCATAGAAGAATCTCATCCCACCCAGTAGGCCTTTCCTGTGGATGCCTTAGACAGTGATGAGCAAATGGACACCTCCAGTGATTCAGCAAAACATGTAAGGACATGTGATAAGGACTCCATCTTGGGCCAGTAACTTTCCATGCACCTGGACTGTGGGTTTTGTTTGAGACAGTAAACTTCCATGCACATGGCAAAGGATATAAAAGGCACCGGAGATATCTCCATTTTGTCTCTTTCCTGCTTCAATTCTCTGGACTGCGGATTTACAACTAAAAGAAGCATTTTGAACTATGGGCTGAGGGCCTTCCAATCTTTTTGGAAGTTACCAGAGAGACTTTTGCAAGCCAGCAGTCTATTCCATCACTGCTACAAACTGTCTATAAGGACTTTGCAATCATTTGTATGTATACAATCTATTAACCATTTAAAACTCTCATTTTCTTTTATTAATAAATCTTTAGTTAGTTTACTAAGGATTGGCTGGCAGCGTGATATTTGAGTAAGATCTGAGATACATATTGACTTGAGTAAGTGCCTGATCCTTTCGGATTAGTAAGAACCTCACAAATGGTGAATATGTTTTCAGTAACGTCTCACTAGATTAGTCCTGTTTGTCTGAATGGGAACCAAGGGCTGGAATGCCTAAAGGGGACTATGTAGGGCTGCTAACCAATGGGGGACTACAGAAGGTCTTTTGTTACTGGCTTGGTGACTCTAATTATAGAATAAGCCAACAGTTTTGGGAATTGTCTGCCCTATTTCATGCAGTCTGCCCTGAGTACGGCATTCTCAGAGTGATCCATCCTAGGCACTCAGTCACACCCTGACTGTCCAGTGTTGAGACATACACATAGGGAAGCTGTACTGGTCCAGAAGCAGGTTGCTGTAACCATCTGGAAGCTGGCTATTCCTGACTGCTACAAGTCCATTGCTAACCATTTTGGTGCTAGCCAGTCTACTGGGGCGGGGATGGTGGAGGGGGAGGCCTGGTGGCAGAGTTTTCTGAGGTAATCAGGCATGTGATTGACCCAAAGGTGAGTGGGCATAAACAATGTCCCTAAAATAATTGCCAGTTTTGAGAGAATGGGGTTTTCAAACTGTCAGGGATGTTGGTGGGATTAATGTGCCCTTAGTTTGCCCTTCTATAGTGTATTTAGATTTTCAGAAAGCCCTTGACAAAGTCCCTCACCAAAGGCTCTTAGGCAAAGTAATATATCATGGGATAAGAGGGAAGGTCCTCTCATGGATTGGTAACTGGTTAAAAGATAGGAAACCAAGGGTAGGAATAAATGGTCAGTTTTCAGAATGGAGAGAGGTAAATAGTGGTGTCCCCCAGGAGTCTGTACTGGGACCAGTCCTATTCAGCATATTCATAAATGATCTGAAAAAAGGGGTAAACTGTGAGGTGGCAAAATTTGAAGATGATACAAAACTACTCAAGATAGCTACAAAAAGATATCTCAAAACTGGGTGACTGGGCAACAAAATGGCAGATGAAATTCAGTGTTGATAAATGCACATTGGAAAACATCCTAACTATACATATAAAATGATGGGGTCTAAATTAGCTGTAACCACTCAAGAAAGAGATCTTGGAGTCATTGTGGAGAGTTCTCTGAAAACATCCACTCAATGTGCAGCGGCAATCAAAAAGCAAACAGAATGTTGGGAATCATTAAGAAAGGGATGGATAATAAGACAGAAAATTTCATGTTGCATCTAAATAAGTGCATAGTGTAGTAAGATGAGGTCCTGAAACATAAACTCTTGTATCAAAGGCCCAGTCTGAGGCCTGAACCAAAGTATTTCCAGGCATTGCTAAGCAAAAGCTGGACTGTGAGCCAGAGGCAGGTCCCACTCACAGAAGTTGGCAAGAAGAGGGCTGCTAGAAGCAGGTGCATCCACACATAAGTGCTAATAAGAGGGATTTGTGCCAAGATGACATCAGAACACTCCACAGAGATAACAAGGAATAGGCAGGTGCATATTAAAGACAGAGTCAAAAGGACAACACGATAGATTTGTTTGAACCGACATGATCAAAGAGGGAGACAGTCCCTAATGAGTCAAGGGGCTGTGCCTCAATACGTCAGTAGGGATGAGTAATCTGTCCTGTAACTATAAAAGTAGGTCCTGGAGTGCACATCTTTGTCCAGCCTAGGGGGCAGTGGAGTGTCCTGTCACTGATTGAGCTGTGTCTATTGCCAGGGGGCACATATTCGTAGTATGTCTGTAGAGTCTATAGGAAACTATTACTGCGCTTTGTTTGACAATAAACCTGGCTCAGGTTCCTTCGTACCTTACTAGAGTCTGTGGTCTTTGGGGGTTCTCTCGGGGTTTGCTGTGTCAGCAATCTGCGCAGAGCTGGGACAGCACACAGAGGGAACACGCACGCAGCCGACTGTTATCATCATCGAACAAGAGCAGATCACCACAATGGTAGCTACTGACAACACATGGTATGCCCACTTCTTGAATACTTCATGCAGATGTGTTTGTCCTGTCTCAAAAAAGATATATTGGAATTGGAAAAGGTTCAGAAAAGGGCAACAAAAATGATTAGGGGTATGGAACGGTTGCTATATTAGTAGAGATTAATAAGGCTGGGACTTTTCAGCTTGGAAAAGAGATGACTAAGGGGGGATATGATAGAGGTCTATAAAATAATGACGGGTATGCAGAAAGTAAATAAGGCAGTGTTATTTACTCCTTCTCGTAACACAAGAATTAGGGGCCACCAAATGAAATAAATAGGCAGCAGGTTTAAAACAAACAGAAGGAAGTATTTTTTTACACAACGCACAGTCAACCTGTGGGAATCCTTGCCAGGGGATGTTGTGAAGGCCAAGACTATAACAGGATTCAAAAAAGAACTAGATAAATTCATGGAGGATAGGTCCATCAATGGCTATTAGCCAAGATGGGCAGAGATGGTGTCTCTAGCCTCTATTTGCCAGAAGCTGGGAATGGGCGACAGAGGATGTATCACTTGATAATTACCTGTTCTGTTCATTCCCTCTGGGGCATCTGGCTACTGACAGGATACTGGGCTAGATGGACTTTTGGTCTGACCCAGTATGGTCATTTTTATGTTCTTCAGAAGCACAAGAGTACATAAACCGCAAAGGATACTATTCCATTGTTATGCAGGCCCTTGTCAACCACAGTGCCTGATTTATGGACACCAACATGGATTGTACTGGAAAAGTGCATGATGTTAGGGTTTTCCACAGATTGTGAGTTTACCTTTGTGGACAGGCTGGGACATTATTCCCACCAAAGGACATTGTCATAAACAGAGTAACTGTTCCAACTGTTATTTTAGAGGACTGCACATATTCCCTTTTGCCTTGGCTTATGAAACTATATAGTGATCTCAGAGACAAAAGAAGGTTTAATTACACTCTCAGTAGGTGTAGAATGGTGGTTGAATGTGCATTTAGCAGATTGAAATCTTGTTGGTGCTGTTTACAGAAACATTTGGATTCCAGTGTTATCAGTGCTCTCTGCATTACTGTGGTTTGCTGTGCTCTCCACAATGTTTGTGAAGCTAAAGGTGAGCCATTTCATCCCAAGTGGACTCATGACCATGACAATATGGGATTGCTGGACCAAGTACACACAGCCAGTAAGTGTAATTGTCACAACTAGAGCAGGATGCACACCTGCAGGGTTGCTTTGTGTGACCACATTATGGAATTTGTGATACAGCAGGGCCAGGGAGCAGTGGAAGAGGGGAGATATATAAGCCATAGGCTAATTAAGGCATGATTCTCTGTAGACTAGGGAAGGTTACTACAGGTTAACTGGAGCACCTGTAGCCAATTATGGCCCTGTCAGGAACCTAATAACCTCCCCCCCTTTTGCTTTAGGCAGACAGTATGGAGTGAGGAAGGAGAGAGGACTGGAGCTTGGAGGTGTGTTGCTGAGGATTAAAAGACCAGAGAACTGGGGGAAGGGACACCCTGCTCCAGCAGATCAGGGAGACTCCCTCTCCCAGGGTCAAGGACCAAGTAACCCTACCCAAGGGGGAAGAGGGTAAGAAACCCACAGGGATTGAGAGGGGCTGGGTCTCAGAGTGTGGTGCAAACCCACTTCCCTCCTCTACAACCTTCCTGGGCCACAAGTGGGGCTCTTGGTGCCCCAAGAGCAGGGGCAAGGGCTGGTGTCCTAGCCCCCCGGCCAAGAAAAGTGTGGGACCCACCATACCAATGCTGGCCATTTTGTCACAACTTGCATGGACCAAAAGACACGGGAGTGTATGAATCTGTCTTTACAGTAATATCAACAGTGAATGAAGTACTCTCGCTGTTTGCTATGAGTTGGGGGGACAGTAGTTGATAGGATTTTGGATGAGATGACTGCTTATACTATGGTTGGGGTGTGTGTGATGGGACGTGCCCCCATCCTACTGATAGAAAGACTAGTGACCATTCTGGTACTCAGGTAGTGCCAATTAGATGCACATGCAGAACATCTTCCACCTGAAGAAAGGGTGCTTAAAAAGATGAAACTTGACACAGGGGGGAGTTTGCCCAGGATCAGAGGCTGCTAGGGAGTGCTAGTGAGCTCCAGGAGCAAGAGGAGCCCAGCCTGAGGCAGTAGCTAGTCTTTCCTTTCCCTGCCCTTTTTGGGGGACAGACTGGCACTATAAGCCTGATATGGGTGAGGGGCCCTGGAGGGTTGCTCCCGCCAGTGACCTGGGGAATGCTGCCAGGGATTTGAAGTAATTGGACTGAGACAGGACCCCAGGAATGAGCTGAACTCCTGCTGGGAACAGAGATTGCCCAGGAGTGGGGGCTCCCGTAGGTGACCCCGGAGACACTATGGCTGAGCCCAGGCTGAAGGTCAGCTTATTAACGGGAGAAATGGTGGTTCTTATGTATGTTTACTTATGCTGTTTGTATTATAAGCTGGGGGGAGGGGAAGGGGTTCTTGTACATTTGTACTTTTCTGTGTGATGAACTGTGATTTTTACTTATGAATCTGAAAGGATACATTAAGATATTTTTGCATGTGACTTCCCACGTATGCCTCAAAGTTTTTATCTCTGTTCTTTGAAATGCACTTTAGGTAGCTCATTTGTAGTGATGGTAATAACCTTTTGTTAATTAATTCAAAGCCTTTATTTGTTCATATGACTGTATTAGAAAATGACAAGATTAAAAAAAACTGATAGGCAGGCCAGCTGCCATGAAATTACCCAAACAGAAATAAAATAAAGTGCATAGCACTAACAATGAGCAATGAAACCAGTGCATTGGAAACACCCCTATTTCCAAGTGTCCCCTGCCCCCACTGTTCTCCTTTGCCCTCCTAGTGCATTTTGAATGCACTTGGTGCTGCTGCACCGGGGTGGAGGACTGCACAATATGGTAGTGTGGAGGGGACTCCGGATGTGGGCCTGGAGCAGGAGGTGCGGGTGGAGCAGGAGTCTGCACTCTCATAGCCATGAACACAAGCAGCCTCTCAAACAGGCCCTTCTGCTGTGCTCGATCTTCCTCCCTCAAACAACGTTCCTACTCAAGGAACTGTGCTTCCAGTTTCTCCTTGTGTTCTGCAGCCTCCCTCTGCCTTTCACCTTGAAATGTCCATCCTTCTCCCTCTAATATTGTAGCTGCTGGGTGACTCTATCCAGGATATCTACCATAAGGTCACTGCAAACACGATCACATGATGTGGTCTTTGACTGCATCCTGAAAGTATGACCCCTGCCAGGCTCCTAGTGGACTGTAGCTGGTCTGCAGAGGTGGAAGGCCCTGAAAACAGAAATGAAACAGTATGCTAGTCTCAGTATTGCAGAAGAATTTCACTACATCAGCAGAGGTGTCTTTGGAACCTCAAGGCCAAAAACTGACACTTTATATATTTGTGCTTCAGTATATCCTGAGACCAGCATTTTAATTCCCAGATGCTTCTTGGGCACCACTGAGAGTTAAGTGATGCATAAAGGCTTTACATATAATAGTGAGATGAAATTTACAAAATTCATTTAAAGATATCTTTACAAATTTCAGGTCATTTTAGACTGGGTGGGAGGATGGTACCACTCCCTATGGTTTGCTATATATGGTTTCCACAGTCCTTTCTGGAAGATGTAACAGTTCTGGAGATTCCTGAATGGCAAAGGGATATTCTGGTCCAAGCTACTGGTGGCAAACCAGCCATTTATGCTAAAGAAGTTTTCAAGCTTATGTAGAAATGTTGCTCAGTCACCAAGTGGAGTGGGCTGGTGATCTACAAAGGAGGGCCCAGAAAGTACACTGCCCTGAAATGTGACTGCCCACTGGGTTTCCTACTACAGAAAAGTTTGCAGCTATCAGCACCTGGGATTGGTTGACGATTCATGGGGAAATCAACAGGATGCTGTGATAGCTTCCACATGGATTACTGCCTCCCTGTGAACTGCTAAAAGCTCTGCATTCATTTAGTTACCCCAGTGCAGCTATGGCTTATGATACAGCCTGAATGGACTACATCTATCTATGGACCACGTGCAAACACCCCCACGAAATATGGACTCAGAATAGGGAATGGAACACCTAAGTTTCTGCCCTCTGAAGCATACTTCTTTAAGAAAGAACTACAAAGCACCCTTCATCCCTGCACATTTCAGGGCAGCATACACCCCCCTGGTGTATTTAAGACAGTAAATTTGTCACCCATGGACTACAGTCCCTATCTCCTGCCCCAGTACAGGTGGCTTGGTAAGCTCTGGCGTGACCGATTTGTATGGTGCAGCACACTGTCAGCAGGGAAGGCAAGGAAAGGCTCTTACCTTTAACACTCCAAGACATCTTTGTAACAATGTGTCAGTATCTAGTAAATATTTCATTATAACTGTTTAACTGTTGTTTGTGCTTCCTGGTAACAATTTTGAATTCCACATAGTGGTGGGAAGGGTGGGAGACACCAAGGTGTTGGCGTGCATTCCTCCATTATCAGATACACGCTGCTACCCGCAGCTTGCGATCATTATTTCATTGGGTGATAAGCCAGAAATCCCTCCCAACTGTATCTTAATTACAACAAACATGGAGGCAGAAACTTATTAGGCTCCGGTGCCACCGCTGCCTTTTCTGTTCCTGCTGCCAGTTCTGTGGCTATCTGCTCCCCTGGGGTCTCCTCAGACAGCTCCTCCAACTATGGAACCAGGATGTGCTGTAGCTGTTCCAGCAGCATAGCCTCCTCCAGGACTGTCATGAGCAGCAGAGTGACATCATAAGCTTCATATAGCGGCTGTTGGCTCCTCTCAGATTTGGGGGTTAGTCTGATCAGCCAGGATGACAACCTTCTATCATGAACTGCTGTGGGCTCTGTGCTTAGTGCAGTTCCCAACACCCAGTCAAATTCCTCGTGAAAGAGAGGATGAGGGCAAGTTCCCTGAGATGTGGTTCTCATCCCTGGTTTTCCAGTGATCAGTCTTGGTCAGCTTGATCTCTCTGCATTGGCCACCGGTCTGTAATGGACCATCACTCGAACGCCCAACACTGCCAGCTTCTTGGATGTTTCTTGGCACACATGGTCATTTCTGGTACTCTGACTGAAGTTGAACGTCTTGTTCACCTCACACCAGAGATTTACCAGAATTGGACTGTGACCATGTAGAAGTGTTCTTGGTGCAGGACTTTTAACCAGCCATAGCTAATGCAAGAGATGGTTCACTCTGTTTGCAGTTCAGTGGTCAGAATAAAATGGAAGGGTTAAAGGCTGAGCAGCTATACTTGAAACAGGGTGGTGACTTGGCTAGTCTTGAGATAGAAGGGCCAAGAAACACTGTTGCATGGGTTTGTGGGGTGGTGTTGGCGACTTTGAGGACACAAGTCTGGGGACTTGGGAGCAAGCTGCAGCCAAACTGCAAAATGACCTGAGTCCCACTGGAGTTGGGCTGGGACCCATCCACTTGGCAGGTCCTAGCACCCGGGTCTTGGGGCATACTGATCCAAGTCAGACAGATTTGTGTATGGTCAGAAGTGGGGCTTGAGCCTGAGTTTACACTGCCATGTAGACATCAGTGACTAACTGAATCTGGGTCATGGGCAAGAGCTGGATGATTACTATACTCTGCCAGGAGAAGACTGGTAATATTGTTAGGGTAGGAAGTCATGGAGATTTGATCTGTGCCTTTGACTGAGGGTCTTGAGTAGGGGGTGTGTTGATTGGGGGAAAGCCTGTTCGGGGACAGCGGGGAAGGCAGAGCTTGGTGGAGGGGGCTCATTTAGGGTCTCTTCTGGGCATATTGAGTTGGAGTAAGATTTTCAAAAGTGCCTACATGACTTATGCTCCTAAGTGCCACCAACTTTCAACAAGAGTTTGGCCTATAAAGTGCCTAAATCACTTTTAAATTTTTTACCCTTGGTGTTACATTTTTGGTACAGAACCCAAAGCATTGTCTGGGCACTTAAATAAATGTGAATTAATTTTAAAAGATCTGCTGGAAAGAAAGGTTATTTAAAACATTATTTGAAGTGTTTAATTAGTTGTTAAAACTGATAGTTAAACTCCCTCCTCTAAAACATACAGCAATGATGTTAAATGTCAGCAGTTTCTCATTTGCATGCTGGAACAATCTCTTGTCGCATTTATCTGTTGTTTAACATTGAAACCAAAGGATAGAAATAGCTGGAAAGAAAGACTTTAAAGAATTGCACAGAAGGCAGCATCACTCAAACCAAGAAACTCCTTCAGCAAGAAGCTGAAAGAGTTTCGAGGTGAGAACACAGATCATCTGAAATAAAATGGCTCACAGAGTCTGTCTTCTAAGTATACTCATGCTATAATTGTGCTACTCTGTCAGCCTGTTTAAGATAATGCATTATGGAGTGTTCTGGCCCACTCTTAGAAGCTTTGAAGTAATTTGTGCACTGTCCTACAGACTCATTTATTTCTACTCTCAGATGTAGAATCATTTTAGGCTAGCAAGGCTAGGGAGTTTCTAAAATACAATAATCAATTTAATTGGCATATAATAGGGAGTTAGGTCTGGGTCTGGAATGAGACAATGATTTAATGTATGTTTCTATATCTCCCTGACAAGGCAGGGTTGTTTTCTACAATTTTTTTGGTAATGTTTCTTTGCTGACTGGCAAGCTTCCTGCACCTTGGCAGGGAATTAGATGAGATGACCCTCGTGGTCCCTTCTAACACTAAGATTCTGTGATTCTATGCTGAAAAGAATTTCCTGCTGGTTCCATCATTATTATTTGTTTCTAGTAGTGCCCCCATGTGTTAATCACCTGCCACACATAAGAGGAGACATGTTCCCTGTCCAGAAGAGCTTAGGAGTTAAACTGGTGAAGGCTGTGTGGATGCTCTTTTATCTCTGTTTAAACCAGGCTTAACTTGGTTTATCTTAAGTTGAATGGGAATAGGTCTCAGGGCTGGTCTGTGCACAGTTCTTGCAACACTTTCACTGTATCTGTTTAGAAAGTAATGAGTTCAATCAGTGCTGTCCCTAGCCTGGGTGGTATAAAGGTGCTTGCATATACAGAAATAAGCTAAACCAGTATAAACAAGTTAAAACTGATTTAGTTAATGTGGTACAAAACCTGAGGTGTACACAAACCCTAAACTAAACCAAAATGAGAGGGTCCACACAGGGGTCTGGCTCTGTTTTAAATAAATGGGTTAATGCTGGCAACAGAGCTCTGCTCAGGCACAGGCGTCTGTGCTAGCAGAACAGACACCTCAAAGACTCGTTGTTGCTCTAGACGGTGTTCCTTATGGAAAGCATGGTGGCTAGAAGCTGGGATCATTGTCTTTTTATGACTATTAAAGTTTTGTGTATTCTGCTTTTAAATATCTGAAGCAATGGTGTTTCCATTGCTACCTTTTAGAGACTATTCTTCAGTCTCCCCATGAGAACGTTTTCCCTGATATATTTAACCTCCATTGTCATCTTAATTTGAACCCACAGCTCCTTTGTGCCTCTGGCCCTCTTCTTGACTGACTTAAAACCCCCCTCTTCTTCCTTGGGGAGTGAACTAAGGGCCTAATCTTGTGCCCACTGAAGTCAATGGGAGCTGGGCCATTAACCCCAATAGATACAGGATTAGGCACTCTAAGAATCTGGGTATGACTGCTATGAGGCCAAATGCTACAGCAACACTTGTGTTGAGTGCTCTGATATATATATGGCAGCTGAATCTATGAAAGGTAACATTTTAATGATGGGGGGGAGGGTGGCTATGATCCTCCTGAAGCAAAGGCACTACAGACATTGGCTAGAGCCAGGTGAGCTTCTTCACACAACTCTGTTAAGGCACATGATGAAGCCTTTATATGCCTGCAGCACCCTTGCTAGTCAACTACAAGGCCTCTCTTTACCAGAGCCTGTTGGTCATGATGCAATGGGCCAAGCAATGCCGTGGTTTTGGGATGTGGACAAGCAGGAACTAGAAATCACCTAAGAAGTGGAGGAAAGTCTTACGCACTAGCTGACTGCACTCACTCTGCAATCAAATGTTTTCATGGTTTCGTATTGGCACCACATAAAATGAAACTCTGCTGCAGCCTGGAACTGATTTGGACAACTGTGTAAACTGGTATGATTGTGACACAACTGCTGTCATTGGCAGCTGTGTTACAGTACAAACAGCACTTAAAAAAATTCTGTAGATCACATACTTAGTATAGCAGTGTGTACCAACACCATGAGAGGGGCTTTAGAAAAAGTAATGCTTATGAATCTGGAGCTGCAGGATGTACCTTTTTGTTGCACCTTGGGGAATTTGTTACTTTTTTTTTTTAAACCCAGCTTCAGAAAGGTGCAAAAAGAGGAAAAACCTTCCCAGCAAACTTCAGCACCTCAAACAAGTACATACTGGGCATTGTAATGCTGTTATGCCTTTCTAGGAGACTCTGGCTGTTGGTTCTAACACCTTGTAAGTGTCCGCAGTTGGGGTCGCCCCTCCCTGGGGTGACTGGGAGCCAGGCTGCTTCACTACACGAGTCCGGTGAGCTGGCGAATTAGCCTGGTGAGGCAGGAAACAGTCAGGAGCTCAGGCCCTCAGGCAGGGGCTGAGCAAACAGTTTAGTATTCAAGCCCTGGTCCTAGGTAAGGGCGGGGCAACAAACAACAATTCGGGGCTCAGACCCTCAGGCAGGGGCTGAGCAAACAGTTCAGGATTTAACCAGCCCAGGCTCCAGGTTCTGAGCGTCGGGGCGAGGGGGAGACTGCCACTTGGGAGTGGGGTGGCAGGGGGGACACAGGCCCACCCACTCCACTGCGTCCCAGCCCGGGGCCCTAACAGCGGCAGGCAGCCTGCTGCTGTGTCAGTGGGGATCCTGGCCGCAACACTCTGACATGGGCTCTGGGTGTGCGGCAGCCAGACTAGGGTCAGCTGCCCCCGGGCTACTTCCGACCTCCCCCTCTACCAGTACCTGCGTCTCAGTGACGTCTTCCACGGCGTCCAACACCATGGGCTCCTCGGGATACTGAGCGAGGGGTAAACTGAACAGCTCCTCTGGGTCTCTTTGTACCGGTCGGCTTACTGGCTCTTCCGGCGTCTGGTCGGCGTCCAGCCTCCGCAGGTATGGCCAGTCCTCGGGTCAGTCACAGGCGGCAGGAGTCTCCCCAGCAGGAGCTAGGGCATCAGCGTCTGGCCTCTCTGGTGGCCAGGCAGCTTCTGAGCCCTGGGGTTGGGCTTTTATACTTCCTGCCCTGCACCTTGACCTCTAGGGGGCGGGCGCAGGCTCCAGCGACTCTGCCCACTTTGGCATCCGCAGGGGCTCATCCCTCTCTGGGGCGTCTGGGAGCCAGGCCGCCTCATTACACACCCCTTCTCCATGGAAACAACTGCAGTGTTTCTCATGAGCATGTGGCCATACCATTGGAAGCCCATTTCTTTTTGCAACGTGTTAAACATGATGAGATTTATTTTATGAACTGGGTGAGTATTTTGAGTCCTGTAAATCAAAACTAGTTTGCTTCCTGATGTATTTCATGCTCTCAGTAATAGCTCCAGCCTGGATTATGAGATAGGATTACTGAAGAAATTAGTCATTTTCTGTTGTGCCTTCTCTGAGACTGAGAGATTCCAGAGACTGATCGTCATCCTCATTAGATGCTTGATTATAACATCTCTTTAAAGAAGCTGGAAATAGGCTAAGTGAGGAAGCTTCTTTAGGTACCTGTAGACCCCAAAGCAAAGGAGATCTTCACAGCTAAATTCAAAAGGGATCCATTATTGTAGTGTTTCTCAACCCTTTTGATACTAGGGACTAGCTTGCTGCCTTCCTAAACTGTGTCAGGGAGACTGGGACTGGCACCAGTCCACGACCGATTGTTGAGAAACACTGCATTATTGTATCTGACTAAAGGCTCCAGCTTCCCCCAATGCCTTAATTCATGTCCTCTGATCGCATTCAGCTTTTCCAAGTGTACCTACCCTTCAGCTTTCCCTCCATTGAGGGAAGGGGGAAATAGTTGAAAGAATACTAAGGTTGCAAAGTCAAGCATTTAAAAGTAGGGCTGGTCAAAAAATTTCCATCAAAACTGTTTCCCTGGAAAACTGGGTTTTCTGTTAAATGAAAAATTTTCACCAAAAGCGTCTGCTTGTTTGTGGACACATTCAACATGTAATCCAAAAATGGAATGACTGAAAGCTTAAATTTTCAGTAGTAAACTAGAATATTTCTATTTAAATGTTGCTGAATGTTGTAGTTTGGGTGATTTATGATCCTATCTTCCTATGGGTCAAGCTTTCTGTCTGGATTACATCTCCCATGATACACCAGGGCCTGAACTCCTATGATGCACCCACTCCCTGCACCAAGAGGAGGGAAATGTGGTGCATTATGGGAGATGTAGTCCGGCCAGAAAGTCCAGATTATAGAGGTGAATGAGAGAGTAAGGCACCCAAACTACACTGGGACATCATTCTGAATAGAAACTATATATATATATATATATATATATATATATATATATATATATATATATATATATATATATATATATATATATATATATATATATATATATATAAATAGTTGGCTGAAATATTTCAAATGCTGCAAAGAAATTGAATTAAAGCAACAATTTTAAAAAAAGTCTATGGGACAGTGGTCCTGGAACTAGGGATGCTGGAGGTGCTGCTGTACCTCCTGGCTTAAAGTAGTAATTACAAATACCAAATACATGATTTCCGTGGTCTTCATCATCAGCATCCTCACTATAAAAATTGTTCAAGCATCTGGGGGTGGGGGGCGACAATGACTTATTTTCTGACCAGCTCTGCTTCATAGGGTTGGGGTGTGAGGCCTTGATCAATAGTAAGTGATCAATTTGGTGAGCTGCACCAAAATATTGACACTAATCAGAAAAATAAATAAATTAAATTAAACCAGATCACCTGGCTCCCAGCTCAATGCACCTTCCCCTAAGTCCATCCTTCTCCTCCTTTTCTGAGAGGCAGGCATAGCAGGGCAGCTGCATGTGCAACACTTGTCAGGCCTGTCAGTTATATGTAGGCCAAAATGTGTGGCACCAAACATCAACCATGTGCCAGTGAACCTGATAGTTGAACTAGGCCCAGCCCCTTTTTGTGTGTGTGGGAGATACCTACAGGTGAGATCTGTGATGTTTAGCTGATGTTCTCCCAAGATTTGGCATGACATACAGATAAGGGTGCATCTCATCACCATAAGCTCATCTGTTTTTGTGAAAGCTGGGCAAAATAATCAGAACAAAATGTGGTTTGAAAGTGTAGCAAGAGTCCCAGGGCTGTGTGTGCACTGGTGAACTTGCCGCTACTGTCTCACTGGTGCAGGCTTGTGGACAGTTTTGTCACCATGTCCATCCAACTGTGCCCGGAAGAGGGTTAGACAGCAGTGATTAAAAATGGCTGAGCCCTGTCTACTCTGTAGCTTCCGCTATGGGGCCATTATAGGGACAGAATGGAAAAAAAATAAAATTTTTGGATGAGTTTGAACTCTTAACAATTCCCCCCCAACCTGGCTTTGTGGAGCACTAGAATCACAATAGTAGAGTGGGTAACAGTCTAATAGATCACTGAGTCCCTCTCCCTGCTGGGGCAGTCCTCCCCCTCCCGCAATGGAGGACATAGCAGATATTCAACTGATATTAAGTTTGGCTTTGGCTGAAAGGGTGGCAGGAATCTCTGCTGTACAGCTGTCAAGGTTCCTCCCCCACTCTGAACTTTAGGGTACAGATGTGGGGACCTGCATGGACACTTCTAAGCTTAATTACTAGCTTAGATCTGGTAACACTGCCACCATCCAGAAATTTCAGTGTCTGGATCACTTTCTGTCCCCCCAAAACCTTCCCCTCCCTGGGCAGCCTTGAGAGGCTTTTTCACCAAGTTCCTGGTGAACACCGATCCAACCCCTTGGATCTTAACACAAGGAGAATTTAACCATCCCCCCTCCCTTCCCCCACCAATTCCTGGTGAGTCCAGATCCAATCCCCTTGGTTCTTAACACAAGGAAAAAATCAATCAGGTTCTTAAAAAGAAACTTTTTACCTTTCTTTAATTAAAAGCTATCTCTGTAAAATCAGGATGGAAAATACTTTACAGGGTAATCAGATTCAAATAGCCCAGAGGAACCCCCCCTAGCCTTAGGTTCAAAGTTACAGCAAACAGAGGTAAAATCCTCTCAGCAAAAATGAACATTTACAAGTTGAGAAAACAAAAATAAGACTAACACGCCTTGCCTGGCTATTACTTACAAGTTTGAAACATGAGAGACTGATTCAGAAAGATTTGGAGAGCCTGGATTGATGTCTGGTCCCTCTTAGTCCCAAGAGCGAACAACCCCCAAACAAAGAGCACAAACAAAAGACTTCCCTCCACCAAGATTTGAAAGTATCTTGTCCCCTTATTGGTCCTCTGGTCAGGTGTCAGCCAGGTTTCCTGAGCTTCTTAACCCTTTACAGGTAAAAGAGACATTAACCCATAACTATCTGTTAATGAAAACAGCACTCGGCATCTCTGCAGCTCTCCAGGTAATAATCACAATCTTGCAGTACAGTTATTTACTCTGTTTGCATGGGACACAGCACAATTGGCTCCCCATGGCCCCTACGTGCTATCCAATACAAATGTTGAAGAGCGTATTATTTCTGATTGTCTAGCAAGGGGGCACCCACAGGTCACTTTATAAAAGCAACTAACTTAAGGAATGTCACATTTGATTTGTGCTTAGCAAGAGCTGTACGACCCCCTCCATGGCTGTTCCTGTGCTGCAGATCCCATGATGAGGCTGGGAATCCCTGGCAGACTGCTACATGGCAGTAGTGTTCAGTGTTCTAGTACCATTTTGAAACTCTGCTGTGCCTGGGCATGCCAGTTCAGCACGGTTAGCGACTGAGCTGCATGGCGGGACGCAGGGCTTGCTTCCTGAAAGGCCTAGGACAGCAGTAGTGTTGCAGAAGAGGGTGGGAAGGGGAGAGCACTAAGTCACCGACTGGGAATTTAAGACAAGCCACTACTGCCAGCTACTATGCACACCAAACTACTGTTTCAATATTTGCTTTTACATGCCAATAAGAATCTATCTAGCACAGCAGCTGAAGTGTATACACATGCCTGTGGAAATATTAGAATCTGCTTCCAACCTGGGCGTCATTCAGTTTTTAGGATGGCTCCCTCTAGTGGACTGTATTAGTACTACTTAACAAATATATCCCTCCTTTCCACATTTTTTTTCATAGATATTAGAGATGGAAAAAATGTATTAAGTGTTTAGCCAATCCCCTTCTGCCAATGCCAGATTGATTCTTACAATACAGTCTCAAATACTTTGATCAGTACAGATTTAAATGACTTGATGAAGTTTTCACCAGTTTCCTTAGGAAACCATCCCAAAAATCTTAATAGGCTCCCCATTAGTAAGTTCCCCCCTCCTGGCTCTTTCCCCCTCAGGTCTGCTCATCCCATATCCTATCTCCTCAGACATCCTTTCCTACCTACCTATATCCAGCTCAGAAAGAAACAGGTCAACCTCTGTTAACAGGATGGAGTGTTTCAGGTGAAACGGTCAGTTGCTATTCTAGTACATCCCTCTGTAAAAAACAATAGGACTATGTTGGGCAACCACATAGAAGAGGGAAAGTTCTTATAAACAAGGGACACCCTAGGGGAAATATATAATGGTATAAAGGTCAAGTCCCTTTAAAAATCTTCAGAAATAAGCTGGAAGCACACGGTCAGCCAGACATGGATGGACAAAGCTCTACCCAAAGGAGAGCACACATCAGGGCTCTACACACAATTATTGCACTTATTTAATGAAATGGGTAGAAAACCAGATTTCATCAAACTGGTGCAAACCCCCCTATATAGGTAGGGGTTTCCCTGATTAATTATATCAGTATGATAACTGTGTTTAGACACACCCCAGGGTGGAGGCTTGGCCATGGGATACTTGCTGTATCCCTGCTTCTTTTTTTGTAGCATTAGACACTATCTAAACAGCATAGTCAGGAAGTGCTCTTTAAACCCATTATTTACCATCTGTGCTGGCCCCTACCGTGCTAATCCTCTGACTACAACAGGGCAGGTAGGCACTTTAGATTTTAATGTGCCCCAGTTTTAGCCTACAGTGGCCAACCACTAGCGTAGCCACACTTTTTCAAGTAACTAGGGTAACCAGGGTAAAGCGCTAGAAACTGTGCACAACTAGTGGTTTTGCTTGTCTATTCAAGGGGTTTGCACCAGTGCAGCTATGAAGGTGAATGGTCACTGAAGGTTGTAACCAGAGCAAATCTCTAGGTCTGAAAGGAGAGTTGCCAAACAAGGTGTGTGGTTGACTGGTCAGTGTGTAACTCTGGTGTTCATAACTGAGATTCTACTGTAAAAGCCAAGTCATGCATTCTGGCTCTTGAACATGGGTCTTTTTCAAGCCTAAATACCATCATGTCTTTCCCTCTATTCCAGAGTTGCTGATTTTTCATCTGCATTGTATCACACTTGGCCATACCAAAGAATCAGGCCTTCTTCACACTGGGGCTTTGCCCCAATTCCAGCCATTGATGCAAACACATAATGTAAACCAGGAGAGCTGTGATTTCACCAGTGCAGCTTATTCCAATTTTAAGCAGTGTAGTTATGGCCTCAGTGAGTGCTCTAGCTCAGCTCACTTCTGAAGCGGAAATACAGGGAAATAACATGGCCTCTGATACAAGCATCCACAGCAGCCATTGGAATATAATGAAAATTGACTGAGCCATGATGGGAATTGCTCTATTTGATTTATAATAAATTGTTTAAATTTAGTCTCTTCTAAGACAACTTTGTGAAGGAGCCATGTCCTGATTCTCTAATATCCTGTTCCAGGTACAGAAGATCAGATGGAGAAATTATAGTCCTGAGCCAGAACTGATTAGTTTTACTTTAAAGGACAAACCAAACCAAACCAAACCTGAAGTTTGGCAGTATATGTCAAAGTATATTACAAAGTTTGAATTTTCTTTAATGATGCAGAGTCCTTCAGGAATCACATTTACAGTTGGTCATAAAACTGACCAGTTAATAAAGATTTATATATGGTACTGACACATTTTTAAATACAATTGGCCATTTCCTCCCTGTCTGAATAAGAGCAAGTCTGATAGTTTCAGGAACAAAAGAAAATAAGGATTAGAAATTACCAAAGAACAGATCAACTCCAAAGACCTAAACTCTTAAATTAGAACTTAGAAAAAAGTTAGGCTGCGTGTGTGCCTGATGCAATTCTCCATGAGTTGAAACATATTTCAGGATCATAATGCTGAAGCCTCTCCTGAACAGAATTACAAACCTTAGATTTGATGGGGCATGAGACAAAGGATATTTGTTTTCCTCATTTATTTTTATTATGTGTTACCACAGTGCCTAGAGGGGTAAGGCACTCCCCAAATGCGTAGGATTGAGTATGGAAATTAGAATGGAGAGGTTTCTAGACAGACTACAGACAGGACTGTTTAAGTGCACTTAGTGGATATTTGAATTCTGAGGAAAATTGGGAAGTCAGCTTTTGTTCTTAAATAGCACAAACCCTCCCATGGAGGCCCAGTTAGCTAACAGGAAAATCTCAGACTTTTTAGCTTTCCACCTCAGGTGGATATATGGGCACAAAGCAGAGGTAATGCTGCATATTATTTGTGTATCTGTACACCATTCCCCCTGCTGGAGAGGTTATTTACCTACACATTTTCCTAGCTGAATGGTTTTCTGAGTTGTACGTTTTTGTAAGGTTTCTTGGAGGGGATGTGGGACAGGCACTGGAAAGGATGCAGATTCCTTTCCCCGGAGGTTGGCCATCACAACATGCAGAACCATGGTCCACCATTACCCCAGTCAGACACAGGGTGGCTAGTGTGGCTGGCTGTGCTATTCACACCCCACTTTGCTCTCTCCAGATCTGTGGCCAAGTTATGGCTTCCTCCTGTACAGGTGCCCATTTGCTCCCAATGCATCTTACTGGAGCAGCTGTAACTGATATGCTTACAGCTATGGACGTGCTCAAAAGGACACCGCTCTACATATTCGAGGTACTCCAGACATACTGAAAAAATACAACCAAACAAAGACCCAAACCATAACTAAAGTGCAGCCGTACAAGTCAGTAGAACCCACTGGTAGCTAAAGCCAACTCACCCTCCCACAAATCCCTACCTCCATAATTCCTTGATTTTTCAATGCCTGGGAGATTTCAGGAGATTTGGGACACATAGCTTCAAGGAGGGAACAAATATCATAGCTAGGGCCCTCACAGAGAACCCCTCGCTAGCAGTCACGTCTCATGTACACCAATCAGGCTCTTTGGATTAAATTATATGAGACTGTTGCCCTAGTTTGAAAAGTTTTTCATCCGTCATTTGTGCCCAAGATTACAGTGAATAGAAACAACCCCACAGGAAAGAGAAGACAGCTCTTAATGCAAAATGCACTAGATGGCAGCATGGTACCTCTGTTAGCACAACATCAGACACATTCAGTTAAGAGGAGGACACTCAGTACAAGTCAGGCAAAGTTTTAGCTTCCCACCTTAGCTGCTGAACGAAAGTTGGAGAAAAACAGGCAGACACCCCCCTCTCCCCCCCAAAAAAAATCTGGCACAGAGTAGCAAAAAGAAACATGATCATGTGCATGTTCCCATCTGCCACATTTCCACAAGAACCATCAAATGAGGAGTTTTGCATATTTATGAGCTCCTCCTCCCACCTGGTGAAGAATAATTCCTGGTACATTGTGACTCATAAGTTTGTCTATTCATAAACAATCTAGCAACACCACTGATTTGGGTAGTCATTGTTTTAAGTGTAAGCCAACAGTTATTGGAAAAAAGCATTTATGGCACACAAGTCCTTCTTATCTCCAACAGAAAGTGTACTTAGCAATATAGAAGGTAGCTAGGAAATAACTTGGATACTCTCTTCTATGGCCATGTTTCTCTACCCATTAAAATCCATAAATAATTACTTGCCTTGGAATGATCTGCTTCCTATTGGTTGATTTTGGATAATGGATGTATTCAGGTGCCACTTTCTCTGCCCCTGCTTGTGAGAGGTGAAAGGGGAAAGCACTTAGAATAGCTTAATATTCCTGTTCCAACTGCTCCCCGCCATCACCTCGATGACCTCTTTGCTTGGGATTTCTTATCTTTCATAGGCTACATACATAACATCAGCTTGAATGATGATCCACAGTTCCCTTAAATTCTGCACGGTCTGACATGGTCCCTAGCAGGTAGGATCAAGCCTGTGGGCTGGGAGTCTCAAAAGAAGAAAGGATAGGTTAGGACTGAGGTACTTGCAGGAACATCTATTGCTCTGTGTTCTACCAATACAACGGAAATCAGGTGTCCTTGCTTGGTGCCCCAAATTTTAACCCAGGCCAGGTGACTTGGCCGTGGCAGTCATGCCCATTAGAGTTCCTCTGTTTTCAGAACATATACATTCTTCCTTTTGTGATCAGTTTATTTGTTTCAATTCTTTAATGGGATACTGGAAGGGATGTTGGTGGTGCAGAAAGGGATGCAGCTGGGCTAGTAGATCCAGATTGAAATAATGAATTGTTAGCTTATTTTTATGGTTAGCAAAACAAAGAATCTGAACCCAAACCCCAACTTCAAACACTTCCGAACTGGATATAGATCTGTTTTTTGTGGCTTGGGCCCAGGTCCAAGATAGTGCCTAGATGGCTTTATTGGCAATACGTATTGAATAAATTATGATTGAATAAATAAAAAGTCCATAATAGAGTGTGAACTTTATGATTGATTTCCCTAGGATATAGGCATTTTTAAAGCATTGTATAGAATAGCTTAACCCAGGGGTAGGCAACCTATGGCATGGGTGCCAAAGGCGGCACGCGAGTTGATTTTCAGTGGCATGCACACTGCCCGGGTCCTGGCCACCGGACCGGGGGGCTCTGCATTTTAATTTAATTTTAAATGAAGCTTCTTAAGCATTTTAAAAACCTTATTTACTTTACATACAACAATAGTTTAGTTATATATTATAGACTTATAGAAAGAGACCTTCTAAAAACATTAAAATGTATTACTGGCATGCAAAACCTTAAATCAGAGTGAATAAATGAAGACTCGGCACACCACTTCTGAAAGGTTGCCGACCCCTGGCTTAACCATTACAAAAGAGCTGAATGGTGCTATGTATTCTAATCATATCAATACTGATATGGATTCACTCAGTGTCTTGTATTCTTTCATGTATTATGATACAGAGCAAAAGGGGATTAAGTTCGTCAGGCAGTCATAGAAGTTGGATGAAGATAGGTGGTGGGGAGGCAGCATTTTTTTTCTGAGAATCTGGGAGGTTGCTTCCAGCAGAATGAAGTTAAAACCGAAACAGAAATACTGCAGCGAGTTGGGAATATCATCACCATGTTAAGCAAAATAAGAAAAGGATAAAATATTACATTTCTCTTCATTCTTGTGAAGCAGAGTGTTGTAGCTAGCCAGATGGGTGCAGTTTGTGTTGACAAGGGTGCACACTCTCTCTCTTTTTTTAGAGAGAGGGAGAGTTCCATGTTCATCTACCCATCTGTTTGGTATCCATGCAACTCTGAAGTGGAGCAGCCTTTGCATATTTATACCATTGCTCAGCCTGCTGCATTATGAGAAACAATTACATGCTCACTGAGATGTTTCTGTCCACTTAGAAACCTTCCACTGATCCCATCAGAATAAACTTGGAGTGAATATTTTATTTTTTAAATCATGAGTAGAGCTTGGTGAATTCTGCATAAAGTATCCATGAACGTTAATGTTATGGGCAACAAAAATTTGATAAAAGGCTCTTCAGTCAAGCAGATAAAGGTCTAACAAGATCCAACGACTGGAAGTTGAAGTGAGACAAATTCAGACTAGAAATAAGGCCCACATTTTAACAATGAGGGTAATTAATCATTGGAACAACTTACCAAGTGCTGTGGTGGATTCTTCATCATTGGCAATTTTAAAATAAAGATGAGATGTTTTTATAAAAATTATGCTCTAGTTCAAACAAATTCATTGGGGGAAGTCTTATAGCCTGTGTTAGGCAGGAGATCAGATTAGTTGATCACACTGGTCCTCTTCTGGTTTTATAATTATGAACTGAGATAAAAAAATGCACATTTACTTTGGTATTCACAGCACTTTTGAAGAGTTTTCTGAGAACGTTCATATGAGTGAGTTGTGTTCGGTTGTGTGGAAATTTATGGTAAGTGAACACCCTTCCTTCAAAAGGAAGGTTGGTCTTGTGACTAAGGTGCTGGACTGTGATTTAGGAAGTCTGGGATCTATTCTCAGCTCTGCTACAAACTCCTGGGTGACTTAGGATAAGTCATTTAGGGGGAGGTGTTCAAAGGGACAAACGGGAGTTAGGCCTTTTGCTTTCAATCAGAATTGGATGCCTAATTCCTGCTTGTGCTTTTAAAAATCTTCCACGGAATTTGTCTGTGCCTCACTTCCCCATCTGCAAAATGGGGATAATAATATTTCCTTTCTCTCAGCCTTACTCTGTCTTGTCTGTTTAAATTGTGAGCTCTTTGGAGCAGAGACTGTCACGTATGCTGGGTTTGTACACTCCCTAGCATTGTGGGATTCTGACCTTGGTTGGGGCCTCTGGGTGCTACTATACTAGAAATAATTTGTAGTAAGTGAAAATCTTGTGAAGACTCTTGTAAATGTATTGATATTGCTATCTTGAAACTACTTTGATTTCCCAGCTCCCGCATGTCATCCAATCATGGAGCAGCAACAAAATCATGTGATTTAGGTAAACCATCATTAAGGATAAGATTATGTCATGGATTTTGTGACTTTCAAAGACCTTCATGACATTTTTCCGCTTCAGCCCCAGGGTGGTGGGGCCAGAGCTATCAGGCAGCGCCCAGAGCCCGTGGCGGGTGTTACGGTGGGTGGGGCCTGGAGCCCGTGGCTGGGCCCGAGCTCTCTTCCCCTGCTTGGGCTTCAGTTAGCCCCCCATCAACCCTTCTAACCATTATTTTTAGTAAAAATCACAGACGGGTCACGGGCTTCTGTGAATTTTTGTTTATTGCCTGCGACCTGTCTGTGTCTTTTACTAAAAATAACTGACAAAATCTTAACCTTAACTATCATACATCACCAACAGCAGCATAGCTCCTCAGCAACAGTCTACCATCGGACTTTTCCTCTGCTCTTTGCATAGCTTCCCATTGACTAGAAAATCAAGTCCAAGGTCTCAGACATTATCTTCAAGGCACTGAATGGTCTGGGCCAACCACATCTAAAAGATCAATTAAAGCTGCAGGCTAAGGACTGTGGCTGACAAGTCCACCCCTCAGGCCCAGTGGCACTGTCTATCACTGGTTAAGCTTATCGGTACAGGAGACAGAACTTCCACAGGAACTAAGAACCCTCATGAACCTCGCCCCCTTCTGCTTCAAGTGCAAGGCACACTTCTTCGACCTGAGTGATGGGGCATACCAACCCCACACTGGGTCTGAAGGGATCAGTGAGAGCCTGTGGGTGCAGGCAGCCTCACCCAGCTTCACGTGTAGTAAGTGTCAGACCTGGAGAGAGGAATTAAAGTCTAGACCTGGCTCAGTTAGGGCCTGACCTGGAAGGAGAGCAGATCTCTGGCTCTCACTCAGTGAGAGAAACCTGGCTAGAATCAGGGAGCAGAGTGGGACTGCTGGCAGATGCAGCCTCCTGGAAGGAAGGTACATCTGCAACAGGGAGGCTAAGGCAGTTGGGAAAGACCGTGGTAGGAAGTGAGTCCATCCAGGATTCTGTGCTCTGGTGGAGGGGCCTGCAGAGAGCAGGACAACACCTGCTGAGTCATGCACTGCCCTGAGAGAGGAGTAGAGAAAACTTTCCTGCAGCAGAACGAGTTGGGTGGCAGAAAGCGCTAAGAAGCTCTGCAGCTGGCTGGTGGACGGGGCCAGGGAGAGGCTGACACAAAGGCTCAAGACAGAACAAGGAAGCAAGTGGTCCAGGGAGACAGCAAGAGGTCTAGGTACTCAGGCTTTGACTGCCTTTTCAAGGGTCCCTGGGCCAAGACTCATGGAGAGGGAAGACCTGGGTTGCCCTACCAGCCCACTGAGGAAAGTGGAGTGGAACTCCTCCTGCCTCCCGCCCACAGAGGGTAAGGCCTAATGAAACCTCCTGATACCAGGGGTAAGGACTAGTGAGTCTGGACTCAAATTGACGGTCCAAAGTGAAGTTGAAGGACGATTATTTGTGGGACTGTTGGTTTACCTCAGAAAGGGTGGGACTCTGTGGATATGTCTACACTGCAACTGGGGGCAAGGCTCCCAGCCTGGGCAGTCAGACTCATGCTAGAACTAGTGTGCTAAAAACAGCAGTGTGGATGTTGCAGCTCAGGCCTTGTAGCATGTTGCCCCCAAGTATCTGCTCACAGACTTTTCCCTGCCAGGAAATAGAAATGTAGCTGGCTTGACTCGTACTTTCTGTGTTTTTTGTGTTTCTTTTGTTTTAATGAGGTTAAGGATTTCGTAGTCTTGTTCATTTGTATCAGATTCCTGTGGCAGAGCTGCTCTGGATAGGAAGCCTACTATATATGATTCAGTCCTTTTTTTTTATAGCATTGTAACAGGGACCACAACCTGCCCCTCTTCCTGGGGCCCGCTTGCTGCCCCCAATAAGGCTCAGAGAGGCTTCAGGGTCCATATCTTTATTTACTTAAGGTTATTCCACCACCGGTGTCTGTCTATATACAAGCTTTACAGGCTGCATCAGCCTCCAGCTAGGCAGCTGGCCAACCCAACTGGCTGACTTCTCCCTAGCTGCCCCCTCTGCCTCCTGGCTCCCTCCCAGCCTTTATAGCCCTTTGCTTGTCAGGCCAGCAGGTGTTGTCAATCCTCAGGCTGGCATCGGGCCTTTTCCATCAGCCCCAATCTGTTTCCCCTGATTGGAGCTGATTGGGTAAGGGCTAATTAGGTGCTTTTGCATCAGCACCCTGCTACAAGCATACATGCAGGTGGTAATGTTCTAGTCTTCAGAGCATATGTTGGAGCCATTTTGGAGCTGATAGCTGTGGTTTCTTGAAAACGACTTCAAGTGGTTAATGATCACTTTTAATATATATGGATTTTTTTCCTTGTATGTAAAAGATCAAATTTTTCACAGGCAAATACTATTGCTAGACACTCTTTTTAAGCATATTGTCATTCTTTCAGAGATAAGAACATTGACACAAAGGCTACTGGTTGTGTTTTGTGCAGGAGGGATGCCCGAAGTCCAATTTCACTGGCATCACACTGTATAGTAGCTGCTTCTATCACATCATAATATTTTAGCACAGGGTGTGTGGTGACCAAATCTTTACTCTGTGTCATGCTAGAGTAGCCAGATCCACGTTGCACCTATATCTAGTAAGCATCTAAGAGACCCACATATGTCTGAGAGACAAGGGAGGAATTTGGTCATGTAATTTACAAACGCTAATAGCCATTGCATTTGAAGGTTTGGGCATTGGCTGTATTGATCTCACCCTTTCTGGATCTGGGCACAGGCCTCGTGAGGTCAGTAGGTGTCCCATGTATGGTACCTCAGTGAGTTGCAATCTCATCTTCTGTTTGTTGAGTTTCAGCTTGACCTCCCTGGCCCTTTCTAGGAGATTAGTGGGATTATGATTGTGATCTGATATTGCCTTTTCAATTGTCTCTCCACACCCCTACATTAAAATGCCATCAGTGATAATGCTAATCCCCATTGAGACCTGCTAATACATCTTGCTGGTAGTGATGGTATTCTTCTGGATCTGGTTTGATTTCAGTGGCATTCTCGGCCATCTGTGCTGGCCTGCTAGTGGTGAGATAACTACTTTCTTAATCTAATAGGACTTGCCAGTATCTATCTTTTGCATCCACCACTGAAAATATCTTTTGTCTTAACAACGTAAGGTGGGATTTCTTCTGTTGTCGGTATGTGGTAATGAGCCCACAATAGTGCCTTGCTTAAATTGCTAGGGTCTATGTGCATATATGAAGTTTTCCTGAATTTTCTCTGCCCCATGCCCGTTACTTAACCATTTTATAGGTTCAGTCACATTGGCAAGAATGCCATCCTTTTCCATTTGTTTCATTGCTTTCAGTTTATTTTCTTTTAATGATATGCAAAAAGAACAGGAGTACTTGTGGCACCTTAGAGACTAACATTTATTTGAGCATAAGCTTTCATGGGCTACAGCCCACTTCATCAGATGCATAGAATGGAACATAGTAAGAAGATGTATGTACATAAAGAGAACATGAAAAAGTTGAAGTAGCTATACCAACTGTAAGAGGCTAATTAAGGTTGCAGAGTAGTAGCCATGTTGGTCTGTATCCGCAAAAAGAACAGGAGTACTTGTGGCACCTTAGAGACTAACAAATTTATTGTAGCATAAGCATGAGCTGTAGCCCACGAAAGCTTATGCTACAATAAATTTGTTAGTCTCTAAGGTGCCACAAGTACTCCTAATTAATTAAGATGAGCTATTATCAGCAGGAGGGGAAAAAAACTTTTGTAGTGATAATCAAGATGGCCCATTTTACATAGTTCACAAGAAAGTGTGAGGATACTTAACATGGGGAAATAGATTCAATATGTTTAGTGGCTGGATCATTACACATATTGAATCTATTTCCCCATGTTAGGTATCCTCACCTTCTTGTCAAATGGGCCATCTTGATTATCCCTACAAAAGTTTTTTTTTTCTCCTGCTAATAGCTCAGTTGCTGTGGTGCTGAGTCCACAGCCTACCATGCTGACTATGGAGGAGGTATTATGTTGGTTTGAAATCGCTTGATTATGAGATGTTGTTATAGGATACAGGTTAAGCAGAATTATATGATGATGTGGAATGAAGATCAAAAAGAATATATTCCACTGAGTGCCCAGAGAGACAGAGGCTGGGACTCCTGGATGGATGCTCCTGGAGGCTGGGTGCAGGGCAGGGTCTAGGCTGGAGCAGTGCAGGAGCAGGGCTTGCAGTGAAGCAAACACAGGGAGATAGGGTTACTAACCCTCCAGGATTGTCCTGGAGTCTAAAGATTAATCTGTAATTAAAGATAATGTTATGTGATGAAACCTCCAAATTTGGCAACCCTAATCCAAGGGCATGTGCTTTGAGCAGCCACTGATCCTCTTGCACTTCTGGGTTTAAGAGCAAGCCCACCTGACTTCCTTAGCCATCAGGTGGTTCTGCTGTGGTCCAGCTGCACTTGTTGGCTGCCTGATGACCGGGCAGGTGAAGCTGCAGGCCTTCATTCCTGATGCGCAGAGGCAGATGAAGAATGCCAAGGGGCAGCCTGTAAGTACAGTGTGCCCTGGGAGAAGAACAGAGAGATGCTTTGGGTCAGGGTGCTGGTTGAAAGAAGCTTGGGCTTTCAAGCCTTTAAGAAACGGCTCCTTTGGCTTTTGGTTCCTCCTGCATTTGCAGAAGCAGGGCTTGGTACATTCCTTTTGAATAAACAAGGTTGCTTTAAAGAAAATACCAGTCTCCATCATCCATGTCTACTCCCAACTGGAACAACCTCCAAGGCCCTGAATTTTGACTAGCGACTTGGGTCAAAAAGGGGGAACAATATTCATAGTCAGAGTGAATAGCTCACAGGCACCCTGGAGACTGAAATACATTCACTTGAAGTGTTTGAACAGTGCTGAATAAGGAATAAATTAAAACAAATCCATCAGATAATTGTGGATAATTCACAAACAAGGAAAGGGCTGCTGCAGTAATCAAATCAAGTATTCATAATGAATTAAAAAAAAGTATACTCTTGCTAAGCACATGGGGATACTGTGTATTGATGCTCTCTGGAAGTGGTCCAACTGGATGTCTTAACCATATTATACAAAAAAATCCTGTTTGAAAATGCCCACTGTGGCCACAACATTTATTTCCCTTTATCATGCTATGGGCCAGATCATTGGTTGCAGCCGAGAAGACACAGTGCAACTCAGGAGGTGGGGGTGGTGTGTAAAGGTGGTTTTATCCCAGCTTTGCACTTCCCAAACCTGGGCCAGAGGTATTCAGGCCAGTTCCCCGACATAAATTAGAGCAGTCTGATGATGGCCTTAACTTGTACTGGCTGCCAAGTGCTTCAAGGAGCCAAAGCAGCAGTGGGGGGGTGGCCACACTGACTGCAAGGAGGTGGTGGCATTGGAGCCCCTACATCAGCTCTTTACCACTAGACGATCCTCCTATCTTGGGGTGATCCTCCTATACCAGCTTGGGGCAGTTTTTGGTCAACAGTGTGGGGTTTAGCAGGATCTGGGCTTATATCTCTAAGCCTTGATAATGTCATTAACAGTCCACTTGTGTATGATGGGAAACTGAGTCATAAGTCCACCCAATATTGGACTAATCAATTTTTACCTTTATAATTTCCAAGCAGAATTATTGTTACTTATAGTTCCTGGACAATATGTTAATGCCAGAAAATAAACAGAGAAGATGGAACAGATAGGATCCCAAGTTATCATGTTCCAGGGTATCGGGAATCTCTCCTGTACTTCCTGATGGTTGTCTCAGTCTCTGGCCTTTCGTCTGGTCCTTCAGTCTCATTCCTTCAGTTTCTGGTCCAGTATTCTCCAACTTGGAGAAATACCTTGTTCACTTGGTTCTTTATACCTTCCCACATTACATATTCACTAGTTTTCTTCCAATCAACATTAAGCATTGTGTCTTACATAATCCACAACATGTGCGTTCAAGCTTCAATTTACACAACTTTTGCTGTTTACGCTGTTTTCATGCCATTCTATTTTCATGTCACCTTGCTCTTGTTTTTCCCAACATGGGGAGTGTTAACATTGTGTTTTGTGTATTTATTATATTAATTAACTTCCTTGTCTCTAAACCTTCCAGCAGAATGACAAAACATCACCTTTGTCCTGTCAGCCATAAGCATTATCTAAACAAGCCTATAAGAGAAAGGGATTGGCAAGACAACACTCATGCCAGGCAAGAGGTAGGCCAAAGCCTTACATAAGTGTTATCCAATGCAAACTCATACACTATTCCTAGTTTAATTTAATCGTTTATAATTAACAAAACCCTTGTTTTTAACCATTCAACAATTCGTCTTTATACCACAGTATCATATTTCAGCAAATGTATATCATGCATACCATCCTAAATTATTCATTGACCTTTATTTTCTTTTTAATGGGGAAGTCATAGGGAACATGGTAATTATTAATGTCACCAGTTTTTATCTTCTCTAAACATGCATTTCAGGAGGCTTTTGCTCAAAGTTCTAGCATCATGCTTGCAAATTATTAAAAGGTTTTGTCAGTAATTTCTCTCATTGCATTTTGAGGCATGCTTTTTGTTTTAGAGCCCTGATAAACAATTGCTCCCAACACTTGTGCCCAGACAACTGAAAGTTTAAGAGTAAGACACGTGGGAGTGAACGTTGTAAATAACAGGGCTGAGCAGCAGTTGTGCAGAGAGAACTGTAACTTGTATGTCCTCTGTGGATGTGCATGCTAGCTGTACTACCACAAATCAAGCCCAGCCATAAGAATATTTACTCTTTCTCCCCACCATTCCCCTTCATTAAGTAAAATAAATCATCTCACTGCCATATGTTTTATGTTTTGCAAGGGAATGTTTCAAAGTGAAAAACAGAAATTGTGTTGCCTAGGACTAGGTCTGGAAGAGTTTGATTCCTTTTGGATGAATTCTGACAGAGGGTACTAATTTCTATTTCCAAATATTGTATGTTCTCCATCCCCACCGATATTCATGGTTATTGTGCCCTTACCTTATTTGAATGAGCAGAGGTTGTAATGGGAAGGAAAATTTTTGAAAACACAGAAAAATTGTTTGAAATTTCCTGCAAGAAATTAGCATTTTTCAGCCAGCTATACCTGATGAGACAACTTAAAAAATGTGTAACTTTTGAAACTAGACTTTTGTCAAATAATGTTTGCTCCTGTGCGCTAGGTCTCAACTGTGCAAATCCAGCAAACGAGTATCTTTTTCTCTCTCAAATAGTGAAAAAGGTAGACTTTTTGCCTCTTAATAAATCTGCTTTGAAGGTGTGTGTGAAAATTATTAATATTTGAAATTATTAATATGTGAAATCACCAAACACCAATTTAATCATAAATTCCTTTATTAAATCCAAAGGCCAAATGGTATTTTATGCAGTTGCTCTAAACATGCCTATAAAGTCTAAATAATAAGCAACATTTGATCAAGGTATCTGGGGTGCTTAGACTCATATTGGTTGACTCCAACATGGTCAGGCAGGTGTTAGCAATGAACCCTTTACGAGTTTACTTTTTATACCCTTTAACAAACAAGTGATATCTGCCAATTACTAACTTCAACTAAAAATCAATTTGAGACAATTCATAAATTGTACAGACAGATCTCCCAAATCATTACAGGTCCCCAGTGTCATATAGTCCCTGCCCCTAAGTGCTTATAGTCTAAACACTATGTCATTGGGGGCTGGAGCACATGACTTATGAGGAGAGGCTGAGGGAACTAGGATTGTTTAGTCTGCAGAAGAGAAGAATGAGGGGGATTTGATAGCTGCTTTCAACTACCTGAAAGGGGGTTCCAAAGAGGATGAATCTAGACTGTTCTCAGTGGTAGAAGATGACAGAACAAGGAGTGATGGTCTCAAGTTGCAGAGGGGGAGGTTTAGGCTGGATATTAGGAAAAACTTTTTCACTAGTAGGGTGGTGAAGAACTGGAATGGGTTACCTAGGGAGGTAGTGGAATCTCCTTCCTTAGAGGTTAAGGTCAGGCTTGACAAAGCCCTGTCTGGGATGATTTAGTTGGGGATTGGTCCTGCTTTGAGCAGGGGGTTGGACTAGATGACCTCTGAGGTCCCTTCTGTTGTGTATTTGGTTGTCATGGTTTTTGGTTCCTATGGTAACTGAGTTAGATTATTAGGGGATAGCTCAGCCAGCTTCAGCCGGCTGGGTGAGTTCTCTGAGTCTGTAAATAAAATGGTGGTTTTGTTAGCTGTCTGCTGTCTGGCCTCAAGTGATTTCTTCCTAAAACGGCTGCCCCCCAAGGATATAACAAGTGGCGATGAGGGTGGGATTCCGGTGCTGCTCCAGTAACAGAAGGAAGTAGAAGTCAAGGTAAAGAACAAACAAAAAAGCTGCTTGTTTGCACTGACTGTGAAAGTGAAACTAAAATCATGGCTACTCTGACCAGGCCACTGGAACCTTTTGATGAGAATATAGAGCAATGGCATGTGTATACTGAGCGTTTTGAGCTTTTTTTTATTGCTAATGACATTACAGAAGTGAAGAAGGTGCCAATATTCTTAACTGTTGTAGGGGCTAAAACCTACTCCCTGCTACGCAGCTTACTACACCCTGTTAAGCCAGCAACTAAATCTTACAGTGACATTGTGGAAATCCTGGGGTCCCATTTTTCCACAAAACCACTAGTAATTGCTGAAAGATATAGGTTCCACAAAAGAGACCAAAAGGAAGATGAAACAGTTGTACAATTTGTAGCCATTTTAAAAAAGTTAGCAGAACACTGTGAATTTAAAGAGATGTTAAATGATGCCCTGCGTGACAGGTTAGTGTGTGGCCTGTACAGTGAAGCTATACGGAAGCGCCTACTGACAGAGGCTCAGCTTACCTTACAGAAGGCTGTTGATATTGCTGTCTCCATGGAACTGGCTACAAGGGAGGCGCAATACATCGGTGCATCCCCTAGGGTGCAAAAAGTGTCACAAGAACTGACCCACAAAACGGTGCAGAGTCAAGAATGTTACCGCTGTGGTAAGCCGGGTCACCAGGCATTGGAATGCTGGTGTAAGGACCTGGTGTGTCAACACTGTGGCAAAAAGGGACACATTGAGTGTGCCTGTAAACAAAAGAAAAGGAGGCCTGTGGTCTGGCCGACAAAAAGAGGAACCTTGCATACCCTAGAGCAGACCCAGGATGATCAAGGTGACACCTCAGCGCAAGAGAAAGTGCCACTGCATGTTTTGTCTTTGGCAGTGGGCTCACATGAATACTGGGTAACCCCATTATTGGATGGCAAACGTATACGCATGGAACTGGACACCGGTGCAGCCGTCTCACTGATCTCCGAGACTGTGTATAAAGAAAAGCTACAGCATCTTCCGCTTAAGGCAACAAAAACTGTTCTGAAGACATATACGGGAGAAGCTGTGCCTATGCTGGGCACTATTGATGTTAAGGTGGAGCTCAATGGACAGGTGGCTAAATTGCCACTGTTTGTGGTGAGAGGTAACTACCCAGCCTTAATGGGTAGGTCTTGGCTTGGGAAGATTCAACTGAACTGGGCAGAAGTGCACCGGATGACTAAAGAAGAAACCAGTCTAACCCCTATACTAAGGAAACATGCTGCTGTTTTTGGAGATGATTTGGGAAGTATGAAGGGAATCATTGTGACATTGAACATTAAACCTGACAGTCCACCAAAATATCTGAAAGCCCGAACTGTGCCATATGCCATCAGGCCAAAAGTTGAAGCAGACCTGGAGCGCCTGGTCACCAATGGAGTCCTAATACCAGTTACCCATAGCTCATGGGCCACTCCTATCGTTCCAATAGTGAAGAAAGATGGCTCTCTCAGGATTTGCGGTGATTTTAAAGTCACTGTCAACCCAGTGTTGTGTGCAGAGCAATAACCGCTTCCCCGCATCGATGACCTCTTCGCAGGCCTGGCTGGAGGACAAAATTTCAGTAAGATTGATCCGAGTCAAGCATATTTACAGATGCATGTAGATGAAAAGTCCCAAGAGCTGTTGACTATTGTGACTCATAAGGGGCTTTATCGATACTGCCGCCTACCCTTCGGAATAACATCTGCTCCCGCCCTGTTCCAGAGGGCTATGGACCAGATCTTGTGTGGCTTGTCAGGAGTTCAGTGCTATCTGGATGATATCCTGGTCACTGGAAGAAATGAAGAGGATCACTTAAAGAATTTAGAGGCTACCCTACAAAGACTGGAAGAGTATGGCCTACGAGTTCGCAAAGACAAGTGTGAATTCTTCAAGCCCTCTGTTGAATATTTGGGACACATCATTGATTCTGCAGGTCTTCATAAGGCCCCTGCAAAAGTTAAAGCTATTGGGGAGGCTCCCCCACCTCGAAATGTAAGCCAGCTGCGCTCGTTTCTAGGACTACTGAACTACTATGGAAAGTTCATCTCACAGTTAGCCACACTGCTAAAACCACTTCATGAGCTCCTTGGGCAGAACAAGGCCTGGAAGTGGACTGAAGCCTGTGATGTTGCATTTAACAAAGCTAAGGATGCATTGCTAAATTCTGAAGTTCTAACGCACTTTGATCCATCCTTACCCCTACAATTGGCCTGTGATGCCTCCCCTTATGGAGTGGGAGCAGTCGTGTCACACATTATGCCTTCGGGAGAAGAGAGACCTATTGCTTTTGCTTCACGCACTCTAAGCAAAGCAGAAACTAACTACGCCCAAATCGAACGTGAGGCATTAGGAATTGTTTTTGGAATTCGGAAGTTTCATCAGTACCTGTTTGGGCGAAAGTTTACTCTTCTCACAGACCATCGACCTCTGACGTCAATTTTTGGACCCTACACAGGCATTCCCCCATTAGCTGCTAGTCGTATGCAACGTTGGGCATTGTTACTTTCAGCACACACATATGAAATCAAATATCGGAAATCCACTCTGCACGGCAATGCAGATGGCCTCTCAAGATTGCTTTTGCCGGTCAAACATCAAGATAGTGCCCAAAAGGAAATCTTCTACTTTGAACAGGTAGAGAATACACCCATCACTGCTACTCAGATAAAGAAGGCAACCCGCGTTGACCCAGTATTGTCCCAAGTTATGGACCTGGTGATGCATGGAAAATCTCGACAAACCTCTCCGGTCTCATCTGACCTTGTTCCCTACATGTCCAGAAGGACAGAGTTATCGGTCCAATCTGGTTGTTTGTTGTGGGGGAGACGTGTCATTATTCCACCACCACTGAGATCACAGCTGTTAGAACAGCTACATTCTGGTCACTGTGGAATAGTGCGCATGAAGGAAATTGCACGAAGCTATTTTTGGTGGCCTGGATTGGACAGTGCTATTGAAGAGAAGGCAAAAGCTTGTATGTCATGTCAGGGTGTGAGGAATGCACCCCAGTAGGGTGTACCCCTACACCCATGGGACTGGCCTGAAAACCCGTGGCAACGTATTCATGTTGACTTTGCTGGCCCCCTTGAAGGAAGCATGTTCTTGGTGGCAATAGATGTCCATTCTAAATGGTCAGAAGTCTCTATAATGCAGTCCACTACTGCAGAGAGTACTATCCAAAAACTACGAGGACTCTTTAGTCGTTTTGGTCTGCCAGAACAACTTGTGAGCGACAACGGACCGCAGTTTGTCTCTCAGGAGTTTCAAAATTTTATGAAGGCAAATGGGATACACCACATCACGTCAGCACCATATTATCCATCCACCAATGGATTAGCTGAAAGATTTGTGCAGACAATGAAAAACGCTTTGAAATCAGCAAGGGGACAACACTCCGTTCAAAAGCGCCTGGATACCTTCTTACTTTCCTACCGAAACACACCTCATGCTACGACCCAGGCATCTCCGGCCTTTCTAATGATGGGACGACAGCTGCGCACTTGCTTTGATCTGCTGAAACCTTCTGAACCCAGACAAACTGTGCAACATCAGCAGCAATATCAAGTCATCAGACGGGCACCCAGAGCAAAAGACCCAATCTTTAGCCCGGGACAGCCAGTTTTGGCTCGGAATTATACTTCCAGAGCTAAATGGGTCCCGGCCACAGTCATCACTCAAACAGGACCTGTTTCCTACACAGTCCGGACTGCAGAGAATCTTACCTGGCGGCGACATGTAGATCAGCTGTTGCCAGGTCATGCCAGTCCTCAGGACACATCTGCAATTGAGGGGTCTGACTTCACCTCTTCTGGTGAGACACCAAATCACGAATCACCTATTCCTGACTGTCCTCCTCCATTACTGCCGGCGGCTGAGATGCCCCTTTGCCCAGCACGAGCTGATACCACCTCCTCACCCGTTCGTGCTGCGGACCCTGAGCCCATGGTACTTTCGGGTGCAACAACAGCAGAAGTTCACCGTAATCCACCTAGAGACAGAAGGCCTCCTCATCGGCTGGATCTTTAGCTAGGGCGAACCCATGGTTATGGGGCAAAATAATCCCCAGGGTTTAGCCGGGAATGGAGGCAGTCTACCCTCCTTCTCTAGTCTAGTGTGTGTTTTATTTAGGGGATGTTCTTATTAGGGGGGAGGAATATGTTGTGTATTTGGTTGTCATGGTTTTTGGTTCCTATGGTAACTGAGTTAGATTATTAGGGGATAGCTCAGCCAGCTTCAGCCGGCTGGGTGAGTTCTCCGAGTCTGTAAATAAAATGGTGGTTTTGTTAGCTGTCTGGCCTCAAGTGATTTCTTCCTAAACCGGCTGCCCCCCAAGGATATAACACCTTCCAACCCTGATATTCTGTGACTGCCTCTAGCAAAAATATCAGAATCAGATCAGCTGTGTGTGCCAGCCACACTCCGATAAGAAGCACCTCCAGGCTCTTTTGTATAAGCACACAAACTAGTTGCCTTTCACCCAGAGAAGACAGGATGTAAAAACAGCTGAAAATCTGCCAGTATTGATATTCTGTTATTTTTCACATTCAATACTTGATATGCGGCTGTGAGGATAGAAGAGGGAGGAACATTGTGAGCTCAAAGCAATACAATATTCTGTTTTAATTTTCTTCTGTCTCTTGGTTTAACAAAGCTGTTGCTTGCTCAGAGTCTAAGAGATTCCATTTGAAATCTGAGATTTCAAGAAAAAAAAAGTATCGCAGAGGCAGCACTGGAATTGTAAAATTCCCTGCAGGGTTTACAGTGCTCCAAGTCTGAAATCCTGTAGGGAACCATAGAACTATACAATACAATAGCTCATTGCCAACAGTTTCCTTGCATGAAGGGATATTATAAACAGAACAGAGAACATTACATTGTATAAATGTTCCCATTTCCCCTTTTATGTGAAAAAGGCAAGTTCTGTAATACAAGGTGTGCTGTGTATCTGTGCAAAGAAGGATCTTCTTTTTGTTACCTTTTTAATGACAACCTCTTTAAGCTGACATTTGCCTTATCGAGTTGAAGTTATCTCACAGCAACATTAAATTGTAGGAATAGGAAAATGTTGCAAGTTGTCATGTTAAAGCCAACATCATGATCAGATAAATATTTAGCAAATACAGTAGTAGCACATGATTATGATAGCGGACTTACCTGTCCTTTTTTCTTTGCTCAGATCACTCCTTTCTGAGTAATGCTTCAACACTTTGGGGAAAAAATTGTCACAATCACATACATTTGAGATTTTTAAGCAGCAAAGAATTCAGCTAGCTAGCAGTGGTGACAGGCTAAAGTAATTTTAAAAATCCCACAAACCCACATTGAGACCTCTGAACTAAAGTAGATTACACTCTTTGATATCCCATCTCCTTCTCATATTATTCAAACCACACTGTCTTTATATTACTACCAAAAGTAATATCCTTGGGGGTGACTTCTGTGGCATTGAAAGGTACAGATTAGCTGACACAAAGGCATATTCCCTGGAAATAGGGCATCCTAATATCCAGCGCCCAACCAATCACCAAATACTGTGATGCTTGTTCTACCCTCATCATTAATGAATGTCTATGAAGATGGGATGGGTTATGTTTAGGACATTTCCTGAACCTTTACTCACCTGAAGGAGGCCTCTATGGTGAAAGCTTTCATTGTAGTTTAGTAGAAGCCTGCACAGAAGAGCTTTAGTTGATTGGGTTTAGATGCGTGTATTTTTAACCACTGTTGTGTTTAGATCACAAGGCTGTGCTCCTAATAAGTACAGAAATCTGATGTTATATTCCCCCGCCCGCCCGAGGTGGTTGATTTTGCTATCAGAGGGTCTAAGTCTCGTTGAGTTTCATGGAAGGAGAGTGCACTGGTGTCGTGATATGACATGAGTTCTGTGCCAATGCTTAGCATGCTGAAAGATTTGCATTGGAGATGTATAATTCTTGCACTCTAGGGACTATTTTAATTATGGTGCTGCTTTCACAATCGTTTCTCTAAAGCATAAAGAGAGAGGAAAAAATCATTAGGAGTGATTAATGACATTAGTTCCCCTCAAAAAATCTGTAAAGCGCAACGTTTGTTTTAAATAACAGGAAATGCTTGTAATTCAGCACTGTGATTAAACTGCCATGAAAGGCTGTAGTAGACATCAGCAGAATCACAGGTATCTCTTGCTTTAGTGCTTACAGATTAATTATTATATGGAGATTATGCTGATTGCTATTTGAACGATTTCTTCCTTGGTCTATTATGTACGGCACTTGTGTTGCCGAACAAAAAGGACGTATGTAAAAATAAGAGGTCTGATTTAAACTGCCAAAAGCACCCGTAAATCATCCCAGGGCTGTGTCTGCAGGAGGCAAATACAGACCTATAATTGTCCATCAGTTCAGCTCCTCTGGTGGTAGCAAAACTGGAAACTGTAGGGTAGACAGAGAGCAGGCATTTAAATTACCCTGTCACCTCATCCTTCTCAGAACAGGGTTAGATGGCATGGTGGTAAAAATTCCTGCAACCTGGCTATGCTTATGCCATCACTGCTGATGCACCACCGGTAGTGAATGTCCCCAGTGAAGATGTATCCAGTACATCTAGGTTCTGCAACACCATGTACACAGATGCAATCAGGACACATTTCAGACAATTGAAGTGCTTAGACAGAGTAAGCTAAAATGTGGCAAGGCAGCCTTAGCTGAAGTTCCTTGATCTTGCCTGGACCAACTATCAATGTCAGAAGGTGATTTTTAGATTCTGAGTCACCCCAGTTTTGGGGGATATGGGGAATTCAGGCCCATCTCTAGTCTTTGGCGTTGCAACAGGGTTAACACCAATCCCTTCCTCTTTAATAGCTTCTTGCTGGTTTAGCATTGCAATTCCCATGGCTTTTAGTAAAGCTTGCTCAGCTGTCACATTCTTTTTTTTCTCTTGATCTCTAATTCCCTGACACGCACATTCACAAGCTACCACCAGTTTTCCCTCTAACTTTCCCCACACGTGTGCGGAATGAATTTTGTTATGTGCACCTATATGGAGGTAGTGCACCATATTGGTGCACATAACAAAATTCATGTGGTGGGGGATGGGGCTGAGGGATTCGGAGTGTGGGAGGGGGCTCAGGGTTGGGGTGCAGGGGTATGAGGGGTCCAGATGGGGGTGTGGGCTCAGGGGTGGGGCCGGGGATGAGGGGCTCAGGGGTGGGGGCTCTGGGGTGGGGCTGGGGATGAGGGGTTTGGGTGCAGGCTGCCCTAGGCCTCTGACAGGGAGAGAGGACTCCCCCCATCTCTTTCCCCCTATAGCAGCTGGGCTGGCGGGGAGAGATGCCTCTGACAGCTCTGGGGCTGGGGCATAGATGCCCCTCCCCCAGCTGTGGCCCGGGGCTGGGTTCGGGTTGGGGGAGGGACACCCTTCCCCTGGCCACAGCAGGTTGGAGACCAGGCTGTAATGGGTTAAATAATAAATTGTGCATGCACTTATTTACTTGTGCATGTGGGAATCTGAGTGAACAGATCAGGGGTCTAACTACGCAATATATAGGTGATGCATGTGTAAATGCAGATTTTTCTCACAAATCAGCAGGCATAGACTTTTTCAGGCCTTGCAGACCTCTTTGTGAAAATTTGACCTTGTGACTACCAACATATGTTTTTAAGTCTTTTCATCATGCTGTTAAACTAATTATTACCTTTTCTTCTTGTTTTCAGTAGGCATAGTTCCAGTTGTAATTCAGCTTTCCTGAGCATTTTAGAGACCTCTGTTTTGCCCTTGTCTTCTCAGTGGCTATATCTCACCAAAAAACTTTTCTTATTGAGAGAGAAATAAGAAACTCGTTATCCTCCCCTCTAGCTAAGGTCCCTATTTACTCATTTCAGCATTCTCTCCAGATAACTAACATACTGAATATTATTCACGTAGAATCGTAAGGGGGAAAATGTGCCTTCTTTTCTCAGCTCCTTCCTGTAATGCGAGTTGTCATACTCTGCTGCATTTATTATTGAGCAATATGCTTTTCCTCTTACCTCAAGGTATTTTTCCTAGTCTCTCTATGCTTTTTTTAATGTATTATGGAAAAATCCATAGCTCCTCATATAACAGATCACTCTGAGGGAACAGGGTGTAACTTTTTTTAAAAGCAAATTGTTCTGGGGAGGATACATTGTGTCCCCCAAAAGGTCTTCCCCTGCCAGTTTCACACTACACAAGTGGAACATTTTGCTATACAACAAGCTCAGTGAACTTTTCAGGAGCAATGTTGAAGCCTCTTCAGAGAAGTGCCATTAAGATCAGTTTGTTTGCCAAATGGGGCTACCTCCCTGTGATGGGCCAGGTGCCCCAGCGCCCCCTCGTGGCAGGGGCGGGTTGGGGCCTAGCGCTGCACCACTCGCTTGTCCTTCGGACTGCCCCTGGTAGCCGGCGTATTACGGCCTAGCGGCCAGAGTCTATGGACACCCCCTCCGGGGTGGAGTAGCTCGGCCTAGCGGCCGGAGTCCGTAACCGCCCCCCTCTCGGGGCGGGGTAGCGCGGCCTAGCAGCCGGAGTCCATAAACACCCCTTCGGGGTGGGGTAGCGCGGCCTAGCAGCCGGAGTCCACAAGCACCCCCTTCGGGGCGGGGTAGTGCGGCCTAGCAGCCGGAGTCCACAAACCCCCCCCTTCGGGGCGGGGTAGCGCGGCCTAGCAGCCGGAGTCCACAAACCCCCCCCTTCGGGGCGGGGTAGCGCGGCCTGAGTCCCTACACACCCCCTTCGGGGCGGGGTAGCGCGGCCTAGCGGCCTGAGTCCCTACACACCCCCTTCGGGGTGGGGTATTACGGGGTGGGGTAGGGGGACTCGGGCCCTCCCTCTCCACCGAGCCCCGACCCAGGGCCCTGTTTGTGGCAAGTTCTCCTTGCCACCCGCTCGGCGGGGATCCGCCCGCAACACGCCGAGCGGTACTGCAGCTTTAAGGCTGTCAGTCTCTACAATGCCCCTGGGTCACTTCCTACCCTGCCTGGCCGGGCGTCTGCGTTGCGGGAGCGGCTCCCCCGTAGGTCCGTCACTGCCGGCGTCCTTCCCCGGGGGCTCCGGGTCGGCCCCGGTTCGGCTGGCGCCCCGGTCCGAGCTCCTGGGCTCTCCCTCTGCAGAGGCTGACGGTCTACGTCCTTCTCCCCCGGTGGCCAGCCCAGACTGAGCAGGCCTGCAGGCTTTTATACTGGTCTGCCAGTTGGAGCATGCCCAGCAGAACTTCCTGGGCGTGGCTTCCTCTGCTAGTAAAGAAGGGTTAACCCCTGCTGTACCAGTGCGGGGCTGCCCTGCCCCGTCACACTCCCTCCTTGGTGATGGTTATGGGAAAGCAATTTTGGATTGTATCAGAGGGGTAGCCATGTCAGTCTGGATCTTTAAAAGCAGCAAATAGTCCTGTGGCACTGTAACGAGTCGGGACTCACCCCTGCGGCACCTCCTGCTGGTGTCTCTGGGAATTAGCTCTTTCCAGTGGAGTGCCTCCTCCTGGTGGTGTCCCATCCATTGTTCTGTCCTCTGCAGTTGTCTCTGGACCCGCATTGCTGCGTGCTCGGCGGTGTCCTCTTCGAGGCCACTGCCCTCCGGCAGTGCCCCTTAGTCCATCTGCACCCCCTTCCGGGGATCAGTGATCAGCAGTCCCACACCCCAGTCACTATGTCCAGCTGCTCTCTGAGTCCAATCCCTCTTGTCAGGGATCTGGCATAGCAATATGGCCGCTCCCTATGGCCAATGGCTGGGTGCACTGCAAGGAGTGAAGGGGGGGGGGACCCAGGCCCACCCACTACTCTGGATCCCAGCCCAGGGACCCTCTGGCATCAGCCTCGCTGTCCTTCTCTCCCCTTCCGCTGTCTGTTTCCCTGAGCCGCTTCCCCTACGGCCCCTTGCACCCGCTAGGCCCTTCCCTTCAGGGCCTGCAGCCTGGCAGGCTACGGGTTCAAGCTCCCTAGCCTCCCTGAGACTGGCCAGCACTGCTCTGTCCATGGTGCTATTCTCCTCCCTTAGAGACTGACCTTCCCCTGTCAAAGGCCTGGGACAGACTGACTGCTCCCTTCCTGAGCAGCCTTTATATATGTCTGAGCCTGGCCCTGAATGGCTGTCTCCAAACTGGGCCCTGATTGGCTCTCAATAAGCCCCTCTCTGATTGACTCACAATAAGCCCTGTCTGCGCAGGTGCCCTGGCCTGCCACAGCCCACTCTCACAGGGAGTGGGGCAGTTCGCCCCACTACAGGCACCTTATAGACTAAGGGTACGTCTACACTACGGGACTATTCCGAATTTGCATAAACCGGTTTTGTAAAACAGATTTTATAAAATCGAGTGCGCGCGGCCACACTAAACACATTAAATCGGTGGTGTGCGTCCATGGTCCGAGGCTAGCGTCGATTTCTGGAGCGTTGCACTGTGGGTAGCTATTCCCTAGCTATCCCATAGTTCCCGCAGCCTCCCCCGCCCCTTGGAACTTCCGGGTTGAGATCCCAGTGCCTGATGGGGCAAAAATCATTGTCGCGGGTGGTTCTGGGTAAATGTCGTCAGTCACTCCTTCGTCTGGGAAAGCAACGGCAGACAAGCATTTCGCGCCTTTTTCCCCTGGATTGCCCTGGCAGATGCCATAGCATGGCAATCATGGAGCTTTTTTTGCCGTTTGTGACTCTCACCGTATGTGTACTAGATGCCGCTCACAGAGGCGATTCAGCAGCGCTACACAGAAGCATGCTTTTGCTTTTGCATGACAGCAGAGATGGTTACTAGCCATATTGCACCATCCAAACCCTTCCATAAATTGGAACTGAGGATGATCATGGCTACCAGTCCTTTTGTACCATTTGCTGCTAGTGCCCCTGGTCAATCAGCCAGGGGCGCAAAAGCCAAGAGTGGTTACTAGCCATATTGTACCTTCCATCGTTTTGTACCATTGGCTGCTGTCATAAGTGCCCCTGGCCGATCAGCCAGGGGCGCAAAAGCAAAAATTGGAAATGACTCCCTGAGTCAATCCCTCCTTTTTGGTATAAAAAAATAGAATCAGTGCTGCCTAATATAGGCAAGTGTGCTAGAGAACCACCTGCTCTGTGTCAGAGCCCGCAGAAATTATTATCTGTATGCTATTCACAGGGGGTGCTCCTGTAACAACCCCACCTGTTGATTCCGTTCTTCCCCCAGCCTTTCTTGGCTACCGTAGCATTGTCCCCCCACTTGTGTGATGAATTAATAAAGAATGCAGGAATAAGACACACTGACTTGTTAGTGAGAAATGAGTGGAAGGCAGCCTCCAGCTGCTATGATAGTCCAGACAGGACATTAAGCAGTGTGTAGGAGAGAAGCCCAGCATCCCACTGCTAGTCCAGGGGCAACTGAATCTTTTCTTTACACATGAAGGGTGGGGGCTGATGGAGCTCAGCCCCCTGTTGCTATGATGAGGATGGTTACCAGCCATATTGCACCATCCATCCACCAGAAAAAATTAGGGCCAATAGGCTGATGACGAGGACGGTTACCAGTCCTTTTGTACCATCAGCTGAGGCTGATGATGAGGATGGATTTCCATCTTTTTGCACGATCAGCTTATGCTGATGATGAGGATGGATTTCCATCGTATTGTACCATCAGCCGCCCATGACGGGGGGAGCAAGGATGTTGGTGTTGAGTGCTGCACTATCGCGTCTATCTGCAGCATTCAGTAAAGATAGGGTGACATGTAAAAGAGTCAGAGGATTGTTTTACCTTTCGCTTCTGGGGGTGGGTGGGGGGGTGGGTGAGTAGATTGCCAAGCTATGCCCTGACCCGCAGACACTGTGTTTGACCCTAGAAGCATTTGGAGCTCAGCCAAGAATGCAAATAATTTTAGGAGGCTGCAGGAACTGTGGGATAGCTTCAGTCCTCCAGTCCATGCGCATCCATTTGATTCTTTGGCTTTCCGTTACGCTTGTCACGCTGCAGTGCGCTGAGTCCCTGCTCTGGCGTCTGTCTGGAGATTTTTAAAAAAGGATTCTGAATTTCATCTTCTGTAACGGAGCGCTGATAGAACGGATAGAACGGATTTGCCTGCCCTTACAGCGATCACATCCGCATGGTCCATGCGGGAGCTCTTTTTTTTATTTTGATTTCGGACTGCATCGCCACCCGTGCTGATCGGAGCTCCACGCTGGGCAAACAGGAAATATTCAAAAGTTCGCGGGGCTTTTCCTGTTTACCTGACCACTGCATCCGAGTTCAGATTGCGGTCCAGAGCGGTCACTGGTGCACTGTGGGATAGCTCCCGGAGGCCAATACCGTCGATCAGCGTCCACACTAACCCTAATCCGATATGTTAATACCGATACTAGCGTTACTCCTCTCGTTAGGGAGGAGTACAGAAACCGGTTTAAAGAGCCATTAAAATCGATATAAGGTGCCTCCTAGTGTGGACGGTTTTGGCGTTAAATCGGTTTTATGCTCCTAAAACCGATTTAAACGCCTAGTGTAGACCAGGCCTAACAGACTAACTACGTCTGTTAGTCTATAAGGTGCCACAGGACTCTCTTTGTTGCCAATTTTGGACTGAAATGAGAAAACAACTTACTCCACAATTCCTCTTGATTCTCTGCAAGTACATGCACTCTTGAGACAGGAAGGAAACATTTATGGGAGCCCCTTGTTAAAATACCTGCAGCATCTCAGTGAGTGAAACTGAAAACACTTCTCCTGCATGTACTTTGGGCCCATTCCTCCCAATATGTATTGAATAGTGTCGTAGCCTCAATCTCTTTACCAACATCAGTGAGTGTTTCATCTGTGTTGCAGCCATGCCCATCCTTCTCATATGTGCCTTTAGCATTGTACCATCTCAATTAATCTAGTTCCCCTTTGTGAGGGATGCTTGCTGTAATGTACCTGTGGGCATGTTGCACTGGTGCTGGGAATGATCGCTGCCCTGCAGTTCATTACTAATTGCCTGATTATTATGTTAGTGCTGCTAATAAAGAGACAAGTGGGGTTAGATTTTCAAGTGGGGTTAGATTTCCTGTCTCAAGAGTGCATGTACTTGCAGAGAATCAAGAGGAATTGTGGAGTAATTTGTTTTCTCATTTCAATTCCACAAGTGGGGCTAGCATTTCAAAAGAGCTCTGTTTCCATTTGGGCACTTAAATGAGAGGCCAGGTTTTCAAACCTGTTCAGCACCTGCTAACTGCCATTCTGTCACTGATGGCCAGGATTCTCCAATGAGCTCAGCACCCAATAGGCTGCATGCTTTTGAAAATCTGCCCACTGTATTTGGTGCCTAAATGAGTGCTGAGTACCTCTGAAAATCTGGCCCTTAGGACTTGTCTTCATGACAATGGTTAGTTTGAGTTAGTACAGCTGAGCTACTCCACTGGCGCTAGGCTAGCTTGAGTGAGAGTGACCACACTGCCAAACAACGCTTGAACTATGCAGAGTGATGGGGTTAGTAGCTGAGTTATAACTGGAGCTGCTGCAGCCACACTGCATTGTTCTGTGTCAGCAGCACTCCAGCTTCAACCCCCAGCCTCCCCCACTCCCCAATGGGCCAGCAAACTCAAGCTTAAAGCACCCTTAATTTGAGTAAGAGATGTATGCATGGACGGAAGTCAGGCTAGGGGCAATATGTGACTTATAGCTTCAGCTAACATTGCAGTGAAGACAAGCCCTAATAAGTGGCTTAAAGCCCCACACTTCAATTACTTTCAACTACTGTGTTGGGGAATATATTCATGGTTTTAAGTGTAAGCCAGTGGTCTAATGAGCTCTCTCCTGCCATCTCTTGATGAACTGGAGGAAAAGACCTCATAAGCAGATCTTATTTGCATAAGACACATCTGCTTTGCCATTTTGATCAATTTGGGGTTAAAATTCACCTAAGTGTGGGTTGCTGGGGTAATGAAATGTTGTTATCCTTATTATGTGACTAAAGAGCAGCAGCACAACTGTATTTAGTATGCCTTACAGAGGGGTCACCATAACTGCTATATCACTTGCAAAGAATGAGGTAGTGAGCCAAATTCAAATGAAAGAGAAAGTGTGGGTGGGTTGTACCTGATGAGGCCTTTGTTTAATTGTCCTAGATGATAGTTGATGAGTTCTCTTGTTTCAAGGAAGAGTTGACTAGACTTGTTTGAGGGTCCTTATCTTCTAATGATGACTAGAATTGAAACCACTGATAAGGTGGTGTGGCAAGAGTGGTGGTAGTAAGGTTCCCTGCAACCTCCTGAAATTACTAGAGTTGAAATCACTAACTGGGCTACTTGATGAAGCCTCAGAACACAGAATTGCACCTGAAGGTAGTGTGGTGAGAGATACAGCAGCAGCACAGGTACCCCCTATCCAGTAAATCCTAGAGATGTGGTTACTGATAGCTGGGCTAGGTGGTCATGGTGCTGTGGGACTGGACTAGATTAAACTGGACAAAGGACAAAGTGGAGCAGCAGCAGAGGTATCACTTCTCCTCGGGGCTGGAGGTGAATCCACCTGAACACACCACTGAACTCTAGGACCTCACTGACCTTGGACCACAAACCATGAGTGGGGTGCAGCAAAGGTAAGGGGGAATGGAGTATTAAAGGGACATTTGTCCAGTGGACTTTCATACTACAAGGTGGGAAACTGAGACAAAGGACTACTACCCAAGATACTGTGGGGGTGAGTGTCTTTCTTATTGTTCATACTTTTGAGTCATTGTTGCTGTTTTCCCAAATTAATGCTGTGTTAGGTAATAATTGGAGATATGCCAGTCTCCTAGAACTGGAAGGGACCTTGAAAGGTCATCAAGTCCAGCTCCCTGCCTTCACTAGCAGGACCAATTTTTTTGCCCCAGATCCCTAAGTGGCCTCCTCAAGGATTGAACTCACAACCCTGGGTTTAGCAGGCCAGTGCTCAAACCACTGAGCTATCCCTCCCCCTCTTTCCCTTAAGTTTTTTATTTTTGTTCTACACAGACTCAGTGCTTGTGACGAGGGAAGTACTGCCTATTAGAGGTACCCAGAGTGGTTTAGTTTTCACAGTTTTCTGAGTGGATGCTTGGGCCAATTTTGTTTTGTAACTTAAAGAGGAACACCTAGATATCAAACCCTTTTGTTGCTGACACAGCCTGGCAGAAGGGTTACATAAGTATTTATTTTTAATAGCCACTATCTATGCAGGACTTCCTTTTCATTCTGTTTCTTCAGAGACCATCATTCTGCTGGCAGAATGATGAACTAACCAATCCTAGTCCAACTTCTGTGCTGAAATAATGGGTGCTGTCAGTGATGCTGATGACAAGGCAAGCTAAAATTAGGACCATGTTTGTTTTGTGCTTCATGAGAAGAAGGGGGGCAACAAATCTATATCAGCGAGTGGGACAAAACTTCAAGTTTTTATGCAAGTGCTGCAAATGAAGTGTAAATCTCTATAACAAGACCGCAAGTGTCCCTTTAATGAATGCTCGCCAGATTCTGGGTCATGCGTTACTTTCCTGAGAGAATAAACGGTGAGAGGGTAAAAATTCAGCAGACCACTTCAGAGTTTAATGTGCAGAATGTCCTGCTAGTGAAGGCAGGGGGCTGGACTTGATGACCTTTTGGGGTCCCTTCCAGTTCTAGGAGAGAGGTATTTCTCCATAATAAATTAATGTATAACCTAACTTTCTTCACAGGGAGGAAAGTTGCCTGTTAGGGCCTCAGTGAGTATCTCTACACAGCAACTAGACACCTGTGGCTGGCCCATGCCAGCTGACTCCAGGCTTGCTGGGCTCTGGCTGCAGGACTGTTTCGTTGCTGTGTAGAATTCTAGGCTCAGGCTGGAGCCCAGGCTCTGGGACCCTCCCACCGAGCCCGGAAGTCTACGTAGCAATGAAACAGCCCTGCTGCCCAAGTCCCACGAGCCCCTCGAGGTTGTGGAGAAAATGTGCACCTGAAAGGCTCAAAAACCAGAAGGGAAACAAATGCCCCCAATGTATTTTTTAAATCTCAAGATTTTTAAGCCATTCATGATTGGAGGGGGAGGCTTGATTTAGATTTTTGAAGACATGGGGTTGCCAATACTGGGGCCTGTGGTCTGTAAACCCAAAGGATCTGGAGGAAATGCAAACTACAAAACCATGAATCTTAAGCCATTCCCACTGAGGGTTCTGTGCTGTTCCACTGGCCACCCAGCCCACCTCCCTGGCACCAGGGATTCTTCAGGAAGAGCTGGGCTCTCACTAGCAAATGGCACCTTTTCTCCCTTCCAAAGGGGATCGAAGGGACAGAGTGGGGACTGCTGCTGATTCCAGTAACTGATCAGATTTCTACATGCCCATCTGCTGGTTATCCAGATGAGCAGGCTTTCGGGAGTGGCTGCTCCCTATGTGTATCCCTATAATTTTAAGAAGCTACGAAACACATACTTAGAAATATTTCTTTTCTACAATATTTCTGTAGCTCAGAGTGCTTACACCCTGGTATCACCCATTGTGGTGGTCTGGTTCTAACTCATCGAAGGAGGTGTCTTTTCTCAAATAGAGGTAGCACTGTTTCGCCCTTATTTTTTCAGAAGAGATTTATTCAGGCAGCAGACGACCTTTTCTACATCCCCAATTGATTGTCTGGAATGTCTCAGCCTGCCCAGGTGAAAAGAGCTACAGTATTTTACAATTTACAGTATGTGTTTGTTTACCTGGTTATGTAATGCACTGCTGGACTGACAGGCTGGTTGATTTATTGCTGCTTTGTGCTGCTGCCTGCATCCCTCTGGTCAGGAGAACCAGGAAAGTGCTTCCCACAGCTGATAGCTTATGCAGCTGTCTGTGAATTAATAAATTAGTGGTAAGCAATTTAGCCAATGCTGTCCCCTTGGAATCTGTCTGTCCAGTTGCCCAGAGTTTGTCATTGCAAATGTAGGCTCACATGTGCTGTAGGGCTGCCAGTTGGCAGCACATTGTGTTACGGCTGAGGCAGGTTTGTGTCAGAATGACTATAAATGAAACATGGAAAAATTGATTGAGGGAAAAATCATAACTTTATGGTAGTCTCTCACATCAGACCGTATATTTAAAGACTGTTTTTCTGTTCATAAAGTTCCATAGCTGATGACTTCAGAAGTATGTGTTTTATTGGCGACGGCACTGAAATGGATAACTTTCAACCACTCTGGCCCAACCTGAATGCATTTTAAAAAATATGTTCATTCTCTAGGCACAAATCAAACTCCACCTTCTCTCTCCTTTTCCTTTTGTCAAGTAAGAGTCTAGCGTACCTAGTCAAAACTACTTATTTTGCAACACTGCTAGACCCCAGTGACCAGAAAGGCAGCAAAATACAGTGTCCTAAACAACTTGAAGCTGTTTGTTAGGTTTTGGAGTGTCTGATGGGACTGTGTTCTGTGCCTTTGTTTCCCCCACCCCACCCCTCACGTTGCAAGTGAGAGTCAACACCAGAGACAGGAGCTGCATTTTAGACTTTAAGGTCAGAAGGGACCATTATGATCATCTAGTCTGACCTCCTGCACAATGCAGGCCACAAAATCTCACCCACCCACTCCTGTAACAAACTCCTAACCTATGTCTGAGCTACTGAAGTCCTCAAATCATGGTTTAAAGACTTCAAGGTGCAGAGAATCCTCCAGCAAGTGACCCGTGCCCCAGGCTGGAGAGGAAGGCGAAAACCCCCCAGGGCCTCTGCCAATCTGCCCTGGAGGAAAATTTCTTCCCAACCCCAAATATGGCGATCAGCTAACCCCTGAGCATGTGGGCAAGACTCACCAGCCAGACACCCAGGAAAGAATTCTCTTTTCTGTCTGTGCTGTTCCTTTCTTTCACCTTTTGTGTGTTTGTCTTGTTTTTCATTCTAGGAAATGAGATTGGACTTTAATAACCACAGCTCCAGCCCATCTCAACTAACTTCTCTTTTCCCCAAAAGAACTGTAATTACCATCTAAAAGACTGTCAGTGAGGGAGGGGTGGGGGAGCTTTCTAAAAAACTTTCTCCAGGGAAAGAGATGTTGTTAAAATGAAAACCTTACTTACTACTTTACATTTCAAACGCTTAACTTCTTGGGGAGGGGGGTTTCCTGCATCTTTAATAAAAGGTTTAAAAAATGAATAATGTTTGCCTCTGTATACCAAACCCTGAACCACCTTTCCCACTGTTTAATGTTGGACAGTTTCAGGGTCATGTTAATATCTTTGACTCTTAGGGCCCATATATTCCATCAAAATAATACAACAGAACCTAAGCAGACTAGAGCTATAAATATAAGTACCAACATTGTATCAGTTGTCCAAGACCTCAAAAATTGCAAGCAGCTGCTTTTAAAGTGTCAGTTCTATCATTTCAACACTTGAGGGCACCAATAAAATAAAGAATCTGAAGGGAAGTCAGTTTACTTATTTATAGTTTTGACTTGCTGTAGGCAAGAAAAAAGTGTTGCAATAAGTAACAGACCACACGGAAGGGTAGAATTATGAGCAGGTGAGCAAACGAGAGGAAAGATTGCCTGTAAAGTTTGACTTCCAATATGAAACAATCACAGTAACAAACTCTGTGTTCTAAGCCCCTCTCCTCCACTCCCAGAAAAAAGAAACGAGGCAGAAAGGAAGCCTAGAGATGGGGCCAAACTAAACCCCCATTCCCTTATGCCTTGAACAGTGGCATCTTTCTGCTTCCAGTGTCCAAGTCCCAGGGTTTTCTAGCATCAAAACAGTCATTAGAAACTCAATTAGTGGCTGGCCAAGGTCATGGCCATTGCCCAGCATCCCTACTGTACCGACTGGGGCAAGGACTGTCTTTTTGGTCTGCGTTTGCACATGAGTAGGGCTCCTAGGTGCTATGCTCAGACGGATAATTAAGAATAATTCAGCAGAGCTGTGCCAGAGTGAGAGTAGCTGCTGATGTCCCGCTCCTCCTCTAACCTCCCTTCCCCACCTCCACCAACAGAGGCAGTGGCTGAAAGCCACTTTATTCTATCCCTTTATGAAAAGTGCTCGCCTAGGTGTTTGTCTTTATACACAGAAATGTAGAATGTTGTGGGTGGTTAGGAACGGAAGTTGAGACCCCAAACCTGAACAAAATACCATATGTTCAACATTGATATCTCATTTCCCAGCTACAGTGAGTTTCAAGAGTATAACAATATGCAAAAAAAACTCATCAAGAAGTTGCTGTCTCAGGGAATATTTTGCGTGCCTTCCTGAACAGCTGTCCCTCAGACTGGTGCCTCAGAATATAGTTATCCAATGAGATGCAAAACTATCAGTATTTTATTAAAAAATGCTGCAGGGAGTAGGGCAGTAAACTACTTAGCATGCCAACAGCATCATGTGCACCAACATATTTATTGTATAATGTTCTTAAGAACTGCAACTGTTCTTCTGGAGTAATCCATTTCCTTTTTCATTGGCAATGGGCCTTGATCCTCTGCGTGCACTTATGGTGCAACAATTTGATTTTTTGGGGGAGGACAGCAATAAGGAGATACGATCCCTGTATCATGAACTTTGCCAGCAAGTACTATTGATGCACCAGCTAATAGAGCCAGAAGGATCTTTGCCCACAGCGGAGAGGAACAGGAAATAACAAAATTAACGATTATAGCCTGAAAGTGGGTGACATATACACTCTGCTTAGTATAAATAAGGTCTTGACCACAGACAGGAGATGGAGGCAAATAAAATAAGATAGTTCACTAACCTTATTAAATACAATACAGTTAAAATTAGTTAAGCTACATGGATGTAATTGAGAGTAGAATTTATCCCAGGGACTATAAATTAACTGTTCAAGGAGCCCTCATTAACTTTGATTTTTCTAACCATTCCTGGAGCTCTCAGGTTAGTCATTCTCCTGGTCATGCAAATCCTATGTATCAAAATGCACCATTTTTAGTCTTTGGACTTATCCATCCCTATCTGTCCGTATAGTCTTAGGTGCCCATGGCTCCTCTGCTTCCTGACAGTCACTGGGCAGAATTTCTATGGCTTAACTGATGATTCTCCTTAGACAATGATGGCTGGACAATTCTTTGTATAGGTTGTTCTCAGTGACCTTTCTCTGGTGCGATCCTGCTGGACTAAAGGCTACTGCATCTTGCTTCCTCGCTTGACTAAAATATCCAGCCCTGGACAGTCAAGGTACTCCTAAATTTTGCTTCTTACTCCTCCACTTCTATGTGCATGAGCTCAAATGCCTCTTTGCCTACATATCTTTAAGGCAGCCAGACTATGGGCACAAAACTGCCTACCTCTTTAACTCCTGAAATACCATTCTAGTCCCCAGTAACTCTAATAGACATCCACAGGCTTTTCAGAGCCAAATGGCTGGCTGATGTATTAGTTCATTGTTTTTGAAGCTTGTGTTTAACAATTTAGAACTAGAAATGGGTCAAAACCAGAATTTCACTCTTCAAGGGTCGTGGTGCAGTCAACTAGGAAAAAAAATTCTAAAATTCTTCCACACTTTTCCATAGGTGGGGGTCATTGTAGCAGATATCTCACTGCTAAGCAGGGAAATGACGGCACATCGGCTCCATGCTTGTGGCTTCCACCCTGCTTCTTATGCTGCTTGCCTGTGTGCTGCTTTGATCCCTGCACAAGTGATTGCCGAATGGCATGGGAAAGTTTCCTACAATGGGGGAAGGAACAAAGCTGCTCTGACATGGAACCTTCAGCAGAGGATTACTGAGTACCTCCAGGAAACTTTCCTGGAGATCTCTCTGAAGGATTCCCGTGAGATCTTGGTGTGCATCAACACCCTGTTCCACTGTACTAATTAGCTACACAGGGAAATGTGTAGCTCATGGAAAAACAGCCAGCCTTGTACATTTCTATACCGTGAACCCACCTCCGCACTACACAAACCACAGCCATTTACCAGGCGTCTCCTTTCCTGCTTCTTCCTCACCGAGAGCAGCTGCTGAGACTGGCTAGACACCTCTGGCTGCCTGCTCCATGGGGCAACCCCATCGAGAGCTCCACATTGTCTAACTCCACCTCTTCATCAATGACTTCGTCCTCTGGGTTAGATCCTCTTTCTGTTGCCTCCAGGCTCGCCGAAGTATCCATGGGGCTATTGGCAGTGGAAGTGGGGTCGCCACTGAGGATAGCGTCCGCATCATTATAGAACTGGCTGGTCTTGGGTGCAGCACTGAAATGACAGTTTGCCTCCTTTGCCTTATGGTACACCTGCCTCAGCTCCTTTATCTTCACTGCAGCATGTCCCTATCACAGCCCTTTTTGCACAAGCCTTGAGAAATGTGCCCGTAGGTATCCCACTTCCTATGGCTTAAGGCAGCTGTGACTGCACAGCCTCCTCTCCCTATATACTGAGCAGAGCCACAGCTCTGCAGTGGTCCAAGCGGAAGAGCGTTTGCTGTGATAACCCACCATGGTCACCTGAGATGCGATGAGACATCTCCACGCCGAGCCAGCAGGAAATGGAATTCAAAAATTCCCAGGGCTTCTAAGGGGGAGGGGTGGATGGTTGTTTCCCTGGCTGCAGGATAGTGGAGTTCAAACTGCTGACCAGAGCAGTCAGGATGAGCATTTTGGGACACCTCCTGGAGGCCAATTAAAGCAATAAAATCAAGCTTGGTGTCTACACTGACACTTCATTGACACATTTAGAGGAAAAATATGTCTCTCATCGGGGTGGTTGTATTTTTGCTGCCAAAACAGGGCATTTTTGCTGACAAAAGTCACATTGCAGTGTGTATGCATTCACTGTTTTTGTTGACAAAAGCTGCCTTTTGTTGACAACTTTGTAGTGTAGACAAAGCCTAAGCGAAGCAGACATGGATGTGACTTGCCTATGTGACTCCAAAATCCACCTTGTTACCTGTATTTTTCCACAAGCAGTGTGGTGGGCTTTTGTTTGAAACCATGGGCTTCCCTCCACATGGCAGAAGCTATAAAAGGCCCTGGAAACACCTCCATTTTGCCTCTTTCCTGCTCAAACTTCTGGACTATGAACTTGTACTAATGGAAGCATTCTAACCAAAGGACTGAGGACCTTCCAATGATTTGGAAGCAACCAGGGACTTGACTTAAGCCAGCAGTTTATTCGATCACTGCTACAAACCTAACCCAAGAACTTTTCATTTATTATATGTATTTGGACCAATTTTAACTCTCACCTTTCTTTCTTTTTATAAATAAACCTTTAATTATAGATACTAAAGGACTGGCAACAACATGATTATTTGGTAAGATCTGAGTTATATATTGACCTGGGCACATGGCTGGTCCTTTGGGATCAGAATAACCCTTTCATTGATTAAATTGGTTTTAAATAACCACTCATCATTAAGTTCTGTGTTTTTGGTGGTGATACAAGGACTGGAATACCTTAGGAGGCTGCATTTCTGACTTCTTGTTAGCCAGTGTGGCGAACAGAAGTTTACTTTTGTTGCTGGATTGGTATATTTTATGGGAGTATAACCACCAGCTTTGGGGTGTCTCTGCCCTATTTCTCAACAGTTTGTCCTGAATTTGGTATTCTCAGTTGTGACCCACTGAGGCACAGTGACACCCTCTATGAATCTTCCCTTGGAATAAAGTGTTGGTTAGAGATTCTCAAATTGTGGCTGTGGACCAATGGTGGTCTGCAGAAGACTTCCTGATGGTCCACAAAGGGCTGGCTGCTCTTATGAATCTGGCTTCTCCGTATGTCCCACTACTAGATGACATTAAAGAACAGTTCACAATATATTAAATACTCTTCTTATTTTGCTTTTCCCCACTTGCAGTTGCTGCAGGTGTCATGGGAACGATATTCAATCATGAATGGAAGAGAATTAGTGCATGCACTTGTGACTAGCTTGGGAAGGTGCTCCAGGAGACAATCTCCAACTTGCTATGTGGTTCCTTCACAGCCTTGGAAAAGGTAGAGAATCCCTGCTGTAAGTCATTGAATGAGAGGATCCTGTCATCCCAAAGTTAAGCCATTCATAAGTTTTGACACCAACAACTTCTGATTTAAGACCCGCTTGGAAATGTTTGGGTTTTGTTGAAGTTTTGGGAGGAGGTGAGACAGGGAGTTATTTATAAGGATGTTGTGAATTCCCCTTTTTAAAGAAACTAGTTTCCCTTCTGCCAAGCCAGGAGGGAAGCAAAAGCCTCTTTGTCAGACTATGCATGTTACCTAGTGCAGGAAACAATTTGCTATGCTGGTGGTTCTTATCTCCTCCAGACTTCAAAGACTCTGACTCATTTGCTACACTTTGTATGGTTTAGGGAAGAGAAACATGAAGGATGATGTAATCAGCCACCAATCGTGGTAGTAGATGTTTCCTGTATTATTTGGAAGCACCTGAAACTGTGTAGATTGGGCCCATCCACTAGACTATCTTTCCTACCGTGTGTCATTTATCCATTGACTAAAGGTGTCTAAGTGCATTGCACTGAATTTATTTACTGGCAATTATCCCAGTTAAACAAATGTCATTCATTAAGTGCCAGCTAGCAAACTTTACTGCAGTTGCCAATAAATTGCATAGCCATTGCTGTTATGAAAAGGTGTGTAATAATATAGCTTCAGTCAATAACAAGGGGTGTGTGTGTGTGCCACACACACGCATACCCCTATCCTGAACCAAAATTAAATAGTTAGACCTGTGCATGAAATAAGACTTTGAAACACGGGTATGACAGCACTGACCATCAGCCAGAAAACTGGCTTACAGCCATTTCTTAATGCAGGATAATTTTGCAAGTATCCAAGAGGCTCTGAGCTGCTGAAGTATTTTCTGAACATATCCATTCATCTCTGCAGTCCCTGGTATCACCGTCCTTGTCCAGAATGACAGCTGCTCCCTTTTTCATTTGCTTTCCTCCAGTGTCACATGCTGGATTAAATAGATATGGGTATTCCACAGGGGGTAGTTGTTTGCCCTTTCTCATTTTTAACTAAGGCCCTAAAACTTTCTGTGCTCTTCTCTGACCTAATCCTCTGTTCTACCTGCTTGGTATTCCAGTTCAATATTAGTGTCACTAAATGCTGTCTAGGCTGTCCATCATAATGAAGACATTCAAGGGATCCATTATGATATTATTCATTTGAGCAATGTACATTCATCATTATTCTTCCACTGCTTCAGACTAAAGTATCCCTGATTTGTAAGGTTTCTGTTCTTTCGAAGCTTGCTTTGCTATCATCAAGCCTTCTGCTACATCTATTGTTTGCTTCATAATCTGGTTCAGGGTGCCAGCCCACTGCCCCTCTTCATCTTGTCTTAATGTACCATTCATCCTGGAAAACATTAAACGGGGATTAATTTGCAATCAATTGCCGTTCTGCTCTCAGCCGCTGGAAATCCCCCTTGGAATATAGATTGTCCCTTTGTCAGGCTGTTAAGTGTGAACCCATTAATCTTGTTCTTTTTCTTAGTCCTTATTCTACTTCCATTGAGGAATGGACTTTACCCCATTTTCCTAAGGATGCAGGCTGTGATTATTCAGCCTTGTTTTTGTTTAGCATTAAGCTAAACAAATTGCATCTACTGTATGTTCTGACCCCTAGAATACTGCAGTGTGCATTTGCTATACATTAACACGTGCCTGCATGCTTACAGGCGGTTCCCACTTCAGGTATTTTTTCAGCATGTACAGCACGCCTTTTTCTCAGGCTAAATTATGACTGCCCTGAGAGGTGTACTGCAGGGAGAGAAGATGCAGGGAGCCCCTTTCCCCCATTTTGGTCATACCTGCGCAGGAATCAGTCATGCTTTGCTATTTAACATACTAGGAGCACGACAGTGGAGACTGAATTATGCTGACTACAGTTCTACAGGACCCAGAGGAGCCTTCTGAAGTGAGGGCATAGGCATCATCCCGCATTTCCTGTGCACCAACCCACAGCTCCAGACTATGCACTACGATGAACAGAAGATGAACCCATAGCAAAGAGAGGAACTGCCACTCTTAAGCCCACCCCCTCCAGCACCCTGAGGCTGCCCCCTCCTCCATTGCACAAGCATGATGACTCTCAGGGCCCCAGCTCAGGCTGTGCTCCTCTTTCATCTAGCCAGTGTGGTTCCAGTTCATAGCGCTATTGCTGAGCCTTTATAGTATGTGCGCCAGGTGGCCTGAAGCCCCAGAGTGTAGGCAGCTCCCTATTGATGATTGTCAGCGAACAGAGCAGCATAGAGCTGCCCCAAAGGGAGGGAGCTCTCTGCTCGTGAGCAAGGGAAATGACTGAATGGGCCAGGACTAATTTGCATTTCAGTTATGTGACAGTTTGGGGGCATTTTTGTTGAAATACAGTTAAGTCTTGAGTTTGGGGCAATAAAATGCTATTCGCCCTGCTGGGAAAATGAAAGGACAAAAGAACTGCACCAACTATGCCTGGCATGAGGGGTCACGCTGACAAAAACCACATACAGGCGTAGCTGGGTAGTGATACTAAGGCTTTGTCCAGGTAGGTAGGGAGTAGGGAAAAAGGGGCTTTTATCTTGGGCCCTGAGTGCTTCCTTGGGGGGTTAGTATTCTGGTTAGGGTCCCCTAATGCCACTGATTCCTTTCTAAAGACTTAACATAGAGGCAGCTTCAAGACAGCAAATGATTTAGAGGCAATAGAGAGAACTGAGTGGAGACAGCTTCAAGGTTATGGCTAGCACTGAGGTGGCTTGGGCTGAAGCCCCAGGAATGACAGTTGATGAAATTTCAGTTTGGTCAGGTGGTAGACCCCAGACTGAAGACTGTTGTGCCTGAATTTTTGGACTCCATCAGCTCTGCTCAACAAACTGTGAGTGGGAATGGAACTATCGCTAAGACATGTCAGGGATGGGTGGGAGGCTTATCTACTAGATATTGTTGATTTTATTAATTTCTGCCTTTCTACAGCTTATGCTGTTGTCCCCTCTTCCCCCTTAATAAAGTTCTCTTTGTTTTAACCCTCTGGACTCAGTGCTTGCAAGTGGGGAAGTACTTCCTATCAAGTGTGCCCAAGGTGGTGTGTATATATAGGTTCCTAGGTTTCTAGGTAGGGGTCCATGCCAATGTTGTTTTAAGTTTTAGGAAGGGAACCCTAGAAAACTGACAGGACCCAGCAGAAAGTAGATAACGGGTAAGTATGTTTAATTTCCAACTAGTTATGGAAGACATTGTTAGAAAACCTTTTAATGATTTCTTGGTTAAATAGTATGGAATGTTTGAAGGTCAATGTATTCTGCTGAACTGAGAGTTAAATAGACTTGCATATTGATTTTGGACATACAGGTCTGTCGCATTTCAGCTTTACGCAGTTGACAAAAAAAAAAAGAGAAAAATAACAATTTTAATACTGTACTTGTAGTGCGGGCAATTCCGTCCGCCATTCAACTCAATGTAATTTTGACTATATGTGGTTTTCGCTTTACGCGCTAACCGCGGAACGGAACCCCCGCGTAAGATGAGACTCGCCTGTATGTACAATAATTGATTCTAACAATAAATCATTATTAGTGTGCATAAATAATTGTTCCACATGCAGCAGTTGCTAGGAGGGTGCATTTGGATTCTACCATAACATTGTTAACCTTAAAAATCTTGGTATTTGAATAACTCCAAATAGTTCAGTGTTTTGTATGGATAGTTTTGGGTGGCTTTTTTTTTATATTAAAAACAAACAAACAAAAAACCCCTAAGCCCTACCCCTCTAACAAATCAGAAATAACATGAGAGCTGATCTTCTCATGGTATTTCTACCATCCAGGAATGGAAATACAGTGAACATCAGCTCTCCCTTTGTTTTCATCCCATAAATAACTTCCTCATACCGAAAGCCACTGAATTTTTATTTTTAAAGAAGATCTTGAAGTTGCAGGAACAGAAAGGGAAAGAGCCGCAGATGAAAGGAAGCTAAAGCTATGGAGAGAGAGGGGAAAAGCAAAGGGAGAGTGGAAGGAAGGCTGCTTGACTGGTCTTGTGACCTCCTTTAACCCACCACTGACCTCTCCAATCACTTCATATAATGCATGTTTAATGCCCTTTCCCCATTTTTAGTTTCATTCATATAGTGAAATAAGCAAAGATAGGCAATGTCCTGTGGCTAGGACCAGGCTGGGATGTGGATGACTTAAGTTCTAGGCCTAGCTGTGTTGGGAACTTGCTGTGTCACCTTAGGTAATTTTGCGTCTCCCCTCTATGTGCCTCTGTTTCCTTTCCTATCTTTGTCTATCTCTTTCTTTTGAGCAGGGACTGTCTCTTCCTTTGTGCCCACATCTTCTAGCACAGTAGGGCACTGATCTCAATTGGAGCCCCTTGGCACTATCACAGTCTAAATAAATACTTTAAAAGATCTCTATATCTTGCTAAAATAAACCACTGGGAGCTTCAGATGCTCAGCACCTCTACAGATCAGGTCATGGATTTGTTTGAAAATCTTGGCCTTTTATGCCCTGAGAGGCAACAGGGAAGTGGCATTTCACCTTTTCCCTGTTGCTTCAACTTCAGTATCTCTCCCTTTTTAAATAAAGCAGTAGCTTAAATATGACAGCATTCAACAGGTTTTTTTCTTTCCAGATGATTAAGTAGCCTTCTTTATTTAAAACCCCCTGATAACACAATGAGAGCTATTGGCAACTCCTGAGAATCCATAACTTATAAAGAGTCGTACAATTTGAGAACCTGGCAGATACCATTGTGTAGATAAACTGTACATCAATAGAAGTAGATTATGCTAATATGTTAGTTTAACGGGTGAGTCCATAGAAGCAGGTCAACACCTGACTGAGTTCATCACTGACTGATACCTGCATAAATATGGTTATATATACTCTATATGTAACAACTTACTGAGATCTTTTCTCCTCTGTCAGGCTACCAGTATCAGATACAGGATACAGCTACTCGAGCTATCAATGTAAATTGCTTATTTCATGCAGCAGGAGAATCAGGTTCCCTCTGTCTATCTGAACTGTACTTTGTTTTATCTAACTATTTTCTTTAATAACCCACATTTTAAAAAACATAGAACTCTGTTCCCGCTACCATCAATGACCAACCTCCCCCTGGCTCTAACCTGAGGAAGATCAGGCCTGATATGCATGAATTAAATATAATTCGTTTTCAGTGAGCTGCTGGAACTGACACCTTTTTGGCTTTGACATTATCTCGGCGTTAAGATTAGGTGTGACCCAAAACTTTCAGAAGAGGCTCTGCGAAAGGGCCGGCTGATACTACATATGCGTAATACATAGGTGCGTGGTGCTATATAAGAAGGTAGATGGACAGATAATGGGCACCACTAGCAGTTATTTAAAATACGTTCTGAACTGTGCTCTAGACTGAGTGCTAACACTTAAGACAGCTGCAGGGCAAAATCTCCCAGATGAGTGGTTAGGGCCTGAAGATTTCTGAAGATGGGAAGATTTCCTCTTGACTTCAATGGGCTTTGAATCCAACCCTTAATGCATTGGAGATGCTTGGTATCCTCCAAACTCACATTAATCTCCAGTTATCCTGATGTCACCTCCTTAAACGCAAGCAGGTCTTAGGATGCTGCCTTGACCACCATACACTTATGCAAGAGCGGCGCCAGGGTTTTTGGCGCCCTAGGCGGGGGTCCTTCTGTGCTCCCGGTCGTTGGCGGCAATTCTGCGGCAGAGGGGGTCCTTCCGTGCTCCCAGTCTTCGGGGCACTTCAGCGGCGGGTCCCGGAGCGAGTGAAGGACCCGCCGCAGAATTGCTGCCGAAGACCCAGACCGCGGAAGGACCCCCCCCGCCGCCCTCCCCAAATCCTGGTGCCCTTGGCGACCGCCTAGGTCGCCTAAATGGAAGCACCGGCCCTGCACTTATGATTATCAAGCATCAAAGGCCTAACTGAGAACATGCCCCCAGCCTGACATGCGCAAGTCTATTGCTGGTTGATTGGGTACATGATGAAAGAGCATGCCAGACAGATGAACATACTGGTAGTGCAAACATGATTTCATGAGTAAGCAAAAATCCCACGAATGCTAAAACACAATCAAGCCCTGGAACTGCCCTTTAAAATACAAAGGACACATTTTTACAACTTTTGTTTAAACTGTGAATAATCCCCTGGTACCTTCTGGAAGATGCTGAGTATTTAAATTCCTTTCCATATGCACTCCAGCTTCCAGATACCAAATAAATTATTAATCAAGCTCGAAAAATGTGCTAGAGCCCCCAGCTCTCCAAAGAAGGATGATATAATAACCAGAAGAGTTCAGAAAGCAAGCTACGCTGTCCCTAAACAGCTGAGCAGTATAATTCACCTTCATTTTATGGTCTTCAGAGTTTATAGGCCTGACTGCTATGCAGCAGGTGCACAATGATTCCTCCTTTTTCACTGCTACTGTGCCATTCCACTGATGGAGCACATCATGCCCTTACAGCTATGTACCCAGTCATCATGATGGTCTTTAAAGGAACACAAGCTGTTATGGCAAAGTTTCTGAAGGAGATTTGAAATATTCAAGGACTCGAGCAGAGAAACATCACTCAAAAAGAGCCTCGGGGCACTTTTTTGTGTTAAATTAATGCTGGTATGTCATCCAATTATTGATGACAATTGTTAAATGAAAGATTTACAAATAATTGTCCTTATTAGTCATATATATGGTATGTGCTGAGCTCCATTAATGCTACTCTATAATAAAGCACACCTCTTGTAATAATTTTATGCTGTAGCCTTCTATGGTCTTGACTGAGAGGAATTTGTTTTTCAACATTGGAAATTATGGAGCTTATGTCTTCCAACATTGGAGATTAATGCATAAGACTAATAAATAAAGCTCTTCCATAAATAGAGACTTCCTGAATATATCCATTAGTCCCTGATAAATCTGTTTTCTTTTTCATGGGTTTGATGTTCCCAGCCATTGATCCTGGTCCCTGACAGAAGGCTTGTCTATACTGAGTGTAGCAGAGTTGCCCCATAAATCTTACGTACAAATGAGATGAGTCATACAGCTATGTGGTAAATAATATAAGCATATCTAGGGCTGGAGCAAGACACAAATGATTGAGATTTAGGAAACATTGGCTATTCATGGGGGAAATATTTACATCATCAAAGTCCTTGTGTTAGGATTCTGATGCTTTAGTGGTTCAAATGATAAACATTTAATAAGTGAACCCCCCCTTCTGGTCTGACCTGTCCCCTGCTATATTAAACTAACACAATTTACTTAATTAAGAGAATGGCACATGGATCCTCTTCTATTTCATGAAAGACTCTGAATTCCCCCATGCAAGGAATAGGGTGGCATAACCATTGCTGTGTGTGGGAAGAATAGGTTCTTTGGGGCTATTACTCCACCCCCAGCACAGGTGGGTGAGGAGTGGGCAGAGAAAGGTGGAGAATGGGTGGAGCCTTAGTTCTGCTGCCCCTACGCACCAATCAGTGCAGCTAAGCCAGCACTGAGAAGGCAGTCACTGTCTGTCAGCATGGGCCAGTTGTAAGATTACTTCTTCCCTGGAGTACGTGTGAAGAGGGGTGGAATTGTGACCCTCAGTTCCTTCTCTGAGCTGCTCCTGGGATGAAGCAGGTAGACACTGCTCATTGGGTCAGGGGATGAAATCTCAATCTTGCCCTTCAGTGGATTTTATAGTAGTGAAGCACAGGTAGCATTACAATGACAAAAACAGTGCCAGTATTTTCAATTTGTTTCTCTCATAACAACAGCAGTAAAAATATATGTCCTTGGCAGCCTGTCCAGTCTCATGGCTATAGTAGCATTATGTCCTACTTAAGCTACCTGGCCACTACATGAATACAGGAGAAATAATCTTACTACAACTAAGCAGTTTTTGTTTCATTATTATTCAGCCGATATTACTTATTATCTGTATGGAGGTAGCATCTTGATGCTTCAGTCATGATTAGAGTCCACAAGCTAAGAGAGAGTCTCTGAGCTAAAGAGCTTACAGTCTAATATGAGCCGATACACAATAAGAGAGGGTGAGAGGAAACAAAAGGATGGAAATGGGGTGTGTGTGTGTGTGTGTGTGTGGCAGGGGATCAGAAAGGGAGTCTGATGTTAATGTAAATAGAAGGACATGGTCGCATCCCATTAGGTTAGCTACTGCATAATTTCTTGGTTCCCATTTTTTTTCTTTTTATAAAGAAATAAAATCAGCTATTACCGATGCACAAATCGTCTCTGGCTGGCTGATTTCTTGTAGGTGTCACAATAGGTGTAAATCTTGAGGAGGGATGTGACAATGCAACAGGTGGGTCAGGCAAACAAATGGGAAGCAAAGGGAGAAAGAAGGGAGGCTGGCTTGACAATAATACTGCCACCCTAACCATGTGCACAGCTGTTAATAAGCTAGTCGGTACCAGTAATCTCAGCTAACCACCTGTGTTGCCAGTCAGCCGTAAGTACCCCTGGGAATCAGTAAAACATCCATTACAGAAACTATTGTACAGTGTACAGCAGTTGTTATTAGAGATAAAAGATATCCAAGTCTTTTAAATAGAAGCCAAGCAAAGAGATCAGATCTCAAAATATAAGGCGACTCCAGCTATTTTAGTTATCCACTCCATGATTTGGTGGCCAAATAGATCTTAATTAAAAAACCCTTCTGTGACCCACATATACCAGTCAAACCCCCTCTGGCAACAGCCAGCCTTTTCTCCTCACAGTCCTTTAAGAAGCCATTACCTCCATTCATTGGATAACACTTCAAAAACAAAGCCACCACTCTTGTGAGTACCACACTGAGAACTATTAATATCTTCAGGTTACTGTTGCTAACTAACTCCATTTCACCCTTATAATTTGCTTCTGGGGATTTGCTTTAAAAATATCTCGAGCGTTCTACAACAGAAAGTTAAAAAGGAAAACTAAGGAAGCAAAATAAAGACTGCTGAGTGGGGAGCTCAGACAACATGTGTCCACACAGTGCAAGAACTAGCAAGCTATAATTGGATGGTACCTCCTTCGCTGGAGCACTGCATTCAGTGTGTCACTCCAAAAAGGCTTAGAAGAAAGAGAAAAAAGTCCATCCCCTGAAATCAGCCCTGTCTGAAGAGTCTGAGACTAAGAGAAAGGAAAACATGGGAAAGCCCCGGGGCTGGGGGGAGGGGAGAGAATGACCAGAGATGCACACAAAGCCCCTGGCATGTGCGGGGGGAGGAACAATGTGGGACACGGAGCCACTGGCATGCAGGGAAGAATGGGGAACAATGATACAGAGGGAGAGATACACGGGGGCCACACACAGAGAGACCCTGGCATACAGCAGAGTAGGGAATGGGGGGGCCCACACAGAGCTCTTGGCATGAGGGGGGAAGAGGGAAATGGAGAGGACACACAGAGCCCCTGGCATGGTGGGAGAATGTAGTACGGGAAGAGGGGAGATTCGAGGCCTAGGGAGCATTCAGAACCCCTGGCATGAGAGGGGATTGCAGGGTGTCTCTGGAATAGAGGGGAGTGGGAGGGCAGCACACAGGGAGCATGTGTGGGGGAGGGATGCAGGGAGCCCCTGGTGTGCAATGTTCTTGGCCTAAAGAAGCAATTAAGTATGCAACCCTCGAATTAATAAATGATAAAGGGCTAGATTGTGCCACTAGCACACAGGCCATAGTACAGGGCTGTGCATTGCTGCACCATGCCAGGGGCATCCCAACGAAGGAATTGTGGCTCCAAGAGAAACATTTCTGATCCTGCTTCCCCAGCTCGCGCTCGCTCTCTCTCGCGCTCGTGCGCTCTCTGTGTGTGTGTGTGTGTGTGTGTGAGAGAGAGAGAGAGAGAGAGAGCAGTTGGCCTTTACCGGCAGCAAATATCTACCAACCCCATGACAGCTCTGCTGTGTGGCACCTTGCTCCATGTATTCTTTGACCCCACAGAGGGAGGGCAGGAATCAATGGGCACTCAGTGCCTCTTACTCCTATGCATACAGGTCCAAAGCCCACATAGGCCATGCAGGGGCATCAGGGACATTCTTACTCACCCTTGACCCTGTCTGAGCATGCAAGTCCAGCTCAGAACCCAGCCCTTACCGTGGGACGGAGCCCATTTTCAGACAGGAAATAGCACTTGCAGTTTTACCCATCTATTTCATGGTAGGCTTTACTGCGGGCATTAAAGCAGGTCTGGTCCACACTTAAAACATAGGTGGACCTAGCTATGTGATTTTTTTCCCCCCTCCTCCCCCGAGAGATGTAGTTAGGCTAACGTGAGCCCCAGTGTAGGCACCACTCGATCTACAGAAGAATTCTTCCTTCAACTTAGCTGCCACCTCTCAGAGAGGTGGATTCACTACAGCGATGGAAGAACCCTTTCTAATGCTGTAGTACGTGTCTATACAACAGCTGTAGCACTGCACCGCTGCAGCCTTTCTAGTGTAGGGGGGAATTATCAACATTTTGCAAAAAATTGGAAGGTTAAATATATACCAGCATATAGATACATATAGGGGATACATATGGGGTTTAGGGATAGTTTGCTCTCAAATAGTAACAACTTCCTCTTTTCTCTTTTAGTTTTTTCTAGTTTTACAAGTACCTGAGTCTATAAGGCTCATGAAATTCCTAATGCTTCCCTAGTTACATTTTCCCTTTTTGAGGTGTTAACATGGGTAGGTGGCTTGTTTATCCAAGATCATTCACCTCTGGAAAAGGTTTGTACAAAGACAATCTTTGTGTTAAATCCACATCTCCAGCTCAAACACTTTTCAGCAGGACTTTGTAAAGGATCAAGATATTGACAAAGAGGAGCAAAGTAAGGCAAAAGTAGCAGCCTGTGACTGCCCATGCTTGTTACTTCCATCCGCAAAAGCTGCTTGCTGACATTTTGAAAAAGCTGCAGTCTTGATGAACAGATACTTGTAATTAGCAGTGATTACAGCGAGATACAGAATGCTCCTTGGCAGGGTTCCATCTATTACCTTCCTTAGACAACTGAAGGAAAGTGCACAGAACTTGGCTTCCAGGCAGAAAGGACTTTTTCAGCTAATACCTAGGGGAGAAGAAATGGGCTAAGAATGTGTAAAGGCCTATTCAATATACAGCACAGGCCAGACTGTGACATTGACCAATAGCCCTGAGTAAGTGGGGCTGTGGAGATGCACACTCATCCTGTCTGCAGTGTGCACACTGTATCCTAGCTAGAGCTCCCCTGCATTGCAGAGTTAGCGCCTGGGATGCAGCATCCCACTCTGCTGGCCAATGTAAGAGTGGGGAGAATCATGGGCCTGCCTCATGCCTGCCCCCTTTGTGATGTCTTCCACCCCTGGGGTTATAGGAGGGAGCAGTAGCCGCACAGGGTTTATGATTGGCCTTTATGCAGGACGTATCATTACTCTTTGCATGATGGTAATGCCCCAGTGGGCTAGATGCTGTGAAATGGTCCCTGTCCCAAAGATCTTATTATCTAAATAGACAAAGCAAAACAGGGGTGAATGGACTTGCCCAAAGTCACAGGCAGAGCTGGTGCTAGACCCCATATCACTTGTTGGCCAAGCTAAGGCCCTAGCCATTGCACCATGTTGTCTCCCTCTCTAAGGTGAGGAGGCTCCTTGGGCCTTCCCCAGCCCCTATGCAAACATCTTCAAAATTGCAATCATTTTAATGTCATCATTTCAATATATTTTCATATTGGATTTTTAGGGCACAACCCTCTCGAAGTTGGTGACCAAACTCCCCATTGGTTTCAGTGGGAGAAGGATCAAGCCCTTAATTGTGCTAACTGCAAATATTCAGAAATTAAGCCCAGAGTTTACTAAAATTCTATGTGTAAGTAACATTTATTAAACAGAAAGTGAGAGCTTCCATCACAGCAATTCTAAAAGAAGACTGCAACCCTGTTCCCACCACACACCCTCCATATGTTCATAATTTCATTTAAAAATCGTAATGAAAACAGAGTAGCTGCAGAGAACTAACAGAAAGTGGCAGTGCTCCATCCATCATTTGTGCTCAGCATGCAGAGATGTACAACATTGCTTGCCTCTATAGAACAGAAGGTTAATTATTTAAAATAAATATTAATTACAAGCTGCTTGAAAATCTCTATTTTGATCACACAAATAAAAAAAAAGCTGCACAGTGCAAACATTATGCTTTGCACACCAAAGTCCAACTGCTTGATTCATGCAAATTACTCACAGGATCTCCCGGTTGGACAGCATTTGCAATTGTATCTATTCAGCCTCCTTGGCAGTCATCTGAAAATCGCTGGAGAGGGTGAGATGATATTTGATTAATTTATTCAATTAGTTTCATAAAATGTTTGGATTAAAATAGTCTATGAATAATATTTTTCATTATCCCCTCAGCTCCCATGCCAGTGGGAGCAATAAATAAGTAACATAAGCAAACACTTGCAATATGACAATAATATTGAACTTTGTAGGTACACATTACTCTGAGCTAAGGGAGTCTAGTTCTGCCTGTAGTAATTTTGATCAATAGAAATAAATAAATCATTAAAAATGTATTTGTCTCTTTGGCCTTTCCCTAAATAAGGTCTGCACTCAAATTATCTGAAAATAACCAACAGGAAATAAGTTACAGAACATTTTCATTCTTGAACATTGCATTCCAGCATTTCTGCAATTCCTTCCCAAAAGATGGCAGCACCCCCCTTTCTTAGGGCTAGATTATGGGTTTATTCCTGTCAGAACAGCCCAGGGAAGGCACTGACTATTCCTTGCTTGCTCTCCCTTTTGGTCCTGGGGGTAGTAATCGGCTACTGGTCATTACCAGCTGCAAATTAGCATCCCTCCTTCTCCAAGATGGCTCATTTGGGCTTACTGGTGAGTGGGAGAATGGAGTCAAGGCTGCTACCAACTGCTGGACCTCCCAGCAACTCCTTGTCTATCTGCTCAGCCACATTCTAGCCACAGCACCCACTTATCGCTGTGCACCAGGCCCAGGAGGACACCAGACAAGGACAAAGGGAGGGTCTTATTCCCCTTTAAACTCTGGTGTGGCTATGAAGACCAAAGTCACAAACAATCACATATCAACTTTGGCCTTTGCACACTCCAGGTCAGATCCTCCGCTTGTGTAGATCAACATAGCTCCATTGATTTCACTTTACACCAGCCTAGCTAGGATCTGGTCCTGCATCTATTATTCCAGACACTTTGACGTAGCGGTATTTTAGTTATTAAAAATAACTGCACAAGTATAGCTTTCAGACTTTAGATTTGAATGCCAGAAGGGATTGTTATGATCACCAAGTCTGACCTTCTGCATAACACAGGTCACGTAAATTCACTGGCTAATTCCTGCATGTAGCTCAACAACTTGTGGCTGAATGAGAGTACAGCTTTTCTGCAAACAACCATTCTAGATTTCAAGTCTCCATGTGATGGGGGAATTTATCACATCCCTTTGCATCTGGTGAACCACCCGCCACTTATAAAAGGAAAAAAGACCATGTGAAGTCCTGCTTCTGTCCCTGACTGAAGTCAATAGTAAAACTATAATTGACTTAAATGATCCAGGACCAGGCCAATCACCTCCAACACCCATAATCTAAGTGATAACTGAGCCTCCTGCTGGGGATGAGGCCTATCCATCAGCAGCTCTCAACTCCAGAAGGAGAACAGCTTACCAGGCAATCCAGATCGCTCTGTGTCGGTGACCTGTCCTCTTTGTTATTTACCACTCCTCCCATTTTTGTGTAATTTGCAAACTTTGAGTGATGATTTTATGTTTTCTGCCAGGTCATTAATAAAAATGTTATGTAGCATAGGGCCAAGATCCAATCCCTGTGGGACCTCACTGGAAACATACCGTCTCAATGATCAGCCATTTACAATTTGAGATCTATCAGTTAACCAGTTTTTAATCATTTAATGTGTGCTGTGTTCTTTCTAGTTTTTTAAACAAAATGTCATGTGGTACCAAGTCAAATGCCTTATAGAAGTATATTACATCAACACTATTACATTTATCAATGAAACTTGTAATCACATAAAAAAAGATAGCAAGTTAGTTTGTTGGGATCTATTTTCCATAACCCATATTAATTAGCATTAGTTACATTACCCTCCTTTAATTCTTCATTAATTGAGTCCCATTTCAGCCACTCCATTATCTTGCTTGGCATCAGTGTCAGGCTGACAAGCCTGTAATTACTCAGGTCATCCAATTTGCCCTATTTAAATATTGGCATAACATTAGCTTTTTTCCAGTTCTCTGGAACTTCCCCAGTGCTGCAAGTCTTATTGAAAATCAACATTAATGGTCCCGCGAGCTCCTCAGGCAGCACTTTTAAAACTCTTAGGCCTGGTCTACACTAGGACTTTAAATCGAATTTAGCAGCGTTAATTCGAATTAACCGCTCAACCGTCCACACCAGGAAGCCGTTTAATTCGACCTAGAGGGCTCTTTAGTTCGAATTCGGTACTCCACCCCGACGAGGGGAGTAGCGCTAAATTCGACATGGCTATCTCGAATTAGGCTAGGTGTGGATGCAAATCGAACTTACTAGCTCCGGGAGCTATCCCACAGTGCACCACTCTGTTGACGCTCTGGACAGCAGTCCAAGCTTGGATTCTCTGACCAGCCACACAGGAAACGACCCGGGAAAATTTGAATTCCTTTTCCTGTCTGGGCACTTTGAATCTGATGTCCTGGTTGGACATCGGGGCGAGCTCAGCAGCACCTGCAATGATGCAGAGCTCTCCAGCAGAGGAGTCCATGCAATCCCAGAATAGAAAGAGGTCCCCAGCATGGACAGACCGTGAAGTCCTGGATCTGATCGCTGTGTGGGGCGATGAGTCTGTGCTTTCGGAGCTGCGCTCCAACAAACGGAATGCAAAGACCTACGAGAAGGTCTCCAAAGCCATGGCACTCAGAGGATACAGCCGGGATACAACGCAGTGCCGCGTGAAAATCAAGGACCTGAGACAAGGCTACCAAAAAGTCAGAGTGGCAAACGGACGCTCCGGAGCCCAGCCCCAGACATGCCGCTTCTACGAGGCACTGCATGCCATTCTCGGTGGGTCTGCCACTACTGCCCCACCAGTGACCGTGGACTCTGAGTATGGGATAGTGTCGAGGGGCAGTTCCTCGGCGATGTTCGCCGATGGGGAAGATGAGGAAGGGTTTGTGGAGGACGACGCAGGCGACAGCGCTTACAATACCGCTTTCCCCGACAGCCAGGATCTCTTCATCACCCTCACAGAGATCCCCTACCAACCCTCCCCGGCCGTTAACCCGGACTCAGAATCAGGGGAAGGATCAGGCGGTAAGTGCTATAAACATGGAAACTTTTATTTTTTAATAAACAGGAATAAAAATATGTAAAAACTATATAAAAACTTTTCCATAAAAAACTATATAAAGAGAAGGTCCACACATATAGGGATGGAACAGAAATCCTCCTGGGACACTTCCACGAAGCTCTCGGAGAGCAGCTCGAAAAGTCTCCGCAGGAGGTTCCTGGGGAGAGGTGCCTTATTTGGTGCTCCGTGGAAGCACACTCTTCCGCGCCAGGCCATCCTAATGTACAGCGGAATCATTGCCTCCACCAGCATGGCAGCATATGGTCCTGGTCTGTGCAGGGATTCTATCAGCATCCTCTCTCTCTCTCTCCGAGTGACCCGCCTCAGGGTAATCTCGTTCGGCGACTGCTGCATCTAATTAGGGCAATTAGTGTACTGTTACTATTGTGAATGCTTGACTTTTACTTTGCATAGCAATGACCTTCGTTTAACAGCCACGTGTTGGAGGCCGCAGAGGAAAAGCATACAGTGATCTTTCCCGGGCACAGCCGCGAGGGGCTGGAACAGGGTCAGACTTTATGCTTTACAGATTGCCTTCAGCGGGAGGGCACAGCTATCCATTAACTGTTAAGCAGCCTATAGTGTAGTGCTTACCAGGCCTGGCTGCTACACGGATTCAGCTGTACCGCCCCGCTTGTCCGATCTCCTGTGCAAGACCGCAGCCAATGAAAGCGTATTCCGAAATCTCGAACTTGTCCTGAGAGCTCGTGAGACTAGGTGCCCTGTATGGTCTTGTTCACTGAAACTGAGTAGACTGTGTTCAGTGTTCGCAAACACGTATCTTTTCAAGGAAATCACTTCCTTTTTCCCATCACACAGCTGCGGCTCTTTCCCGAACTGCCCCGGCATCCCCCTCACAGAGGCTGGCGCAGATTAGGCGGCGAAAGAAAAAGACTAGGGACGACATGTTCTCGGAACTGATGGCTTGCTCCAGAGCCAAGGCGGCCGAGCAGAGACAGTGGAGGGAGACCCTATGTCAGCACCAGCGCTCACACAGCGAACGGGAGGACAGGTGGCGGCAGGAAGACCAGCAGGCGACTCAAACGCTGCTTGGGCTAATGAGGGAGCAAACGGACACGCTCCGGCGCCTTGTAGATGTTCTGCAGGACCGCAGGCAGGAGCAGAGAGCCCCCCTGAACTGTATCTGCAACCGCCACAAAGTCCTGTCCCCCCGTCACCAAAAATCACAAGAAGGAGGGGCGCTAGGGGCCGTGAAAACTGTCACTCCACCCCAGCAGAGCGCTCATGTACCAAACAGCTCTCATTCCCTAAAGTATGAGAAGTGCTTCCCTTCCTGGATCACCCAGTCCCAAATCCAAGTTTCATCCCCCCACTGTGTAGTTGAGTATTAAGAGTAGTTTGTTGTTATTCACTGTTTCCGTCACGTTTTCCTTGTCAGAAGACTTTGTGTGAAGGGGGGGAGGGTTTTTTTAATTGAATAGGACAGCCTCCATTACCAGGGTACAGACTTGGGGGCAGGATCAACAGCAGGACACACACAGACTGCAGTCACTAGGCACTAGGGTCATTCTGGGAGGTGAATGCTGCCCCGGGTCAGTCTGTGAGGTGTATGCTGTCCCAGGGTCCTAGCGCCTGCCATCCACAAATGGCAAGGCAGGCTGCCCTTACCATGCCCTTCCACCCTAGCCACGAACCTCTCCGATGCCCTGAGCCCCAGCAAGAGCCCTCATCCACGGACACATACTCACCCTTCCCACACACCCTCACCCCTTCCTACGCCCCAACCCCCAGCCCAGAGCCTGCATCCAAACTCCGTCCCAAAGACGGCACCCCTCACCCCTTCCTGCAAACCCACCCCTTCCTGCACACCCACCTGCAACCGTCCTCCCCCCAGAGACCGCTGTAGGAGCAGGAGCCTGTCATTCCTCTAGTGTAGAAGCGGTCTGTACATCAGTGCACACCGTACCCACCACAGTCCGCGTCCATGTTTCAACCCTTGAACAGGAATTCATAATTAAAGAAAACTTTATTAATAATCAGTGTTCCATTAAAGTTATTTTAAAACGTGTGTTGGAAGGGGGGAAACCTGGAGAACGGGGTATGTAACCGCAGATCGAAGTCAACAGTCAGTGAAACAGGCTCAGGTTCAGCTTCTCTGTAAATCAACTGGAGAGTCATAGGTTACCCTGCTCTCCGAGGAACCTATCTTTCAAAGCCTCCCGGATGCACAGCGCTTCCCGCTGGGATCTTCTATCGGCACGGCTGTCTGGCTGAGGGTAATCAGCAGCCAGGCGATTGGCCTCAACCTCCCATCCCACCATAAAGGTCTCCCCCTTGCTCTCACAGAGATTGTGGAGCACACAGCAAGCAGCAATAACAACGGGGATATTTTTTTCGCTGAGGTCCGAGCGAGTCAGTAAGCTCCTCCATCTCCCCTTGAGACGTCCGAAAGCACACTCCACCACCATTCTGCACTTGCTCAGCCGGTAGTTGAAGAGTTCCTTCTCACTGTCCAAGGCGCCTGTATAGGGCTTCATGAGCCAGGGCATTAGCGGGTAGGCTGGGTCCCCGAGGATCACTGTAGGCATCTGCACATCCCCAACCGTTATTTTGTGGTCCGGGAAGAAACTACCTACCAGGAGGCGTTTAAATAGACCAGAGTTCCTGAACACACGCGCGTCATGAACCTTGCCCGGCCACCCGACGTAGATGTTGGTAAAACGTCCCCTATGGTCCACCAGTGCTTGCAGCACCATAGAAAAGTAGCCCTTTCGGTTAATGTACTCGCTGGCCTGGTGGGCCGGTCCCAGGATAGGGATGTGAGTGCCATCTATAGCCCCACCGCAGTTTGGGAATCCCATCGCGCTGAAGCCATCTATGACGACCTGGACGTTTCCCAGGGTCACTACCTTTGAGAGCAGTTGCTCAACGATTGCGTGGGCTACTTCAATCACAGCAAGCCCTACGGTAGATTTGCCCACGCCAAAGTGGTTCACTACTGACCGGTAGCTGTCTGGCGTTGCAAGTTTCCAGAGGGCTATGGCCACTCGCTTCTGCACAGTCAGGGCTGCTCGCATCCGGGTGTCCTGGCGCTTCAGGGCAGGGGACAGCAAGTCACAGAGTTCAAGGAAAGTGCCCTTACGCATCCTGAAGTTTCGCAGCCACTGTGATTCATCCCAGACCTGCAGCACTATGCGGTCCCACCAGTCCGTGCTTGTTTCCCGGGCCCAGAATCGCCGTTCCACACCATGAACTTGACCCATTGCCACCATGATCTCCACTGCGCGGCGTACCCTGCTTTGTGAGAGGTCTGCGCCACTCTGTGACTTCCTGTCCTCACCGCGCTGCCGGAGCCTCCTCGCCCGATTTCTCAGCAGCTGACTGTGGAAGAGGTGGACGATAAGGTGCGAGGAGTTGACAACGGCCATAAGTGCAGCGATGATCGCAGCGGGCTCCATGCTCGCAGTGCTGTGGCGTCCGAGCTGTAACCGACCAGAGAAGGGCGCGAACAGATTTCCCGCCGGCGCTTTCAAGGAGAGAGGGCGGGAGTGACGGTTCAATGATGACAGTTACCCAAAACCACCCTCGACACATTTTTTCACCCAGCAGGCATTGGGGGCTCTACCCAGCATTCCAATGGGCAGCGGGGAGTGCGGGAACTGTGAGATAGCTTCCCACAGTGCACCGCTTCCAAAGTCGACGCTGGCCCCGTTACTGTGGACTCAGACAGTCGAATTAGTGTATTTAGTGTGGATACACAAATTCGACTTCATAAGGTCGATTCCACAAATTCGAATTAAGTAGATTCGAAATAGTCTTGTAGTGTAGACGTACCCTTAGATGAAGTTACCCAGATCTGCTGATTTTAAAAACTTCTAGATTTAGCAGCTGCTGTTTAACATCCTCTTGAGATACTAGTGGAATGAGCTTTAGCATGACTCTACATCATCTGTTTTTTCTAAGTTGCCAGGCTTGTCATAACACTGCTAGACACTAAAAACCATGCACTTAACAGAGACGCTGGTTTTTATGGCTCATTACAATAATTTGTAACACATCCTACTGTCTGCTAACTCTTAATTGCCCATTTCATTTTAAGTGGTCTTCTACAGCATGTGTGAACCCTTTATGCTTAACAATCTGTCCCACCTTGTATGTAGCTTGGCCACTCTGGTTACCTTCCCCAGACCTGAGGAAGGGCTCTATAAAGTTTGCAAGCTTGTCCCTCCCACCAACAGAAGCTGGTTCAGTAAAAGAACAGATTTAAACATTTTATTAATGTTAATGTTTAAAATTAAATATACACAACTTAACTGTACATCTGGGGTCTGGCTTGAGTTATATGGGATTATTGGTATCAGTTACAAGGATGAAGAGATACATACATATCACATAACCAGCATAGACCCAGATTGAGGCGCGGGAGTTTTTAGAGCGTCAGTGGATAAGTGGGCTCGGATACGCCACCCATGGAACGTATAAAGAGTGTATCTCTCAGATCCTGGGACCAACATGGCTACAGCAACACTGCAGACATGTTAACTTTATATCGTTTTAATTTTTTAATCAAAATATTGTGCAGTAGCAAGTCAAATGCCTTACAGAAGTCTAGGTGTATTACATCAGTGCTATTACTGTTATCAGCCAAACTTGTAATCTCATAAAAAAGTCCCTCTGGCAATTACTGTAATAGTTTAATATGTGTTGTATGAAAAAGTATTTTCTTTCGTCGTCTGTGAAAACTGTGAGAGAAGATGAGCTCGTATATAAAACTATGCAGAGATCTATGTGCAAAGTATGACAAAGTGGCACTGGGCAGCAATAACAAAGAAATGTTTTTGTCTGTACGGAGCAAACCTGCATCTCCAGAGAAATGGTTTAGATCAGGGATCGGTAACCTTTGGCACATGGCCTGCCAGGGAAAGCCATTGGCAGGCCGGGACGGTTTGTTTACCTGCAGCTTTTGCAGGTTCGGCCGATCGCAGCTCCCACTGGCCACAGTTCACCGTTCCAGGCCAATGGGGGCTGCGGGAAGTGGTGCAGACCAAGGGATGTGCTGGCTGCTCTTCCCACAGCCCCCAATGGCCTGGGACGGCAAACCGTGGCCAGTGGGAGCCATGATCAGCCAAACCCGCAGATGCTGCAGGTAAACAAACCGTACTGGCTCGCCAGCAGCTTTCCCTGGTGCGCCACATGCCAAAGGTTGCCGATCCCTGGTCTAGATAGGCTTATAACACTTTTCCATGGCATAGCTGCAGCTGTGCCTCTGTAGTGCTTGTAGTGTAGATCTACCCTTAAATTCTATCTCCCTCTGGTTTTTTTACAAACTCTTAATCACAGACTGGGCCCATCACAAGGGTTATTAAAGTTCATGAACCTTTAGAATGAGCCTGTGCCCATATTCCAAGGGATTCTGGACCAATTTACTTTAAAACCAAACCAAACAGAATGCCAGATTCAAAATTTCCAGCTTTGCACAATTTTGACAAGAAACCAGGAAAAAAAAGGGCCATTTCAAATGAACTTTTCTTTGCAATTTTAGGTGTGTTTGAAGCTAGAACCCACTAAGAACATCAGTATCAAGCCGTGTGTGTTAGTCTATGTCTACACTACAGACCTCACAACTGCACCGCTGTACCGCAGCTGCACCACTGTAAGGTCTCCTGTGTAACTGCTCTATGCCGATGGGACAACTCTCCCGTCAGCATAATTAAACCACCCCCAGTGAGTGGTGGGAGCTATTTTGGTGGGAAAGCTGTCCACACCGATGCTTTTGCCAGTGAAACTTATGTTGATCAGGGGTGTGTTTTGTTTCACACCCCTGATTGACAAAAGTTTTACCAACAAAAGTGCTAGTATACATGTAGCTTTAGTATCTTGCCACTGGTGAGAATACAATCTGTTAGTGCTTTCAGTGAAATAACATCACTTTAATGGCCCAGTCATCCATAGGATGGAACTCTGCTGTCTCCTGCTGATGCCAATGGAAGATGAAAGTACTTATCATTTCTTGCGTTCAGACCCTGAAAAAGCCAAAGCAGTGAACTCTACAGTAGTGAATTTTTTATTCAAGAGCCATTATTAGATGCAATATGTGTGTTGCTCAACTGAGACCTGATGGTAAGAGTGCATAAGAGAGTGGAATAAGGATGGCTGAACAGACAAGAGGTGTCAGTACTTGTGTCATAAATGTTGCAATATTGATTAACTTGTTTTAAACCAAATTAATCTGCTCTCATAAATTGAAAGTAGTGGCTGGTCATGAAATGTATTCCTTGTACTCATTTCTTTATTAATTAGTTCCAGCCTGCAATTTGCTTAGAAAAAATTATTGTGAACTTTTGTTTGCTCCCTTCCATTTGAACATGAGCTCAATTGATTGTATAGTCTGCTTTAATTATTTTAGGTAAGATCTTGGTGATAAAGTAATGCTTGGACTAGAAAGCCTCTGTAGACTAGCGAAGGCACTGTGTAACCTAAAGCCTATGTAAGTGTGACCTGATTCAATTAATTGAAAAGTAATTTTTCTGAAATGCTGACTTGCTGCCTTTCTAATCACCCCATGAGCTACTCTAGGAGATGTAAGTAATGACACCTGTCCAGATTTATTTCTGTTCCATTCCCATCATTCTGAGTATGTGCTGCTTTTCACAGAACATTATCAAGGTCAGTTTGAGGTCAGTTCTTTTGAGGTGAGTAAACCATTCCAGGTTAAAATAAAAATGCATCATGACCCTGTCCTGTCTAATTAATTCTCTGTATTACTAGGGGGAGCAAAATTAGGATAATGTAAAATGGAATGAACCCACTGAAGCTTGTCTTATGTAAAGAGGTTCTGAGTTCCTGAGATGATGTTCATCTATGAGACCTGATTTCCTTTTCAGTTTAAGATCCCAGTAAAAATCCCATGCATACTAGAAATTGTAGTATGTCCTCATGAGGCTTAGGTCATGAAAAGTATGAAGTGTCATGAGTAAGACAGTGCAAATGAAAATTAATCTAGAACCCACTTAAGCCCAGATAGTGAGAGATTTGGGCAGATGGAGAAACCCTTAGCTTTAGTCTTTGGGGCAAAATTAATATTGAAATGAAAGTGCTTCCCAGAATACTGTATATCCTGATTACTGAATCCTGTATATTCTGAATACTATTGTCAAGCTGTCTGGAGTGGCTCATGAGCGTGAGTACCAACCTCAGGACAGACTGGTTGTGAGTTCTATACTTAGATTTCACCTATCAAGTGTCTGATCTCTGTAAGCGCTATAATGGTCTAACCATGGAGCCACAGACAGTCCCCTTGGGTATTCCAGGCTACCTTACCACCCAGGTAAGTTTGCCTTTGTGATAGATGGTCCCTTACAGCAAAAATCACAACAACATTCGGGTTACTCCCAGTCACTTACACCGGGTCAATTGCACCTCTGACCAAAGACAATGTGTGCAGCCAATTCTATAATAAACTAACTAAGGATTTATTAACTAAGAAAAAGAAATGAGGTATTTACAACATTAAAGCAGGTTAAACATACACACACTAATGAGTTATAGTCTTAGGTTCCAAAAGGTACTAGAACAGGGGTGGGCAAACTTTTTGGCCCAAGGGCCACATCTAGGTATGGAAATTATATGGTGGGCCATGAATGCTCACCAAATTGGGGGTTGGGGTGCGGGAGGGTGTGAGGGCTCCAGCTGGGGGTGCGGGCTCTGGGGTGCAGGAGGAGACTCCAGGCTGGGACCAAGGGCAGGACAGGGATCAGGGCTTGGACAGAGGGTTGGGGCACAGGAAGGGGTCGGGTGCAGGCTCCAGGTGGCGCTTACCTCAGGCAGCTCCCGGAAGCAGCGGCATGTCCCCGCTCCAGCTTCTACGCAGAGTTGCAGCCAGGCAGCGCTGTGCGCTGCCCCATCTGCAGGCACCACCCTTGCACCTCTCATTGGCCAGCTAATGGGAGCTGCACGGAGCCACGGCACTTGCAGAGCTGGTCAAGCCCCTGACCCCGCTCCTCGGCTGGAGCACCGGAGCAGGGCAAGGCCCAGACCCCGCTCCCTGGCAGGAGCTCGAGGATCTGATTAAAATGTCTGAAGGGCCAGATGCAGCCCCTGGGACGTAGTTTGCCCACCCCTGTACTAGAAGCTGCTGTAATATGCAAGCTATATAAGTCCTCTAGGGCTAACCCAGGGCAAACAGCTGGGGATCCCTTGCTTATGCTTAGAAATCTTCACCCCTTGGAGTTCAAGCAGCATAGAGATACAGTTCCTTCTTGTTAGAGATTTTTATTCCCTCCCCTACCCCCCCCCCCAAGTTCAAGCTGATTGGACAGGTCCACCCGCACATCTCCTGTTCATGGATATGGGAAAAACAAACAAAAAAAGTCTTTGTTCTTTAGTGATTTACAATGGTTCATTGGTTTCAGTGGGCCTTCTTGGTGGAAAGGACCTAAAACCTTCTGTATGAAGCCAGCATTTTACATTCATAAATGCTACTTTCCTGTTTAATGACTTATGCAATTAGAGGATTACAATGCAAACATTTAATATAACCTTATAACATGGGGTACAGCTGTTTATAAGAAAGATTAATACATGCACCATCTTACAAGCATTTCATAAAGTCTAAACACTGAGCACATTCTTGTCAACTTAACATCTATTTTAACAATACTAACGTACAAAGGAACCAGACTGGTTTCCAGATATGCATTTGTCAGTGTTCAGTGAGACCTAGGGGGCTTTAGCATGAGTTGGCACCTGGTCTACCAGTATCACAACTGTTTCTCCCAATTACTATTCCTCCATTATATTTTAGGATAATTAAGTACATTTTTAAAATATTTCTCAAGGTTGTGGGTGGGAGGCTTTGTGTAAATTGCAACTCCAAATCACATCTGGAGGCTTCTGTTTGCTCAACTTTCAGCATTATCTTACAGCCTTAGCCAGGCAGCCCAGTGGCTACAGAACATGAGAGAGAAGCCAGCTCCCTGGCTGTGGGAGTTGGTCCGTCCCCTCCCACTGGCAGGAATACTGGGTTCAGTCTGCTACTGTTTTGATGGTAAAATGTCCCCTACAGTATTGGCTACCAGATAAACATGGGCCAGTTTGGCTAGAAAATTTAAATTCCATCCCTCCTCACATATTGATGCTGTGCTTTGGGGCACCCCATTGTTAAAAATTGATAAGCGTCTGTCAATGTGGATGGAGTGAACAGATAAGGGAATAATTTGGTTCTCTCAGTTGATCTCAGAAAATCCGTTTCTGCCACTCCAACAACAATACAACCTACCAGGTCCAGCTGCATGGCATTACCTGCAGCTTAAACATCTCTTGAAGGATATATTTGGTCCTGATGCACTTGAGCAGCAGAGACTCCAAAATTGTTACGTGGAAAGAGCTTCATAGGTTCAAGCTGATCAGTTGTAGCCTGTTATCAATTTCTGTCCCTAAAGAGCCTCCCTAATTTAGATTGTCTGTTCCAGGCCTTGAACAAAGATTTGTGTATATCTGGAACCCTTGCCAATGGGGAGGTGTCTTGCAGCATGTTAACTCTATAGTTAAGGCTGACTCAGCAGAAAATTATATTTTGTTCACACTGGTCCTTGCATAGCTTACAGTGCCTGGGCCTTGCCAAAACAAACTGCTGCTGGAGATGTGGGTCTCTCAGAGCCACACTGACTCACATGTTTTGGGACTGCCCCAGGATACAATCCTTTTGGCTAGAAGTAGGCAGGAGGATTAATATGATAATGGATACAGCCTTAAAAATTACTTCCCAGAACTGTTTTGGAAACTCTCCAACTCATGGAAAGCTTGGCTTTCTAGAGCACTGTGTGTACCCAAATAACTCATATTGCTTAGATGGAAGAGCAGACTGCCTCCAAAGATAGAAACATGGCTCAGTGACATGGCTGCCCTGGCAGCTAATGAATGGGTAACTGTGAGGATGTATCATGCCTTTTGAAGCCCCCTGCTGGAGGCCTCATGGTCCTACCCTACCCCGCTCTGGAAAAGGAGCACTGAAGGTGGGTCCTCCAGGCCTGCCTAGAAAGGCTGCAGGGAAGCAGCCAAACAGAGCACAGCAGGTTCAATTAAACGGAGCTTTAGGGCCTGAGCAGATCAGTCCCTGGCTGGGACCAGAACTGGAAAGCAGTGAAACTCCACAGGTAAAGAGGCCTGGGAGAGATGCTGCTCAAACAGGTAACCAATGAAGAACTCAAGAAGGTGAAGGGACTAAGTGGGAAGCAGCCCAGGGAAAGCAGCAGTAGCCATTAAAGGTAAACAGTACGGGGCTGCTGTCTATAGGGTCCCTGGGTTAGGACCCTGAATCCCCCCTACTGACCACTGGAAAAGTGGTGTAAGCCCCAAGATGGGGATAAGACTCTGCATTAAAATCCCAAGGAAGAGGCTGGGAATGTAAACAGGCCCAGGGACAGGGCTGAAGATGCTGAAGAGGGCCAGCCATTCATTGAACTTTGTTACCCCAGATGGGGGCTGAACTTGAAGGAGTGACCTGGCTGGAGAGCTGGGGCAATGAAAATTGGTAAAGGCAAAAAGTCTCCAGGGAGAAAGCCCTGGGAGCACTGCTCTATACCAGGGCAGGCACGGACTAGAAGGGCCTGAGGACTGAGCCCAGAGACAGGGCTACAGACATTAACAAGGGCATAGGGACAGGTCCCAGGGGGCTTTTTACCCTGTTCATCCATCCATTCACCTATTAACTGAGTGACTTAGCCAGGGGGCTGAGCCACTGAAGACCTGCCTGATAAAGGCAACAGTCAACAGGAGGCACTGGGAGTAGAGAAAGGAGAGAGAGAAGAATCGCACCCAGCTGACAGGAGGTGATCACAAGAGGTGAGGCTGCACTGTCACAGTAACGTTTTGGAGAAGAGGCACTTCAGATAAACTGGAAAAGATTTGGTCCGACTTCAAAACCTTTCATTAATCCCTAGTGGATAGTAAACCAAGACGTCGTTCTCCTTTCCCCTCCCTTCCTCTTCCTGTGTGGTTTTGTTCTTTTGTTTTCTGTCTGGTTTTCCCCCTTACTTTTGAAAAAATGTCACAGAAGTAATTATATTCCAGGGCTCTGATCTTTCAACTTTATGCAAGTGAGCAGCCCCTTGACTTCAGTAGAACTACGCATGTGCACAAAGTTACATGCATAAGTGTATGCAGGATTGGGATGCCTAAATGGGTGTATATGATATTAGGAAACTTTTCACTTCCCCTTTTCTTTTTTTTGAAAACAAGAGTTTTTGATATAGAGAAATCAATACAGACAATGAACCCTAATTTTACTGTACTAAGAATAGGCAGTTCACTTTGATAGGGAAAAATTGAACACTGTACTTCATGTGGGAGGTGTATGTTTGCAATAAGCTGTATGAACAAGTACATGCCACCATATGATTAACAGCTAAACACAATTTGGTGCTGAACAAATAACCACTGTAAACATAGCGATCTTCACTGCAGGGGGGAGCTATCACAGCAGGCTAGCTGATAAGCAAAGGGTTGACAGTACTTCATTTCTTTAACACAAGTCTCGCTTGGAGTGGCTGTGGTCAGCAGGAAGCTATTTCTGACATATTTGGCTGAACCCTGCAGTTAAGCTGTTGACTGCTGCTAGATTTACCAGGTAGATTTTAATTGACCATTGATTTTAATGGAATGTTAATGAGCACAGCAGATCATAACTGGAACAGCCCACTAGCAACAGAGAAGTGGAAGAATTCAGGCAGCACTTCTTTTAGTTATTGATAGCAGTGAGAGGAACAAGATGTCCAGGTTATATCCAAAATATTGCTTCTCTCTCTTGCCATGGCATTTGAGTATATTGCAAACATAAAAACAAAACATCTATCTATAACCACCCACCATGGCAATAATTATCCCCCCTGCCTACAACAGAAATAAAAGTTCCTCCACTGTTTTCAGCTGGCCAGGAAAATGCTTAGTTGAAAAAATAAAATGTGCTGTGCATTGTAGTGAGGCCTTATTGGAATTCCTGGGAGGTGAGTGGGCACAAGCCCACCCGTGTCTAACAGCCTCTCCCTCAGCCTAATGGGAGGGATCACTGGACCTGGGAACCAACTGAATTCAGGGGACAACTAATGAATAACAGGAACGGGAGTGGGGGTCATAGGTTCAGAACTAGGGATCCAGAGGGGGACACCGAGCAGAGAACCCCGGATAGCGCCTACTGCTCCTCAAAGCTGTCTGGGAGCCAGTGGATGCTGCCCAGAGGAACTCTGTCCAGATGCATGAGACCAGGGAGGAACGGAAATAGGCCCCACAGTCACAGAGCACCCCCTTGTCTAGCATCCTCCTCCGAGTGTTGTAGATGGTCACTTTGGCCAGTGCCAGGAGGAGGTTGATGAGGAGGTCTCGCGACTTTTCGGGATCACAGACATGGCATGTGAATATGAAAAGGTGTGGGGAAAAGTGAAGCCAGAACCTCCTGTTGAGGTTCTGGAGGACTCGGAATAGGGGCTGCAACCTGGCACATTCTAGGTAGGCATGTGCCAGGTTCTCTCTCACGCCGCAAAAAGAACAGGCATCAGGGATGGGGGGTGAACTGCGCCAGGTACATGCCTATGCTCACAGCTCTATCAAGGAGCCGCCAACCAATATCCCCAGTGAGCCATGGGACCAGGGTGGAATAGAGGCTGGCCCACCGGGGTTCCTCATCCTCTACTGGCGGTAGATAATCCTGCCACTTGGTATCGGGGCTTGCCTCTAAGCCTGAAAGTGAGGGACCATTACCCTCCCCCTGGTGGGTGGAGCCAAACCAGTCCCACCCCCTATGCCAGAAGTGCAGGGGTGGGACAGGAAGTATAAAGGGAGGGCCCTATAGCTCAGTTATGGCCTAGCCAGGGAAGGAGGCAGACATCTCAAGCCCTCTGCAGGTCTCTGGACCCGGCACAGAGCTGCACTGTATGAGAATCTTCAAGAGGCAGGGAGCCTCCATCAAGAATGTCTTGTCTCCAGCCCCTAAAAATTTAATTTAAACACTGGACTGTCATCAAGTGCACCTGAAGCTAGTCTCAATTACTGTGATGGGTAAAGGGAGAGAGGCAGACAATCTCTAGGCCTTATCTACACACAGGATATACTGCTTTAACTACACAAGCACAGTTAAAAGTGCTACTAGAGGCTTAGTGTGGACTAGTAGAAAGGTGCTTCTAGTGGTATAGTTTATTCCTGTACAGGAAGAATCATAGAACTGGAAGGGACCTCGAGAGGTCATCTAATCCAGTCCCCTGCACTCAAGGGAGGACTAAGTATTATCTAGACCATCCCTGACAAGTGTTTGTCCAACCTGCTCTTCAAAATTCCCAATGATGGAGATTCCACAACCTCCCTAGGCAATTTATTCCATGCTTAACCACTCTGACAGTTAGGAAGTTTTTCCTAATGTCCAACCTAAACTGCCTTTGCTACATTTTCAGTCCATTGCTTCTTGTCGTATCCTCAGAAGTTAAGAACAATTTTTCTCCCCTTTCCTTGTAACAACCTTTTATGTACTTGAAAACTATTATCATGTCCCCTCTCAGTCTTCTTCTCCAGACTAAACAAACCCAATTTTTTCAATCTTCCCTCATAGGTCATGTTTTCTAGACCTTTAATCGTTTTTGTCGCTCTTCTCTGGACTTTCTCCAATTTGTCCACCTCTTTCCTGAAATGTGTCACCCAGAACTGGACACAATATTCCAGTTGAGGCCTAATCAGCGCAGAGTAGAGCAGAAGAATTACTTCTCGTGTCTTGCTTACAATACTCCTGCTAATACATCCCAGAATGATGTTTGCTTTTTTTGTAACAGTGTTACACTGTTGATGCATATTTAGCTTGTGATCCACTATAACCTCCAGATCCCTTTCTGCAGTACTCCTTCCTAGGCAATCATTTCCCTTTTTGTATGTGTGCAACTGATTGTTCCATCCTAAGTAAAGTACTTTGCATTTGTCCTTATTGAATTTCATCCTATTTTCTTCAGACCATTTCTCCAGTTTGTCCAGATCATTTTGAACTTTAATCTTACCCTCCAAAGCATTTGCAACCCCTCCAAGCTTGGTATGATCTGCAAACTTTATAAGTGTACTCTCTATGCGATTATCTAAATCACTGATGAAGATATTGAACAGAACCAGACCCAGAACCGATCCCTGCAGGACCCCACTCGTTATGCCCTTCCAGCATGACTGTGAACTACTGATAATTACTTTCTGGGAATGATTTTCCAAACAACCTAAGGGGATATGCACCCACCTTATAGTAGTTTCATCTAGGTTGTATTTCCCTAGTTTGTTTATGAGAAGGTCATGAGAGAAAGTATCAAAAGCCTTACTAAAGTCAAGATATACCACATCTACCACTTCCCCTACTATCCACAAGGCTTGTTACCCTGTCAAAGAAAGCTATCAGGTTGGTTTGACAAGATTTGTTCTTGACAAATCCATGCTGACTGTTATTTATCACCTTATTCTCTTCTAGGTGTATGCAAATTGGTTGTTTAATTATTTGCTCCATTATCTTTCCAGGTACAGAAGTTAAGCTGACTGGTCTGTAATTACCCGGGTTGTCCTTATTTCCTTTTTATAGATGGGCACTATATTTGCCCTTTTCCAGTCTTCTGGAATATCTCCCGTTTTCCAAGACTTTTCAAAGATAATTGCTAATGACCTAGATATCTCCTCAGTCAGCTCCTTGAGTATTCTAGGATGCATTTCATCAGGCCCTGGTGATTTGAAGACATCTAACTTGTCTACATATTTTTTTACTTGTTCTTTCCCTATTTTAGACTCTGATCTTACCCCATTTTCACTGGCATTCACTATGTTAGACGTCAAATCGCCACCAACCTTCTTGGTGAAAACCGAAACAAAGAAGTCATTAAGCACCTCTGCTATTTCCACATTTTCTGTTATTGTCCTTCTCACCTCATTGAGTAATGAGCCTACTCTGTCCTTGGTCTCCCTCTTGCTTCTAATGTATATGTAGAATGTTTTCTTGTTTCTTTTTATGTCCCTAGCTAGTTTGATCTTGTTTTGTGCCTTGGCTTTTCTAATTGTGTCCTTACATGCCTGTGTTATTTGTTTATATTCATCCTTTGTAATTTGACTGATTTTCAACTTTTTATAGGACTCTTTCTTGAGTTTTAGATCATTGAATATCTCCTGGTTAAGCCAGGGTGGTCTCTTGCCATACTTCCTATCTTTCCTACGCAGTGGGATAGTTTGCTCTTGTGCCCTTAATAATGTCTCTTTGAAAAACTGCCAACTGTCTTCAATTGTTTTTCCCCTTAGACTTGCTTCCCATGGGATTTTGCCTACCAACTCCCTGAGTTTGCTAAAGTCTGCCTTCTTGAAATCCACTGTCTTTATTGTGCTGTTCTCCCTCCTACCATTCCTTAGAATCGTGAACTCTACCATTTCATGCTCACTTTCACCAGAGTTGCCTTCCACATTCAAATTCTCAACCATTTCGTCCCTATTTGTCAAAATCAAATCTAGAACAGCCTTCCCCCAGTAGGTTTCTCCACCTTCTAAATTCATGGAGGTTAAGTCCATTAATGGCTATTAGCTAGGATGGGTAAGGAATGGTGTCTCTAGCCTCTGTTTGTCAGAGGATGGGTGATGGATGTCAGGAGAGAGATCACTTGATCATTACCAGTTAGGTTCACTCCCCCTAGGGCAGCTGGCATTGGCCACTGTTGTTACACAGGATACTGGGCTGGATGGACCTTTGGTCTGACCCAGTACGGCCATTCTTATGTTCTTATATATTTCTATCTCAACCGCAGTCCAAGTGTAAACATTTTTAATATATAAGGCAATACCTCCTCCCTTTTTTTTCCTGCTGTCCTTCCTGAGCAAGCCGTATCCTTCTATACCAATATTCCAGTCATGTGTATTATCCCACCAAGTCTCCATGATGCCAACTATGTCATAGTTGTGTTTATTTACTAGCATTTTGAGTTCTTCCTGCTTGTTTCCCATACTAATCACATTAGTATACAGACATCTAAGATACTGATTTGATTTCCCCCCCTCCAGTTCTGTCTTGTCTCTCCCTTATATCTGCTAAAACAGCTCATGCTCCCACCAGATTCCGACCCTTCTCCCAGGTCTCCATATTTTTGACTTACTTATGGGCTTTGGTCACCTGCCCACCTGAACCTAGTTTAAAGCCCTCCTCACTAGGTTAGCCAGTATGTAGCCAAATATGCTCTTCCCCTTCCTCGATAGGTGGACCCCATCTCTGTTTAGCAGTCCTTCTTCCTGGAACTGCATCCCATGGTCAAGGAAGCCAAAGCCCTCCTGGTGACAGCATCCTTGCAGCCAGGCATTCACCTCCAGGATGCATCTGTCTCTGCCTGGGCCACTGCCCTTGACTGGAAGGACTGAAGAGAACCCCACCTGCACTCCCAACTCTCTTTCCCTTACTCCCAGAACCCTGTAGGCACTTCTGATATGCTGAGGGTCATCCCTTACAGTATCATTAGTCATACCTCGCAGTATCATTAGTGCCCACATGGATGAGTGGCATGGAGCAGTAGTCAAAGGGCTGGATGATCCTCGACAATCCCTCCATAAGTCTCAGATATGGGACCCTGGCAGGCAGCATACCTCCCGGGGTGCCATGTCAGGGTGACAGATGGATGCCTCTGTCCCTCAGAAGAGAGTCTCCAACCACCCGTACCCTACATTTCCTCCTGGGAGTGGTGGCTGTGATCCTCCCAGCCTTTAGGATACCTGGCTTCTCCTCTTCAACCTTTGGGGGTGATTCCTCATCGCTCATTACCAGGGCAGCATAATGGTTCTCCATCACTGTGGAGGGTGGGTTGGGAGTAGGGGTGGAGCACTGCCTGCTGCCAGAAGTCCTCCCTGTGAGAGAGTCTTATCCTCCTCTCCCGGTGGCATCTCTAGCTGGATAGCGTCCTCAGCCTTGGAAGTCTCCATATGAATACTGTCAATGAATTTTTCTTATGTACAGATGCTCCTCAGTCTGGCCACCTCCTCCTTTGGCTCTCCCATCTGCTTCCTTAGAGATTCCACCAGCAGGCACCTCTCACCTCAGAGTAATAAGCTACACCATTATATGACCTGCTTATACCAGTATAACTACCTCCACAATGAGGATTGCAATGTTATAACATTATTGACAAAAAACCACATCCCTAATAGAAATACACCCATACAAAAATGGGTGGGTGGATGAATGAACTTGAAATTAGCATAAAATGATAACTGAACTCTTACCTTTCAGAGGTTCAGAAAAATTTACTCCCTTGGTCTCTAAATTATTAATTACATTTCCTCATTGAAGACTTTTGTATTATCTGGTTCTGCCCACTGGGAGCAGGAAGTGCTTGAAATTTCACAAGAACCTGATTTGACAGATAAATGGATAGTTCTGATAAGCATCCAATCCTCTGAGTGATCATCCTAACCACTGACCTTTTTGAGGTTCTCGCATTACAAATTGAATGAATGTAAATGTCTAGTACCTTCAAAAAACATATGACAGATTAGGGCAGCTGCTTAACAAATCTAAGGGCTAGTAGAGCAGTGATATATGTTATGTCACCAGCTGCTACGGCACAACACTCATTAAACAGCAGCCATTTTTCCACAGAACACAAGTGGAAGTGGAAGTGACAGCTGATGATGACCCACAGGATAGTGATCGCATTTTTTTCCCATTTGCGGAGGAGATAAAGCATGTCACCACTGAATGCAAGGGCTTCAGAAGCTTTAAAGCACTAGAAGACTCTTGTTTTTATCTATAAAATAGTAATAAAACTGGAGACCAAGAGGTTTCACTGAGAGTTTTGTAGGTTGGGGGTATGCGGGCAATGCAGGATGTAGTCATGCAGCCATGTTTAACATCTGCTTGTACAATCTCTTACCCACAGTTTCATACAAACCATAACTGATTTCAGAGCAAATGTATTGCTTTAGCAGATCCACCCAAGATCTCTTACCTTGTCCCGGGTGCTTTTACTTATTATAGATTGTCGTCATCTCGTAAATCAAAATGAGTGAATAAAAAATAGTTTTCTTATTTAATCTTTCAACTTCTTGACAGATGCAGGCAGCATCTATTGCAGCTCTCCCGTCTTCCTGTCTTTATTCAGGCAAAACTCTCCTGGACTTCAATGGAATTTTTGCCACAGTAATGAGAACAGGATCAGATCAACAGCTAGAAATACAGATTGCAGCAGTGGAGGAAGCAGTAGGGGCCGCCGAGGTCCTCGCTCTCCCCTGAAGTTCTCTAGCGCAGAGATTGGGAACCTTCTCTTGGACCTTGCAGGTACTGGTGGATACCCCACCATCATGTGGCTCCCCTAAGAACTGCCAGCTTAAAAGTCTCCAACTCACCCAGAAACCCAGCCCAGCTGGAGGCAGCTGTATCAGAGCAGGAGGCACCCAGTTTAGATTAAATGGGCGGTAGTGTAGTAAATATGTTCACCACCACATATTAATCAACACATTTTAATCACCAGTTCTCACCTCGGGTTGACCGCTACCAATTAACATGTTTTCAAATACCACTGTCTTTGTCCTCACTGGGTGCCGTGTGATTTCTAAGGACATGTTGATTAATACGTTAGTGAATATTTTTGTTAAGCATGCTTCATTTTCCTATTCCAGACAAGGCTAGTGTGGACATTTCTAATATCAGATCCTGCTTTTCTCCAAATCAGCACCCCAGACTTCCAGCTGCAGTTGCCTGATCCAAAACTCATGACAAAAACTCCTATCGTTTTCAATGCGCTTTAGATCAGGATTTTTGTGGACACTTTCTATATTACCATGCATCCTGCTCTCAGTCTCCTGACTCTAACATTCACACTTCATTCCTCTGCTCCTCTCTATTCCTCCTTCCTCATTTCTGCCTCTTGAGCCCCAACATTCCATAAATACAAAATGCTCAAAAAAACCACCTTTACAATAGACTGAAGTTAAAGAACAGAGGAAGAAAAATAGAAAAATAGGAAATGCCATAATATAAATAGTGGAAACTGATATCCATCTGTTAATAGAGGATAACAAACACAAATAACAGATTATTGACTGATCCATTACAGTATGCAAACACATAGCAGACTACACATTGTAGTGGATCAGTCATTAAAACCATATAGTTCAAAGAACTTTTGTAGCTTAGTCTTCTAGAATAAAAAGAAATCTTAATGAAGGATACATTTTCACTTTAAGTTCAGACACAGTGTATCAGTTTCAGAAATCTGTGCCCTTATCGAGCATCAATTTCCAACTTAGAAGAAACAAAGACAACTTTTAATGTAAAAATCTAGTTTTGCTAAGGTGTAGGGGAGAAATAAATATCTGAAACTTTCACTCTTGTCTGTAATCATGTATGGCATATATTCAGGAATATTTCTTTTTTAGTTCAAGTCTTCCTCAGTTCGTAAGACTTAAAGAGACACCATCGATTTAAAATATGATGTCTATCTATACTTTTACCTGCTACTGTTGGCCTTAATTGTACTCCACCCAAAGCATGGGGCTTATGCCCATGCATAACATTAATCTTGTGCATAGTCCTATTCAAGTTAATGAGATTACTTATATGCTTAATGTTACACATGTACTTAATTATCAGTTTTCCTTATATTAATTTTATACATGAGAAAGAAAAACATTTTAAAAATAAGAATATGTAATTGTAAAACCACAAAAATTGACAAGGGAACTTGGGGGGGACTTAAAACTACCTATAATTCATTGTTTTTAAAAGCGATTAGATTTCAAGCTGACAGTGTCTCTTTAAACTAATGGAGACTAAAGGAAAGATTAAAAAACATTCAAATACCCTGGAAGAAATGTAGGATGGCACTGATGACAATTAACTAACAATTATTAATCTGCTTGATATTTACTGTAATGACAATAATTATGATGCATTAATTTTGTTAGTGTGGCTGCTGTAACATTTAATTACCTGGGTTCTTCATTGCAATTTCAATTAATTAATATCCACTTTCTGTCTAGTTTTTCTACTGAAAGTTTACAAGATATGAACAGTCTTCAGTGCAGTAACAAATGCCATTCCAGTTGATGTGCTTAACTTTACTCAGGCCAGTAGTTCCATTAAAGCCAATAGGACAACTTGCCATGGACAATTTAACTTGGGAGTTCCCAAGCTAAGTTGGAAATGCCACAGGAGAGATTTCCCGGGAGAAAATGCTGGCAGAGCCTGAAAAAGCTCCAACAACTCTGGTTTCATGGACTGGGGAGTTCTGAGGAGTGTTGGATCCATTTCAGGATTTTTTTTTAAACTGTGATTTAGAAAACTAGTCCAAATTTCATTCTAAAAGATGGAAGAGATCCGTTACCTTCTAGGACAAGGTTCATATTGGTGTCCCATTGGGACAATATTATTTCCCAAATAATTATTTGAGTGGCTTTCAAAGATTGATTGGTGGATATTGTACTTAGTCCAGCTTCTTTATGAATTCTTGGAAGCATGTTTGTACTAGTAATTTAATATCACTAGTTCTTCAGTGTGCTGTTTATCAGTATGTCTAAACACTCCTGGGGAATTCTCTTTCTAATTCACAAAATGCTTTAGCATCCTTAACCATCTTCATAGAACCATAGAATATCAGGGTTGGAAGGGACCTCAGGAGGTCATCTAGTCTAACCCCCTGCTCAACTAAATCATCCCAGCCAGGGCTTTGTCAAGCCTGAACTTAAAAACCTCTAAGGAAGAAGATTCCACCACCTCCCTAGGTAACTCATTCCAGTGCTTCACCACCCTCCTAGTGAAAATGTTTTTCCTAATATCCAACCTACACCTCCCCCACTGCAATTTGAGGCCATTACTCCTTGTTCTGTCATCAGGTACCACTGAGAACAGTCTAGATCCATCCTCTTCGGAACCTCCTTTCAGGTAGTTGAAAGCAGCTATCAAATCCCCCCTCATTTTTCTCTTCTGCAGACTAAACAATCCCAGTTCCCTCAGCCTCTCCTCATAAGTCATGTGCTCCAGCCCCCTAATCATTTTTGTTGCCCTCCGCTGGACTCTTTCCAATTTTTCAACATCCTTCTTGTAGTGTGGGGCCCAAAACTGGACACAGTACTCCACATGAGGCCTCACCAATGTCGAATAGAGGGGAATGATCACATCCCTCGATCTGCTGGCAATGCCCCTACTTAAACAGCCCAAAATGCCATTAGCCTTCTTGGCAACAAGGGCACACTGTTGACTCATATCCAGTTTCTCGTCCACTGTAACCCCTAGGTCCTTTTCTGCAGAACTGCTTCCTAGCCATTCGGTCCCTAGCCTGTAACAGTGAATGGGATTCTTCTGTCCTAAGTGCAGGACTCTGCACTTGTCCTTGTTGAACCTCCATCAGGTTTCTTTTGGCCCAGTCCTCTAATTTGTCTAATTCATCTGTGTGTATGCATTGTAGGTGGCACAGGTAGCAATGCCTATAGCTAAGGTTGTCTTTTACTCTTTCCATTATAGGAACCTGTTTTCTGTTGCATATATAAACAGGATCTGAATGAGCTCTCCCCTGACATCTACTGATGAGCTGGAGGAAAAGACTTCAGAAACACACCATGTTTGCATAGACACATCTACTCTGCCTAGGTGTGCAGCATGGTGGAGCTACTGTGCCAAAATGAGTATTTTTGGCTGGTGTTCGGTTACAAATCACTGTTGTATTGAGTGCAAGGGATTGAAATGGTCTTGTTCTTATTGTATGAGTAAAGGGCAGCAGAACTTTACTTAGCCTGCCCTGATGGAGGGGGTCGCCCTACACTGAACCTCACTGGCTAAGGAGCAGGGGAGGGATGCCAAATCCTAGTGGAGATAAGAGGAGGTGGGGACAGATGTTCCTGCCTGGTGGTGTGGCCTCTGCCTAAAGATTCCAATACACCATTTGACCTGCCCCCCTCTAATGTTTAAAGGTAGAGCTGATTAGACTCAATTGAGAGTCAGTGTTTCTGTTCAGGGATTACTAGGGCTGAATCACTGATAAGCAGGTCTAGGAGGCTATACCTTAGACCTGGCGTAAGGACAGTAGTGAAATGAAAGACAAGGCAGATACTGTAGTAGCAGTGAGGCTCCCTGCTACCCAGTAAAATCATTAAGAGCTGAAATCACTAAAGACCTGGGTTAAGAAGTTGAACCTCAGAGCATGGGATAGCAGAAATGGCAGTGAGCATCCAACATTGACAGTGCATGACCAAACGCAGCAGAGAAAAGCAATGGAGGCAGGGGCAAACAGTCAATTGCAAAGGCATAGAGACATTGCCTGACACATGCACCCCTTTCTGAGGTGGGAGGTGAACCCCTGAAAACATACCTCTGAACTCTGGGTCTTATTAGCCAACTGTGAATGAGGTGCAGCAGAGGGAGAGGGGAGTGGCGTATTTTAAGGGACATTCATTCGTCGCACTTTCCCACCACAAGGTGGGGAATTGAGGCAAAGGACACTGCTCAATGCACTGTGGGGTCAGGTTTGCTTATGGTTGCACGCTTTTGAGTGTGGCGTTGGTGGTGTTTTCCCAGATTAATGCTTAAGTTCCCTTTCCATTTACCAAAAGCTCTTTTGTTAGACTCCGTGCTTGTGAATAGGGAAATATTTCCTCTTAGAGTTGTCCATGGGTGGTGCTGAGTTTTCCCAGATTACTGGGTGGGGGCCCCAGCTGTTTCTGCGTTGTATTGTTAAGAGGAGCCCCTAAATATTGAACCCGGCCCTTGTTGCTGCTGACTTCACCTGGTAGAAAGGTTACACTTATAACTTAACTATTTTTTGTAATGTACTATATGGTCATGAGAAGAAGGCCTCTGCTTCTAAGAATAATCAGCAGCACGAGGGTCAGTGCTGTAGGTTCAGTGAGCAAAAATGCTTCTGACTGGCTTTGTCTACACTAGCACTTTTGTTGGCAAAACATTTGTCTCTCAGGGGTGTGGGAAAAAAAACCCACACCCTGTGACTGACGTAAGTTTCACTGACAAAAGCGCCAGTGTGAACAGTGCTATGTCGGCAGGAGAGCATCTCTCACTGACAGAGCTACTGCCGCTCGTAGGGGGTGGTTTAATTATGCTGGCCTGTAGAGCTCTCTCCAGCCAGCATAGAGCTGTGTCACTGTAAAGTCTGTAGTGTGGACATAGCCTAAGCCTCTTTTCTACAATTATCTCTCTGCCTTTCTCCTTTCCTCATCCTGAAAGCACCAGACTAGATTGTCTCAGACACTCCAGCTGTTTGGCTTCATCTTGGTTTATTCAAGGCTTTCACCACATTTTGACTCTTCATAAATCTGACCAATGTAAATACTGGATTCATTGAACCATACTGCCTCCCATGTACAAGAGGTAAGATCTCATTGTGTGAGTCTTGAGTCTAGAGCGGTTTGCTCAGGAGGAAGATTCCATTCTTGCCCACTCTGGCTGCATAGCAGATGATGGCACCAACCTTATGCACTCAGACTGCCAACCTTACGAAGCTATGGAAAGTGAATCTACAGCACACAAGCTTGCTGCTGATTAATTCACTGTGTGGACCCTGCTACTGCGCACTAAAAGCTCCACAGTATGCGTCTAGCAAGAGTATTTCATGTTTTTCTCTAGCTTCTCTGTGTGTATACCGTAAACACAACAAAAATCATTGATACATTCTCCAGGACTATCCTCACACTGTCCCTGACAAACATCAACTCTGGGTGACCCTTAACTTCAGAGTAAAGGTAATTCAGAAGGATTCAAGGGTGAATCCCCTCTCAAAGGGTCTGGTAAGCTCAGGCCTGGCCTTTGCAACTTGTCCCCTGGGTAGTTCCTCCCATTGTTTGGTCACCTGGTTGCCTGGGAAACCCTCAGTCCCTTTGTGACATCAAGTTGATGAGGGTTCTGACAAGCTGAGCTGCACAGGGAGAGGAGAGCATAACAGGCAGACAGGCCAAACTTGCGGAAAAAATGCAGAAATTGGGCTTGTTTTTGGTTTAATTGGCTTGTGAGTTGCCTGTTGGCTAGTTTTTTACTTGTAGCTTGTTGTTTCTTTGGCTTGTAGCTTGCTGCTTCTTTTTTTGATTGGCTCCCGGGCAAGCAGGAGTAAGGGGGAGCAAGTAGAGGGAAGGGGCAAGGTGGGGAGAGAGTTAGGGATGCACAGAGGGCCCACCACAGTCCCAGACTGCACGCCGGGGGGATCTAGTCACATAGAGTGTTGGGGTTCTTAGGGATTGGCTTGTTTTGGCCTTGTTTTGAAATGGGATTGGCTTGTTTTTTGACTTATTGTGAAAGTTGGGGTGTTTATTTGCCATGTGAAAGTTGGCAACTGTGATAACAGGAGGTGTTGCGGGGGAGGGCAGGGGCTGCCTAGCTCCTCATGTTTCTTAAAAAAATAAGAGATAATATTAAATTATTTTCTCCATAGATCTGGCCATTAAACTGTCATCCCTGTTAAGGGAGATGAGATGATCCACAGTGGAAGGACAGACAGAGTGTGGATGGACAGACACATGGGCAGAACACCTGGTAAGGGAGAGCTTTCTCATCTGTATCTAAAGCAGGTTTAAGGGGAAATAAATGGATGTTACTCATCCAATATTAAGAACATTGGGACTCTGGAGAGAACAGAACTAGGGGTTGCTGTTAGAATAAATTCAGAAAAGTGGGGAGGAGTAAAATGTAAAGAAAAGAATTGAGTTGCTCTTCAAGGCAGAAAGATACCTGCTGTCTTTTTCCTGTTAATTTAATTTGCTTTTCTTGTTGCTCTCCCTTATAATAAAAACACATGGGATGGAGGTGGTGAAGCCTCTCCCTTGAGAGAATGGGACTGAATCATTAATCTTTGCTTTTCCCCCTGCCTTTATCAGTGTTGACAGGAGGGATGGGCCCAAACCAGAACCCCAGATCCAAACAACCTGAACTCAGGGGAAAATGAATCTGTAGCCAAACATCACAGCCCAAAGAAGGCCAAATTCTCTCCTGGAGTGGTTTCCCCTGGACTGTTTGCATGTTAATTCTGCTGCTTGTATTTTTATATAAAAAATCTGGAAATAATTAATAGGCCATAGAACTCTTGGGAATGTAAAGTTGTAAATTCCCGGGAATTCATTTTACCAATACCCAGTGAATAAATTACAGGGATTAGCAAGTGGTTTATGTGTAAAGATTCCTATAAAGCAGCCAGTAGCTTCTTGCTTCAGAAACAGTCCATTTTTTTGCTCCATCCTCACACAACTTCTATGTGCGGACTGGACTGAGGATGTATGATCTCCCCCTTCTGCACCCCAGTTTCTGCAAGTCAACCTGAATGCAAGTGTTCCAACCCCACCCAGGCAGCAAGGAGAAGGAGGAAGAAAACTGACTCAAATGAAATCGGGTGAGGAGCAAAAGTGTTGACAGAAACAGGAGCTTTCAGGGGATGGAGATAAGAGGAGAGTGGAGCGAGAAACAGGAGCTGGCAAGAGGAATGGGATTAGGAGAAATGGGGGGCAAGGAGAGTAGTCAGAGGATAGACAGAAGTGAGGGAGAATGGATAAGAGCAGTGGGGGGGAAAAGGGACAGAAGCAGCGAGGGACAGGGATAGACTCACACGGGGAGAGGTAGATTAGCGCATTCCCCTACAAAATCTGGAACTGAACCCAGGTTTCATGAGTCTCAAAATTTCTCTTAGTTGGAAGGTGTGTACTATTTGTAATACTGGGAGAAGCAGGTCTAGATCCATACCTATAGGTCCTCCCCCTCATTTAACAGGGAGGAACCACTAAGTCCAGGCTACAGTTGATTGCTTGGGACAACAAGGGAGAAAACAGAAATGGAAGTGAGGCTGAAGCTTGAAAATCAGGGAAGCAGAAGGGGACACTCAGAGAGAACCTCGGTCAGTGCCCACCGCTCCTCGAAGGCATCCAAGGGATCAGACCTTGTCCACCTGGAGACATGAGTGGACAAGGGATTGGAAATAGGTCCCACAGTCGCAGACTAACCCGCAGTCCAGCTTCCTCCTCCTAAAGTGATGGATGACCATCTTGGCTGGTGCCAGGAGGAGACTGACAAGGAGGTCCTTCAACTTTGTGGATGAGGTGTGAAAGAATCAGGAGATGTGGGGAAAAGTACAGCCAGAACCTCAGTAAGAGGTTCTGAAGAAGCCAAAAGAGGAGTTGCAACCAGACACACTCTACATAAATGTGCTCTGGGGTCTCCCTCTCTCTGCAAAAGGGACAGGTGTCAGGGGAGTTTGTGAACTGTGTTAGGTACATGCTTGTGTTCATGGCTCCATGGAGGAGCCACCAACTAATATCGCTGGAGGGCTGTGGAACCAGAGTGGAATACAGACTGGCCAGCTGGGGTTCCTCACCCACTGCAGGTGGCTACAGGTCCAGCCACTGAGTGTGGGGCAGGAAACAAGGTCAGGGAAGTGAATGATATGAAGGACGAGCACGTACAGGTGTTTTCTGGGCATAATTTGGAGACAGACCAGCTGGATTTAATGCAGTCAGCTCAAGTGGTGTGTCAGGGACACCTAGAGAGGACTATAGGGCAGTGGCCTGATGACAGGTTCTGGAGGTCCCAGGGGTAGGGGAATGTACCCTGGAGTGGTTCAGAAATTCTGCTGACACCTGCCCCTTCAGCAGCACATCTACGTAGAGTGTCACAGGACCTTCTTGTCAACCTTCTTTTGGCACTGGGCAAGACGGCCATCCACCAGACCAGGAAGAGGAAGTTGGATGGGGGGTGCTCTGTGACTGTGGGGCCTGTTTCTATTCCCTTGTGAAGTCGTGCCTCCAAGCCGAGTTCCTCTGGGCTGTGTCCACTGACTCCTTAGATACCTTTGAGGAACAATGGGTGCTATCAGGAGCTCTCTGCTCAGTGTCCCCTTCCAGTTACCTGATTCTCACTCTATGACCTTCACTCCCATCCCTGTTTTTTTCATTTGTTGTCCCCGCAATTACTTGTGGCCCAGGTTCACTGGCCCCTCCACATGGCTCAGAGGGCAGGCTGTTAGCTATGGGTCGACTTAGGCCTGCTGTTTTCCTGGAACTTCAAGAGGTACACACCTTTCGGCAGGGTGTGCCTCTATCATACAGCCTGCTTAAAAAGGGTGACCTCAGGATTTGGTGTGCATTTTCCGATCCAAGGTTGGACAAAGGCACCAAATTGTGGCTCCACAAGCAACCTTAAGTCTGGCATTTCCATCTTCTGAGTGCTTGAGTTTGCAACCTTAAAGTTCTATTAACATAGGGTTTGTGTATGTGTGTTTAATTTGACCAATAGTTTTGATAGTTTTCAGTCTTTAGGTTGTACATGAAAGTCATTATTTATGCTGTGATTGGCTGCTGACATCACATGGTATTATTTCTGCTCTTTTACTGGACGACTGAAACAGTTAAAATAGTAAATGGTGGATCATTTATTATGAAACAACATTAACTTTTTTAGACTGCAGAAGAAGTTCATTCTGAATTCACTTGAACTTATGGGCAGAGATTCAGGCCATCTTTTGTCCTCTCTGATGTACCTATCCCTAGCTGTGAGTCCACTTTGGGCTCTCCATGTCGTTAACACACTCTTGTGGCCTGAGATGTCACCAGAACCCCGTTGATACAATTACAGCCTAATTATTAATTTAGCTGTAGATGAAAGTAGAAAGGAGGTTCTTAAGTCCTAGTGTGTAAGAGGTTACAAGGGGAGACCAGGCTTCCTGCCCACTATGTGGCGATCTGTGGTATGGCTATAAAAGCAAAGGGGAAACAGTTGCAGCAGTGGCTCCTAGAAGAAGTCCTTTTACCAAGTGTTCAGAGTTGCTTGGCTCTTGTTTTTGAGTCTTTGCTGTGTTAATTAATAAAGCCAGCCCTGAAGAAAGGGACTGGAACTGAACTATAGATTGAGACCGTGTTTTATCTTCTCTATCTGGTGTATCTGCCTTCTGGTTTACACTGTGGCATGTTCTGGAGAGGGTATGTTACTATTTATATTACTGCAATATTAATATTTATTACTAAGTGGCTTTACAGCATATAGAACATAGGTGACACCTCAGTGAAAAAGACTGTAAATAACCACAGAGCTTGATACACATTATACTAGAAATTGGTTATAGCCCTGTGATGTTCATATAAACCCCCCACCAGTGTCTAAGGCCTGGTCTACAGTAGGACTTTAATTCGAATTTAGCAGCGTTAATTCGAACTAACCGCTCAACCGTCCACACCAGGAACCCATTTAATTCGAACTAGAGGGCTCTTTAGTTCGAATTTGGTACTCCACCCCGACAGGTGGAGTAACGCTAAATTCGACATGGCTAGCTCGAATTAGGCTAGGTGTGGATGCAAATCGAACTTAGTAGCTCCGGGAGCTATCCCACAGTGCACCACTCTGTTGACGCTCTGGACAGCAGTCGGAGCTTGGATTCTCTGACCAGCCACACAGGAAAATTTGAATTCATTTTCCTGTCTGGGCACTTTGAATCTGACGTCCTGGCTGGACATCGGGGCGAGCTCCGCAGCACCTGCAACGATGCAGAGCTCTCCAGCAGAGGAGTCCGGCCAATCCAAGAATAGAAAGAGGTCCCCAGCATGGACAGACCGGGAAGTCCTGGATCTGATCGGTGTGTGGGGCGAGGAGTCTGTGCTGTCGGAGCTGCGCTCCAGCAAGCGGAATGCAAAGACCTTCGAGAAGGTCTCCAAAGCAATTATAGAGAAAGGATACAGCCGGGATGCAATGCAGTGCCGCGTGAAAATCAAGGACCTGAGACAAGGCTACCAAAAAGTCAGAGCGGCAAACGGACTCTCCGTAGCCCAGCCCCAGACATGCCGGTTCTACAAGGCACTGCATGCCATTCTAGGTGGGTCTGCCACCACTGCCCCACCAGTGACCGTGGACTCAGTGGATGGCATAGTGAACCTGGACAGTTCCTCCTCGGTGTTCGCCGATGGGGAAGATGAGGAAGGGTCTGTGGAGGACGGCGCAGGCGACAGCGAACACAAAACCGCTTTCCCTGACAGCCAGGATCTCTTCATCACCCTCACAGAGATCCCCTACCAAGCCTCCCCGGCAGTTAACCCGGACTCTGAATCAGGGGAAGGATCAGGCGGTAAGTGCTCTAAACATGTAAACATTTATTTTTTATAAAACAGGTATAAAAAAATAGAAATACTATATATAAAATTTTCAATGAAAAACTATATGAAAAGTAGGTCCACACATATAGGGATTGAACAATAATCCTCCAGGGACAATTCAAGAAAGGTCTCATTTAGGTCCTCGAAAAGCCTCCGCAGGAGGTTCCTGGGGAGAGGTGCCTTGTTGGGTGCTCCGTGGAAGCACACTCTTCCGCGCCAGGACATCCTTATGTAGATGGGAATCATCGCCTCGACAAGCATGGCCGCATATGGTCCTGGTCTCTGCAGGGCTTCCCTTAGCATCCGCTCTTTGTGACTCCGAGGGACCCGCATCAGGGTGATCTCGTTCATGAAATGCTGCATCTAATTAGGGCAATTAGTGTATTGTTACTGTTGTGAATGGTTGACTTTTACTTTGCATAACAATGACCCTCGCTTAACAGCCACGTGTTGTAGGCCACATAGGAAAAGCATACATTGATCTTTCCCGTGCACTGGCGGGAGTGGCTGGAAAAGGGTCAGAGTATATGATTTCCAGATTGCCTTTAGCGGAGGGCACAGCTATCCATTAACTGATAAGCAGAATGTACTGTAAGGCTTACCAGGACTGTCTGCTAGATGGATTCAGCTGTCTCTCCCCACTTGTCCGCTCTCCTGTGCAATGCCGCAGCCAATGAGAGCGTATTCCGAAATCTCGAACTTGGCCTGAGATCTCGTGAGACTTGTTGCCCTGTATGGTCTTGTTCAGAGAAACTGACTAGACTGTGTTCACTGTTCGCAAACATGTATCTGTTCAAGGAAATCAGTTACTTTTCCCATCACACAGCTTCGGCTCTTTCCCGGACTGCCCCGGCATCCCCCTCGCAGAGGCTGGCGCAGATTAGGCGGCGAAAGAAAAAGACTAGGGACGAGATGTTCGCGGAACTGATGGCCTGCTCCAGAGCCGAGGCGGCAGAGCAGAGACAGTGGAGGGGGACCCTATGTCAACAGCATCGCACACACAGCGAACGGGAGGTGGCGGCAGGAAGACCAGCAGGCGACTCAAACGCTGCTTGGGCTAATGAGGGAGCAAACGGACACGCTCCGGCGCCTTGTTGATGTTCTGCAGGACCGCAGGCAGGAGGACAGAGCCCCCCTGCAGTGTATCTGCAACCGCCCTCCCCCGCCAAGAAGTCCTGCCCCCCCCTCACCCAAAAGTACAAGACGGAGGGGCGGTAGGGGCCGTGAGAACTGTCACTGCACCACTGCATAGCGCTAATGTACCACACACCTCTCACGCTATACATTTGTAGAAGTGCTTCCCTTACAGGCTCACCCAGTCCCAAATCCAAGTTTCATCCCCCCACTGTGTATTAGATTATTAAAAGCTGTTTGCTGTTATTCACTGTTTCGGTCACGTCTTTCGTGTTAGAGGATTTTTTTGTGTATGGGGGGGGAGGGGATTTATAATTGCACGGTATAGCCTACATTACCAGGGTACAGACTTGGGGGCATGATCAACTGCAGGGCACACACACACTGCAGTCAGTAGGCACCAGGGTCACTCTGTGTGCTGATGTCCGAGCGAGTCAGTAAGCTCCGCCATCTCCCCTTGAGACGTCCGAAAGCACACTCCACCACCATTCTGCACTTGCTCAGCCGGTAGTTGAAGAGTTCCTTCTCTCTGTCCAAGGCGCCTGTATAGGGCTTCATGAGCCAGGGCATTAGCGGGTAGGCTGGGTCCCCGAGGATCACTGTAGGCATCTGCACATCCCCAACCGTTAGTTTGTGTTCCGGGAAGAAAGTACCTGCCTGGAGGCGTTTAAACAGACCAGAGTTCCTGAACACACGCGCGTCATGAACCTTGCCCGCCCACCCAACGAAGATGTTGGTAAACCGTCCCCTATGGTCTACCAGTGCTTGCAGCACCATTGAAAAGTAGCCCTTTTGGTTAATGTACTCGCTGGCCTGGTGGGCTGGTGCCAGGATAGGGATGTGAGTCCCATCTATAGCCCCACCGCAGTTTGGGAATCCCATCGCGGCGAAGCCATCTATGATGTCCTGGACGTTTCCGAGAGTCACTACCTTTGAGAGCAGTTGCTCAACGATTGCGTGGGCTACTTCAATCACAGCAACCCCCACGGTAGATTTGCCCACGCCAAAGTGGTTCGCTACTGACCGGTAGCTGTCTGGCGTTGCAAGTTTCCAGAGGGCTATGGCCACTCGCTTCTGCACACTCAGGGCTGCTCGCATCCGGGTGTCCTGGCGCTTCAGGGCAGGGGACAGCAAGTCACAGAGTTCAAGGAAAGTGCCCTTACGCATCCTGAAGTTTCGCAGCCACTGTGATTCATCCCAGACCTGCAGCACTATGCGGTCCCACCAGTCCGTGCTTGTTTCCCAGGCCCAGAATCGCCGTTCCACACCATGAACTTGACCCATTGCCACCATGATCTCCACGGTGCGGCGTACCCTGCTTTGTGAGAGGTCTGCGCCACTCTCCTCACCGCGCTGCCGGAGCCTCCTCGCCCGATTTCTCAGCAGCTGACTGTGGAAGAGGTGGACGATAAGGTGCGAGGAGTTGACAACGGCCATAAGTGCAGCGATGATCGCAGCGGGCTCCATGCTCGCGGTGCTGTGGCGTACGCGCTGTAACTGACAAGAGAAGGGCGCGAAGAGATTTCCCGCCCGAGCTTTCAGGGAGGGAGGGCGTGATTGACGGTTCAATGACAACAGTTACCCAAAAGCACCCTCGACACATTTTTCCCCCAGGAGGCATTGGGAGCTCTACCCAGCATTCCAATGGGCAGCGGGGACTGCGGGAACTGTGGGATAGCTTCCCACAGTGCACCGCTTCCAAAGTCGACGCCAGCCCCGTTACTGTGGACTCAGAAATTCGAATTAGTGTATTTACTGTGGATACACAAATTCGACTTCATAAGGTCGAATCCACAAATTCGACTTAAGTAGATTCGAAATAGTCTTGTAGTGTAGACAAGGCCTAAGCCATATCTTGGCCTGGGATAAAGACTCTTACTTAGGATTTACCACTGCTCTGGCTTGCATAACAGAAGACAAATAAAAATGGCAGACCCATGCCCTCAAGAAGCATACAGTGTAAACAGACCTACTCGTAGGTAGCAAGAATATTAAGGGAATTGGCGAGTGATATTGCTAGCCCGTTAGCGATGATTTTTAATAAATCTCTAAATTCGGGGATTGTACCGTTGGACTGGAGATTAGCTAATGTAGTTCCTATATTCAAGAAGGGGAAAAAAAGTGACCCGGGTAACTACAGGCCTGTTAGTTTAACATCTGTAGTATGCAAAGTAATGGAAAAAATTTTGAAAGAGAGAGTGGTTAAGGAGCAGGAGGCCGATGACAACTGGGATAGATTACAGCATGGATTTACGAAAGGTAGATCGTGCCAAACCAATCTGATCTCCTTCTTTGAGAAAGTAACAGATTTTTTAGACAAGGGAAATGCGGTGGATCTAATATATCTGGATTTCAGTAAGGCGTTTGATACGGTACCGCATGAGGAATTATTGGTTAAATTGGAAAAGATGGGGATCGAAATGAAAATCCAGAGGTGGATAAGGAGTTGGTTAAAGGGGAGACTGCAGAGGGTAGTACTGAAAGGGGAACTGTCGGGTTGGAGGGGGGTTACCAGTGGAGTTCCTCAAGGTTCGGTTTTGGGTCCTATTTTATTCAATCTATTTATTGCTGACCTGGAACCAAGAGTAGGAGCTGATAAAGTTTGCGGACGACACCAAGTTATTGCCAATTCGGAGAAGGATCGGGATATCCTCCAGGGAGATTTGGATGACCTTGTAAACTGGAGTATTAGTAACAGGATGAATAGTGAGAAGTGTAAGGTTATGCATTTAGGGATGACTAACAAGAATTTTAGTTATAAGCTAGGGCTAATGCGGTCTTGGGTTGCATTAGGCGGGGTATTTCTAGTAGGGATAAGGAAGTGCTAGTCCCGTTATATAAGGCGTTGGTGAGACCTCATTTGGAGTATTGTGTGCAGTTTTGGTCTCCCATGTTTAAGAAGGATGAGTTAAAACTGGAACGGGTACAAAGAAGGGCCACTAGAATGATCCGAGGAATGGAAGGCCTGTCGTATGACAGGAGACTTGAGGAGCTCGGTTTGTTTTCCTTAACCAAAAGAAGGATAAGGGGAGATATGATTGCACTCTTTAAATATATCAGAGGGATAAATACCAGTAATGGTCCCTTCTGATCTTGAATTCTATGATTCTATGATTCTATAAGAGATGACAATACAGAAATAGAGGATGTGGAAGGATGAAATATACAGTTCTGACTGATCATGAGGAATGCTGACGGTAGTTACACATGCAGCTTGTTAGTTCTTTTTATGTTATTCTACATATAAAAAAAATTGGGACAGTATCTTGGATGAAGGCCAGGTAGAAGGAAACTGATAAAGGTCTTAGTCAGAGGTCACAGTTCCCTGTTTGCATGCTAACAGTGAACAAATGAGTCAGTTGTTCTGGTGAGGAGAAGGCAGAGAGATGTCACAGATGGCCTATTGTCTGTTACTACAGTACTTTGGGCATGACAGCTGAGCAATAGATCTAATTATATTACTGAAAGGGAAGAACCATCTTTATTTCTGTGATCTACAGTGCTCATTGTAGAACTACAGAGTAGTAGGAGGTGCAACCAAGCATTAGGTGATCTGTAGAACAGAAATATATCAAATGTCTACCTATTCTACAGCCACATTAATATATAATGCATTGCCTTTACCTAATAGTACATCAGCTGAAAAAAGGGACAGCTCGTGAAAATGGCATCAGTCAGGTAACAGTATCTATAGTAGATGATTCACACAATCTATGCATGAAGCAATGAACCATATCAAGGGCTTATATTCATTTTCCCATGACTGTACAGGAGCTATTCATAAAACAAAACATGAAAGAACAATTCCAGCCGGCTGCACATTCTTGTTCTCATTATATTGCTTATAGATTATAACTAGGTCATATGGTACAACGACATATGGAGAAGGGGCCACAGAAAAAAATCTGATCACTATTTGAATAATCAAGTGATATACATATACAAATAATGCTATTATCTCTAATTGTCCGAATTTAAAAGAATATGGCAGGCAATAGCTCTAATCCCACGAGTCCGTGCAAATCAATGACCCAGAGTGTGTCAGACACTGTACACAGGCAATTCTGAGAAATACACCACATTCCTTAACTACTAAGGTGGAAATACATAGCTGTATATGTCAGGGAAGAATGGGGTTTGCTATATTACGTCCAGCACACTTAGTAAGAAGGCACGCTTACAGCTCAGCTCTCTGCAAATAGCTTCCTTTTCGCAGCTTCTGACATCAGCTGTTGAAGTGCCAACCAGTTTCCCTGCATATTATAGCCAGTCCACAGATTTTTAGCAATTAGCTATTTATTTTGATTTATAGAGGTTAAAAGGGGCCCAGCAATAAATTACAAGAACTAAATAGCTAGCTATTGGTAAATAATCAAGTGAACATGAGCTTGTAATGTGAAGTTGTGGCCAAAAGAGCTACTGTGATCCTGGGATGCATATATAGGGGAATCTTGAGTAGGAGTGGAGAGATTATTTTACAGCTGTATTTGGCACTGGTGTGACTACTGCTGGAATATTGTGTCTAGTTTTGGTGTCCACAATTCAAGAAGAATGTTGATAAATTAGAGAGGGTTCAGAGAAGAGCCAGGAGAATGATCAAAACCTTAGGAAACATGCTTCAGAGTGGTAGACGCAAGGAGCTCGATCTGTTTAGCTTAACAAAGAAGAAGTTAAAGGGTGACTTGATTACAGTCTATAAGCATCTGCATGAGGAGCAAATATTTAATAACGGGCTCTTCAATCTACCAGAGAAAAGTCTAACACAATCCAAAGTCTGGAAGCTGAAGCTAGACAAATTCAGACTGGAAATAAGGTGTACATTTTTGACAGTGAGGGTAATTTACCAATGGGGCAGTTTACCAAGGGTTGTGGTGGATTCTCCATCACTGGCAATTTTAAAATCAAGATTGGATGTTTTTCTAAAGTATCTGCTCTCAGAATTATTGTGGGGAAGTTCTATGGCTTGTGTTATACAGGAGGTCAGATGAGATGATCACAATGGTCCCATCTGGCCCTGGAATCTATAAATCTATGAACTGGCAACTAAGCCTCGTGTACTCAACCCCAACAAAAAACTTGCTCCCTCCCTGACAGACTTCATCCCCCACCAGATCCCTTTGCCTGCAACAGGCTGAAGAAATACTGTGGGATATTGCATTAGAATAGATATGGCTGTGATGTAGTCTAACCTGTTTACATTCTGACACAATAAGTCTAACGTTGACATGCTATGCAATGGGATATTCAAAGGAATAATACAACTGCAGAAATATGTGTTAAGATTTCCACTATGGATAAAAAGCCTGTGACTGAATTAGCAATGAGAAGCATTTAATTTATGCTACACCTGAGGTGGTTATTTAAAAAATTTGCCTGGGTATGTCATTATGTGTCTCTCCCGTTCTAATTCACAACAGAAGTTTATGGTGATTCCCATGAAAATACTACACTCTGTGAATATTTTAAGAAGGTGAAGTATAGAATCCTAGTGAGACCGTTTCCAGATAAGCACTGACACAAGGGAATTCCTATTGACTTAAATAGCAGTTCTGCACACTCTAGGCTCACAGGATTGAATCCTGAATCAAGATATAATGGGACTTTGAACGCTTTCTTTTTCCATTTGAATTCCTTTGGGGATAGACTGTGCTGTTTGATGCAAAGGGTGGTGTGGAGCCATTTCACTCCAGAGGTGCGTGGAGCAGCAGCTACTGTTTCGTAAGGATGTGGTTGTGGCTACAGAGGCGAAAGATCACCTTCCATGGAAGGTGGGGCTCTAGACTAGTTGTCACTGGGCTCAAGTTGGTGTTGTAGCAAAGTTATGCAACATTTTAATAAAAATAACTTGGTGAAGTCACTGAGAGCTTGTAGTTAACAACTAAGAAAACCACGCAAGAGGGAGCAATGCTGGCAGTCATAGCATTGCTCCTTAACAATTACAGACTTATTGAGGTTACTTACCATTTCCCTGTGTGAGCATTTTATATTGTATTCCAGATTTCCATTCTCCAAATCACGGGCACATGAGCAAAAATGCACTAACAAATATTAGCAGAATGGATGTCTACACCAGATTCTCCTCTCATTCTTACATTCAGGGTACATCTACACAGCTGCTGGGGCAGGGGGTGTAATTCTCAGGTCAGCTAAACATACATGCTCTAGTTCTGAGCTTGCACACTAAAATTAGTGGTTTAACATGGTGGCCACAGCCTGTGGCTTGGGCTAGCTGCCTGAGAACAACCCTACTTGGGCTGTTTTAGGTGTATATTTAGGGATAGTTTGGGTAGCAAGTGTACATCTACCCTACCTGGAAATTATACTTCCCAGTTTCTGTGCAGTCATATCCTAATGGAGCTCTTTGGGATTTTAGCTGTAGGTAGGGCCTAACTGACACCAGTGTGAGCAGGGCCAGCACTTCCACTAGGCGATCGTAGGTGGTTGCCTAGGGCGGTAGGATTTGCGGGGCAGCATTTTGCCACCCTCGGCGGAAATTCGGCAGCAGGGGGTCCTTCCGCTCCGGGTCTTTGGCGGAAATTTGGTGACGGGTCCTTCACTCGCTCTGGGACCTGCTGCCGAAGTGCCCCGGAGATGCGGAGCAGAAGGACCCCCTGCCGCCGAATGCTTAGAGGAGGAGTGCTGCTGCCTAGGGTGGCAAAAACCCTGGTGCCGCTTCTGAGTGTGAGAGAGGAGATTTAAGTCCTTAGATTTTAGATATACTCAGAAAATATGGCAGTCCTCCCAGTGATTTTAATTGCTTTGCTTGCTATTACAGTTGGAAGATTTTTAAAATTTATTTTGTGTGTGTGTGTGGGGGGGGGAATGCAATTGCAGGGCAATTGAAACTATTCACAAATTCAGGTTAAATTCAGCAAATAGCTTTTGCCAAACAAAAAAAGATGGGAAAATAGTATTTGGCTATTTCATTTAGAAATAAAGCCTTTCAAAATGTTATTTCATTGGATCCTCTTTTGGTTTCTCTCATTTCTATATGCAAAATGAAAAAAATTCAGTTGTGGTTCAAAACTAACCACTTTTTTTTTCCACTTTGGACACTGAACCCAAAACAAACAAACAAACAAACAAAAAATCAATTAATTGCTCAATTGCTACCCACAGCTTCCACTGAAGTCAGTCTGAATTGGGCAGTTTTGAGTGATCTATCCCCTGTTGTCCAGTCCCAGCTTCTCACAGGTGGAGGCTTAGGGACATCTGGAGATGAGATTGTGTCCCTGACTGAGGATCTGGCCCTACATCTTGAAAGCTGCTTAGTGCATTGAGGCTGGAATTTTTAAAGGAGTCTATGGTGTTAGTATCCAAACACCCATTACATTTTAAGAGGATTTACATGCCTAACTGGCTTAGACCCCTTTGCAAATTGCAGTTTGAGTCTCCAATCTCTTTTCTAGTACCATTAAATTAGCTTGTCAATTTCTTCCAGAATGTTTAGGGTTAGTGGGGTTTTTTGTTTTTGTTTTTAATCAGTTTCCTCTCCTACATTTTCAGTAGCTTGGGGCTTTTTTTCTTGCTTGTCTTCATTTTGTTCTTCATCTTTTATTTATTTATTTTTATTATCCCTGAGAAGGATCTCTCAGAATATAGAGTGACACATTGAGAACAGGAAAACTGATGAATCCCTGGGGCTGCAGTTCCCCACCCTGTATCAGAAACAGGAAAATATCCTCTCCTGAGTTACTGTGTATGTTACAGGCAGCTTTTCCCTCTGACCCCAAGGAAGTGGATTCTCTAAATTGCACATTTGCATGTGCACAGAGATTAAAGTTTTTGAAAATCAAAATCCTGGGGAAAATCCAAATGTAAATTCAGACATTTTTGCCTGTAAAATAAATGACCCCGGGGGAAAAAAAACAGTTACAGTGGGTTCAGTTTCACAGCACATATAATGGGAAAACTGCTGAGCTATTTAGAAACAAAACTGAGTACCTGTCAGAATTAAACTGATGCAAAAAATATGGCCAATATGCATAATCAGTTACAGCCTGGTCTCTTCAAAAAAATAGTTTTCATCAGCAATTATTCCTCTATCTACCTGTGAGATCAACTAATAGAGGCTCCGTGGACTTTGCATTGCACTGGCACAGTTAACAATAGGATAAAATGTTTAGGAGCTTCAACTTCTGTAGATTGTAGAGTCCAGATAGATAGATAGATGAACCTTCCTGTGTTTGGTCTGAAGTATTTTGGAGGAGATGTTATCCCAGTAGGAAAAGCTGTTTTCTCCAGAAACACTCTTCTGAGCACTTATTGCCCAACACTTGTCACGGTTTCACATTACTATGGCAAGTGCAAGCCTCTTCTTAGCATCCATTTCTATCACCTTGAAAACAGAGTCCCAGCTGGATTTTGCAGAAATTTCTTTTGTAATCAGTGAGATGAAAAGCAGAAATTACTCAGGTTCCTGGTCCTTAGAAGGGTTTTAAATGATAACGTTATAAAGATTTATGTATTGATCATGGAGAAGTAGCCTACCACAATCATTAGTGACTCAGCACTGCCAGCAAAAAACCAGCCATGGGTTTTCACCTTGTGTATGAGAGACCTGCAATACATAAAAGCACCACAATGTGGAATACACATAGCCTGGAGGTTTGTTAGGGTTAACAAAGGGGATCTGTGACATGGGGTCCACTCCACACAAGGCCTGAGTAGGTTAAAAAGGGCCAATTAACCTTACAGTCTGCACCTGAAGGAGAGCCAGGGCCTGACAGTCTTAACTGTAGATGAAGCCCACCTGGGCAGGGACACACTGGGCTTGCATAAAGCCAGGATGTTGAAAGTAGGAGAAAGGAGTTATCTGGTTATTCTCTAGTGAGAAAGAGAGCTGGCTAGGGACTAGGAGTAGTTCTAAAGGGGGAGTGTAAGTGTAACCCACACACCTCCTGGTTGTGGTGTTATGTCCCATCTAGTGGCACTGAGACCACTTACAGAGAGAGTTAAAATGAGTCTGCTCTACAACCTTAGCTAACAGCCAGTTGGCTATTAGCTCATGCAGTAGAGGCTCATACACTAAGTTCTAGAGGTCCCAGGTTTGATCCTGATGACCCAGGGTGTGTCAGTGTTACATAAGCTCTGGGATGCTGTCCTGGACTACAGAGACTGGCAAGAAGCTGAGAGAGGAGTAGCTATGGGGAGCAGAGAAAGTCTGCTCACTGAACCCCAGAGGTCAGCTACAAGATAGAGCCATGAGGTAGGAAGGAGTCCAGGGAAACAGCCCCAATATCTGAGTTTGAATAGACTGTGGTTGCTAGGCATAGGGTCCCTGGGCTTGAAACTAGAGTGGTAGGCAGGCCCAGATTCCTCTCCTCTCCCAGCCACTGGGTAAATGGCACTGGACCTGGTCTGGGACTGGAAGACTGCTCTGACATAGCATATGGACAGCTTGTCCAGTGGGACTTTGACACCCTGGAAGGTGAGGGCTAAAGCATGACTTGGTCCTCTGGCCAGGTCAGTAAGAAGGAGCAGGTGATGGAAAAAGGGGCTAGGGTGGCCAAGAACTTATCCCCAAATTGAGCCAGAAGAAGCTGCCCCTGCAATGAGTGAACATTGTTACACAGACAGGCAAGGCATAACAGTTGTATGACTTGTGATTTTTTTTAAGATGTTTCTATTTTACTGTCACAGCCCAAAGAAACAAATACTCAATTCATAGACATTATAAGATGCTTTACTAGCACCAGGCTGGATTGTGCCCCATGCTCTGCCGTTAAGAGATGGGATGCAAGGAGCCTTGCTGCCCCTGGTGTCCATGCATGGGCATCAGATCCAGTTCAGTTGGGCAGTGAAGACAATATTCTAGGCTAGTGCTGAGGGTGATGCTAGCAAGCCCAAAGGTGAATGAGAGGCGCATGGTGAGATTGTTTTTGCAGTGAGAAGTAGACACTGGATCATTGCAAGGGGCAGCTGCTGGAGCATGCATACTCCTAGGGGCAGTTAGCCAGAAATCACCCTGATATTCCTTCACACTGCAGGGCAGCCCAGATGTAGGCCATGGCTTAAAGCCATGCTGTCTCACATTATTTAATTAATGTTCACAATTGCCTTATGGAAGAAGGTATGTAAGTAAATATTGTCCCCAGCTGGGTCATGATCCTGCTGCCATTAACATCTATGGGAGCAGTAAGAGGCCATTTACAGATGGACAGAGGTTAAAGGACTTGTCTAAAATCACAGAAGGAGCCAGGATCTGAACATAAACTTTTAATTCCTAGTCCCAGTCTCAAACCATTTGACCACCTATCTCCTCTGAGTATTTCTAAATCCATGAAATATAATTACTGCTCAGCCTCAGAGCCAGTGCACCTTAGATTAGACCCCTACGTACACCACTGGCCTTGCCCTGGTCAGATGAAAATAGTGGAATGGTGATCATGCTTCACCACCTGCTCAACCGAAGGCCCAGTAGGCTTTGACCTCTTGACTTCTCGGTGGCTCTGTGTCACCCTGACTCCCCTTCCCTTTTCCTGGTGAGGAGATCAAAGATCATTGATGTGAGGGGAAGGAAGGTCACAGGAACTTGACAACCTCTCCACAGCAGCACTGCTGTATGAGAACCCTGATGCTGTTTAAAAATACTATAACTTTTTCACCATGACCAGACACTGAATTTATTTTAAAACTAGTGCAGCTAGATCCCTATATTTATAGCTTAGCAATCTGGACTGGCTGAAGAGACTCTGGCTGATTTCTTTTTGCTTGCAGCCATTTTCCATGTGTATGATGGTAATTGCTAAACATGTGAAGAGTTGCCACACACTGTTATCTGAGATCCTGGAGGTACAGCTACAGGTATCTTATTACAGATGTATCAGAAACCACTGTGTCATGACCGTATAATGGTGGCCATAGTAGTTCATATGTTCATGCAATGAACCAAATTCTGTTCTGTTACACTGGTGTACATGTGCAGTTATGTCAGTCTGAGTAAGCAAGAGAATTTTTTCTCCATTCTGTCTCTTAAAGTGTGTGTCTCTACATTCTGCAGAGATAATAAATGTAATTAATAAAGCAATCCATCTGTGACAGTGCTGAGAGCTAATAGCTGTTCCAGCACTTGGGTCACTTAATCTTTTATTAGTCCCCCCTAGAGAAGACTTGATTGAGGAATGGAGTGCTTAACTATCTAATCAGACTGTGGGCTGGAGATGCTAAGGAGCTAATTGTCCAGTCCGCTGAGAGGGGTAGTTATAAAGCAAGGAAGCAAATGCAGAAGGGAGAAGGCTAGCGGAGCTGAGGGAAAAGGTATCTGAGGAGGGTGAGATTTCTCTCAAGAAAGGGCTGGCATCTGAAGGATGTTGGAGATAAAGCTGCTACATGGGGTGGTGGTGGTAATAATAAATCCCACAGGAGTGTTGACAAACAAAGTGCACAAGACTAGCTGTGTGGGATCACAGGATAGGAGTGGAGTCTGCCCTGCTAAACAGCCCTGTATGTTTCACTACAGAAATAAGGAGGTAAGGGGACAGATTCTGATCTCAGCTATGGAGTCACTGTGAACTTACGCAGGTGTAACAGATCAAAATCTGGTCCTATTAATAGCAAGTAAACACTACTATTCCTAACTTTAAATTTCCTAACCAAATATGAGTCTGAAAATGATTTCCCTCCTATTACAAACCATAATTATGCCATTTACACCAGCAGTCTGGTCCATCTTCATTGTAGTAACTGTCCTACTCAGATGAAAATTAATTTCCAAATCCCCTAAGCTAACGGAGTTTTTCTGTTGTGCTTAGAACTAATTAAAACAAGGGGTAACTTTGTGCGTGGAATTTTTTCAATGAAAAATAGAAACCCATTTTTTTTTCAGTTTCTAATTTTTTCTCCCTTTCTCTCCCCCCTCCCCCTTTTCCCAGGGGTTAAATGGGGCAAGTGGGAAGGAAGGTATAAAAAGAAAGAATGGAGTTAGAAGTCAGATAAATGAGGGTGTGGAAGATGAGAGAAATATATTTGGGTTTTATTTTTTAACTGAAAGATGGAGGACAGAACAAATTTTTAGAAGAAAATGTTTCCTAACAAAAAAAAAATGAAATAAAACAAAAGAATCTCAATCAGGTCCAGTTGTCTGCATCATTAAGAGGGTGGTGGGATGTGAAGTTTCATAATGACTTATCACATCTGCTCTGTTTGCAGGTTTGTTAGGCCGTTGCTCAGATATACATTCAGTTTTAGTATTATATTTACAGCAAAGATACAGGAAAATTGAAGAGTGCTGTGAAGTGTAGTTAGTGAAGCAGGATTTAGAGGGATGGGAGTGAAGAAAGATTAAGGGAATGAAATATGTATATCTTAAGGAAACCTAATAAATTATAGCATTTATGACAGCAGAGCCTTGGCTATAGTAATGAATAATACCTATCCTGTTTGTAAAGCTCTTTGAGATTTACTGGTAAAAGCACAATATAGGAGCTAGGCGGTATTGATTTAATTGTGAGCGTTCTGGTATTTACTGTTAGGCTGTCTGCACCGGGGTGTGCACAATGGGGGGCAACCAAGGGCATGTTCCCCCTCCCCCCCATAATCATCAGGGGCACAGAACTCCTCCAGACCCAGGCCAAAGTGGCGGGGAGAGTGAGAGCCTCCCGGCATGGGGCTGGGGGAGAAGAGGGAGGTCCTGCTGGAGCTGGGGTGGGGGAGGACGGAAGGAAGAGTGAGCTGGAGCAGCGATGGGGAGATAGGTGGAGAATATGCTCCCCCCCAAAGGGGTCAAAGTAAAAAATCTGCACACACCCCTGGTCTGCACTACCTGTTTCCTCCTTCCAAAGTTTCCACTGTCACTGTGCCTCAATGTGTCACAACTGAGAATACCAAATTCAGGACAAGCTGCTGAGAAATAGGGCAAACATACCCCCAAACTGGTGGTTATTCTTTCATAAGATATATGAAACCAGCAACAAAAGGAAACTTCTGTCTCACTTCACTAGCTAACAAGAAGTCAGTAATGCAGCCTCCTTAGGTATTCCAATCCTAGCTCCAACATCTAGACACTAGACTTAATGAGGAGTGGTTATTTAAAACCAATTTAATCAACTAAAGGGTTCTTCTGATCCCAAAGAACCAGCCACATACCCAGGTCAATATATAACTCAGCTCTTAACCAGTAATCATACTGTTGCCAGTTCTTTGGTAACTAATATCTAAAGGTTTATTTATAAAAAGAAAAAGAGGGATGAGAGTTAAAATTGGTTAGAGGAATCAAATACATATAATAATTGCAAAGTTCTTGGATCAAGCTTGAAGAAGTGATTAAATAAACTGCTGGCTTGTTAAGTCTCTGGTTGCTTCCAAATGATTGGAAGGTCCTCAGTACCTTGGCTAGAATGCTTCCATTAGTATAAGTCCAAGAGCTTTATGAGGAGAGGCTGAGGGAACTGGGGTTATTTAGTCTGCAGAAGAGAAAAATGAGGGGGGATTTGAAAGCAGCCTTCAACTACCTGAAGGGGGGGTTCCAAAGAGGATGGAGTTAGGGTGTTCTCAGTGGTGGCAGATGACAGCACAAGAAGCAATGGTCTCAAGTTGCAGTGGGGGAGGTCTGGGTTGGATATTAGGAAACACTATTTCATAGAAGGATGGTGAAGCACTGGAATGGGTTACCTAGGGAGGTGGTGGAATCTCCATCCTTAGAGGTTTTTAAGACCCAGCTTGACAAAGCCCTGACTGGGATGATTTAGTTGGTGTTGGTCCTGCTTTGAGCAGGGGATTGGACTAGATGACCTCCTGAGGCCTCTTCCAACCCTAATATTCTATGATTCTATAGTCTAGAGATCAGAGCAGGAAAGGGGCAAAATGGAGATGTTTCCAGGGCCTTTTATAGCTTCTGCCATGTGGAGGGAAACCCATTATTCCAAACAAAGTCCTCAGCCCAGTTTGTGGGAAAAATACAGGTATTAAGGTGGAGTTTACAGTCACATGATTTAGTCACAGGCTCTTGCATGCTTCGTTGAGTCATAGCAGAGGCCATTACCCATATTCTAGCTAAAATGTCCACAGGAAGGTCTATTAGGTAGGGATAAGCCTCTTCTATGGCCCATTATGAGTTAAGTGTTCTTTGATGGACCATTTAACTTGAATAGTCTGTTCACAATGTGCTGGTTTGTTACCTGTAAGTACCTTGTGGGTGTTACCACAGGAGCGAACACATTTGAAATACAGGTGCATAATCAATATTAATAACTTCAGATATAAAAATGATGCATACATATTAATAGGATAATCATATTAAGCAAATTATAACTTTTCCATAGACACTTTACATGACCTACTTTGTACAAGATGTATTGAAATTATAAAACAGTGGTAGCAACAATGATCTACATTGTCATATTTTAATCATATAACATCACACCCACATTTGCTACTTCCAGTTCTGCTTCACTGTAGTGGTATAGCAATGGTAACAGACCTACAATGGCTGCTGATGCCTTGTTTAGACTAGTGCTCCACCATTATCGTGACCAGTGGGGAACTGGTGGTAGCAGAAGTAGGAAATGTTATGGAATGCCTATGTGCCTCCAGAGATGCCAGAGCTGAGTGAATACTGAAATACAGTGTTTATGAAAACTCCATGAAATTATGAATAGCTGTTCAGGTCAGCAACATTCGTGCCCCTTGTTATTCACTATCTACAAACATTTCAGAAAACGTGTTTGTATTGATTCAGGAAGTAGGTGTTCTTCAGCAGAATCCCTTTATTTGCATGCAGACAAAGGTATTCATATGCAAAAAAGAATAGTCACTAGTCTCTTGTTTCAAAAGTGTCAGTCATCCAGCCAGGGGAAGGAAACAATAGCATGTGAGTTAGGTGACCAGTCACAAACCAGGAATGCTGTCTAATCCAAAATCCACTGAAATCTATGGGCGATGTGATCATATATACTGTTCAGTGAATACTTACAGTTATAACCAATTTGTTCATAGAAATCAGGATTGGTTTGCAAACAATTCAATAGAAACATGGGCTACATTCTTATACAAAGAAGGAGGGTAGTTCATGTTAGCTAACAATAATAAGAGAAGAGATATTAGATTTAAACTCAAACTGAAATGACCAGTAACTTCAATTAAGGAATGGAGCTAGTATCCTGTTTTGGAGGCGCAGTAGTGTCCTTGATTCATATGGTTTAAGGCCAGAAGGGATCACCAGATCATCTAGTATGACCACCTGGATATTACAGGTCACTAAACAGCACCTGCACACCAAGCTCAACAACCAGTATTGGCCCAAAGTATTACAGCCATAAGGAGACTAATCTAGTGTGTGCTTCAGGCAGGGAAACGGAGGGACTGAGATGCACCCCAGGCCTGAGGTCCCTGCAGGGGAAGGGAATTGATTAGTTAGATCTGCTCAGATGATCCTAGCAAGTGACCAATGCTGCAGAGGAAGACAAAAACACTAAGGCACCAGCCAATCTGATTTGGTGGGAAATTTCTTCCTGACCGCACATATGGTTATCAGTTTGACTCTGAGCACATGAGCAAGACCCATCACCCAAGTACTTGAGAGAGAGAGAGATTTCTCAGTACCCCCTCAGAGTGCTGGCTCACCCAATCTAGTGTCCTGTCTTCACTGGGCCCATCTCTGATGCTTTGGGGCGGGGGGCGGGGAATACAACCACAATACATTGGGGGTGTGGGGACTTTCCTGCCTGATCCTGCAGATAACTGGCTGAAGCCTTGAAGCATGAGATTTTAGAAATATAAGGCATGAACCAGAAGGGAGTGCCAGGGCTTCTGTGCACAGCCCCCACTACTGCAGGCATCTCTATCATACAAGCCTACTTGTAAATGTAACAAGATCTACCTTAAAACTAATGAAGTTGTTTGCCTTTACAAGTCCTATTGGGAGGCTGTTCTAGAACCTCTGATGGTTAGAAACTTTCTTCTAATCTCCAGCCTGAATTTAAGCATGGCCAGTTTATATCCATTTGTTCTTGTGCCAACACTGTCCTTGAGCTTAGATAGCTCTTCTCCCTCCTTGGTCTTTAGCCCCTGCAACTGATATATTAGAAGACTCCTGCCAACACGTTTGCCAAAGGTAGGTGGAAGAAGGAAATCAAACATAATATAGCTTCCTCTCAGCCTTGATAATGTTGTGATTGTGTGATTTCGGATAGGAACCTATAGCATCTACTCAACTGATCTAGTCCTGAAGAATTAAGTGAATGTGTTAGTCTGTTACACACGTGAGCTCAGTATCAGGCCCTAAGTCAGAAATAATTCCACTGAAGTCAGTGAACTTTTACATCAATGTAACATTGACATTAGTGGAGTTCCTTCTTTCTGTACTGGTTTTTGTACCACCCTCATGGTAGAATCCAAGCGCTTTCTTGCACTGCATTAAGCAATAGGACTAACTCCTGTCCACGTTTACATAAAGGATAATCAGGCTCTCGTTATTTCTACGCCCTCCAAATCAGAGCAAGGAGTATTAATAATAAAATTCTCTTATGGATTCAAATGATCAAAATGTATTTGCATTAATAATAATAGGGGCACATTATAACAAAACAATTGATAATGTAATACTTTGAATGTTAATACATTATCCTTTCATAGATTTAACATTTCCATTAATCACTAAGTTAAACTCATACCCAATTTTGCTGAACACCCATTATGCTGGACAACAGTTTGCAACCACTCTTCTATCTACAGAAAACTGATGAGCTGCCAATAAGTGTCTTTAATTTTAGATCAAACTGAAAATCAGTTTGACAGGTTTGCATATGTATTTTTTCTTTTAATTTCTGCTTATCTGCTCTGCAGGAGAAAAAGGAGTTGTAATTACAACCTCTTCCCCTGCACTAAAAGTTTTCAGTACTATTATAAAACCTTATGCATTGTTTACAATCTTAGCTTAAATGTCCTATAAAGATTTCTGATGTATAGGGTGCAATTCTTCTTCAGTATGCAAGCAAGGTAGAGTCAGTCATTCCCACCCTGGTACTCAGCCTGCTGATTATCTCCACTGAAGAACTAAAATGTTCTTTTCTTTTCCTTCCACAGCAGTGAGAGGTTACTTATCTCTAAGGAGACACATTTCTAAGGAAGAAGACAAAAATAAAGTGAAATAATATGATATACTCTGAGTCAAACATTTCCAGCTTAAACAAAACTGTTTAAGGAGATACTGTACTGTTTTAGGAGACAGAATTAGATATTAGCATCAGGTCACTACTCAGCGTATAAAATGAAGCCTAAAGTCAGCATTGATCAGCTATCTTAATAAACAGATTCACAGAACTCTAATTGTGTATCTACACTGCAATAAAAATCCCAGGGCAATGACTCTCAGAGCCCAAGTTAGCTCACTCAGGCTTGGGCTGTGGGGCTAAAAATAGCAATGTGGAAGTTCTGGCTCAGGCTGGAATGTGGACTCTAACCCTCCCATTATGGGGGGTCAGAGCTCAGGCTCCAGCCCAGACATCGACACTGAACTCTGGTATACCCCCAGCCCAAATCAGCTGAGCTGGGCCAGCCATGGCCCTACTGTTGTCTTTTATTGCAGTGTAGACATAGCCTAAGGGCCTCAGTATCTGAGTGCTTCCAGCAAAGTGTTAAGTGCTCTCAAGTCCCCCTAAAGCTAATAGGAGTTGAGAGCACTCTGCTCTTCACAGGGAACGGTCAGCACCTTCCAGCACTGGGCCCTAGCATCAGTGACCACTCTCCGTGATCAGGCCAGCATTGTTTTTGCTAAGGAATAATGGATTGGGCTTCCCATGAACTATCTTTGGAGTCTATCAGAGCCACTTTTTACTGACTCACTTCTCTTCTCCCCAGTCTCATCCCTGGCACAGGAGCTTGCAGACTGTGCCACAGTAAGGAACAAAACCAAGAGTGAAGGACCAGAATCTGCATCCATAAGGGCCCTACCATTAGGCTGGACTGATAGCGTTTAAGCTGATTCAGCAAACTGAAATAAATGGATATGAAGTAACTAGCAATCAATATAACATCCTATAATATTTGTAAATACACAAATATAGAGAGGTTCCAATTCCGTTGCTACGTTAGATTAATGTACACTAATGTGAGTGTTCTGTAACACTTGGAAATGCAAATTCTTACACTATAAAAGATCAACAGCAAAAATATCCTTCAGACTAGTTAGCTGCTGAAGATTCTGTAAAAACCAATTGATTTGGTCCACGCTCTGGGAATGGGTCCCACATGCATCCATTAAACATTCAAAATAGCATTAAACTCTCATTTATTATTCTCAGTGATGGGCAGTCTTACTCCCCCACATCCATGTATCATTTAGGCCTTTTCTACACTGCACAATTAAGTCCACCTATGTTAGGTCAATGTACAGCAACCACATTAATTACTGCGATTTTTCATGTCTACACTACCCTCCTTCTGCCAGTGGTGTGTGTCCTCACCAGGAGTGCTTGCACTGATTTAAATGTGGCAGTGTGCGGTGCTGACAGACCAGGATCTCAGCTCCACGCAGAGCCCTCAACTGTGAGCTCTGCTGCTGGGCGCTGACAGCCTGAGTTGTGAGTGCCGGGCAGCAGGGCTCGCAGCCCAGACTGTCAGCACCCAGCAGTGGTGCTCACAGTTGATGTAAGTAACGCAGTGTCTACACAGACACTGCATCACCCTAACTACATCGACCTAAGTGGTATGCCTCTCGTGGTAGTAGATTTATTATGTCGGCGTAGTGGGAGACTTACATCAGCGGGATCAACGCTGCAGAGTAGACACTTACAGAGTTAGGTCAACGTAAGCTGTTTTATGTTGACCTAACTCTGTAGTGTAAACCTGGCCTCAGATTGAGGCAGCTAATGCCATTTACATTGTACCCTGTTTGAGGTAAGGTCCTATGTTTTTGTTTGTTCTGTGAAGTGTCCAACCCAGCTAAGGTGTTGTGTAAATTATACTATAAAACCAAGAAGACTACGCATTAGATTTTTTTTTTTTGGCAGGACACTTGTCATATGTGAGGGGCTTGTGTTAAAAATATTGTTATACTTTCTGTCAAAATTACCACAGTACCAAGATCAAATGTAAACAACATGCCTGGGTTTGGTAACTGCAGAGCCCAATTCTTCCCTTTTGTAGTTAGCCTATGTTGAGAATGAAGGGAATTTCTGCATTATCTTTATGAATAATGTGTATGACTCAGTTTACCTGTTTAATGTTATGCTGCTTGTTACCTGATCTCAGGGGGTACTTGCTGAGAGTGGGGAAGGGCAGGCGATCAATGGACTAGTGTGTGTCTGTCACATAACAATAGCTGGGATGGGTGAGTGGACCTATTGGCATTTGAATAGGTATACCTGGGCAATTCAATGGCTATGCTAACTAAAGTGGCCAACCTAAGAAAATTGGTTCTGCCAGGTGGGCTGGTAACTATGCAGCAGATCACGTGGTGGGGTACTTTCATCACATGATGGCACTGATTAAGGGATCACTCGGGCCCGGAAGTTACAAAAGGAAGGGTCTATCACTGGCCATTTTGGAGAATGGAAGGACTCTGATTGCAGGGGTGTGACTGAGGTTCCAGGGGAGCCACACTGAGGTTACTCCAAACTGTAAAGAATGGGGCAGACCATCCCCAAAGTTGGTGGATATTCCAATAATTAGATTTATCAAGCCAGCACAAAACAGTTTCTATAATACCTTACTGGTTACACAGAAGCCAAAACACAGTTCCCTTAAAGCAACCAGCCTTGGGCTTCCACCCAGAAACCCAAGTCAAATATGGTGAGGATTACTGAAAATCTTATTCATCACAGAAGAAAGTTCTACCAATCCCAAAGGATTGGACACATCACCTCCCAGGTTAATGAATATTTCAGATCTTACCCAAATACACACTTGAAGCCAATTCTTATTAACTAAACTAAAATTTATTTAAAAAGAAAAGAAAGAGAATATTGGTTAAAAGATCAGTATATGTACAGACATGAGTACAGGGCTGAGATCAGTTTTATAGTAGAGATGGTGAGCTTTGTAGTTGCAAAGAATTCTTTCAGAATAAGTCCATATGTTATAGTCCAACATTCATATCCAGGGTGATTCAGGTGGGACTGGAGATCTCAGTCTTACGACTTAAGCTTCCCTGCATAAAGCATCAAGCAAATCTGAGATAAAAAGGATCAGGACCCAAGGGTTTTTTATACAGTTCCAGGCTGTCTCTGGACAGCTCAGAGTCCTTAGGTAAACAATAGTCAATTATCGAGACTTTGAAGTAGACCTATTTCCTAAGCATCATTGTTAATTAGCTACTCAGATTAACATAAGGCAATACTAGTGTTTTTTGTACTGTGGATAACTGTTAAGTTTTCATCGTTTTTCTTTTGCTAACTGAAAAGTTATTTTAAGCATTTCTCCCAAAATGGATTCTTTAATCTTAGCTGTTAAGAAATGGAGAATACAGATTTCCCTTTCTTTCGAATGATGTGAAACATTTATTGTGGACGTTAGCCACCCGGACTCATTCTCTGAAATCTTGTGTTGACAAGGTATAATATTCTCTTAGTTGTTGAGTGGAAAAGAGCTTCTCTTTAATATTGCATTAAAGAGTGCATGAAGAACAGTCTTGGATGATGAGGTCTTCTGTTTAATCTCACAGCTCCTCTCCACTCCACCTGGATAATACACGGTACTTCATCTGCATTTCACAGCTGACTTCTAGAGGTGTAAGAGCTTGGCCTCCATGCCTGTGCTCTTCTTGACCTCTCTCAGACTGCCAGCAAGTACTAGTGTTTTTTGTACTGTGGATAAATTCCCATTAACAATGTGACTGAGATTGAAAATTCATTAGACATATATAAAACCTATTTGATTTTGTCACTGCTATAGGGGACTGCCTTTAAACTGGCCTTTTAAAAGTTAAAAGCCCATTTACATAAGAACATAAGAATACAATAGCATTCAACATCCCTGTGATGGGAAGAACATCTCAACTGCCCAACACTGTGGCCTTTAATTTCAAAAGGGGGAACTATACAAAAATGAGGGGGTTAGTTAGACAAAAGTTAAAAGGTACAGTGACTAAAGTGAAATCCCTGCAAGTTGCATGGGCCCTTTTTAAAGACACCATAATAGAGGCCCAACTTCAATGTATACCCCAAATTAAGAAAAACAGTAAAAGAACTAAAAAAGAGCCACCGTGGCTTAACAACCATGTAAAAGAAGCAGTGAGAGATAAAAAGACTTCCTTTAAAAAGTGGAAGTCAAATCCTAGTGAGGCAAATAGAAAGGAGCACAAAACACTGCCAACTTAAGTGCAAGAGTGTAATAAGAAAAGCCAAAGAGGAGTTTGAAGAACGGCTAGCCAAAAACTCCAAAGGTAATAACAAAATGTTTTTTAAGTACATCAGAAGCAGGAAGCCTGCTAAACAAACCAGTGGGGCCCCTTGACGATCAAAATTCAAAAGGAGCGCTTAAAGATGATAAAGTCATTGCGGAGAAACTAAATGGATTCTTTGCTTCAGTCTTCACGGCTGAGGATGTTAGGGAGATTCCCAAACCTGAGCTGGCTTTTGTAGGTGACAAATCTGAGGAACTGTCACAGATTGAAGTGTCACTAGAGGAGGGTTTTGGAATTAATTGATATAAACTCAACATTAACAAGTCACCGGGACCAGATGGCATTCACCCAAGAGTTCTGAAAGAACTCAAATGTGAAGTTGCGGAACTATTAACTAAGGTTTGTAACCTGTCCTTTAAATCGGCTTTGGTACCCAATGACTGGAAGTTAGCTAATGTAACGCAATATTTAAAAAGGGCTCTAGGGGTGATCCTGGCAATTACAGACCGGTAAGTCTAACGTCGGTACCGGGCAAATTAGTTGAAACAATAGTAAAGAATAAAATTGTCAGACACATAGAAAAACATAAACTCTTGAGCAATAGTCAACATGGTTTCTGTAAAGGGAAATCGTGTCTTACTAATCTATTAGAATTCTTTGAAGGGGTCAAACAAACATGTGGACAAGGGGGATCCGGTGGACATAGTGTACTTAGATTTCCAGAAAGCCTTTGACAAGGTCCCTCACCAAAGGCTCTTACGTAAATTAAGCTGTCATGGGTTTAAAAGGAAAAGGTCCTTTCATGGATGAGAACTGGTTAATGGACAGAGAACAAAGGGTAGGGGAATTAATGGTTAATTCTCAGAATGGAGAGGGGTAAACTAGTGGTGTTCCCAAGGGTCAGTCCTAGGACCAATCCTATTCAATTTATTCATAAATGATCTGGAGAAAGGGGTAAACAGTGAGGTGGCAAAGTTTGCAGATGATACTAAACTACTCAAGATAGTTAAGACCAAAGCAGATTGTGAAGAACTTCAAAAAGATCTCACAAAACTAAGTGATTGGGCAACAAAATGGCAAATGAAATTTAATGTGGATAAATGTAAAGTAATGCACATTGGAAAAAATAACCCCAACTATACATACAACATGATGGGGGCTAATTTAGCTACAACGAGTCAGGAAACAGATCTTGGAGTTATCGTGGATAGTTCTCTGAAGATGTCCACGCAGTGTGCAGAGGCGGTCAAAAAAGCTAACAGGATGTTAGGAATCATTAAAAAGGGGATAGAGAATAAGACTGAGAATATATTATTGCCCTTATATAAATCCATGGTACGCCCACATCTCGAATACTGTGTACAGATGTGGTCTCCTCACCTCAAAAAAGATATTCTAGCACTAGAAAAGGTTCAGAAAAGAGCAACTAAAATGATTAGGGGTTTAGAGAGGGTCCCATATGAGGAAAGATTAAAGAGGCTAGGACTCTTCAGTTTGGAAAAGAGAAGACTAAGGGGGGACATGATAGAGTTATATAAAATCTTGAGTGATGTTGAGAAAGTGGATAAGGAAAAGTTATTTACTTATTCCCATAATACAAGAACTAGGGGTCACCAAATGAAATTAATAGGCAGCAGGTTTAAAACAAATAAAAGGAAGTTCTTCTTCACGCAGCGCACAGTCAACTTGTGGAACTCCTTACCTGAGGAGGTTGTGAAGGCTAGGACTATAACAATGTTTAAAAGGGGACTGGATAAATTCATGGTGGCTAAGTCCATAAATGGCTATTAGCCAGGATGGGTAAGAATGGTGTCCCTAGCCTCTGTTCGTCAGAGGATGGAGATGGATGGCAGGAGAGAGATCACTTGATCATTGCCTGTTAGGTTCACTCCCTCAGGGGCACCTGGCATTGGCCACTGTCGGTAGACAGATACTGGGCTAGATGGACCTTTGGTCTGACCCGGTACGGCCTTTCTTATGTTCTTATGTTCTTATGTAATTGCCTGTTTTCTACCATTTGCAGGTGATTTGTTACACATTTCAAAGAGAAATCAATACAGTGATATCACTATATTTAAGGTTTATTTAAATGTTAAGATGTCCTTCTGATCTCTGAATTAACAGAATACAGCATAGACAGGAACCATTTGGTTACACTGTTAACCTCTAACAATATATATCTAAAGACACAAAAATTATCTACCAATATGTCCCTAAAGGTTGAATTTGGGTCATTTATCCTGCAGGATGCTTACCACTTTCTGGCCATGTGTCACAGAGAAAAAGACTCAGATTCTATATTTAGAAGAGAAGCCATGAACTGCAGGAGGGTGATCCTGGACACGCTAAAGGACACTGATCAAATCCTAAAGAATGTTTGAGTGATGAGGAAACTGAGGCAGGAAGTGGAGTATAGAGATTTTATTGTTTTGTCTGGATCTGTATATTTCTTGTGCTGTCTTAAATAAAGAGTGATTGTGTTCGGAATCCTTTTGCAAAATGTATGTTTTGTGCTTCAATTACCACGTGCCCCTGGAGAGGTAAACTGTAAACCAGAGTGCCCACAAGGTTGGAGCTCTGCGAAAACACGTGCTTAAGCTGGCACTTAGTAAGCTGGCACTAATTTCTGGGCCTATACAGTTAGACCCAGGTCTCAGCTCTCAGAAGAAGATGCTAGACAAAGGATCGGCACTCTGTGTGTGTTCCTGGAGACTTGGAGGCAATGCCTGTACTCTGCTCAGACTCTGGGAGCTTGAGAGCATATACGTCCAGTGTGACGGGATCCAACACAGCAATCTGGTAAGTGTCCAGCAGGGGAAGCTTGATCAGGGGTGTGACTCCATTACTGCAGTCAATGGGAAGTTAATGGGAATTGTGTCTGAGAGATTTGACCTAAGTGTAACTGATTTAAATACATAAGAGTTCTGTAGATTAGATATGTAAAAAAAGAGAGATACAAGTAGAATAATATATAGATTGTTACTCCCTTTGCTGCAGATTGGTTTCCCACTTGGAGCAGAGTCAGGGTAAGTTCTCAGGGTATGTAATTTGTTTGTTCATATGTACGCAAGTCCTATTTCCTCAAACGGGCACAACACCCCTGCCCTGTCTCCAGAAGCAGTCTGTTCCTTCTTCCAGTTCTACCAGAACCTCTTACTGAGGTTCTGGATGCACTTTTCCTTGCATCTTCTGATCTAAGATACCCCATCCGTGGACTCAAAGTCATTAGGTCCTCCTCGTCAACTGCCTCCTGGCACTGGCCAAGATGGCCATCCATCACTCCAAGAGGAGGAAGCTGGACGGGGGAGGGGTTCTCTGCAACTGTGGGGCCTATTTCTGTTCCCTTGTTTGTCGTGTCTGTGGGCAGAGACACTCTGGATAGTGTCCACTGACTCCTTAGATGCCTTTGAGAAGCAGTGGGTGCTGTCCAGGGTTCTCTGCTTGGTGTCCACTTCTGGGTGCCTGACTTTCAACCTTTGACATCAGTGACCCTAACAGCATCTTAATGCAAGAGGGCAAGGGACTCATTAGTATCTGGTAGTGAATCAGCTGGCCTGACCAGTTGAATGTACCCCAGCTCACTAATGTCATAACCTGTATTTAAAAGGTGTCATGTAAGATATCAATAGAAAGCTAATAACATACTAATCATTAATATTATTGCATGGTGTATATATGGAGCATAGACTCAGAATTACGAACATATTGGAGATCATGTTATCAAAGTGTGTCTGCCAGGCAGGGCTAAAGTTGCCTCCACCCTGGACAAAGGAATGTGGTTCTGCCACCTTGAAGGTATCTCCAAGTTGCATTAAGAGACAACGGGAATGCAAATTACATAGACGGTAAACATGACCATCCAGACAACAGCGGGAGGAGATTTCAGGAAACGGATCAGTTTGCATTTTAGCAAAACGCCAGCAAGAGAAGAAACCAGCATGGAACTTCTTTCACCAGGAGACTCCATGTTGCCTTCCTCACAGCTTGAATGAACTTCACTCTGGCAGGTAATCCTCAGAAGAATCCATTTCAAAGGTCCGCTGGACTATAAAGGGAGGGGAAAAGAACCCCAAGTTAGCTTTCACGTAAGAAGATAAAGGAACCGAGCACTTTGGATGTGGTGGGAGATCCTGACCAGAGGGGTTGGTCAGCCTCTTGCTGAAATATAGATTGGTATGGAAATCACCTTGAACAAAGGCTGAAGCTTGTTTTGTTAAGTCTGAGCCTCTAGAAAGTGTTTTCCTTTTTATTGGCTTGTGACCAGTTCTAACTCTATCCCTTATACTTGAATCATATAAAATCCTATCTCCTTTTGTTAAATTAACTTGTGTTACTTTCGATCTAAACCAACCCAGTACTGTATTTGATTTAAAGTGAATATTAACTCCAGTTAATATGGCAAGCTGCTGGGTACAGTATATTTTAAGGAACAAACAAACCTTAATATCTTTCTGAATTGTCCAGGAGAGGGCTGGCTGTTGCAAAGCACATGGTTTGGGGAAAATTTGGGACTTTGCTGGGATCACGTTGCCAGAGTGTGGCTGGATGTGGCTGCTGGAATCAGAATTGCTGAGTCAGAGCTGTTTAACACACAGGCACTTGGTGCAGGCTCACATGCTGGCTGGGAGCCTCCAGACAAAAAGTGTTACAGCAGCAGAACATTTTGAGGCATTTAGGATTTCAGGGAAGGCAGTGATACAACCCCTCGCTGGTCTGGACAGCACCCCAGAAATGAAACCCTCACTCCTGTTTCTGTTTTTCTCTTCGTTGTTCCATGCACTTAGCTGTAGCCTGGGCTTAGCAGTTCCTTCCCCTTAGCTGAAGTGGGGGTGGAGGCTTAGTTTTGGGCAGGCCTAGACCTGCTGTGTCAAATGTGCAAATAGAAGCAGTCAGAACCTCCAAGACCTCATACAAGTCTAACTGATGAATAAAATCCGTGCCTCCTTTCCTGCCTCAGCCCCTGTACTTTTCACCTGGGAAATCCCTAGTCCAAGGTGCTCATTGAGACCACATGGCCTAGAAAAGTGAACTTGGGCATCTACCCTTCTTTTTTGCAGCTGCTTTGCAAAACAAAGGAACCTCAGAGCTTCAACAGTCAGACAAAGGAGTGTGCTTTAACCCTCACAATAGCCTTAGTGATTCTCTGGAGGTGGTTACAGCATGGCATCTTTAACTCTTTCTAAGGCAAGTTTCATCCTGGGTTCTCATACATCAATGACTCCTAATGTGCAAGCCATTGTTTGCCATAACAATTTAGATATGTCATTTACATTATATATTTGTATTCCTGACAGGGGCAGCTCCAGGCCCCAGCACGCCAAGCGTGTGCTTGGGGCAGCATGCCGCGGGGGGCGCTCTGCGGAGGGTCTTCTGGTCCCGCGGCTCCGGTGGAGCATCCGCAGGCACGCCTGCGGGAGGTCCACCGGAGCTGCAGGACCGGCGACCGGCAGAGCACCCCCCGAGGCGTGCTGCCATGCTTGGGGCTGCGAAATGGCTAGAGCCGCCCCTGATTCCTGAATAGATCTAACGATTGGCTTTGTTGAGGTTACACAAATGTAAAAGAGCCAAATCCAACCTAGTACTTGTAAAAATATGTGCTGTCAGTCAGCTTCCTACTAGCTGTGCATCTCCAATCTGTGGCAAGCCAGTTCCTCCACCCAAGGTTATAATAAATGTATCCTCTTGCAACTAGTTTTTACATGGGAGACTGTTAGGCATTGTGTTTCCTCATGGGGGAAAAACATGTATCTGCCCTCTGCCCTCTTGGAATTATTGTATCTAAAATGCAGAAAAATGCAGATGGAATTTTGCACTTGTTGGAAGGATGGCCGCTTACTCAGCTCACAACAAAGTGCATTCAAATCATTTTTCAAACTACTCATGTTCTTGCCTGAGTGCATTGGGCCCTGTCAGCCTGTAAATGGTATGTGTGCGTGTGAGAAGCCGAGGGAGCACAGCACACTGCTGTCTTGTAATTTGATGTGCAGCTCCATAGCCCTTTAAGACCTAAACGTCACTGACCTTTTCAGTATATGACAAAGATCCAAAACGAGGTACACAACCAATACTAATAGCAGACTAAGTTTGTGATGATATCGGGTTCATTTCTTTAAAGGTTACCTACAAATGAAGAAAAAATTGTGTTTGTGCCCTTTTTTGCTTGTTTACATTATATAGAAAAGGCCTGGAAGGGGTTTTGGCTTAGAGTAGTTTTGTTTTTATCTTGCTTGTGTGACAAAGTTCCTCCTCTACCTTGGTGGGTCCTGCGCTTATTGGCAGATTTGCTCACCTCAGTGATCTTCGCCTCTGGTGGAACCCACAGTCTGGGTCAACTCCTCCTGTGTCTGATCAGGAGTTGGGAGGTTTGGGAGGAACCCGGACCCACCCTCTACTCTGGGTTCCAGCCCAGGGCCCTGTGGATTGCAGCTGTCTATAGGGCCTCCTGTAACAGCTGCATGACAGCTACAACTCCCTGGGCTACTTCCCCATGGCCTCCTCCTAACACCTTCTTTATCCTCACCACAGGACCTTCCTCCTGGTGTCTGATAACGCTTGTACTCCTCAATCCTCCAGCAGCGCAGCACAGCACTCCCACTCCCTTTCAGCTCCTTGCGCCTCTTGCTCCCAGCTCCTTACACGCGAATCTCACTGACTAATTGGAAGGCTTTTAACTAGTTCCAGCCAGCCCTTGATTGGCTTCAGGTGTCCCAATCAATGTAGCTATCTCCACTGCCTTCTAGAAAGATCTTAATTTGCCCCAGGTGTCTTGATTAACCTGGAGCAACTGCTATTTGGTTACCATGGTACCAGGGATTTGTGTAGCCTGGGGCTAACATACCTGTTCCTCACTACTTTACTGTAGCCATCTGGCCTTGCCCCATCACACTTGTTATTGCCCTAAAAATATCAGAGCTTTCAAATATGGTCTGCCCTGGGTTAGTTTGAGGTCTCAGATATCACTATCACTGTAACTCTTGTTCATTCCCGCCTTGAAAACCATCCCACCCCACCTTTGTCTGTCTGTCTTTCTCTAATCTAATTTACGCCCCCAGTTCTATAATGAGCTCCTCGTGAGCAGCCCTGCTCCTTTTGTGTCCAGATCTCCTGCTGTATAAGATCTCACTCTGATACAGAATTAATTAACACACTCCAGGTTTATTGCTGCTGCTTACAACATGGCTTCTTCAGCCTCATGGCTTCTCAGCCAGTTCTCCAAGAGGTGTCCCTTCCCTACAAATCACCCCAGGAACAGTATGCTGCCTGAAAGTGTCTGCTAGCACTTTCATATTGTTACATCCCTTCTCTTTTAAAGAAAACTATCAAACACTCCAGCAATAACTGATCCTGTAATCTAACATCTAATGATTGTTCTTGTGGTTACTGCATTCATCATCGTTGTGATGGGTTTGGTCACAGAAACTCCCTCAAGACTGTCACTAGATGTGCTGGGATACCACTGAGAACAAACCCCCCTGCCAGAGAAAGCTTCCCTCCACTCCCCTCTTGCTGAGTTAGACACTCCATTCAGCTACAGCACAGACCAAAAGGTTGGGCCATGCCCCCTGAAGTTCACAGAAACTAAGATTAACTTAGCCCAGGGGCTTTACAGTTAACAAGGACTTTCCCAGCACCCAGTATTCAGTCTTTCTGGGAGCCTAAACCCCAAATGAATCCATTTTACCCCGTATAAAGCATATACAGGGTAAACTCAGAAATTGTCCGCCCTCTATAACATTGATAGAGAGATATGCACAGCTGTTTGCTCCCCCAGGTATTAATTACTGGCTCTGGGTTAATTAATAAGCAAAAGTGATTTTATTAAGTATAAAAAGAAGGATTTAAGTGGCTCCAAGTAATAACAGACAGAACAAAATAAGTCACCAAAGAAAATAAAGCAAAAACATGCAAGTTTTTTTTGTCCTAATACATTAAGAAACAGATTACAGGTAATATTTCACCCTCAGAGATGTTCCAATAAGCTTCTTTCACAGACTAGACTCCTTCCTATTCTGGGCCCAATCCTTTTCTGACCAACTTTGTGGTTTATGCCCTGGGTCCAGCAATCACTCACACCCCTGTAGTTACAGTCCTTTGTTCCAGTTTCTTTCAGGCATCTCTTTGGAATGGAGAGGCCATCTCTTGAGCCAGCTGAAGACAAAACGGAGAGGCTTCCAGGGCCTTTTATTTTCTCTCTCTTGTGGCGCTGAAACCCCTTTGTTCTTCTGTGCAAAATCACAGCAATAAGATGGAGTTTGTAGCCACCTGGGCAAGTCACATGTCCATGAATGATTCAGCTTTTTGCAGGCCGATGCCATTGTTTACATGTTAGTTCGAATGTTCCCAGTAAAGCTCAGATGTGGATTGGCATCTCCTAAAGTCCATTGTCAGTTAAGTGTTTCTTGATTGGGCACTTAGAATAGTCCTTTCTCAAGAAACTGACCAAATGCTTCACTGATGCTACATAGAATCAAACACATTGAGATACAAGTACATAGCCTATATTCATAACTTCAAATAAAAAAATGATACACACATACAGACAGCATAAGCATAACTAGCAAATTAAAACCTCCATGGACACCTTACTTCACCTCCTTTGTACAAGGTTGGTGCAACTATAGGACCTTGGTTGCAACAATGATCTATATCATCATAGTTCATGTCAATAATATCACAATCGTATCATTTTCTCTAGCTATAGACCTGTACAATTTGGAAGTCCATCACAGAGCAGGTCTCTCAATAATCCACCCTCAGCTAGTATGGTATGGTTCACTGGTGCCTGTCTGGTGCTGTCTTCCTTCAATCTGATCAACCACAGTCTCTAGGCTTGGTGTTGCTGGAGTTTCCACCAAGACACCCCTTTCCTCTTGTCTTTCCTCAGGCATTCCCCTGACATTGTCCATTTCTAACAACTTTGGCTCAGAATTCTCCTGCTGTAGAGCCATTAGCTGTGTGTTGTCCATACTGTCCTTTAGAGGTTTCTTCTATTTTCCAGAGATGCCTATAGCTATGCCTCACTATCTGCACTATTTGCACTTGATATGATCTTTGGTTTCCTGGTTGCACCACTGTAGCTTTGTGCCAGAACTTAATGGTTAATGGTTGTACCGGTATATGCGCTTTTTCACCCAGATTCAGATCTGACAGATCTCTTGCAGATCTGTTGTAATAGAACACTTCTCTGTTTTATTGGTTTCTCCATAGTTCACCAAATGAAGCACCTGAGTACCCAGACTCAAACAATCTTCTGCTGTCAGCAAGAGTGATAAGCCAGAGAATGAAGACAATCTTTGGGCCGGACTTGAATTTAGGTCTTGTAAGGGAGTATTCCTCTGATCTAGTAGTGCTAGGTATGGGTCAGCCTTTGCAGGTTTTCCTTTTTTTTCAACAGTTTCTTAGCAGTTTTTACTGTTGATTCCACTTTGCTTCTGCTTTGAGGTTACCCCAGTGAAGATATTGTGTGATCAAAATTCAAGTCCTTACTGAATCTTCAGAACTCTCCTGAAACAAACTGTGGTCTGTTAGAAGAAGACATGATATCTGGTATCCCATACTGTGCGTAGTATGCTTTCATCTTTCATATGACTTCCCTAGATCCTGTGTCTGGTCAATAGTCTATCTCCCAGAAATGGGAAAAATAGTCTACAATAATCATGTATCCATTGTCTCCAAAGGTAAACAGATCCACTCCCATATATGCCCATGGTCTATCTGGAACTTTGTGTTGCCACAGGGTCTCGTTCAGTTGATAGTCTTCCCAGGATCTGCATACATCACACTCTTCCATGAAGTCTATAAGTGCTCATTCATTCCTGGACAGTATATAGTCTCTCAGGCTCGCCTTAAGCAACTTTCAGTTCCCAAGTGTGATGAATGAACTTTGTGCATAATTTATTTCCTAAGAGCTGCTGAAATAACTGCTCTTTCTCACTGAAATATAATGCCATTCTGTACACACAACTTGTCTCCTATCTGAAAGAACAGTGTTATCTCTTTAGGTACTTGGTGTTTGTTGCTAGCCATCCTTGTAGGATCATGCATTTCAATACCTCTAGCATTCCGTCTTGCTCTGTATTTCTCTCAGCCTTTCTTCTGAAATAGATAAGTACTGTACCATATTTATTGCCTCCCCTTATCCTCTACAGATCCCTCCTTGCTGGATTCTGGTAGGTATGCATGGTTTAAGGTGTCTGCCAACACCAAGTCTTTGCATGGGTGTGACATTGTCTGATTAAAATATGACCACCTAGATCTTTGTTGCAACCAGTTATATATTTGCAGCAAATATTGTACAAAGGCTATTGAGTGAGGTGTCTATGAAAAGGTTATGATTTGCTGGTTATGACTATGCTATTTGTATGCATGTTTCATTTTTGTATTTAAAGTTATGAGTAATTGGCTCTATACCTGAATTTCAAATGTTTGCTCCTGGCGTAACACCCACAAAGTAATTAGCCAGCACATATTGGAGGGACTATGCAAACTGAGTGGCCCATCAGAAGAACATTTAACTGACAGTGGACCATTGGAGATGCCCATCTACACTTAATGAAATTTCCTGCTGTGACTAGGCGAAATGCATGGATATGTGATTTGCTCATGTGACTCCAAACTCCATCTTCTTGATGTAATTTTCCACAGTAAGAACAATGGGATGCCCTCCACATGGCAAAAGCTATAAAAGGCCCTGGAAACATCTCAATTTTGTCTTCAATCCTGCTTCTTACCTCTGGAGGAACTTTGCTACAAACTGAAGCTCTGAACAAAGGACTGAATAACCCATCCAAGCTGTGGATGTACTCCAGAGATTTGACTTAAGCCAGCAGTTTATTCCATCACTGCTACAAGCCTGAACCAAGACCTTTGCTATTACTGAATGTAATTGACTCCTTTAACCAATTTTAACTCTCACCTTTCTTTCTTTTTATAAACCTTTAGATTTTAGATACCAAAGAATTGGCATCAGCATGATTTTTGGGTAAGATCTAAGTTATATATTGACCTGGTTGTGTAGCTGGCCCTTTGGGATCAGCAGAGCCTATTATTTGATGAGACTGGTTGTAAAGAACCACTCATCTCTGAATCCTGTGTTTTTGGGGGTGATATAAGAACTGGAATGCCTGAGGAAACTGCCTTTATGTTCTTGTTAGCCACTGTGGTGAAACAGGAGTTTACTTTTGTGGCTGGTTTGGTATATCTTATAAAAGAATAACAACCAGTTTTGGGTTGTTTGCCCTATTCCTCAGCAGTTTGTCCTGAATTTGGCATCCTCAGTTGTGACCCACTAAGGCACAGTTACAATGGGCAATACTTGATCTGTCCGTTGTACCTCTGCAGTCACATCATCATCCGCCGTAAGCACTTTGGTGCACTAAGTAATGGCGTTCTCCTAATGTTTTTGAAATGGTTATGGTCAGGCTGTATGTCCACGATGCGACCGTAAGTTTATATTAGTGAAATGTTTCTGTTCCAAAGGGTATTGCTAACAACTCTTTTTTCAATTGGAGCATAGCCCTTCTCTGTCACAGACAATGCTCTGCTAGTGAGCTCAACAGATTGTCCGTCTTGCAGCATGGTAGCCACTACACCCGACTCAAATGCATCACATGGCAGCATCAGGGGTAGCTCTGCATTGTAATATTTCAAAATGGGAGCATTCTGTGATGCTGTATATAAGAAAGGTTACCATTTATATCACTGTTGTAATCACTGTTACACTTTATACAAGATTTATTGTAATTGTGTATCATATAAGGTGTCAATGGAAAAGTTACAAGCTACCAAGTATGATTATCCTGGTTAAATCCATGTATCATCTTTGTATCTAAAATTATGAATATTGGCTATGTATCTGTATCTTAAACACGTGTTGTATTCATGGGTGACACCCCCCACCCGACAGATTTACATCAGGACTAGTCAGCTATGTGCTGATGACCCATGAAGGACACTCCTCTCTGACAATGGGCCATAGAAGAAACTCATCCTGCCCAGCTAACTTTTCCTGTGGATGCCTCAGATAGCCAGGAGCCAGTGGCTACCCCCTGTGATTCAGCAAGACATGTGAGGACATGTGACTTAATACTCCATCTTTTACCAGTAATTCTCCATGCTCATGTGATCCTGGACTCCATCTTGGGCCAGTAGAGGATATAAAAGACCGCTGAGAAATCTCCATTTTGCCTCTTTCCTGCTCTGATTCTCTGGACTGAATTTACAACTAAAAGGAATACTTTGAACTATGGACTGAGAACCTACCAATCTTTTGGAAGTAATCAGAGAAACTTTTGCAAGCCAACAGCCTATTCCATCACTGCTACAAATCTGATATAAGGATTTTCCAATCATTTGTTTAAATGATCCATTAACCATTTATAACTCCCATCTTTTCCTTTATTAATAAATCTTTACTTAGTTTACTCAGGGCTGGCTGGCAGCCTGATATTTGGGTAAGATTTGAGATACGTACTGACCTGGGGGTGTCTGATTCTTTGGGCTTAGTAAGAAACTTACATATGCTAAATTAGGTTTTCAGTAACTCCTCACTATATTAGACCCATTTGTCTGGATAGGAGACAAAGGCTGGAATGCCTAAAGGGGACTGTGTTTGGCTTCTGATTAACCAGTGTGATACTGCAGAAGCTCTTTTGTTACTGGCTTGGTGAATCTAACTATAGAATAAACCACCAGTTTTGGGGATTATCTGCTCTCTTTCTTGCAGTCTGCCCTGAGTGTGGCATTCTCAGTGTGGTCCATCCCAGGCTCCTGATCACACCTTCCCAATCATCTTTCTTATTTTCTGGAATGCTTGCTCCTGGTGGTTCATCCACTCCCATCAGGTGTCTCAATGTATCAGCTGTCTCAGGATCTTGCAGCTTCCAGACAGATGATTGCAAAACTTTGCTAAATAATTGGTCATTCCCAGGAATCTTTGGACTCCTTTAACATCACCGGGTCTTGCCATTTCTCTAATTGCCCTCACTTTCTCTGAGTCTTTCAGTCCTTCAGAGGTCAACCAATTTCCAATGTATTGCACCTTGGGTGTTCTCATCCTGAACTTATCTAAGGTCAATTTAATCATCTTTTCTCTGCATTGCTGTAAAAATTATAATAATTTGTAGTTGTGAGCTCTCTGTGTTTGTTCTGAATCCTCACCCTCTCCCACTATCAGCAACTCATCTGCCCTTGTCTGGATTCTCATCCGGCCCTTGATGTTTGGGTCAATCTTCTCTGGAATACCTCTGGTGCTGGACTGATTCCCATCGGCATCCATCTTCTTAGTGTATGCACAACGTCCCTCAGGTAGCACATGACCAGGATTCATCACTGAATTTGGTCTGCTGGTTGGATCATTAGCTTCCCCGGGCCAGGTACTGACAGGAAGTGCAACATGAATGCTGATCCATTCCCCCTATTGGCATCCATAACATCCATAATCATCAGTATCTCCCAAATGGAGTTGCAACGGTTGTCTAGTAACTGGAGTCTTCATCCAGTTCAACATTCCAGAATCCATTTTTTAACACCACATACTGTAAAATGTCTCACTTTAGACAGATCTGGTTATTTTCCTCAACAGTTCGAATTCAAGCTTTGTTTAGTGGATCTAGTGATCTCAGTTTTCTGGGTGGCTTTCTTACCACCACAAGCTTGCTTATCCAGTCTGTGCTCTTTTCTACAGGCTGTATGATTCCACAGTTATGTAGGCTGTGCGGTTTGTCTTTCGGTGGCTGTAGTAACACAACAGATACTTTTCTTTTTGGCAATTTAACTGGCTTCACACCAGTGTCAATCTCTATTTTATAAACAGTGTCTAGCTAGCCATCCCCCTGAAACACATCTCTACACTCCCTCTGTCATCTCCTGATCCCAAGTAATCCAAGGTGCCTTCAGTCACCCCACTGTCCACTTTCATTATGTTTTGGAACTGTATTTTATCCGGTTTGTGGCTTGGGCTGCTTTGCGGCCCAGAAGTGGTACTGCTGTCTCATCTGTGACAACGAAGTTCACTCTTTCTTTTTGTTCCTTGGATTTCTTAATTTAATTTTACATTTCTCCATGGGCTTTAAAGTGATACAGTTTTACGTTGTTAACAGCTAGTTAGTCTCTTCCAACTGTATGTCTGGATTCATCAGACTGATCAAGATAACGTTACAACTTGCACCACAATCTAATTGAAATCATATCACTTTCTTCCCAAGTAACATGGCTGCCTACTACTATTTCTGGTTCTTACTAGGGTCTTCTTGCACTGTGTTTACCATCTGTTCAGTCACCTACATAATGTCTTCATACTCACTGTTGCTCTCTTCAGTTACTGTGTGTGCCTTGAATTTGTTTTTCTTCTCGCTGGACAATCACTTGGCTGCAAAATGACTATATTTGTCACAGAGGTGGCATTCTTTTCCCATAAGTTGCACACTCTCTTTCTATCTTACATGTTTTATTTCCCACAGTACTTGCATGTGTTTGTACCATTGTCATCTGCTGATGTTGTTGCATCTGGTTTTGATTTCTCTCATGTAGTGCATGGACAGTTTCTGCTGACTGCCCTTCCAGGGTTCTAATCCTCTCTTTGGATATCTCTGCAGCCCTGCATATCTCCAAGCTTTTCCTCAAAGTTAAATCAGCTTCCATCATCAACCACTCTTGTACTTGCAAATGTCATATCCCACACACGGTCTGGTCTCTTATCAATGCATTTTTTATTTCCAAAATTGCAGGTGGCTGCTAGCACTTTTAAATCAGTGCTGTACTCATCTATACCCTCCCCAGCTGCTTGATTCCAAGTAAAGAAATTATATCTTTCCACCACTTACATTCTTCCTGGGGTTACAGTGAGTACCAGAACAGCCCATTATTGCTTCTAACCTGCTTGGGGATTTTCCAGGCACAGATTCGCACTTGTCTCTCTCCCTTTTCTCCAATCAGGTCACAAAACCAGTTTTATTTTCACAGCATCCTCTTTATCTGCCAGAGCAATATCTACAGAGAGGTTAAATTCCCTTTTCTAGCTCTTCCATGCCTGAGCTAAATTCTTAGCTTGCAGGTTTAATGTCTCTGGAGGCTTCAGTCCCTCCATTTTCTGTTATCTACCTTGTCTTGTAAAGCAAACTGTGCACTCACAGAAGTACTCTGCTCTCTGCAGTGCAGCTCTGATTGGTCTCTTCTGCTGTCTAGGACTCAATTATCACTGCTACCATGTTTCATGCTTCACTGTGTCTTGATTTTCTGCTGTATAAGATCTAACTCTGACACAGGGTTAATTAACAAACTCCAGCTTTATTGGGGCTGTTTACACAACATGGCTTCTTCAGCCTCCTGGCTTCTCAGAGACTCAAATAGTTCCCCAGGAAGCATCACTTCCAACCAGTTCCCCCAAGAAACAGTATGCTGCGTGAAAGCATCTCCTAGAAATTTCATGTTGTTACACTGTGGAGCTTATTGCAGGGATAGGGCCTTAATACTGTCACCCGTCTGCTAAGCAGTAGCAGATTTTGAGGTGTTGCAGGTCAGTTTCCAGTTTAAGGAGAAATTGATGTGGAATCTGAATATAATCTTAGTGGAAGCTGTTTTATTTACATCTACTCACCAGTTCTGGGACAGAGGTGGTCACAAACAGCATGCAGGTAATCACGTCTTTCAGGGATCTCAGCTGAACACTAATGCCGGGGTTCCATGGAACAACTCTGTCTCGAGAATTGACTCTAGTTTGAGAGAGCAAGGCAGACAGCAAACTCTCCTGGAACTGGTCTATAGTAGAAAATTAGATTGATCCAGCTATGTCTCTCAATGGTGTAAAAAATCCACACTCTTGAGAGACATAGTTAAACTGACATAATTCCCTGTATAGACAGTGCTAGGCCAGGGGTTCTCAAACTGGGAGTCGGGACCCCTCAGGGGGTTGCAAGGTTATTACATGGGGGGTCGTGAGCTGTCAGCCTCCACCCCAAACCCCACTTTGCCTCCAGCATTTATAATGGTGTTAAATATATTAAAAAGTGTTTTTCACTTATGGGGGGCGGGATCGCACTCAGAGTCTTGATATGTGAAAGGGGTCACCAGTACAAAAGTCTGAGAACCACTGTGCTAGGCCAACGGAAGAAGTCTTCTGTCAACCTAGCTACCACCTCTGGGGGAAGTGGATTACCTATGCTGATGGGAGAACACATCCCATTGGCATAGGTTGTGTCTAAAATGAAGCACTACAGTGACACAGCTGTCACGCTGCTGCTGTGCCACTATAACATTTCATGTGTAGACAAGCCCTTGCTGTTTACCACAGCCCTTCTTAAAAAAAAATGCACTAGAAAACCGAGACAGTATTTCTTCCAAGACTACAAGCTTGCTCACATGCTAAGGAAAAGGATTAAGATGGTGTCCCATTGCCATCTGACAATTCCTGCTATGATAATATGTATGCTATTTAGCAATCAGGTGATTCCATAGCTTCAGTGAAGCACATTTATGGATGCTACTAGATGAATGTGGTGAAAATATTAACAATTAACAGTTGGTCAGCTTTCCCAGCTCTTAATTAAAGGAGCAGTGGTGGTGAATCTTTAACCAAGACATCTTCCTTCACAAGTGTTACTCAGATGTTTGAGTTATATGTTAAGAAAAACAAACTTAAAAAAAATTAAATAGTCTTAATAAAAATCTTTTCCCTTGTCAATCAAGTTTATTTCACGGATTCTTTCATGTCATAAATACTACTAGATCTCCAGTTATTCACAGAGCCCTTCATGAAATTCAGAGCAGACAAGACCTGAATTTGTAAACCTAAAGAAACAAGAAAGAAATAAAACACTTTTAATAAAAAATAAAAAAACAACCTTCCAAGCCTCCTTTAAATATCACAAAGAAGCAAAAATTGGTACAACCCCCGTCTCTTTTCTTTGAAAGATTGTCTGTAACATAAAATATTCTATAAACATGATTTCAAAATTTGGGGCCAGAATATGAACCACTTACTCTCAGTGGAAAGCAGTTATAGAAATAGTCTTGCCACACTGGGTCTATACCTGTGAGTAACTTCTTACCAGTATGAGTGAGATGTTCACAACCTGGCCTGCTGCTTTTAGGTTGTCAATAATTGAAAGTAATTTAGAGAGAATAAAAAATGTACATGGAATAAAACCATGGCCACAGTTTATCAAAGCACTTAAGTGTATGCTTAACTTTAAGGACACGAGTAATCCATCTCTATTTAGCAAAGCATGGGCTTAATTTTAAGCCCATGCTTATGTCCCGTGGACTTCAATGGGACTTTAAGTGCTTTGCTGAATCACTCTATTTTGTTCAGCACACAGAACCCAAGCATGATATGCTCCAGAGATCTTAATGGTGGATAAGCACCACCGAGCAGCTTGGAGAAAGGAGAATTTCATCCTCACTGGGAAGGAAAGGCAACAGGTTACTGATGTAAGTGTATATTTGAATCCGTTAAGGTTTATAAATAAAGACCTTCTGTTTCCACTAGGAGGTTTAAGTGACATTCTCCTTCAATATTTTGACAACCGTTTTCTTTGAATATCTTGTTCTTTTTTTATTTCTGTAGCATGTTATGGTGAGCCAAACTAGCAGCAGAACTCCTTATGGCTTTTTGGCAGCTAGTATCCCAGATGGCCTGGAAGGCACCATAACATATTATGCAAAGGATCCAATATAGCAGGTCGAAGCACCTGGGAATATTTCAGGTGATAACATTAAGTTGTTTACCAGGGCATGGGTAGTGTATCCCCAGGCTGATATCATGAAGTGCTAAATTCTTGGAGAGTTTAATCTGCATTCTTCAACCTTACAGTTATACTTATAGCAGCCGTCTCTCTTTCAAATGCATGCTGCTAACCAGATGGCCTCAGAAAAAGAACTAACTGAAGTCTGAGCACTCTTACCGTAGATAGTCATTCATAAGCTGAATATTTTTGGTAAGAAAGTGATCCATCAAAGAGCATGGGTCAGCTTATAAATGCGTCTACACCAAAATTTGATTATTTTAAACTCTATGGAATTATTGAATTGACTATTTAATACATTGTCGTTTTGCTTACCTGGAACGTCTGCAGGCATGGAGCCCCTCAGCTCCCAGTGTCCACGGTTTGCTGTTCCCAGCCAGTGGGAGTTATGGGAAGTGGCGCCACTTCCCGCAGCTCCCATTGGCTGGGAACGGCAAACTGCGGACATTGGGAGCTGAGGGGCTCCATGCCTGTGAACGCTCCAGGTAAACAAAACATCCAGGCCCGCTAGCGGCTTACCCTGATGGGCCGGGAGCCAAAGTTTGCCAACCCCTGAAATATAGGGTCGGCTTATGAAAGGGTCATACAGCTTTTGCTATTTTTACCTAACCTACTTGGGGGGTCGGCTTATAAACAAATGGGCTAATGAACGAGTATATACGGTAATTCTTAATCTCTTTATGCAATGCACTTCCTTGAGTTTGCATCAAGAAGCCCAATCTAGTAATCAGAGCATGAGACAGGTAGTTGGTTCTATTCCCAACACTGCCACTTATGTGTGTGACAGTGGCAAGTCACTGAGCTGCTCTGTGCCTCAGTTTCCCCATCTGTAAAATCAGGATCATGCCCACCTTTCAAAACACAATTTTCTCACTCAGAAGGTTGAATAGTGGTGCCAAAAATTGTAACAAAGCATTGTCAGTTTTTCTGCATAGTTATGTGTACTATGATTTCAGATGAAGACTTTTGTCGCCCAGAAGAAACATGAGTAGAGCTCACCTTTTAGCAGAAGGGAATAATATGATTGATGAAAAAGGACAATTGTATGATCATGTTATCTAGTTTCTTCCGTGTGTCCTTTGTGGAAGGAAGTGATGGCCATCCTGGTGCTATCCGGCTATCACACAAGGAGAGAGTTTGCCATAGCTATGTGAGTTGAGGCTATGAAAATACACAATTACATTTTCCCCCTCAAATTTGTGCGTCACCATCACATTTATAACTGATCAAAGAGACACCATTTTTATTAACTACTTGAAACTATGTGAACAAACTGGGAGGCAGGGGTACTATTATATAAGTGTGTACCCTTAATGACTGACATCTGATAAACCTCCGCACTGTGTCATGAGGGAGTATTTGTGCTGCTGTTGGTGGGACATGATATATAGTTGCCTGTAATTGTTCTAAAACCCTTGACAGATTAATATGGAGTTAGAGCTGATGGCAAGCACTAATTACAAATTCAGTCCCACATCCTTCCATCAATGTGTCTGAACTACGGTAGCATCCAATGTAGAAGAGACAGCCCCTCGATGTTTTGCAGGTGAAAGTCACTTATGTACCTAATACTAATCAAGCTTAGGAAATATTTGTTTTTTCTAAGAAACTTTTGAGGGAAAAACTATTTAATTTAAATTGAAGCTTGACAGCTAGCACTGAGAAATAGGGCCTGATTCTCCACAGCCTTGCAACTTGCTTGCCTTGCTCTGTGCTCACTTGGCAGATGTGTGACTGAACCCCCACAAGGTGCAAGGCAGTGGAGAATCAGGCCTATAGCCTTCTGTTTACCCTGTCTTAATAGAATTGGATCTGGGCCTGATTCTGGTTTCACTTCAGTGTAACTCCTTTTGCTTCAATGAAGTCACTCCTGATTTATACCATTTGTGCATGTGTGTTGCTTTAATTGTGACGTAAAGCTTTCCTTCTTCCTGAGTGGCTGTCCTACCAGTGACATGTGACTTACTCCACACTTAGATGTCCAGTCATTCAGTCTCCGAGGCACCACAGCACGTAGCTTTGTCTAAACAGCTGGGATGGAAATCCAGGCTCTCCCAGACCAGCTGTGCTTGAGTTTGCTAAACCAAACCTGAACTTTGAATTCAGTTAAGCAGATATCTGCACAAGGATGTTGTGCTATGACCCGATTGTACAGCCATTGGGAAACAGCTGTCCCAGAGGAGCCTATGTTCCTGGACTCTGTCCTCAGCATCATGGTAGGGGGAAGCCTTCTGCACAAGCTATGAAGAAGGAAAGTTCCCTTCAATCTAGCACCTCGGCGCTTCAGTCATGGACACGGACCCCATTTGCTAGGTGCTGTACAAACACAGAGCAAAAAGACTTGTCTGTTTGTTCTGAGAGGCACCTAATCCTCTTTGGGTGCAGTACAAATAATAAATACCAATCATGTATCTTTTGGACCATGGAGTCACTGTTCTGACCATCTTCACACTGTAAAGGCTATGTGTCAGCAAGATGTGCCTCAGCGGCCAGCACAGGGCATCAGGACAGCCGGGAAACTGGCCGTGGCTTGAGGCGGAGCAGAGACAGGCATGGACTGCAGGGTTGGAGTAGTCTGTCAGAGCTTCCAGGAAACAGGGAGCATCCCAATAAGGGAGCAATGTTGAGCAGACTGGAGTAGCTGCCTTGGTGTCAGCTGGCTAGACCCTTGCTGGTGTACTGGCAGGGTCCTCGGGATTCGTAGGCAATTCTCTCAAATGACTCAGGCTCAGGGATGACGCCTCAAGATCAGAACACTCGTCACAGGGAGCAACGATGTGCCCAGGCAGATGGGTGGGTGAGTTAGTGCGCACTTGACCTTTTCAGTCCAATCTAATCTATGTAGGAATTGTGGTAAATGGACTTTCTGCAGTAGATGTCACATAATAGTAAAAATAACTTATTGTTTGTCTGAAAGAGACCGCAAAACTCAGCGGGTGGCCTCGGGGGCAAAGCTGTCTGTTTAAATTTGCACGGGCGTGCTCCCTAAACGTATGTGCCTTCCAAATGGGTCCTGCTTGCTCTGTTTATGACTTGGCTTTACTTGAATTGCTCAATCAAGCAGGGTTTAGTCCAAGAGTCGGCAACCTTTCAAAGAAGAAGAGCCATTTTTTTGTTTTTGACCAAAATATTTCAAGAGCTGCATCACACACAAAGTGTTGGGATGCAGGAGGGAGTGCAACCGGCAGCCAACCACTTCCAGGGGCAGCATGGTGCCACGTGTGGGAGGGAGTTTGGGTGCAGGAGGGAGCTCCGGGCTGGTGCAGTGTGTTGGGGTGCAGGACAGGGTGAGGGGTGTGTGCTCTGGGAGGGAGTTTTGTGCAGGAGGGGGCTCTGGGCTAGGGTAGGGGATTGGGGTGCAGGATCTGGGAGAAAGTTTGGGTGCAGGAGGGGGATCTGACCTGGGGCAGAGGTTGTGGTGCAGGAGGGGGTGCGAAGTGCAGGCTCTGGCTGGGTGGATCTTACCACAGGCATCTCCCGGCCTGCAGGGCAGCAGGCTGCCTGCATGCCATGGCCCCAGGCTGCTCCTGGAAGTGGCTGGCTGCTGGCATATCTCTGCGCGCCCTTGGGGGAAGGGACAGCAGGTCTCCGTGAACTGCCCATGCCTGCAAGCACCGCCTCCACAGCTCCCATTGGCTTGGAACTGGCCACTGGGAGCTATGAGGATGGTGCTGGGGGTGGAAGCAGTGCGCGGAGCTGCCCCTGCCCCACCAGGGGCACGCAGAGATGCGCCAGCAGCCAGCCGCTTCTGGGAGCAGTGTAGGGCCACGGCATGCAGGCAGCCTACCTGAGCCCTGCTGCACCGCTGGACTTTTAGCGTCCCAGAGATCACGATTGACTGGCAAAGGCTCCTGGATTGACCAGTCGATCACGATCAACAGGTTGTTGGCCACGGTTTTAGAGTGTAAAGAAGTGAATAAAGTACATTTGTTTTTTCAAAAAACGGCTGCCACAAGTGGACAGCCAAAGAGCCGCAGGTCGCCGACCCCTGGTTTAGTCCGTAAGAAATTATGAATGGTAGAAAATTAACTCTGTTGATAATGCTTTGCTCTCTGTTTCCAGCCAGTCAAATTACTGAGCCATCTATTTAAAGTAAATATATCTAGGGAATAGTCTGTTTAGTAAATGTCTTTTATTTAACACTTAAATTGCCCACACACAATCACGGCAAAGCATTTATAAAACAAAACAGTAACAAACTAAGGGCATTGAAGGCAAAGCCCACAGCGCAGGGAGCTGTGCAGCCGCAGCACAGCAGGGAGAGCACATGGGGGCTTTCGGCTCGAAAGGGGCAGAATACCTGCTGCAGCGTCACAGCATGTATTGGCAACAGGGCCTGGCCACCCCCCAACCCCCCTCATGGGATGTAGCTTACTAGCCTCTACGCAGCTGGCCAGCCTGTGAGCTAGTGTATGTCCCATTCCTCTCTCCATCCTCATTGAGGAATCATGCACTGCCAGAGGAACAAAGTGGGAGCAGTCGGGACTGCAAATCTGCCTGGTCCTTATACAGGGGAATATCCTTTACTCAGTGGCTCTCAAACTTTTTTACTGGTGACCCCTTTCACATAGCAAGCCTCTGAGTGTGACCCCCCCTCATAAATTAAAAACACTTTTTAATATAGTTAATGCCATTATAAATGCTGGAGGCAAAGCAGGGTTTGGGATAGAGGCTGACAGCTCGCGACCCCCCATGTAATAATCTCATGACCCCCTGAGGGTTCCCGACCCCAGTTTGAGAACCCCTGCTTTACCCCTATCCTACCCCCACTTCATACCCACATAATAGCCAGGCCAGATCTAAGCCTAAATTATCAAACCCATGAAACATTAAAGATCCATGTATACTAGCGCTAGCAAACACAGTCATAACGGAAACAATTTATTCACCTCTGCTCTACTAATGTATATTTATTCAGATAACAAATAGTGTTCCTGAAAGAGAATTTCAAACAGGACACCTATCTGAGTCAGAGTAAATAGAAGAACCTGCCAAATCTTCCCATAAGAGTGCTAACAATCTCATATGTGCAGTTGTTACGAGCCATTGTAACCTCACAAAAGGGCAATGGTGTAGGAGTAGAGGACTTTACTGTGAGTTGTTGATAGAGGTCTGCATCAATAGAAAATCGAAGATCTAAACAAAGTAGTTAAAGAACTGGAAGAAGATAGTCACTGTAACATATAAAATTGATTACTCAAAAATGGAGGGAACCACAGAGCTAAAGATAACTGTCATGTCTGCAGCTGGTCAGACTGCACAAATGGTGTTACTGAAAATTTGATTTGATCATGTTCATTCCCTTGTTTATCTGCCATTTGTGGACATTGGTATGAACAGGCATTTGTTGGCACTAATGTTTTTGGAGTGCTGTCCATTATATGAATACTCATGTTTGCATGAGAACAGTGTATTTGCGACTCTCTAGCCATCATTAACTGCTCGTTATTTTATTGTTTAAAAAGTTTCAGTCATCCCACCAGGAAGCAGAAACAACATTTTATATGTATCAAGTGCCCAATCACAGAACAGTAATAAGGAACAGGGAATACTCTGGAAATGACCAATAGAGTGAAAACAGTTAATCCAAACTATTCAACTGGTGTTAATTAATCAGTTCATAAGCAAAAAATAGCACTGACTGGTATTTGTGCACACGATATTTATGCAAGGAACAATTTGACCAGCAGTAGTAACTTCCATACTTCTGTACATCAGTGACCGAGATGCAGTTCCATTTGAACCCTTTCCACAAGTTTCCAGAACTATTCTTTAAAACAAAGGCACTGGAAGGAATCCAATTGGCAAATCCCCTAGATTATCTGATCATATTGTGAATGAGGACAAGAAAACAAACTTTCTTTCTGCCTTGTCTCAGTTTCGTCTCAGTTTAACTTGGGGTTCACTACCATGTGACCATCATAGATGGGCTTGGAAATGATTCCCAGACTGTGCGAGGATCAGTTGATGTAAACTACAGTGGAAAAGTCTGAAAGAAAATCAAACTCAGACATAGCAAATAACCAGCAGTTGTTCTGTACTGTATCAGAGTGAAACAGCACGTGCTTAAATAATAAGCTGTCATGTTTCCTCTGATATTTATTGATTGTTTATGTGTTTGTTTGTTCCTTTTGGTTTTAGTGATGCCTGTTTCATCACTCTGAGTGCCTGCCATACATTAAAAAGACAATAGTCAACACAAAAAGTTGGGCTCTTCCAAGAATCATTGAAATATCCCATTCTAACTTTTTCTTTCTGTAGCCTGTGTTTTCATTAGTGAAAGCAGGGCAAAGAAGTGCACTTTGCATGTAGTACAGAAAGGGATGGCATTCGGGAGAGGTCTTAGCTCTGGTCCAGCCTTGAACCTTGGAAAGCTATCTTCTGCACAAACCACTTTCACCCTTGCAATGGAAAATTCCATTGTGTAAGAGGAGTGAAGTTGTCTTCATCCCAGAGCTTTAGGTGGCGGAACTGACTTTACAATACTACCAAAAGCCTGCCAAGTAGTCTTTCTTATATACTAGCTATCTCCTAGAATATTCCCACTTATCTATCTAGTATTTAGGTACCTAACGCCCATTGAAATAAATAGAGTTAAGTGCCTAAATACCTTTGTGAATCTCACCCCTCCATCTCTCCTTGATGGAGAGAATGGTGGGCTTTCAATATGCTTAGGAGGTTAACAAATCCTGGCTGTGACGGTCCAGTGAATTGTAGCAGGGCCATCCGAAACCTCTGTTTTCTTAAGCCTGTTTGTAGGTATGTGGCAACATGGCCCAGGATCAGAGATCTGCTGTTGAATGTAATCATTGCTGACTGTCCTCCTGTGGTTTTGCAGTTCATTGGGATTGTATATTTCATTATATCGACTAGGAGTGAATATTTATAGTGTCTTGCTTTGCCTTGTTGCTCAGTCCTGATTAATATGTAGTGCGCATGAAACAAAATAGTCCTCTGAGGCCTGCTTCATCCCTTAACGATTCTCTCCTTGCAAAATGTCAAAGCACTGAAGTGCTGAAGGAAGGCTACCAGAAACCCATTGTAAAACTTTTGCCACCCAGCTCCAGGACAGGTTGGGATGGTTTCCAATGGGGCTCACGCCCTTCCCTGCCAGAGATGAATTATACAAATACTTCTGAAGAGCAATTGTTTTGCTTTTGCAATAGACTAAATGACACCAAATAAATAACAGATGCTATTGCAAAAAGTGTTCTGGGTAAAGAAATTGTACTTTCCCCAACTTGCAAGGCTTTCATTCCCCTTCAGAACAGAAAGCAGAGCAATGTGCTATCAACAAACACCATTGGCCAGATTCTCAGCTGGTGAAATTCAACATAGTTCCATTTATTCCAATGGAGTTAATAGAGCTATGCTGCTTTACACCCACTGGGCATATGACCTAATAAATTTTCCAGAAATAAAGTCTAAAACAATTGTAGCAATGTGCCGCTTCGCATAATTTTGTTACCTATTTCCCTGATGATGGTTCTGAGACAGCATTTTTGTTTAAATGGGAAAACAGTAAATGGGTTTTGTAAGCAACATAATGAGCAACCGATAAACTATCACAAGCAAGCATCTAGCTTAATTGATGCTAGATGTACATGTTTTTTTTATAAAAATGCTCCTCAGTTACCCCAGAGATATTTTAAATGATTTTTTGCTTTCTTTGTCTTTTCCCTCTTGAATAGTAGAAGTGCTTAGCACTTCTGTAGGATATTTTTATATGAAGCTATGAAAGCATGAATTAAGTTTCACATTACCCCTGTGATCTAGTATTACAAATGAGTAAGCTGAAGCTAAGAGAACTAAGAAACTCCCCAAATGTCAACAACAAATCTCTTGCAGAGATGGGAATTGAACCCAAGAGTCCTAATTCTCAGTCCTATACTCCAACCACTATAAAATACAACACCATGCTCTTCATTTCTATCAAGCCCAACTGATGTAGTGTATAATTACACACACCTGAAACACAAAGTTGTGCTGACTTAAATTAATGGTAATGCTTTTAATAATAGAGGATCTTCTTCATTTCCTGGGAAATGTCATGTTTTTCTACAACCATGCTCAGTAGCTTAAAATCCCTGAAAAACACCACAGTGAAAATGTCATACAGGTGTCTGTTCTTAGTGCACATTGGAATGGTTTATTTTTCTGATCATTTTATTATGTTTGGCAAAAGTAGTATGACTATATTTGAGATGTTACTAATAATTCCTAGAAGTTTGGCAGGTGGTTAGTATCGAAATATGAAATTTGAAGTCTGAAGGCTAATTCTCAGCACCCAGAAAGTCATAAGGGCATATCAAGACGCATGACAACTCCTTCTAAATACATAGGTGACATTCCTGAATAAGACACATCCATGCAGATCCTTCATAGGACTCTATGGTGTCAAATTCCTCTGCACAATCAGGGTTATGGTGCCAGTCAGAATTCAGGAAAGACTATTCTTGTTCTCTAAGAGGGAGGGTTTGAACCTTACAACACCTATTGGAGCTAATAGATTAGAGATTCTCAGATATTCGGTTGTCCTTTGGCCTGAGAGGTTAGCCAATATTTGAGGTCTTGCTGAGTTGTTTCCTTTTGGAGGAGAAATTGCTTATGAGAGTCAGGTATTTCTTTGGCATGATACTGTTTATTTATAAAAGGCTTGTCTACACTTACCAGATGATCGACGCTGCAGCGATTGATGCATTGGCAGTCGATTTAGTGGGTCTAGTGGAGACCCGCTAAATTGACCACCGATTGCTCTCCCGTTGACTCCTGTAGTCCACCTGATCGAGATGAGCAAGGGAAGTCAATGAGAGAGCATCTCTCATTGACGTCACGTAGTGTGGACACCTTGGTAAGTAGTTCTAAACTACGTCAATTTGAGTTACACTATTCACGTAACTCAAATTGCATCGCTTAGATTGACTTTTCCCTTTAGTGTAGACAAGGCCTAAGTATGTACACAAAGTCCTGTTTCCCTGAACACAGTAGGAGCAAACAACAGGAGGCAGTTTTCTTGTTCAAAATTTCCAACCCTGTTTTTCCAGACAGCACTCTGGCTAAATGATGCTTTCTCACCTTCCAGAGCCAGGCTACCTGTGCTTCTCTCACTTTCTCCAGGACTTGGGCAGTGGCTTCTACTATTTCAACTATAACTAAAGAAAGGGTCATTTCATTGCTTCCTCAGTTAGCCTGAAAGAAGAGTGGTACTCTGCCCATCACTTCAGAATGGTTCATGATTGCTCTTAGATCAAAGACATGCTTGCTGACAGCTGCCAATACCTTCCAGCACAACAATGAGAATTTTGGAATTGTGTCTTTTGGGGAAAAATATAGTAGCTAGTGTAACCCTTCTGCCTGTCTGAGTTGGCAGCAACAAGGGCCGGGTTCAATATCTAGGGGTTCTGTTTCAATAACACAATGCAAAATCAGCTTGAGCCCCCACCCAGTGACCTGGGAAAATTACATACCACCCCCTGGGTGCCTCTAAGAGGTAATATTTCCCCTTTCGCAAGCACGGAGTCTGAGTGTAGCAAAATCCTTTTAATAAAGGAGGGAAACAATGCAGCATTATGTTGGGGAAACACCACAAACAGGATTCATAACACAAACCATGAGCAAAAGACCCACCATCCCAAGTACGTTTAGCAGTATCCTTTTCCCCTCAGGGTCTTAAGTCCAGCAAACCAAAAAATCACCCAAAGTCCCAAAAGTCCAACATCCCAAAAGTCTCTTGAGTCCAGCAACCCATAAATCACCCAAAAGTCCAACAACTCAAAAGTCTCTGTCCCTGGTCAGTGCAGCCCCAGAGTTTAAAAGTTTATCTGCAGAGTTTTACCTCCCAGCCTTGGGGGGAGGGGCAGGACAGCAGTGTTAAGGGGCACCTTACGTGGTCCGAGGCCAACTGCCCCACCTCTCCATAGGGGTTCTGCTGCAGCCTTCACTGCAAGCCACTCCACCAGCCACTCCACAAATTGCTCCGCTCCACCAGCTGTCCCACTAGCCACACCAGTCATCTCGCAAACTGCTCTGCTAGCTGCTTAGCAACATACCTTCATGCCCCTCAGTAGAATTAAAATTAGCTCTGATATTCTACAGTAGAGAGGAGGAGCAATTGGGTATTTCAAGCCCTCAAAGGGGGCCCCATACTATCAGGTATAAATACCTGTCCCAAGCCTCTCTCAATTCACTGGGTTTTGGAACCCATGTCCCTTGTTTAGCAAGTGCTACTTAGTTGATGGTGAGTCGCTTTGTCATAAAACAGTTTCATTGTCCTTGATTCACATAATCAGGGTAACAACACTTTATTCTTCTTGCCCCAATAACAAAGAAACTGGGGATCCCACAATAGCCAAAGTGACCATTTTGTGTTGCTGTGGGCTCATGCTAGGTGGGGTGGGTGTGCCTATGCAAACAAAATCAGCCCCTGAAGTTCTTTGCCACAATTTGCCACAATTCACCACCAGATTTCAGGGTAGAGCTCATCCTAACTCTGCTTACACTAGCAAAGAGGAAGGATGCTCCTGTAGTTAGGGCACTAACCTAGGACATAGGGTACGTCCTGACTACCCACTGTATCGGCGGGTAGTGATAGATTTTTCGGGGATCGATATATCACATCTCATCTAGACATGATATATCGATCCCCGAACGTGCTCCCGTCGACTCTGGAACTCCACTGGAGCAAGCGGCGGTAGCGGAGTCGACACGGGGAGCCGTGGACGTCGATCCCACGCCGTGAGGACCCGAGGTAAATCGATCTAAGATACTTCGACTTTCAGCTATGCTATTCACGTAGCTGAAGTTGCATATCTTAGATCGATACCCCCCCTAGTGTAGACCAGCCCTTAGGATACTTGAATTCAATTTCCTCTTCTGCCACAGACTTCCTATGTAACCTTGAGGAAGTTACTTGGGCCTAGATCCTCAAAAGCATTTAGGCTCCCAATTTCCTTTGAGGAGTTGAACCTTAACCTTTCTGTGCCTCAGTTCATCATCTGTAAAATGGGAGATAATAGCACTGCCCTACCACTTCACAATCTTTAAAGGATTTGATGTGCCCATACAATATGGTGGTGGGGCAGTATAATAGATGGATAACACTATAAACTATTCAAGATCTTCAAAGCACTTCAGAAACACTAATTCATCACGACAACACTCTGAGGGTGGGAGGTGGGGCACAAGAGAGCCTGGCATGGTTTCCTGGTTTAGAGACTGGTTTTATTTTAGCTCGGGGTCTAGCACAGATTAAAGCAGCGTTGAGGCTGCTCTAATCTATATTGTCTGGCTAGGGACCACAATAGCGCCATCTACCTGTTGGGGATTGCTGGAATACAATAGATTTTTGCCTATGCCTCTCCTGTCCCTGATGTGCCCCATGTGCTATATTCAGACCTCACCACTCTCTGGCTGGCCATGCCTTTCTCCTTTTCTCACCATACTGATGTTGATGAGTCACTGCCTGCAGTCCTGGTAAGCATAAATTTTGTTTTCAGTTCATTTTTGTTAACACACCAAAAGGTCTTTGTGAACAGGTACCAATAAGTTACACATTATTAATGTTATTACTTTTATTGCATGTTCCAATTCCCAGCTTTATTTTAATTATGCACATTATGCGAGAGCCATGTTGGCATAACAATGAAAAATATGCTGATCTGCATGACATTTCATTTATAGATTGACAGGAGACGCCTATGATGATGACTAATTCCACGATAGAATCATGTCACTTATTGCTACCCATAAATGAAATGTTATATGCAGCTTCTTCATTCCTTAATTAATTCTAATTACTGCCCTTGGACAAATGCTGCAGACTTTGGTTCTAGCCTTTAGTGCATGACGTCCCTTTGCACAAGTGGATAATTCATCGTAAATTAATAAAAATTTGTGTATGTCTTTATATCCCTTCTTCCAACATATGAATCCATATATATTGATAAGTTTCTTGCACTTTGTATATTGTTTTCCATTGAGTTCATTTCAGAATGGCTTGTAATCACAGTGTTCAATAATTTAATGCAGACATTTTCTTTCTGGCTGATTTACTAATGTTCCTATTCTATGCACAGAGGTTTGACTAAAGTAACATAAATCTCCCAATGATGAGAAAATGTGATCATTTATTACATGGACAATCAGTTTATTTAAAAACATAATTAGTTTGTACATCAAGAAACTTTTCCTCAGGTGTGATAAACTGCAAATAATTACTGAACCTCCACCAGTGAAATTAAAAGTCTCACAAGGCTGTTACTAGGAATTTGTGATTTGACAGAGAAAAGGGTTTCAGTTCCAGGCTGTATTTATACAAAATTGATTTTTTTTCTTTTCACTACATTAAGACTGAGCGGCGGGGAGGAAGGGGGGTGAGAACAGATTGGCTGGTAGCAGCGGAAAGAAGCCAGAGTGTACTCATTCTTTTCAACATGAAGAATCAAGGACCCAGTCCTCTTTCCATTGAAATCAAAGGCAATCTTCCCATTGAACTCAATGGGTGCTGGAGCCAATGTTCAGACACAGCTTAATTGCACTGTCTAGAGGAAAGCTGTAGTAATAGAAATGGGATGAAATTCAATAGTGCAAAGTCAAGGTCATGCACTTGGGGACTAATAACAAGAAATGTTGCTATAAACTGGGGACATATCTGTTAGAAGTGACAGAGGAAGAGAAAGACCTGCATGTACTGCAGGGGTGGGCAATCTATGGCATGCGTGCCGAAGGCAGCACGCGAGCTGATTTTCAGTGGCACTCACACTGCCCGGGTCCTGGCCACTGGTCCGGCGGGCTCTGCATTTTAATTTAATTTTAAATGAAGCTTCTTAAACATTTTAAAAACCTTATTTACTTTACATACAACAATAGTTTAGTTATATATTATAGACTTATAGAAAGAGACCTTCTAAAAACGTTAAAATGTATTACTGGCACGCGAAACCTTAAATTAGCGTGAATAAATGAAGACTCGGCACACCACTTCTGAAAGGTTGCCGACCCCTGGACTAGATGATCATCATGGTCACTTCTGGAATTAGTCTGAGTCTTGTAACCCAGTCTGCTATTTTGATTAAATATTACTTTTTTTCTTCCAGCTTTGAGTTATTAGTCAAGATGAATTAACCTTTGTTCAAGTTTGGATTTATATTTCCCAATCTCTGCTTAGATAAACCACAAGTCAAAGGATTGGAGCAATAAGATAGAAGGCAGGACTCTAGAACAGTGATTCTCAATATTTTCCATACTGGAATCTCTTTTTCCATCATGGCACTCTACCTGGAAATTCCCCTCCTAGTTAGCTGCGGGGTAGGATGATCATGACCCTGTGGTTGGGAAGCCCCTGCTTTAGAGTTCTATTCTCAGTTCTGTCATGAACTGGCTGTGACCTTGGTCTTTGCGTTGGGTCACCCGACTATAAAATGGGGATAATATTTACCCACTTGAAAGGGGTGTTGTGAGGATTTAGTCCCTCCTGCATGTTTGAAGTGCTCTAACATCCTTGCCAAATGGGAAGGCATCATTATTCAAACAAATTGTTTTGCATCAGATCTTAAATTCTTACATTTCTTGTAGTGTCCATGCTTAACCTTGCTGCAGCAAAGCAACAGTGAAATTCACTTTCCAGTCATGTAATAAACATGCAGGTTCTCAGTTCACCAGCCAGTTTGTTTGAGTTGTCTTGATAAGCCTACGTTGCTGGTCACTCACTTACTGGAAGTTACTGGTAGAGCTAGACTATACATCACAAATCAACAGCATAGGTGGTATAGCTATACGGATGAAGACATTATTTATTTGCATTTGTTTCAGACACCTCCATTCCACACACTGCTCTTAAATACTATAGATTCAACTATCAGCAGAGAAATGTTCTTATCAAGAATAATCAGTCATTCAAACACTCTGCTTTTACCTTTGGCATTTATTCTATTCTATTCTTAATTACCATGCTGTCAGCTTTGCCCTTGTAGGATAAATTGCGCTACCCATGATACACTTATAAAACATCTAACTATTAAAGCTCTGATCAACAGAATTAAGTACAATAAAAGAAGGGGAGAGGAGGATAGGGAGGAGCCGATGTTGGAAAGATCTCTTGCCTCTCAGCTTTTTTGTGAACTGATGTTCTGTGCTTTCTAGTCCAGCAAATATTTCTTTGTGTGATTTAGCAACAAACGAGATTTGTTCGGCTCGCAGGGGCAGTATTTGGGGCCTGATCGAAAGCCTGCTGAAGTCAGTGGAAAGGCTCCTTTAAATTCAGTTGGCTTTGGATTAGGTCCCTAGATTCTCAGCAAAAGCCAGCCATTTATCAACTCTTACAGCTGGGTTGGTTGAGGAACAAAGAGGTCAAGTGACTAGCTGGAGATGACTGATGATTGAGCTGTTCATTCCAGTTTTGACTTAGGACCATTCTGATTGTCCTATCTAGGCATCTAGGTCAATGCCTACTTACCCAGGCATTTACAAAGCATCCATCATCATGGTATCTGAACACTAACACAATCACTTAAGCAGACGATCTATCTGAACGTGTTCTCCATTCTTTCCTTGTATATGCTGATTGGGGAATGAGTTCTCTTTCTTCCTCCTTCTCTCAAGGGAAGGGAAAGCAAATTCTTTTGGAATTGCTGTAGAGGAGCATCTCATTCTGCACATGATTATTGTAACCACTAGCTCACTGGCTAGGTAATACAAAAATCAGCAACATAGATTGTGTCTTAGGTCTTTAAAATATATTGTTTTGTTTAGTATAAATACGACACAACAGCAGTAAATCTCTCTACTCTCACTTATGGATATAGAGTCTTATTTGCCATTTGTTTGTGGCTAACTCAACACAGAGTTATTCTTACCAAAGTGGTATTTTATTTGCAGCCATCCCAGAAAACATTTAAAATCTCTTCTGTTCTCAAGTGTTATGTTTCAAACGTGTATTGGTCAGCTCTGGCAAGGAGAGGGCATCTTCTCTAGTCTTAGAAATCCCCAGCTTTACAGCCTGACATAACCTTTTCTCAAGGTTCTTCTCTGGGAGGGCAACACCTATCTCAAGAGAATTGTTAGAAATCAGCATGCAAAAAGGTTACCGAAAACACGATAAATAAGCTAGGGCTGACTTCAAGTGAGACTCAACTCAGTACAGAATCAGCCTTAAAATATAGGAGAAAATTGTATGGTGGAGGAGGGATTTGGATTTTTCTTCTAAAATATAACATCCCACCTACAATCACTTACCACCTTATTATTAAAAAGATAATAGAGATAATGCACAGAAGAAGTCATTCTATAGCAATTATTCCAAAATAGAGTGCTGGCCTTGGGGTCTATTATAAGTTCTCAGTAAACTACATAAGATGGCGGTCTCTAACTGTTTTAAAATAATTATTTTATTCACTTACTGTACTCTTCATCCATTTTTTCTTGTATGTCTTGACTTTGCTCTAGTGATACACCTGGGGAATATAATTTATGTAATCTACTCATTTATCTTTTAACTACTATTTGCCTTGGTTGCAATTTGTAAATGAATCTAGCTGAAGGCATATAATTATGTGAATAATTAGAGGAAGACAATAAAAAAAAGTTGGTTTGATTTTTGTCACATGGCTTCAGTTAGATTTGATATTGAGTATCACACCTGAAAAAAAGTCTTCCACCCTTACTCATTCTGACTCTGAAGTACCTTGATTACTTGGGGCAGCACCTTGCTCCTGGAGCAGTCCCCTTGAAGAGAATCATGCCCAGTCATGCTCCTGTCTCTTCTTTCCACTAATTGTTGCATAATGCCCGACAACTTCAAAATGGAAAGAAGTGGATAGAAGGTTGTGACAAGGCTACTGTTAAAAGCAGCAAAGAGTCCTGTGGCACCTTATAGACTAACAGACGTATTGGAGCATAAGCTTTCGTGGGTGAATACCCACTTCGTCGGATGCATGCTGCTATTGTGGAACATAGGAATTGCCATTCTGGATCAGACCCAAGGCCCATCTAGTCCAAGGCCTATCCTGTCTCTGAGAGTAGTCAGTACCAGACGTTTAGTGGAATGTATAAGCACTCTGCAATATGCAGATGAGGAGTAATCTCCCCCACACACACACTATATTAGGTCTTATCCTGATCTCTAATAGAGATTGGCCTTGAATCACGAGGTTTAACATCCCCTGCAAAATATTTGTCATTAATCCTGATAACTTTGAATACTCCTAATGGACACATATATGTCCACTCCCTCTTGAAATCTTGTTAAGTTCTTAGTCTCAACCACTGCCTGTTGTTCCAGTAGCAATGAGTTCCACAGTCTAATTATAAGTTACATGAAAAAAACATTTCATTTTATGAGTTTCAGATTCCCCACTTTTTAATTACATTGAAAGTCCCTTTGTTCTTGTGTTACAAGATGGATGGAGAACAAAAGTTCCCAATCTGACATCTCTAGACCGTTCATTTTCTGTACTTTTATCATGTCCCCTCTTATTTGTCTCCTTTCTAAGGATTTCCGTAAATATTCACTGAATAGTTTGTATGAATAATTTTCAGACTTTTGAGGGAGTTTTGCATGGCCTATTATTGTTTAGTATTTATATTTCAGTAGCACCTAAAGGCTGCATTCAGGGTTAAGGGACCCTATTGTGTTAGGTGCTGTACCCACACAATGAAAGGCAGTCCTTGCCTCAAAGAGTTTACATACTAAGTTATGAGAGACAGCAGAGGGATGCAAGGAACAGATTGGGGAGCACAAGGTAACAGTGAGACATTTATGATTAGTGCAGCAAGTGGTTACAGCACACCAGCTGCCCAGCTAGTATATACAAAGACTGTGGGGAATCTTGCAGCTGTGTCTCTTGCCTTCATTCCTCTGCCTTATTTTCAGCATCATCGGTTTTCCATGAAGATCCAGTGAGTCTCGTGGATAGCACATTCAGTGTCATGTCATGCAGTATAAAAGCATCATTGCAAGAGGACATGATACATGCTTCAATACAATACATACTGTGTTCTGGTGCTTCAGTTTACCTGTTCTCTCGGGTTTATTTTCTCTCTCACACAGGTTCAAAGTACGGCACTTGAATAGCCAGGAAAATAAGGGGCCCGTCACTGAATATATGCTTTGTTCAGCACAGTGATTATCTGATTTCTGTCTAGCACAGTTCACTGTCATGGTAGTTAGGCTGAAGGAAGACCTACTGTACCTTGACAGTGGGACCATCTGGTGTTCATTGTTCATTCTTGTAATTAATGTCAAACCCATACAGTCCTGCTGCTGCAAATATATATTTTAATGCATCACAGGGCATGTTCAGTCATTTATTGTGAGTCTTATGTCATTTGAAACCTATATTCTGGGCATCAGAAATAATCAGTTATATATAATATATATATATCAGTTATATATAGATAATGTGTGTGTGTCCACACAGAGTACGTGGATAGATAGATAGATAGATAGATATGTAATTACACAGATGTACTCTTGAAAACTGGGAATCACAGATGATTGTCAGGGAAGGTCGATTTTTCATCCTAACAGCTAGAGAGTGTCTTTATATCTGTAACTCTCTTGCCAGTTCTTTTCGGGAACTGCATCTGGGTAAAAAGGAATTAAAGACATTCAGCCTGTGAAAAGGATTGCAGTGAGAATGCACCAGTGTCAAGACTGATTTGCATCTCGATGGCTTCTGATTACATATTTTATAGATGTGCATGAACATATGGTTGTGTGGCTTTATGAGGACATATTGTGAACAGAAATTGCACAAGTGTAATCTTGGAGATTGATGTACTAGGCTGTAATTATGCCCCTTTATGTCAGACACTTTGGACATTTGGGCTTGCTGGTTAGAAATTTTTAAAAGTGCCTAAGGCCCATTATCAAATGTGAGTTAGGACCAGATTTACAGAGGTGTTGAGATGCCTAGTAGAATTTAAAAAGCAGCTTAATACTTTAGGTGCCCAACTCCCATTAACTTGCATTAGGAGTTTGGAGCTTCAATCCTATTGACTTTCAATTAGATGTAGGGCCAGATTGTCATAGCTATTTAGGCATCTGGCTTCAAGACTAAGCTTGATAAGTTTATGGAGGGGATGGTATGATGGGATAGCCTAAGTTTGGCAATTAATTGATCTTTGATTATTAGCGGTAAATATGCCCAATGGCCTGCGATGGGATATTAGATGGGGTGGGATCTGAGTTACTACAGAGAATTCTTTCCTGGGTGCTGGCTGGTGAGTCTTCCCCACATGCTCAGGGTTTAGCCGATTGCCATATTTGGGGTCGGGAAGGAATTTTCCTCCAGGGCAGATTGGCAGAGGCCCTGGAGGTTTTTCGCCTTCCTCTGCAGCATGGGGCATAGGTCACTTGCTGGAGGATTCTCTGCACCTTGAGGTCTTTAAACCACGAGTTGAGGACTTCAATAACTCAGACATAGGTTAGGGGGTTGTTACAGGAGTGGGTGGGTGGGATTCTGTGGCCTGCGTTGTGCAGGAGGTCAGACTAGATGATAATAATGGTCCCTTCTGACCTTAAAATCTATGAGTCTATCTAGCAGAACTTTCAAAAGTGTCTAAGGGTACATCTACACTGCAAAAAACAACAACAACCCACTGCAGCGAGTCTCAGAGTCTGGGTCGGCAGACTCTGGCTTGTGGGGTTCACGCTATGGGGCTCTAAATAGCAGTGTAGATGTTCCCACGCAAGCTGGAGCCTGGGCTTTGAAACCTGGCAAGGGGGACAGGTCTCAGGCCCCAGGCTCCAGCACGAGTGGGAATGTCTACATGGCTATTTTTAGCCTTGTAACACGAAGCTGAGTCTGTGGACCTGGACTCTGAGACTCACTGCCGTGGGATTTTTTGCAGTGTAGATATATCGTAAGCTGGTTAGGCACCTAAGGGCCAAAGTTACTTTTGAAAATGGTACTTAGACTCCTAAGTCACTTAGGTGGTTTTGAATCAGTTTCCTGCTTTCTTTTATAGTTGTTTGGTAATTTGTGAATGGTACACCTGCTGATTCTCTAAAGAGGCATAGATGTACCCACTGGTGGATACTCCTGTATGACTATTGTTTGAGAACAGTCATATGCTCTTTAGTTCAAACATTAACACAGGTTTTTGATCCCCAAATCTGTATAGTTGTCATGAACAAATAGGTTATATTCATCCTGTATTAACTACATCCTGGGTCAAAGGGATTTTGCACATAATGTATCTCAAAGAGCAAATGTCTGCTCAGCCACATGATTTTGCCAGAAAGGTTTGGCCAGGAATACAGAACTCATTCACAATTCCTCACATTCCAGTAATAGCAAGAGCGCTCTCTAGATGGTGCTAGGAAGAGTGTGACTGGCTATCAAGCTAGACAACATACTTTTGTCCTATTGGGGACATGGTCTGTTGATGAGAGGCATATCCAGCCTCACAGCACAGCGAGATCTAGCTGGCATATCCCAGCTCCTCTGCTCCTTGCCCATCCCTAAGGAAAGGCCTTTGCCCTCAATCAACAACTAGAGAATCCCAGTGCCCACAAGAAGCACGCGTCACACAGCTCTGCCCTCACTTGGCATGCACCTGCACAAGCGGACCACTTTCCCTTGTGAAGCAGGCCCACTATTTTCACATTGCAATATCACAGAAAGTTTTCAAATCCACTAGCTCTCTTAAGGCCATATTTGGTCCTGGCATGAGCAACCACAGCATCAGTGGAGATCTTCTCTCTCACAAGAAGACTGAATTTGGCCCCATGACATCAGTTAGGAAACAACCTCAAAACTTATCTCAGATGCCAACAATTCTAGTGATCTGGGATAAAACATCACCTCGTCCAGGGTTTGCCTACACTGCCCGCAGTTTGGACTACGTCAGAATGAATAGTAGTACCCACCAAAGTGCTGAGCTGGCAACTCCCCCGTGTAGATGCTGTGGGTGTGAGCTAGAAGATTCCTAGTCCTTCTCATTAATGTAATCTTCAACAGGTCCACATTCAAGCTCTGGTGTTGAGGGGGAAGTTTTTACTCCCTATTACAGACAGTTGTGCTCAGGGTGAGGTACAGAGCTGTACTGAGCGCTGACACTCTCAAAAGATTTGTTCACAATGCAGTTACAGTGTTTCCTGGGGTCTCAGTTTATATATTTTATTAAACCATTGGACACAGTTTAGAAATAAGAGATGGTGCTAAGATTTGTCTAGGCAAACCCTTGCAGAGGATTTTGTCTGTGTTCACTCTTGACATGTCTGCTGGGAGACTCTCACTTGATCATTTGGATTTTCAAATTTCATCCCATCCAGTGGACTAAAAGCTCTTTCAACCCACCAATATTTTAAGATTTATGTGAAGGAGCTAGAGGAAGAATTTGTTATTAGATTTTCTCCTCTCTGATGATGATAGATATGAAAATCAGCTTCTTTTATCAAATGAGCAAGATCCCGGAATAAAACAACTCAAGGCATTGGAGATAAATGTGAAGCGGTTGAGTTTGTAAGTTCAGTGTCACGGCATCATAGATAAATATACAACAATGATTAAATGTTTCTGCTCACTGCTTGGAGTAGTTATACTAACCCTGGGTTTTAAAATTCAATAATTGAAATTGAAGGGAGGAAGAGTGGACAGAAAAGGGCACTATCATGAAGACGAACAGCTAAAATGGAAGTTTATTCATAGTTTAAATGGTTCTTTATTAATAACGAGGCTAGTTCTTGTGCTCAGGATTTAAAGAGATTCCAGTTGTGTCATGGTACAGGAGTTCAAGGATTGTCTGTCATAATATTTTAAAAGGAAGTGTTTTGTGTGGAAGAGGCAGAAAGTGTGCAGTGGGGCCCGGAGCAAAGCCTTGGAGGGGTGGTGTAGGCAGAATAAGTTCATGGGAGCAGGGTGAGAGGGGAAAAGGAAAAAAGGAGCTAAAAAGAGAAGCTAAATTTGCCGGGGTTTTAAAACCCACACTGCTTGTTGCTAGAGAAGTGCAGCAAAAGGTGCTCAGAGGTCCCCTTGCCCTTTTTGCAGGCAGGCATATCAAGGCTTGAAATGGAGAGACACTGGTGCCATCCCACTAGGCAGGGGAACTATGCCTGGGAGACTCAGCAGGGGAATGCCGCACTTGTGCATTATAGAGCAGTGTGGCTCTCTCCATAGGCCTACAGAAAGGGGATGGTTATGGGCTGGCATGTGCCAGGGCATGGCCAGTGGATCCTTGAACTTCATGGAGCCAGCAGCCAAATTTCCTGCATCCAGTAGCACACAGAGGGTCTATTTGCCTCTGCAGTCCATCGACTGTAACAGCAACCGCACAGCTGCTGTGCTGGTGTTCCTCCCTTACTGTGTGCAGTGCAAATTGGGAGCTGTCTAACTGCTACCATTTGTGGTTGCAGTTCACTGCAGCTGCAAAGTTAGAAGTCAAATTGCAGACCAGTTGTCAGACAGGCCTCTTATCTCTCTGTGCTTTTCTTTCTTTTTCTCAGATAATTTGCAGAGGTGTTATGAGGCCCCAATCATTAATTTTTTGAACAATGTTTTGGATCCCAGGAAGGAGGGAGCCATAGAAGTGCAAAGTATTATTTATTAATAAAGAAGCCCAATTTTTACATGCATCCAACGAAGTGAGTATTCACCCACGAAAGCTCATGCTCCAATATGTTTGTTAGTCTATAAGGTGCCACAGAACTCTTTGCTGCTTTTACAGATCCAGACTAACACAGCTACCCCTCTGATACATTTTAGCACAAAATACTTCCAAAGTTTACTTATTCTGCTTGTTCATAACTTTGAATTGTGAGTTTGCACTAGAGAAGTTAAAACCACAAGACTACATAAAACAAAGACATACAACATTAGCCTTTAAAAAGTGTCAGTTTCCTTAGATAACTAAATACAGCTTTCTATTTTGCTTCAGTGTTTTCAGCATCTTCTATATTTTTATAGTAACCACAAAGCAACACTACACATACTGAGTTACTCATATCTATTTATCTTAGCCCTGGTCTACACACAGCCCCTGGTTCGAACTAGGGTACGCGAATTCAGCTACGTGAATAACGTAGCTGAATTCGAACTACCCTAGTTCGAATGACTTACCGTCCAGACACCGCGGAAGCGAACTCCGCGGCTCCAAGGTCGACTCCGGCAACTCCTCCTGCCGCGGTGGAGTACCGGAGTCGACCACGGCGCTTCCGGAGTTCGAACTATCACGTCTAGATCAGACGCGATAGTTCGAACTCCGAGAAGTCGAACTCGCCGCGTCGACCCGGCGGGTAAGTATAGACGTGGCCTTAGATAAAACTGGCAAGTTTTTAAGGGTCACCACTATATTTGGTAGGAAAAGTGAAATTTTATATCACTGTTATAATACCACTAGAATATGATTATTTCTCCAAAATCATCCCTTCTGTTCTCCATCACTATTCTAATTCACTGGAGATAAACCATCTTATAGCATTTGATACTAAGAAACTGGAAAACATATACTCACTCATGCACTCATCTACTTACACGACAGATATACAAAAGACAACAAATGCACCATTAGACAGACAAAGGTAAGACATTATCAGGGCTAGACGGTTTAATAGAAAACTGCAAAGAATAAAGAGCTTTGGGCACCATGCATGAAGATTTGCAAAGTGATATAATATGGGGACTGAATTTACTGTTCAAATATCCTGAGAGACCAACCATCAGTGGAAATAAGATGGAAACAAGTTTCCAAAGGGCTTGTTGCATCCAAACAAAAATATAAGAAAATATTAACTTTATGGTCTTCATAATTCTACCATTCTGTCTTTTGGTGACCAGATTTACAGCATCACAGAGCAGTTAATTTGCCAAAGACCCTCTCTACTTTAATTCAAAAGGGCTGGATATCTGCTTTACGACACAGCAGAAGACATAAACAGGAGTCACAATGATTACAAATGGCAACTGCTAGTTGCAGTGTTAGTACATTCTGTACCATTTGTCTTTGCAATTGTTGCCTAAAATGAAACGATGACGGCCAACCCTAAGAAAATATTTTGTTGTTGTTTATTCGCATTACAGTTGAAACTGGAACCTCGACTGGGATCAGGCCCCCATTGTGCTAAGCATGGTACAGGCATATAATAAGAGACAGAGGTTCTAATCTAAATAGACAAGACGTATATACTGTGGGAGGGGAAACAACATGGGTGAAATCCTGGCCCCACTGCTATCAATGGGAGGTTTGCTAATGATGTTAATGGTGCCAGCAATTCAAGTCTGCAAACACGTCTGATACTATTTTGGATACATGGGGCCAAGTTCAGCCCTGCCCTAAAGAGGCACAGCTCATTTGGAGACACTGGATCTCAGTACTGAACTTAGCTCATAGTTTATGACAGCTATAAAAATGCAACATCTTGTAAAAGATAACTAACTTTGACACACATGAATTTTACCCTCCACGAGACAGTTACTAATATGCAGTAGGAAATAATCCATAAAACAATTGTATCTTTACTTCTGTAAAACACTATGCGCATGAGTGAGTGTGTGTGAGGGACAGAGAGAATGTGTGAGTATGTAGGTATATCTGCTAGATACTTATATTTAGCCGCTTGCCAGCTGGAAAAATCAATTTGTATTCAATGACTGCCTCACAGCTCCTAAATTCATGAAAGTTCTGGGGACTGAGAATTCATATTGATTTTTTATAGTGCTTTAAGCTTTATTCCTAGGAATTGATTTCAGCAGTCATTTCATATTATAAATCAGCAAAGCTAAGTAAAATCTACACAAGCAGCCCTTGTTTAACATAAATTAGCTCTAATACGTTTTCTTCATTAAGTATGATGGGCATGTAGTTTTGCTGTTTGCCATCATGGGAGACAGGGAGAAATCTATTAGAGGCTTTATGAATGACAAGAAATTGGAAAATGCCATTAATTCCTTTATTTCTGGATGATTAATAGAGGGCCTTTAAACATTTTATCATTGTATTTGATTCTGTGCAGTTTATTTTACCATTGTACTTTGTGCCACTGTAGATAAATGTATTCTGCAACATTCTGTGGCCAAATACTATGTATATAGACTGCACAGTGGTTCAAAAAGCTGTGCCACAGCAAAAAGGGCTCCTGGCTTTTTGCTCCAATACTACAGCTATCCATATGGGAAGATTAAAATCAGAGAAACGGCAGTGGCACTATTAGAGCCTGAAAAAAAACTTGAGCAGAGCTGAGATTTATTCAATCCAAGAGAAGACGCGCAAGCCAGATTACTGTGGGGCTGCTTTCTACAATAGGTTGTCAATAGAACACTTTTGAATTTTTAGGGGAATTCAGATTTGAATCCCAGCATCCAAAGCCATTTGGATCCAAAACAAGTTCATTAAGGGTCCAATCCAGAAAGAAACTAGACTGAGATTTTCCAAATCTTTAAAGGGGCCTAATTTCCAGTGGATGAGTGCTCAGCACTTTCTGAAAACCAGGCCCTTTTAAGGTGTTTCAAGTAGAATACTTAAAAACTGAGGCCTTCTATAACTGGCCACTTTTGAAAATCTTGTCCCCAATTTCCTGGTTCTAATTCAGCTGCAGCCAAAATCTTATGAGTTCTTATATGATTTGGGCACTACCTTTATGGAAAAGTCCTATAGAATTCAACAGGGTGAAATCAATAGGGTTCTACAGAAATGTAACAGTGTTCTTCAGAAATTACTCTATTCCCAATGGCCTAGTGAAGAAAGGCTCTATAGCCTATTAGAAACTCCTTAAATTTTCTGGTCCTCTGGCATGGTGGAATTTTGTGCAATCATGATCCCACTAAAGGATCAGAAATGATTTGTGGGAATGTCTATATTAAATTAACCTTGCTGTCTCCAGATCTAATATGCTTGGTGACTAGTCTAAGTCTGCACAGTTCTTTAGCCTTAAACACTGTCAAAGAAAAAGAAAGTGGGTGGTGGACTGTAGCGAGTCGGTGTGGCTCCCCTCCGGTCCAGCAGAGGGAGCTCCCGGCCAGACGCCCAAGTGGGCTGAGACCCCACTTCCTGTTCCCGCCCCCCGGAAGTCAAGGGTCGGGACAGGAAGTATAAAAGGAAGATGCCAGAGCTCAGTCAGGAGCCAGCAGCCGCCGGGAGCAGACGTGCCGGCGGGAGCTCCTGACTGGGAGCCCTCCAGGAACCAAGGCAGCTGCCCAGACTGGCCTCCGCTTCCCCGCGCCCACTACGAGGAGGAGCCGCCAGAGCTGCCCCGTGACCGGTACTGGGACGAGCCGCCGGACCGCCCCTGCGCCCCCCCCGAAGAGGAGCCGCCGGGGCTTCCCCAGCCCTGCTACCCGGAGGAGCCACCGGAACAGGCCTGGCCGGACTTTCCGGAGGTGCTACCAGACCTCCCACCAAGCCCGGACCCGGAGGAGCCGAGGACCTTTGACTGGCCCGAACCTGGTACAAGTGTGCAGGTAGGCTCCGAGGGGGATATGGAGTGTAGCCCGGAGATAGCCGACCCCTGTCAGGCTACGGACACTGAGGTGCCCATGTCAGTGTGTTGCGGTCAGGACCCCACTGACCAGCGGCCGTGAGAGCCGCTAATAGGGCCCCGGGCTGGAACACAGTGGAGTGGGCGGGCCTGTGTTCCCCCTGCCACCCCACTCGCGGGTGGCAGTTTCCCCCTCACCTCAGCGCTCAGGCACGGAAGCCTGCAATTACCTTTGCTGTTGCTCAGCCCCTGCTCCAGAGGCCTGAGCTTGTATTGACTTTGCTGTTGCTCAGCCCCTGATCCAGAGGCCTGGGCCTATATTGACTTTGCTGTTGCTCAGCCCCTGCTCCAGAGGCCTGGGCTTGTATTGACTTTGCTGTTGCTCAGCCCCTGCTCCAGAGGCCTGAGCTTATATTGACTTTGCTGTTGCTCAGCCCCTGCTCCAGAGGCCTGAGCTTGTATTGACTTTGCTGTTGCTCAGCCCCTGATCCAGAGGCCTGAGCTTATATTGACTTTGCTGTTGCTCAGCCCCTGATCCAGAGGCCTGAGCTTATATTGACTTTGCTGTTGCTCAGCCCCTGCTCCAGAGGCCTGAGCTTATATTGACTTTGCTGTTGCTCAGCCCCCGCTCCAGAGGCCTGGGCCTATATTGACTTTGCTGTTGCTCAGCCCCTGCTCCAGAGGCCTGAGCTTGTATTGACTTTGCTGTTGCTCAGCCCCTGCTCCAGAGGCCTGAGCTTATATTGACTTTGCTGTTGCTCAGCCCCTGATCCAGAGGCCTGAGCTTATATTGACTTTGCTGTTGCTCAGCCCCTGCTCCAGAGGCCTGAGCTTATATTGACTTTGCTGTTGCTCAGCCCCCGCTCCAGAGGCCTGGGCCTATATTGACTTTGCTGTTGCCCAGCCCCTGCTCCAGAGGCCTGGGCTTATGTTGACTTTGCTGTTGCCCAGCCCCTGCTCCAGAGGCCTGGGCCTGTATTGACTTTGCTGTTGCCCAGCCCCCGCTCCAGAGGCCTGGGCTTATACTGACTGTGCGGGTGCCCGGCTCCTGCTATAAGGGTCTGCGCCCAAGGACTGCTGTCCGGCTGCCCGCCCTAACTGAGGGCCGGGGCATATACTTAGTGACTGTGTGCCTTGTGCGGCCCCTGCCTGAGGGTCTGAACCTGGACCTACATCGAGACTGATTGCTGTTATCCAGCCCCCCTGCTCCAGAGGGCCTGGATCTATATTGAGACTGATTGCTGTTATCCAGCCCCCCTGCTCCAGAGGGACTGGACTTATATTGAGACTGATTGCTGTTATCCAGCCCCCCTGCTCCAGAGGGCCTGGACTTCCCACGTAGAGGGGACAAGGGGCGAGTCGGTGTGGCTCCTCTCCGGCCCAGCAGGAGGGTTGAGCCCCGACTCGCCAGCTTACATGGACACATGCAACTTTCTTCCCTATTCAGTATCTTTGTTACAGATGTATGTTCTCCAGCTAACTACATGGGATTGGCTAGTTCAGGGGCTTGGTAACTGGCTCTAGTGCTTTCACCTCCTGGTTCAAATCCAGCCCTGATCACTAGTAACTGAAAGTTGTTGCTACCAGTCTTCAGATAGGAAACAAGCTTGGATTTTTAACAGTAGGGTCAATTAACCATTATAACAAGTAATCAAGGGATTCAGCAAATTCTCTGTCATTTGATGACTTTAAATGAAGATGGTAATGACTTCCTAAAACACATGCCCTCGCTCAGCCAGACACTCAAGGTTCCCAGGATGAACTTCTTTACATTATGCAGGAGGTCAGACTAGATGATCACATTGGTCCCTTCTCTCTTTAAAATCTATGAATAACTCACAAAGAAGAAGCAGGATAAAGGAGAAGAGTAATTGTGAACAGAAGTTACTCTTTGACCTTCAACTCTGTGTGATCCATACGTTATACTCATGGCAAAACTCATCTAAGTACCAGAGTAAAGGTGGGGTGGGGCAGGGCTCTGCATTTTGATTAAACCACTGGAAAAGCTATAAATTGTGTTTTACTCCAGGTGAGAACAGTGTTTGCATAGCTCTGCGTAATACTAATAAATAAAAGGCAGCTAGTGCAAGGCAAAATCTTCAACATTCTTTATATCTTAATTGCTGAATATGAATCCCTGTTTTATCACAGTCAGGAAACTGGGAACACTGGAACGTGAAATCATCTGTCCTGAGACAACCATTTATTTAGCTATGGTGTGAGATGTCACCTGCTGTTCAGCCCTCCGAACAATCTCAACAGGAAGGAAAACACCATCTATTATAAGCTTTCATTTTCCTCTAGTATTTACTCTTTTACCTTTGCTGAGAAAACAATATTTGGACCAGTGGATACATTGTATTCAAGAGACTCGGAAACTGTAGTGACACTGAAATGCCAAACTATTGGCCTTGTTACCCAATCAACAGAGAAATCCCCCAAATAAATAAATAAAATGTTACCACAACCAAATTATTTTTCATTGTTATTTATAGATCCTGGTTCCTCCGATTCGTCCATTTTGAGTCACTCTGGTAGCACAAAACAGACAAAAGACTGGCGTAACCAGCCAGCTGGGTAATCTCTAGGGGTCCCAGCCTAACGTTACCTGACTCAACATCACCATGCCCCTGCGATGGCAGGTATAGAGGACTTACTGAAGGTCTTGTCAATGGAAAGGAATTGTGACTGGAGCCCTGTTGCACTCCAACGATCTCCTGCTGTGGAGTGCCCTCCCTTCCCGTTGGGGAGGTGGGGGAGAGGGAAGGAGAGAGCATTGCGACTAGGCATAATTTAAAACTGTCATGAGGCTGCTCTAAAATAGGCCAATGGCTGGACTGATTTCTAGCCAGCCCCGGGATTAGCTTTGCCTCCTCCTATACCTGAGCTGTACCAGATCTTGGGTACAGCCGAGAATCTGGCCTGTTGGTCTAACATTGTGCAATTTCATATGCCTCTCCAGGGATGCATCTCCTCCGCATTCAGTACAACTTCTTATCGCATCCTCCTTTGCTCCCCAAATGTCCTTGCTTTATTTCAAATTAATTTACCAATGGATTTTGACTTTTTTGAGTATATTTTGTTATATCATAATGTCTTCCTTCTTCTGGGCTCTTTTCCAGCCAGCTCCAGTAGAAACTGGCTCCTAAATTTTAATTAAAAGAAGCTTTGTTTGGCTCTTAAATTAAAATGTTCTGAGTTCCTTTTTCTCTGTCCTGTTCAAGGCATAGATCCAAATGTGAACTACTAGATCTCAATGCAGCCTGTGTATAATGGATCTCTGTATTTCCCCCCGTTCCCCAAATTGCCCACAAGAGACAGAAATATTGCCAGAAGAAATTTCAGTGACCAAAAAAAATCACCATGCTGAGTCCTTCCTTTGCAAAAGTTTTGTCTGAAATGATTACACCCACAATTTTGCACCCATGGAACTGTAGATGACGATATCACATGAGTGCATTAAAACAGCAAAAATCAGGAGTTTGGTGTCCCACTATTGAACTTTTGGGCACACATGCAGGGGTTTGTGTACAGAAAAATTGTAATACCAAAATATTGTGTATATCAGCTGGGTTAAGGCCCTTCTAAACATTTGGCCTGTGGCCACAAGAGGTTAGATATTTAGGTTAAAGTAGCCCCACAACCCCATTTAAAAATATGTGACAGTTGTGTGTATGTTAGAGGAGCAACAGATAGAAAGAGAACTAAATGTTCATTCTGTACTATATAAAGCTAAAGACTAGGAGGCTCCCACATTACTGAGTAGCTATTCCAAGCTCTGACCTCACGGGTAGAAGAACAATAATTGCACTTAGTAAATTTACAGACTCAAGCAGGGAGGTTAAGTGAGCTGACTGAGGACACAGTCACTGTCAGAGTCGGGATTCCCTGGCACCAGTCTTGGCACACAAACCACTGGGCCTCCACCCTTACCTCTTCCTTTACTGTTTTTTTAAGTTTCATTGTTAAAGATGATGGGCCAAATTTTCTACTGACATAATTCCACTGACTTCAGTGGAGTTACATCAGCAGAGAAGTTGGCCCATCTTGTAGACTATGAACAAGGCCTAGTCATTTATGCCAAAATAAGCAAAGGAAATTTTAAGCTTTCATAGGAAGAATTAGGCCATAACTCAGTGAGGAGGAGTGGAGGAGGCAGAAGAGGGATATCCAGAAAGAGTTACAATATAGTGCTTTTTGGCTACCTACTGTCACAATTTCTGAATGATCAAAGTCCAAGGATTTTATGTGTGGTTTCAGGGAAGAGGAGGTAGTTGATTTAAGAAGTCGTGACTGAGATTAGTTTGCTTCAGCGTAGCTTCACATTGTCAGTATGGCATGATTACCACTGAACATGCTGCTGTCAGTTGAACGCAGTCTAATGCAATTACATATTTGGCAGCCTTAGAACTTATACTGAGCAATGGGGTGGATGATTTATCTAGAAGCAGTTTTGGTTTTTGTCATTGTCTAAAGAATCCGTAAAGTCATATCCAGACTGTGAATTTTATCTGGAATGAGGAGGGTGAACACTCCAATCAGTATCTTGATCACAACAGTAATCTTGATAGCATTGTGTTTACCTTAAAGGGAGAGTTGTATTTATTTCCGTATTCCAGCCAATCAGAATCTCACCATAAAACTGCTAAATAAGGTCCATAATAAATCCAATGGACAATGCCTCCTGTGCACCTTCCATAATGCACCAGTTTGCAATCTACTGCTCTTCTGGATCCAAATCCAAGTGTACAGAGATACAAAGTGTAAAAACACCAACAAGAAAATAGCTCATTCAGGATGTAAATACATTTTTAGGACCAGTCCTTTCAATTTAAAGTAATCCCACTGAAAAGCATGTATTGTGTATGTGCATATGATGTAGGCAATAACACTGCTGATAGTTAAAGTTTCCTGACATTGTACATCACAAATAGGACAGGAAGGAATAGATTTTTATCAATGACTGCCAGTAAATATTGATTTCACACTACAACTGCAAACTGATGAAAAAATATTTCCATTGATAACAGTCAAAATTTACAGATAGGCAAAGTAAGAAAAATGCTGCTTGAAAACTTTAGCGTTTGATTTAAGAAAATTTACTGTGTATCTTTTGACATGTGATGTTACCAATTTGTGTTTAATGATTATAAAGCTTAAATTTTTTGAATTTCAGCAGCAACTGTCATTAAATAGCTAAAGCAGCAAAGAATCCTGTGCCACCTTATAGACTAACAGACGTTTTGCAGCATGAGCTTTCGAAGAAGTGGGTATTCACCCATGAAAGCTCATGCTGCAAAACGTCTGTTAGTCTATAAGATGCCACAGGATTCTTTGCTGCTTTTACAGAACCAGACTAACACGGCTACCCCTCTGATATTAAATAGCTACTGGCTTATCCCCCATTGTCTGTCTCTCCCATAATTTCTCACAACTGTGAAAATGTACACTAAAAATATTTAAAAAGTTTAAAATCTATAATTTTATGCAACTGTGAACATTTAAATTGATGACAATTGAAAAAAATGCTTAAAAATCACCTGGATCTATTGGTCTTCAGCTGTTGTTAAGACTGCGCCGATCACAACACGTCCGCCATTCTTCTCGCATTCTTGCCTTTCTTCTCCACGTTCGTTCGAATGTTTAACAATGTCATCTTCCCATCTTCTTGGAGGCCGACCAAGTGGTCTTTTCTGTTCTCGCGGGTACCACTCAGTAATGATTGCGGTCCACCTATTGTCCGTGAACCGTGCTATGTGACCCGCCCATCGTATCTTATTATATCTGCTTTTCATGACAATATCTTTCACACTGCTGCGTTCTCTAATAATTTCATTTGGGATACAATACCCATTGTTCTTTCCCCATTTTAGCCTCAGGTCCTACCCCATTTCACTATGTTTCACTGATGTTCACTATGTTAGTCATCCAATCACTGCTAACTTTTTTTGGCAGAAACTGAAACAAAAAGTCATTTAACACCTTTGTCATTGCTGTATTTTCTGTTATTGTCTTTTCCTCCTCATTGAGTAATGGGCCTACCTTGTCTTTGGTCTTCCTTTTGCTTCTCATGTATTTGCAAAACATTTTCTCATTACCCTTTATGTCCCTAGCTAGTTTAATCTCATTTTTTGCCCTGACCTTTCTAATTTTGTGCCTACATGCTTGTGTTGGTTTTTTTTATATTCATCCTTCATAATTTGTCCTAGTTTCTATTTTTTTGTATGACTCTTTTCTGAATTTCAGGTTGTTGAAGATCTCCTGGTAAAGTCAGGGTGGTCCCTTACCATACTTCCTACCTTTCCTATGCATTGGGATAGCTTCCTATTCTGCCCTTAGTATTGTCTCTTTTAAAAACTGCCAACTCTCCTGAACCTTTTTCCCTTAGATTTGCTTCCCAAGGTATCTTAACTGCCAATTCTCTAAATTTGCTAAAGCCTGCCTTCTTGAAGTCCATTGTCTTTATTCTGCTGTTTTCCCTCCTACCATATCTTAGAATCATGAAGTCATCATTTCATGATCACTTTCACCTGAGCTGCCTTCCACCTTCAAATTCTTGATCAGTTCCACCCTGTTTGTCAAAATCAAATATAGAATAGCATCTTCCCTAGTTGCTTTCTCCATCTTTTGTAATAAAAAGTTATCTCCAATGCAGTCCAAGAACTTGTTGGATAAACTGTGCCCTGCTGTATTATCAGCAGGTGATAATTGCCTTTTGCATAATTTTATCCCTTTAACCTCAGCATTATCATGTGGAATGAATTTGGTATCACCCAGCATGTGATGTTGTAATGTTGTAATATGTCCTCACCACTATATTTCATAATCATCCAAAATACATCCACCTCCACTCAGCGTCTGCCCTTCCTTCTCTCCATTATTTATTATCCATTAGATCCAGGAGAGGTTTTTTCACCCAATGTGCTGCTTTTTCAAACTGCTAAAAAAAATCAGTTTATGAAAAATCCCCAAGCTACCTTTCAATACTCATTCCAGCAATATTTCACTTACACTGATTTTCAGAACTGCTTCTGCTCCAGCAACATTTACTATCTTTTGTAAAGGGACTGCTCAGTACCACAAAAATAAGTCTACTCACAGGACTGCAGGCTGGGAACTTGCTGATTTATTCAGCTGCATCAAAACAGTGTGTGAGTGGGAAATCTCACTAATTACACCAGGCATAACAGCGGTAGACATGCAGGGGCGGCTCTAGGAATTTTGCTGCCCGAAGCACGGGGCGGCAAACCGCAGGGGGTGCTCTGTCGGCACCGCAAGGGCGGCTTGCTGGCTGCCTTCCGCAGCTTGCCTGCGGAGGGTCCGCTGGTCCCGCGGCTTCTGCAGACCCTCCGCAGGGAAGCCGCCGAGGGCAGCCTGCCTGCCGCCCTCACAGCGCCGGCAGAGCGCCCCCTGCGGTTTGCCGCCCCAAGCATGCGCTTGGCGTGCTGGAGCCTGGAGCCGCCCCTGTAGACATGGTTCCAACCATAGTACTCTGAGTAACCCAGTTAACCCACAGGTGACCACTTTAGTACACGATCTTTGTTAAATTGGTTGATCTGGGGATCATTGCAGAAAGACCAGTGAAAACCTGAGCTCAATGTGTAGTGGCACTTAAAAAAAAAGCAAAGAAAGTGTTAGGATAAAGATAAGGAATAGGCTAGAAAATAAAGAATAAAGCAAATAATATTATAATGTCAGTATATAAATTCATGATATGCCCTTCTCTGGACTTGTGGGTTCTGTTCTGGTCGAATGACCCACCGGTTAGATTTGGGTAGTAGCAGAAACAGAAGAAGCTTAGAGACAGGTGATGAATATTTTCCCATAGCTTTCCAGTATATGGTTTCCTGCACCTTCCTTTGAAGCATCTGGTGCTAGTCCCTGTCAGAAAGAGAACTCTGGACTAGATGGCTTGTTGGTATGAGCCAGTAGGACAGTTCCAATGTGCCTGTTAGCTGTAATACTTTTCCCTTGTAATGCATCAGCTTTTGTTTGTGTACAGTGAATTCTCCAGTTTAGAAGGTGATATTAGCAAACCTTTTTTCTGACACAGTCGCATGTACTAGTTAATATCTGTGCAGCATTATATATATATAGTAGGCTGAGATCTTAGTGCCAGGAAGCTAAATCAGGGCATAACACTACCTCAGTTATTCCAATTCCCAACTACTTAAGAGTTTCTTCCTTTCCTTTTACAAACTCTCACAGACTCAGTATGTCTCTCTTTAGTCTTTTCCATAATATCAAACTCTGGATGCTTTATGAAATGTGAATAAAAATGAAAGCATCTCAGACAATGATTTTCATTGGCTGCTAAACCACTCCTTCCAGTTCCTATTCTGGTTGTCTCTGCTGAAGATGCCTTTTCTTTCACTTTCAGACTACACACAAAACGCTTTCTAATTCAACTATATTTATGCATCTCCCTTACAGACCATATAAGGACACGTAGGATCAAACCCTTTGTGTCTGGCCTCAGAACACATGGTGTCATCGGTGTCAGAACTAGGTTTAGAACTCAGGAGTGCCTTGTTCAATATACCAGTTTGGGTACATCTACACTGTGTTTTAAAACCCATGACAGCAAGTCTCAGATCCTGGGTCTACAGACTCGGGCTCAGGCTACGGCACTAAAAACAGCTGTGTAGGTGTTGCAGTTTGGGCTGGAACTTGAGCTATGAAGCTTATCCTCATCACCAGGCGTCAGAGGCGGGAATCCAAACAACTACACAGAGCTTTTAGCATCTTAGCATGAGCCCCACAAGCCTGAGGCTGCAGACCTAGACTCTGAGACTCGCTGCCACAGGTTTCAAAAGGCACTGTAGACATACCCCTCAATGGTAGATAATCTCATGCACAACTCACAAGACTGTGCTGCCCTCCTCTACCTTTGACTTCTATGGTAATTTTTCTATGCTAAAAGTGCTATGTCAATTAGGCAAAATTATAGGGGTGCCCAAAATGACAATAAAAATTATCTACCCTGTTCTCCTATATGAAGATCCCTGAGTAAGTAAGCATGTTTAAATACAGCTGACAGTGTTTGCAACAGTGAGCACAGAGGAATATTTATGAGTGGATACATATATTTCTTAATTATATTTATTTCCACTTAATTGCTTTGACTAAGGGAACGGGTGTGATAATGAACAAGAAAGTTTTTTTTTAAAAAGATGTAGAACCATATTTTCATCAAGAAAGAGTACATAAATGTACAGTATTTTACAAATCATCCAGTTTGTCTGTGGATTTGCAATACTATTTTAAGTATTCTGATCGGTAATGGATTTCTGGAGTAGTGCCAGCATATTTGCATGTGAAAAACCCCATGATGTAGCTGCTGCATCAAGGGACTAGGTCTAAAAACATGCATTTTTCACTGTAAGCCAAACTTGTGCTTTTTGCAATAGTGAGTCAACCAACTATTAGAACTGGTCAGAAAATGGATTTTCCCTCTTGCAAAAAAATTAGAGATTTTTATTTCATGCTGAATAGGTAGGGAAAAGCCCCCATTTTGAAACTTTTCATAAAACAAAATTCTGAAACATTTTTCATTTTGGGTCAATCAAAATGTTTCATTTCAATCTCAACTCTTTTTATGTATTTTTTTTTAGTTTATTTTTCTAGACAGATGTAAGCAGAGTCTGAATGAGCTCTCCCCTGACATCTAGTGATGAGCTATGTAAGAGGACTTCAGGAGCTGATATTGTTTGCATGGACACACCCACTCTGCCTATGTGCTCAGCATGATTTCATTGCTTGCCCAAATGATCACTTTTGGCTGGTGTTGGACCTGAAGTCTCCTTGTTATTGGGGCAGGAGTAATAAAGGGTTGTTATCCTTGTCATGTGACAAAGGACAAAATAGGCTAAAGGTGGTGTAAGGAGAACATATAAAAATATAGACATTTATATGTGCCATCTAATGGAATCAAAACAAGTAAATAAAAGCTGTTGTTGCAGTATATAAGAAGTGAAGGTTTGAATAAATGTCATTAGGGCTGATGCCCATTCCTTGAAGTCACTTTTTGTATAGAAGAGATACCAATCATGACAGTGTGCTATAGTTACCGCCTGGAACAGAATAAAAGTAGTTAGTTGTCTGCACTCCTCAAAACATATGAGGTCACAGCGAAAAAGGAGATGCTTTTATATATATATGCTTCACAAAATGGTCAGGAAAAAAGTTCATTCCCCTGCCCTTTGGCTTCCACATGTTAGTGGGGCCAGTTTTTGTATCTCGCCCACTGTAAACCCCAGTGTTTTTAGTTACTATCAGTCCAATTGTGCAGGGCTCAGAGGGAGCCATGAAAACCTCTAAAAATAACCTAAATGTTAGGAGACCTGTATGTGTCTGAGGGGGCTTGAGGAACAGCGTTCTGAATGGGAGATAAACTCCGGAGCCCAATAATCTTCCATATAGGGGATGGCAACCCCAGTTCTTGTTTTATACAGAGGGGCTCACAGGTTTTGGCAAGGTTTCATGTACTTTTATTGCTCTTTACATAGAAAATAAACGGGCTGTGAAATTCTAGTTAAACTCTAGGTCAAAGGACTCTTTTTGACCTATGATACACCTTCTGTAATGTCTTGAAATGTTCAAAAATGTAGGAAATTCCATCAGAAATGTAAAATGTTTCTAGGGGAAAGAACCTCCCATTTTATTTTTGTTTTCATGTGGTGGTCAAGTCTAAATGCAAACATGCATCGGAACAGGAGTGAGAGCATCAGAAATGTGCCCCTGCACCCAGGAATATGTCCCCGCATCCATACCAGGGCTGGATTAACTCTCCTGTGGGCCCGGGACTATTCGATTTTGTGGGGCCCCTGTATACAAGTCTTTTTCCTGGGAGGGACTTTGGTGCAGGAGGGGGCTGGGGCAGGGGATTGCGGCGCAGGGTCTGGGAGGGAGTTTGGGTGCAGGAGGGAGATTCTGACCTGGGGCAGCGGGTTGGGGTGCAGGAGGGGGTGTGGGCTCTGGGAGGGAGTTTGGGTGCAGGAGGGGGATTCTGACCTGGGGCAGGGGATTGGGTTGCAGGAGAGGGTGAGGAGTGTGGGCTCTGGGAGGGAGCTTGGTGCTGGAGGGGGGTTCTGACATGGGGCAGGGGATTGGGTTGCAGGAGAGGGTGAGGAGTGTGGGCTCTGGGAGGGACTTTGGTGCAGGAGGGGGCTGGGGCAGGGGATTGCGGCGCAGGGTCTGGGAGGGAGTTTGGGTGCAGGAGGGGGATTCTGACCTGGGGCAGGGGGTTGGGGTCTGGGTGCAGGCTCCAGCCGGGAGGTGCTTACCACAGGTGGCACCCGACCGGCAGCACAGCAGGGCTCAGGCAGGCTGCCTGCATGCCATGGCCCCACGCTGCTCCGGGAAGTGGCTAACTGCTGGCACGTGTCTGTGCACCCCTGGGGGAGGGGGACAACATATCTCCAAGCAGTTCCCGGCCAATGGGAGCTGTGGGGATGGTGCTGGGGGGGGAGGGCGGGCAAAGCACAGAGCCACCTCCTCCCCCCCACCCCACCCCGCCATGGGCCATAGAACCATGCCAGCAGCCAGTCACTTCTGGGAGCGGCGTGGTGCCAGGGCGGGCAGCCTGAGTGCCCCAGAGATCACTACCTGTGATTTATTTTTGAGGGGCTCCCCTTGAGCCAGGGCCCCAGACTGCAGCCCCTAAGGCCCCTGCCTTAGAATCATAGAATCTCAGGGTTGGAAGGGACCTCAGGAGGTCATCTAGTCCAACCCCCTGCTCAAAGCAGGACCAAACCCAACTAAATCATCCCAGCCAGGGCTTTGTCAAGCCTGACCTTAAAAACCTCTAAAGAAGGAGATTCCACCACCTCCCTAGGTAACCCATTCCAGTGCTTCACCACCCTCCTAAGGAAAAACTTTTTCCTAATATCCAACCTAAACCTCCCCCACTGCAACTTGAGACCATTACTCCTTGTTCTGTCATCTGGTACCACTGAGAACAGTCTATATCCATCCTCTTTGGAACCCCCCCTTCAGGTAGTTGAAAGCAGCTATCAAATCCCCCCTCATTCTTCTCTTCTGCAGACTAAACAATCCCAGTTCCCTCAGCCTCTCCTCATAAGTCATGTGCTCCAGCCCCCTAATTCTAAACACCATTGCTCCTTATTTAGTAGCACAAGAGATACACAGGTCTGTACAAAACTACAAACACACATGTATGCGTTCCCCTGCCTCAGGTTCCCCAGCACTCTGTGGAGTTCCTTGGGTTTGGGCAAAGTCCAATGGACTGTCCAGGATCCTTCCCCTGCAGCTCATGAATTATCTTGTGAATCATGGAGCCTTTCCAGCTCAGCTAGCTTGCTCTGACCTTGGCAGTTAAACTGCACCCCAGCTACAAAAGCAAACCCATCTCTTTCTCTGTCTTACCCAGGGCTTCTTGTGTCTCCAAAAATCATCCCCTCTGCTCTTCTGATGAGTCCCCTGCTTTTTCACTTCTGTCCCATTTGGGAATTTTCCACTCTCTCCATTTCCTCCTCCCTGAAGGCAAGTTCCCCCTCCCTGAAGGAGCCAGCTCCAGCCAACCTCTTTAGTATACCCATCGTTAGGTCAGAGCATAGTCACAGAGGCATTCCCTGCTGCAACAATTTTATATCAACTTCATAACATTAGATCAAGCCCTTAATATGCTTCTGGATCCAGCACAGTTAGAGAATCCCATTTTGGGACAGCCCAGACCAGCCTACATCTACTTTGAGTTTCACCAAATTGCATTATTATTACTGATATTACAGTAGCACCTAGAGACACCTACTGACATCAGCACCCTATTCTGCTAGTCACAGTACAAAACATAGTGAGACAGCCCCTGCCTTGAAGAGCTTGCCATCTGTGTAGGCAAGGCCCACACCAAGGGTGGGAGGGGAAACAGAGGCACAGAGAGAGGAAGTGACATTCCCAACCTCACAGACCAGGACAGTGGGAGAGCTGAGAATAAAACCGAGGTCTCCAGAATCCAGCTCCTGTGTCCTATCCACTAGACCAGGGGTCGGCAACCTTTCAAAGAAGAAGAGCCATTTTTTTTGTTTCTATCTTTGACCAAAATATTTAGAGAGATGCATCATGTGCAAAACTACTTGTAGAGTTAGAATTTATCAACTAATAATCATTGAACATATTAATGTTATTACTACTCACCAATACTTTTAATGCAACTTCTGCCATTTGAATTGAATATAAACAGGAGGGGGCTCTGAGCTGGGGCAGGGGATTGGGTGCAGGAGAGGGCTCAGGGTCTGGGAGGGACAGGGGGTTGGGGTATGTGGGATGGGGTGCAAGGTGCAGGCTCTGGCCAGGAGGTGCTTACCACAGGCGGTTCCTGGCTGGCGGCACAGCAAGGCTCAGGCAGGCTGCCTGCCTGCCCTGGCCCCATGCTGCTCCTGGAAGCAGCTGGCTTCTGGCACATCTCTGCGCACCGTTGGTGGTAGGGAGGCAGCTCCATGTGCTGCCCCTCCCCCCAGCATCATTCTCAGAACTCCCATTGGCCAGGAACCAGCCAATGGGAGCTGCGGGATGGTGTTTGCGGGTGTGGGCAGCACACTGAGACCCATTGCACCCCTCCCCCCAAAGTGCGCACAGAGATGTGCCAGCAGCCAGCTGCTTCCGGGAGCAGCATGGGGCCAGAGCCCTGCTGCGCTGCCAGCTGGGAGTCTCCTGTGGTAAACACCTCCCAGCCAGAGCTTGCACCTCGCACCCCCTCAAAATATGTCTGCCTGCAAGAGCGCAGACGAAGAGCTGCAGGTTGCCGACCCCTGCACTGGACCATGCTTACCTAGAGATTTGCCCCTAAACCTGAAACAAGGCAAGCATTGTCCACTTTTGGATTTTATCATGAAAGATTCCAGTAGCCCTGTGGGAAACCCATCACTCTAGTCACTTACAGCTAGACTAGACAAAGTGCCTGAGAATGTACTCATAGGGAGCAATCCCACACCAGCAGTGTGGAAAATGTGGCCTTAAAAACCTTTTTCTATATCTGGTTTCTGTAATTCTGTGAAAATTAGATGAGTGGGGAAATTGCATTTGGTAGCTTTAGAAAGGATATTACAAACAATGGAGAATAAAAAGAAAAAATGAAATACTTTCAAGTATTTCATCACATCTGGGGATTTTTGAACCTGAAGGTATATTCATTTTCTTAAAGAGTTTTGTAATTATATGATTGCTTTAAGATATGTAATACCAGACCCAAATCCCAGTTTAATTACTGCTGTCCTATTGAAATTTTAATTTTGTATCCATGAAATCTTGACAGCCCTTCTGAAATGTGTTTAATATTTTCACACAAGTGTGCTTTGTGTTCACATGAAACACTGCTATTTTACACATTCCGCCTGCTATTACAGTTCATGCAAGGGAAATGAGATTTCTCTTTTAATTTAAATTCCCTTCTATTTAATTAAAGTCTCAAGATTTGTTTTGCTTTTGAAAAAATTGTTAAATAGAAGAGTTCTGGTAAATCATTCAGTATGAGTTTGAAATCTGGACAAGATTTTGTAGGTTATGAATAAATATGTAAATGCTGACAGGCCCAGAATGTTAAAGATGTAGGCGACAGAGCTGACAAGTAACTTCCTTCTTTTCCCCAGGAGAACTTTTAAAGAGAAAATGTCAGAGATTTTTCTCTAAACATTTCATAGAGTCGCAGAACTGGAAGGGACCTCGAGAGGTCATCTAGTCCAGTCCCCTGCACTCATGGCAGGACTAATTATCTAGACCCTTCCTGACAGGTGTTTGTTTCTCCTGTTTATTTTGTGTGCATGTGTTTTGAGAGGGAGATTAATGGGACTACCTATTATTTGTGCTGATTTAATATCTCTTTTCACCCTCATCTTTCTTCATTAATGTTACTTCCTCCTCTAAAGATAATGTCTTATTTGGGAAGATGAGAGAGGGCAATTTGTTTTTGACAAGGTTTACAAAAATGACCAGTGATTTGGGCCCACTGTCTGTTTTAACGTGTCCAATTTGACAGACCTTAAAGAGGGCAGATTTTGAGAAGACACCTGCACATTGAAAATCGCGGTGCAAAGGATCACAAATCACTGGAGGGTCACTGCAAAGAGTAGATTAGAGAGACCATACTTTACAGTAGTGTCTGTCACACTGTGGTTGTCAGTGGATCAAGGAACTTTTCTAAGTGGTTTGCAGAATGAAACATTTTGATAACCATAGAACTGGGGCTGTGAATTAATAGTTGTTTGTCTTCGAGGGTGGGAATGGGAAAGGGAATCTTTCTCTGGAAAAATGTTTCATAGAATGAAAACAGGACACCACTGTGCATTTTTGCCTCTTAAAGAGACATACGATGACCCTCAGACAGGCAGGAAAGTGGAAAGTAGTGTACATGGGGGAGTAAGACCTGAACTTTAAAATCTCTAACTATTGGCTATAGGCCTGGAATGGAAGCTGAATCCAGACACTTCCCTTTCTGAGGATGGGTTTTGAAATCCAGACAGTCTCTCATATGTGACTCTAGAATGGAATAAACCACTACACCAAATCTTAAAAGCCCCACATGGTAGAGGAATTTCCAAATCAGGACATGAACCCAGATTCAAACTGCACATTGGACCAGTTCCTAGTAAATATCAGGTTAATTCTTAACATTTCCAGGAGACGAGCCTTTCTTTCTGCCCACTCTGCTAAAACTCTCATCCAGGCTCTCATCCCCTCCTGTCTTAATTACTGTATTCTCCATCCCTTTCTAGCTTTCCTGAGACCACATCACCCCCTTTAGCAGAGTCTGAATGAGCTCTCCCCTGACATCTAGTGATGAGCTGTGGAAGAGGACTTCAGGAGCTGATCTCCTTTCCACGGGCACACCCACTCTGCCTAGGTGCTCAGCATGATGGGATTGCTTGCCTAAATCATCATTTTTGGCTGGTGTTGGATCCCCAGTCTCCTTGTTATTGGGGCAGGAGTAATAAAGGGTTAGCATAATAGAATATCAGGGTTGGAAGGGACCTCAGGAGATCATCTAGTCCAACCCCCTGCTCAAAGCAGGACCAATCCCCAACTAAATCATCCCAGCCAGGGCTTTGTCAAGCATGACCTTAAAAACCTCTAAGGAAGGAGATTCTACCACCTCCCTAGGTAACCCATTCCAGTGCTTCACCACCCTCCTAGTGAAAAAGTTTCTCCTAATATCCAACCTAAACCTCCCCCACTGCAACTTGAGACCATTGCTCCTTGTTCTGTCATCTGCTACCACTGAGAACAGTCTAGATCCATCCTCTTTGGAACCCCCCCTTCAGGTAGTTGAAAGCAGCTATCAAATCCACTGTAACCCCTAGGTCCTTTTCTGCAGAACTGCTTCCTAGCCATTCTGTCCCTAGTCTGTTGCAGTGCATGAAATTCTTCCAATCTAAGTTCAGGACTCTGCACTTGTCCTTGTTGAACCTCATCAGATTGCTTTTGGCCCAATCCTCTAATTTGTCTAGGTTCCTCTGTATGCTATCCCTACCATTCAGCGTATCTACCACTCCTCCTAGTTTAGTGTCATCAGCAAACTTGCTGAGGGTGCAGTCCACGCCATCCTCCAGATCATTAATGAAGATATTGAACAAAACCAGCCCCAGGACCAACCCTTGGGGCACTCCGCATGATACCGGCTGCCAACTAGACATGGAGCCATTGATCATTATCCGTTGAGCCTGACGATCTAACCAGCTTTCTATCCACCTTATAGTCCATTCATCCAGCCCATACTTCTTTAACTTGACAGCAAGAATACAGTGGGAGACCATATCAAAAGCTTTTTGCTAAAGTCAAGGAATAACACATCCACTGCTTTCCCCTCATCCACAGAGCCAGTTATCTCATCATAGAAGGTATGACTTGCCCTTGGTGAATCCATGCTGACTGTTCCTGATCACTTTCCTCTCCTCTACGTGTTTCAGAATTGATTCCTTGAGGACCTGCTCCATGATTTTTCCAGGGACTGAAGTGAGGTTGACTGGCCTGTAGTTCTCCGGATCCTCCTTCTTCCCTTTTTTAAAGATGGGCACTACATTAGCCTTTTTCCAGTCATCTGGGACCTCCCTCAATCACCATGAGTTTTCAAAGATAATGGCAATCACATCCGCCAATTCCTTTAGTACTCTCGGATGCAGTGAATCTGGCCCCATGGACTTGTGCTCATCCAGCTTTTTTAAATAGTCCCGAACCACTTCTTTCTCCACAGAGGCCTGGTCACCTCCTCCCCATGCTGTGCTGCCCAGTGTAGTAGTCTGGGAGATGACCTTGTTTGTGAAGACAGAGGCAAAAAAAGCATTGAATACATGAGCTTTTTCCACATCCTCTGTCACTAGGTTGCCTCCCTCATTCAGTAAGGGGCCTACACTTTCCTTGACTTTCTTCTTGTTGCTAACATACCTGAAGAAACCTTTCTTGTTACTATTAACATCCCTTGCTAGCTGCAACTCCAAGTGTGATTTGGCCTTCCTGAATTCACGCCTGCATGCCTGAGCAATATTCTTATACTCCTCCCTGGTCATTTGTCCAATCTTCCACATCTTGTAAGCTTCTTTTTTGTGTTTAAGATCAGCAAGGATTTCACTGTTAAGCCAAGCTGGTCTCCTGCCATATTTACTGTTCTTGCTACACATCGGGATGGTTTGTTCCTGCAACCTCAATAAGGATTATTTAAAATACAGCCAGCTCTTCTGGACTCCTTTCCCCCTCATGTTATTCTCCCAGGGGATCCTGCCCATCAGTTCCCTGAGGGAGTCAAAGTCTGCTTTTCTGAAGTCCAGGGTCTGTATTCTGCTGCTCTCCTTTCTTCTTTGTGTCAGGATCCTGAACTCGACCATCTCATAGTCACTGCCTCCCAGGTTCCCATCCACTTTTGCTTCCCTACTAATTCTTCCCGGTTTGTGAGCAGCAGGTCAAGAAGAGCTCTGCCCCTAGTTGGTTCCTCCAGCACTTGCACAAGGAAATTGTCCCCTACACTTTCCAAAAACTTCCTGGATTGTCTGTGCACTGCTGTATTGCTCTCCCAGCAGATATCGGGGGGATTCAAGTCCCCCATGAGAACCAGGGCCTGTGATCTAGTAACTTCTGTTAGTTGCCAGAAGAAAGCCTCGTCCTCCTTATCCTCCTGGTCTGGTGGTCTATAGCAGACTCCCACCACGACATCGCCCTTGTTGCTCACATTTCTAAAGTTAATCCAGAGACTTTCAGGTTTTTCTGCAGTTTCATACTGGAGCTCTGAGCAGTCATACTGCTCTCTTACATACAGTGCAACTGCCCCACCTTTTCTGCCCTGTCTGTCCTTCCTAAACAGTTTATATCCATCCATGACAGTACTCCAGTCATGTGAGTTATCCCATCAAGTCTCTGTTATTCCAATCACATCATAATTCCTTGACTGTGCCAGGACTTCCAGTTCTCCCTGCTTGTTTCCCAGGCTTCTTGCATGTGTGTATAAGGTTGTTATCCTTGTTGCATGAATCAAAAGCAGCAGAACTGTATTTGGCATTCCACTGAGTCAGTAAGTTTCCTTTACAACTTTTTATTTAATTTAATTAATTTATTTATTTATTTTACTTACTTACTTATTTATTTTAACAGTTAATTTAGTAGCCATGAAAATGCTGGCTCAAGTCTGCTGTTCATCTACTGAATGGATACTGTCCAGCATGGGTAGCGGCTTTCTGAGATACCTCACACTGACCTGCTGCTGTGCCTCAGCCCTGATAAAATAATGAACCAATTCTAGGAGGAGAAAGTAGTTCCCTTTCCATGCCCCTTCTGTCCACTGAGGCTGCCAACAGAGGTGCCAATTAATGCAAATTTTGCTGATGGTTTTGTGATGTAGGCACCTAGGGCAGTGTTTCACAAACTCTTGCATGAGAAGCCATTACCAATGTGAATATCCCTGTTGACATTCATGGAACTACTTGCATGGGTAAGATCTACTAGTGTGATTAAGAGCTGGCAGGATCTGGCCCCTGTCTAGTGAGAACTGGACTGAGCCCAACCACCAACTTACTTCATAGTCAGAGAGGGCTGCCCCCCCATTTGCTCCCCTCTTCCCTGCTGGATAGTTGTGCAACAGAGACATTCACCCCCTAATGGAGAGTAAGTGGCAGTAATGCTGTCAGCTTCCGGTGGAGTTCTGCTAAGGGAGTTAGACCTTCCTTAATCACCCAAGTTTGAAAATACCACTTTAGTTCCACGTACGTCCTGATACTATAGAAATAAACATACACTTTTCTTAGATTGAACACTTGGAGAAAATGTCTTCAGTGCCCCGCTCCCATCGTGTCTGAATTCTGCCTGCAGTCTCTGATCCCCTATTCCACAGAGCACGGGTTGCAAATACCTTGTGCTGCTGCATCTCTGGGATAGGTGGAGATTTTGCTAATGGGCCCTGGCATAAGGATTCTGCTGGAGGAAGTGAATTGGAGCCCTAGTAAGTCTTAATTGTTTGTCTCTTCAAATGTTCTCAGTACTAAGGTCCCCTGGACAAAATAATTTCAGAGGCAATAAATCTAAATGTCTATCTCAATGGAAGTCAATATCAGCTTTCTATTGCAATTTTCCCCATACATTCAATGATCCTTTTCTTCTTTTGAACAAGTTGCATCCAAGAGGCAAAATTCAAGAACATGCAGTGATTTTCCCCAAATGTTGTATTGGCTTTCCATTGCAAAATTGTATAATTTTGATAAACTGACCAACCAACTCAATAAAAGTTGTCAGCTTTGTTTGATGACCAGAAGAAATTGTCAAGACTGAAAACTTCACTATTTTTTCAACCAACAATAGTAATAGGCAGCTTGGAAGTGTTATAATACAAAAAGACTGCGTGAGAAATGAAGCCAGATGGGACTCCAGCTGCCATCTTAAAAAAGAGAACATTAGAATCCAATTAAGCTGTACTTTGGGTTATATTTCACTAAAGTTTTGCAATAATTAATTTTAAAACTATGGAAAACAGCTACTGTCACTTATAATTTAGAGCTGCACCTTACCACTTAGCCTTATGCTTAGTTTTAAATATGGAAAGTAGAAACCTTACTGTTACCTGGGGTTTTCAGAACCCTAAGCAGTGGTAACTTAACTGTTTCTCTCCAGGTGGTGTCAGGAATAAATCCATGGGAACACAGCACTTCCATCTCATAAATGATTGATATAAGCAAGCATGCTCTTATCTAAAGCTATTTATTAGATTTCATCCTTGCATTCTGATCTGGAACAAAAGTAAATTTTGAAATGGCTGCATTGTCTGCAAAACAGTAATTGCAGTTCCTGCGTGGCCTTAGTGAACAAGTAAGAATGACCTTGCAGGTTCCATCTTAGGTCATACCTGATGTCTGTCCACATTTCACATCTATGGTAGAGTTTTCTATAGCACCCAGCACGATAACGTTGAAGTGCAAATCCACCACACCATTTGACTTTGTGACAGTTTCTGCACCTTGGTGAAAATGTTCAAATGTGGGGGCCAAAATTTAGGGATCTAGCTCCGTATTTAAGCACCTAAATAGATAGCCTGATTTTCAGAGATGCTCAGCAGCTGCAATGAAGTCATTTTCCTTCAGATTCATCCCCACGTATTCCATGATGCCATAGAAATAAACCTCCATTTTTCATATAGATTAAACATACCCAGGAAACAGACTGAGTATGATTGCAATGCTCCCCACGAAAGCAAGGGAATTCAGGACAGACGCATCCATTGTTCTTTGTTCTGATAGGCAGTACACTCATAAGGGTATACCTGAATCACAAGATGCGAGTATGCAGTCCACGATGGATCACTGCTCCTGATCATTACAATGATCTATAGTTTGAACTGTAATGAATACAGCAACAATCAATCTATCCTTTTCTTTCTTGGGCAATGTGTAAAAAAAAAGGCATAAATGGTTAGGTATGTTCAAATACAACAGAAACAGGTGGAAATACTGCCCTGTTCTTCAGCATCTGAGGGATTTGGCAGTGAAATCCAGGCAATCTCCTTACAAAGTATCATATCCTGAAATGAGGGATTGATAAATCTTCTAGGCAGGTCACTTCTTCAGCCAGTTTAGTTTCAAATTAGCTTGTTCACAAAAGCTGCAATTATTAATAATTATAATTATAAATTATTACCTCCTATTTGCAAAACAGCAGCATCAGAGGCACATCAGAAGCACTTTTTAAAATGCATATTGTACTACACAGGTGTGTTGTAAAGGCTTGATTACCTAATGTCTCCAAAGCACCTGGCTGAAAGTTGCCATAGAACAATAGGATTATTTCATATATCCAACACTAGATTGCCTTTCTTTCATGTAGTTCTAACTAGAGGGTTGCATTTGCTTCACCCAGGAACTAGAAATCTGCTCTTGTTGGTTTCTTCATTGTTTAGGAGTTAATATACTGCTAAAAATAGCAATGCTTAGTTTAGTAAAAAATACTGTTATAGTGGGGAGCCATGGAAACCATGCTCAGTGCAATCCACATTTAGGACATTGTCTTGTGCAGCTGCTGTCTCCAGAGCCCTTGCAAGGGAGGAGAATGGAGAGGAGATGAGGGGAGCTGCTGAGAGCACCTGAAGCCACCAGGGAAAATCAGGTAATTGGGCCTGACTTGAGAGAGCTAGAAGCACAATTAGAAGGAAGAGTCTCCTAGCCAGCTACCAGGAACTGTTCTAGGGGAAAGAATGAACTCTGCTACCCAGATAGTTCTTCAGTAGCAGCCACCTGGTACCAATCAGTCCCACTCAGCCTCTGGCTACCCACAGTCTCTCGTCTCCAGTCAGACTCCTGGAAGGAGATCCCGCCCTTGCCCCACTCTCACAAACAGCTGGGGTGGGCGTTGGTACATTTCTGGTAGACTCCATAGGTTGACAGTTTCCTGGTGCTCTGAGGAGGGGCCTTGATATAGAAGTCATCAGAACAACACTCCTTGCTTTTGTCTCCTACATGGACGTGGGAAATGCCAAATTCAATCGAATATTAAACTACAGATATTGAAGGGTTTTTTATGCCATTTTCCTTTCAGCCCCCCAATAAGGGGCTTGCTATGGCTAATCCACCAACATTTAAAATGTGTTGGTGGGGTATGAAGCAGCAACACCAATACTTTAATAGTTCAGGGCCGTTAGCCAACTGGACCCTTAGAAAGCTTTGAATTAATTTTCCAAAGACCAGAGCCTGTGCACACCTATTAATCTAGCCCTAATTCAAGCTGCCATAGCGGTGGTGAAGGTGAACAGCGCACTGCAGCAGTTGACAAGAGCTAAAAATAGACTTGTTCTCTGAGCTGTAGACTAGCAGAATGTAACTGTAATGCACAATTTATGTAACTTTGTTCCTGAGACACGCCAGATGCACCTTGCTAGAGCACTCCCCTGCTGGCCAGCCTAAAGAGCTCTATTAATGTCAGCTGCAAAAGCTTTTACTTGCTTGTCCGCTTCCAAGAGCAGCTAGAGTAGCCGCACTGGCTATATCAAATCACAGTCACACGGATGTAGGAGAAGAATGAGGAGGGAGCTGCAGTTGCTGGGTGAGGCGGCTGTGCCTGTGACCACACTGTGGAATAAATACATATATAATTTAAAAGGAGAGAAGAGTTCTCTCTCCCACTTATATAGTACAATATATACCTGGTTGAATATTCCCTGGGGGCAATTCAAACCTTTTCATCTACCATTCTGAACAATACTATCAGCCTGAGAGGTATTCCTGATTCCTATCCCAGCTGATCAGGGTTGGTTTTAGGAGACAAGCTCCATGCGGCTTCTTCAAAGGAGCCAAGCCTCAAACCCTTGAAGAACACACAGAAGGCCAGGTTCCCCACTGCCCCTCACCTGCCTCGGGTGCAGGAAAGGCATCTTTAAGTCACCTTTGTGCATCCAAGATTCTGGTCTAACCCAGGGGTTCCACAGCCCCAGATGCACCTTATTGTAGCCCCAAGCCTGCTCTAAATTGAGCAGCTTGTAGCAGCCTTCTATGGGCCATTGTGCTGGTGAATTTAAGCCCAAGTGCACTGCAGCTCTTGACAAGCCCCCACACTGGGGAGTGTGAGGAGGCCTGTGAAGACCTCTTATGTCGGCTCTGCACTGGACAGGGAAATTTCCTGTCATAGGACAATTCTGAAGGAGCTATTTCTGCCCCCTTTACGGCCCCTGTGCAATACCAGACTGGCACAATGCACCATAATGTAAGACAGAATCTGGCCCAGAGTGTTCTGTTCTCTTTGGAGTAACCTGCATAAGGGCCCTCAGGATCTCTATAGGGTGGGATTCTACTCTGAAAAGTGACTGTGTACAAATGGCCCCTTCTTACTCAGCACATCCACGTCTTGTCTGTACTGGGTCATATCTGCATACGACAGCACCGACAGTAAGTTTGCACAGCCGTTTACTCCTATTAGCCCAGCAGAGTCAACCCAGTTAAGAGGGAGTGATGTGGCCAGTCATCTGCACTGACTCCCTTTTGGAACAGAATAGCACTGTAAGTCAATAAAAGTGCCTGAAAAATCCTAAGCATCATAAAAATACCAGTTGCAAAACTGCAGGCTTATGATCAAGCTCAGCTCTGGTGAATTAATGCACTCCTAAAAATGCAGGCTGAAAATTGCTAAACATATTTAAAAATGGTATAGTCAACTTTAACTACAAGGCTTTATGTCAATGTTGATAAACTTTTTACTGCCGGAATATAGGTGCATACAAGCTGCTAGCTCAATAAAATCATATGCCTCGCAGAAAATAGATTAAGTAGAGCTAAGAGATACTGCACAGGCTGTAAAAACCGAATGTCATAAATAAGCAAATGATGGGAGGGGTGACACTATAAAGGATGCATCTGTATAAACATGGTTTGAAAAAAGAGGCAGAAAACGTGAGAGATTGAATGGAAGGAAAGTGGTTCTATTTGTATATTTGACGTGCTTTGCAATGTTATTCAGTATCTGCTTCTACAACATATTGAAGAGGCACAAAGAATGAACTCAAAGTATGATGTCTGGAGGCTACAAAATATACTATTTCCAGCTGACTAGATGATGATGATTGGAAAAGCAAACTGGGAATCTGAACAGGTTATATCTGCAAGCAACTAAACTTCCTAGGAAGTTAATCCTAGCATTTTTTATTAATACTGCTTCCTAACTTCAGGACAGAGGCTTAGAAGTCTCCCCCACCCCAGTCTTAAAATTTAAGAAAGCTTTTTTTATTCTGATTGTTTTCAAATTCTGACCCCAATTACCACCACTCTAATAAGGCTGAGATGGTTCATGTGAGCGTAAAGTGAACACACAACCCATCTCCAATTACTGCGCCACAGGAAGTGGTTTTCCAAGTGATTTCTAACAGAGCTGTGCATTACCGGGGCTCTTTAGGGCAACGTTTGTATTTGTGAAAACTAACAAGCATAATAATGGAAACCAAGTTTAAATGAAAATTGTGGTTTAAATACAGCAGTGCAATTTTATGAGATCCTACTGTATATCATTTCCATAGAACTTTCCATTTCTATTGCAGGTGTATGGAACATGCTAATATAGCAAAACTCCTAACATCAAAGTATGTTATTAAAAGATTGACAAAGCCTCCAATGAAAATAAATAAATAAATGAATTTTGTATATGACCAATTGAAAAAAATGTTGGTAGCATGTGTTTTTTATATTACAATAGTGTCTAGGGGCCTATAATGGTCCTCACTCAGGGTCTGGTTGGGGAGCATGGCCTAGTGGTCACAGCCACAACCCCTGACTGCCAATGGGGTTGTGGGGAGGGGAGCCTGGGCCCTCCCACTCCACCGGGCTCCAACTCAGGGCCCTTTGGTCTACCGGTGGTCTGGCAACCAAGGCTGCTTAAGGCTGTCCTCCCTGGGCCTCTTCCTCTTGGCCCCACCCGAGGTCACCTTAGTCCAAGGTGGGAAGTACAAACCAAAATAAGTAGGAAGGGGTTACCAATGTCCAGGGTCCACAGGCAAGGGAGAGGGGGGTACTTCCCTCTCTGATTGTCTCTGGGGCAGGTCTTTCTTTCTCTCAGGGAGAACCCCTTTAGGCTTCCCACTGCACTGCTGGAGCTCTGGGCTGCAGGTCATGGAATGCTAATCTTGGAGGCAAGAGAGCTGATTTTGATTACCGGATCTGCCAAGTGGGTGGCTTTGAGCAAGGCATTTAATCTTTCCTGTGTTCAGATTTTGTGCATGTCTAATGGGCAGTTTGATAAAAGCCTTAATTATAGAAATCAACACACTAATTGACTTCTAGTCAGCTTTTCTCGAGCAAATCCTCTAAATAAAAATGATTTGTGGATCATTCCAACTATCTTTACTTATCATGAATAACTGAGCCAAGTTCTACTTTGCACTGACATCTATTGGGTGGTACCCATGTAACTGAGGCCCCAGTTTAGCAAGGTAATTAAGCAGGTGCCTAACTTTAAACACACAAGTGTTTTGAAAGTGGATACAAGGCATATCTCTGTTTGTATATGAAGAACTGTTGCTCAATTGCCATGGAAATGTTGGTATTTAAGACAGACAGTCAAAAATATTTTTTAAAGTTGGTAAAAATTTCAGAAATGCTTTTTGCTCCAATACCTTTTCAAAACATGCGGATTGTTTTGTTTTTTCCATACATCATTGAAATTTTTCATTTTGGAAAATGAAAGTATTTTTATTTTGAAACAAATATGTTTGGTTTTGAATTCTTTTATCCACACAATGTGACTATACCAAGTAACCAAAATTAGTGAAGGAAGAAAAGAAATGGAAAAGTTTGAGACAAGTTTTCATGAAAACATACGTCAACATCCCACTGACCTGATTCGCTGCTCATATCAGTTTCACACCAGCTAACTATTTTGATTTAAATGAAACAAGTCATGCTGTGAAAGGACAGTCAAACTCCGGAGGACCTTTCTGTCCAATCAAGCTAAGCAACACAGCTGGAATTCCAGATATCAAACAGTCACAATGAGTTGCTTGCAAATCAGCTACAGACCAAGAAATATTCACAGCAAGCATTGGGAAAGGTACATATACATCTGAGAAAACTGTCACTGTTTCTGGATGTCTCCTGCACCGAATTAAAAGACCTAGGAGCAGATTTTAGTTGGTGTAAAGCTCTATTAAGTTCTACTTTACATCAGCTGAGGATCTGCTCCTAAATTCATTAAATAAATACATCACTATGAGTTATTCCCTCAGCTATCCTCTTGGTCGTGATGAGCAACTGCCATCTAATTCAGTTTGGTAGTGCTCTTCTGAAGAGGAAAATGGTTAATCCACATTAGATGGTGTCCCGTACATTAGTACTGAACACTAAGTTAGAAATCATGCTGTTGTCTGAAAGGAATAATTTAACTGCAAGTGTTTGACAGTTTGGGCAATTGCTTGTATCTAGTACAATAGGTTCATTTGTGCAGCAACAATGTAAGGCCCTGATCCTGCAAACTCACATCTCCTTAACTGGAAAGGAACTCCTTGGGTGCTTAAAGTGAAACTCATGTGCAAGTGCTAGAAGAATCAGAGCCTAAAGTCCCACTTTCTGGGTGTCACTGGTGAAAGCAGACTGAAAGAGGAAGGGGCAGTTCTCATTACACCAGCCAAGGAAAAAGAGGAGCTGTCTACCCATCCCCTGGCACGTAGAATCATAGAAGATTAGGTTTGGAAGAGACCTCAGGAGGTCATCTAGTCCAACCCTCTGCTCAAAGCAGGACCAACCCAAATGAAATCATCCCAGCCAGGGCTTTGTCAAGCCGGGCCTTAAAAACCTCTAAGGATGGAGATGCGACCACTTCCCTAGGTAACCCATTCCAGTGCTTCACCACCCTCCTAGTGAAATAGTTTTTTCTTATATCCAACCACCTAGACCTCCCCCATTGCAACTTGAGACCATTACTCCTTGTTCTGTTATCTGCCACCATTGAGAACAGCCTAGCTCCATCCTCTTTGGAACCCCCCTCCAGGTAGTTGAAGGCTGCTATCAAATCCCACCTCACTCTTCTCTTCTGCAGACTAAATAAGCCCAGTTCCCTCAACCTCTTTTTGTAAGTCATGTGCCTCAGCCCCATAATCATTTTCATTGCCCTCTGCTGGACTCTCTCCAATTTGTCCACATCCTTTCTGTAGTGGGGGGCCCCAAAACTGGACGTAATACTACAGATGTGGCCTCACCAGTGCCAAATAGAGGGGAATAATGACATTCCCTCCCATAGGTGGTGGAACTAGAGATGCAGGGAGGTGCTGTGCACTCCCTAGCTTGAAGTGGTTTCCATTATATACAGGGTTTACAGTTTGGTTCAATGGCTTTCAGCATGCACACCATACAAACTGTTCCAGCACCCCTGCTCCCTCCTGATAGCCCTGGTGCATGTTCACTTGCTTTAATGAATGTTTCATTCTGGCTAAATTAATGAATTCAGGTCTGAAAACTGTATGGGCTCTAGGTGACGGATTTCCTTCCATTTTAGTTAACACCTGAGGGGGAAGGGAAAATATCCTATCAGTACCTTTTGTTGTCATCTAATTAAGCTCTGACGCATTGATTTTTTTCTTCTTCTTCTGTAATTGTTCTGTGTCGCTATAGCTACTAGCTTTGGAAACTTGAACATCCAACTGAAGATTCTTTACAACAGGCAAAGGTTTATTCTCTCACACAATTTATTTTGAATTTAAATTAGAGATGCAACTTTCTTTGGATCTGATCAGAATTCAGACTGGTGCCTTTTAAGAAATAATCAGGTCCCTGGGTACATGCTTTCAGATATCTCATAGGAGAACAGTCTGTGTGATTAGCTGAGCACCCCACTGAAAATCTTTGTTGCTGAACATGAGGTTAAAATTATTCTTTGACAGAAAAACAATCTGAATTTAGAGAAAGCTATGTGAACTGAGATGCACCATGAATCAAAACACCAAGAGAAGCCTCCCATTGTGGTAATTAGAATACCCATACCAAGCAGATAAATTCATCCTCTAAAATGTTGTTGCGGTGGGTTTATTTCTCATGTTACCTATGCAGCTGACAGCCATCACTGCTAAATTGGGCTTGTAGGTGAAAGAAACTTCTATAGAAATATTAGCATTTCACCTCTTGTTTTTCACTGGATCTCTTCACCTCCTCTAGGGTGGTTTGTTTCTGTCCTGCTCCATGTTTTTATGCTTCTTTCTCCTCTGTGCTTTATGATTATAATTTATTTGTAGTGCAATAGCATCCAGAGACCTTAATAAGGCAACAGAGCCCCATTGTGCTGGTCACTTGTATATAGAACTGGGTGATTATTTTATTTTGACAAATAGTAAATTTACCAAAAATGCATTTTTCAGGGCAAATTCAAGTTGACTTCAGTTTTGATCAAACAATTTTGCAGACTGAAATGTTTCATTCAACCCAATCAAAAATTTTCAGTTTTTCATTTTGGTGGGGAAAAAATGAAACAAAACAAAAAATTCTGTTTTTTGGTTTGAAAAATCAGTTGTTCACTCAGTTCTACTCAGATATACTAAAAGATGATCCCTGTCCCACAGGTGTTTGATGAGAGATAACAGCAATCACAGTAAGCCCACCGCCCAGCCATTGTCAAGTGTTTTGCAGGCATCCTGGCAGAAGAGAGTTTTAGGTAAGGTGAGTTCTGACATTTTTGTCATGGCCATGGTGAGTTTTCTCCCACTCCTTGCTGGGTCTGATCTTGAGGCACAATAAGTACCCACACTCGAATGCATCTTCTTTAAACCATCCCCCATCCCCTTAGGACAAGGTAACTGAGATATAAGGCACTCCTTCCATAGTGGTCTCTTAGTCTCTGATGAACCAGGAAGTGAAGGGCTGGACTCTGTTCTAAATCCCAGTGTGCTACCACTGGAAGTTTTGCAACATTAGGGAATTTTAGCAAAGGAAAAAGGAAAAGAAAAGACTGCCCAGGCATCTAGTGCAGAAAGACCACTGGTGGCTTCTGGCATTTTATCATTGTGTCACTAGAAGATGCTGGCAGCCTGTCTGCATGAGGGCTCCCACTGCAACCCAAATAGCAGTAGCATCTGTGGGAGTTTTTTGCTAAAATTCCCTTGTGTAGACAGGACCAGAATTATCAATGCCTCTTTTCTCTGTAGTCCCCTTGCACTTCTATTTCTCACAATACCATCTCTGCTCACCCCTACACCATCCAGGATCATGCTACACTTGCATATAGGACTGAAATTGCTGGTGGTCTTATCATGAATTTCAGTAGGCTTTGGAGCTGTCCCATAGCCTTCAGTAAAAAATGCAGATTAGCCAAAAAAAATTCCGAATCACTTGGTAGGAAAACAATGCCGCTTGACCGGATTATTTCACAGAAAACTTGAAATTGCTGAAGTTTTGCTCTCATGTCTGATGATTCAGTGTATTTAGGTAAGGTAGGAAAACTCTGCAGCCCATCATGAAAAAGAAAGGAGGAAATGAGGCAGTTAAGCTATTTCTCCTCATTTTACATAGTGTTCTGGATCCAGACTAATAAAGATACTGCATTTGTATGGCTGGATGTTGTAAAATACTTAGTTGCTTTACTAATGTGTGATGATTTTTCATCATCACTACCATTATCAAATATATGCAGACTTTACAATATATTGACATTACAAAACAGAGATAGGTGTGTGCCTGAAGTCTGGGAGCTACACGAACCTCAGTAAATCATCCATCAGTGTTTAAGGCACATTCTTTTCAGTCGATTGCTTTTCTTTAAACACTTCATTATGGTAGTTTCTTGATGAGCTAACAAACACAGCTCAACTAGAGGTAAAACTTGGACAATAATATAGTTGCAATTTATTTCAATACACAGGCTATTTTGATCAAGGACAATTTAAAAATCCCATGCACAGATTATTAAAACTCCTGACCTCTTCCAAATAGAACATCTGCAAAATTGGCATTAAGAACTATATCATCTTCCTAAAACGAGATTGGAATGTTACAAATACGATTGCTGATACTAATTTACTTATACATTTTTTTTAAAAACTAGTCTGCTTCCAGTTGCCAGAGGGATGAATTAGTCAATTGCATATTGTAGTGAGGTGGAGTGGCGTCCCACTGAGCCAAAGGGGAAGGCATCACTGAACCCTGGTGGGCGGAGCCAGGCTGTGCTTGCCCTCCCACCAGAAGTCAGAGGGTGGAACAGGAGTATAAAGGACGGGTCCTGGAGCTCAGCTGGGCTGCAGACGCTGAAGAAGCCTGATGTCTCCTGCCCACTCCTGAGCTGGGAGACTGCAGCAGACCACTGCGGGGCTACGGACTGGCCAGAGATGCTGGAGTCACCCATTGGGACTACCACAGGCCTTCTGTCCCAACAAACCAGAGGACCCCCTGCAGATCCAGGTACACCCTGAGGGGAGGGGAGGAAGTGGCCCAGGGACAGTTGGCCATAGTCTGGCTGCATTGCCGTTGGAGGCCCAGTCGGTGTGTTGCGGCTGGAATCCCTGCTGACCCAGTGGCAGACCATTCTGCTACTGTTAGGCCCTGGGCTGGAATGCCGTGGAGTCAGGTGAGCCTGCATCCCCCTATCCTTGCCACCTCACCCCGGGGGTGGCAGTTCCCCTTCTTTAGGCCAAGGAGCCTGCATTTGTTGGCTGATGACTGGAGCTAGGATGCCTGACCCTCTTGGGGACCTCCAGGCCTGGGCAATGGACTCTTTGCCACCCCGCCCTGACTAAGGGCTGGGCCTGATAACTGTTTGCTCCTCTGCCCTGATTGCAGGCTAGGGACCCCAAAGACTACTGCTGTGCCTGGACTGTTGGCCAGAACCACCAGCTGCGTGTTGCTCAGCTAATTCCCTAACTGTGGGCAAAGCCCAGCTATGTAGTGAGGCAGAGTAGCCTCCCACTGACCCAAAGGGGGAGGGACCACCACTAACCCACTACACACGTGCAAAAAATAAATAAATCAAGCACTTCTAAATTATGAAATAAAAGTAATCATATAACTTGCTAGATGGAGTGAAAGAATTTAACAGCATTAAATAGGTCAACTATTTGTATTTTGTATTTACTAAGGAGAGACAATAGCATCTCTATCGTTATGGTTGATGTGCCAGGACCCATTTAATATCTGATTTTGATTCTCTTTCTAATCGTTGCCCAGATCCACCACCCCAAAATTCTCATTTTTTCACATTCAGAGAGTTATTGGGGATGTAGATCACAGCATGCATTGCTGGCAGCATTTTACCACAGCTGAACACCTCGTGTTCTTGCCACTTGGGTTGAGAAACTTTCTGCAAAGACTGAGATTAGCATGGTTATGTAGCACTGTCTGGTCCCCTCAGACTTGGAGGCTGTCTTCTCATTTCAAAGTGGGACTGAATTAGTGCCTAGGCCTTGTACTGGCCCTCTGAACATACTAGGCGAATTTCACCTAGTATGAGTTGGCCTCAAAACTGAGCTCTAAGCCATGTCAGAATTCACATAACTTTACCCATTCTAAGGCTTGGCATAGCTGCTGATGAACTAGACCGTTCCCTCTCACTCACTAATATGCTGTTGGATGCCCAAATGACCTGAGGCTGTCCAGAGCAAATCCTCACCAGGCGCCCATTCCTAATCTTCCCAAGAACAGGGGCTATACTGATTCCAGCACTCCTTGGTCCAGCAGAATTGAACATTGACCGGGAATTACAATGGCATATTTGGAGGAGGAGGGGACTCAACATGGCTCCCCACAAGCCATAAGTCTTTAGAAGGCATTCAGCGTCACCTTGCATCCTGAGTTTGAGGGTTCTGACACCAGCTGTCTACCTGCATTTCCAGCCATCCACAACAGTCATGTGAAATTAAATTTAAACTTTCCTAAAGCTTAAAAACAAACCAGCCATTTGCCATGTATCTAATTTATCACAATTACCTGGGTTTGCAGCTGATTAGCATGGGGTCCAAAGTATCTTTAGGGATGGTGGATCCAAAGATCCTGTGCTTTGTTTTTAACTCAGAAGAAGCAGAGGGGGAAGGCTTCACTGCTCTACCGAAGTAAGTCCCACTACCTGGCACTTGTTAGAAATTCATAGAGAAAGGAACATTTTTATTTTTTTAAATCCCTAATTCTGGCCTGAGACTCCTAATTCCCATCTGTGACTCCAGCCTCAGGGTAGATGAGCTTTCCACCTCCAATATTTTAGAAGATACTCTTTTGGCTTCAGTGAGAGACCAATCTGAAAAGTTATCTCGGCACAGGTTTTTCTAATCAAGTGTGATATTTGCTGACAGTTTTTTCAGGGCTTTCTAGTAACTAATAAAAAACCCTGGAGTAGTTTGTCTGCTCATACATGTGCTTGGCTAGGGCAGCTCAGCATCTTTAAGAAGCACCAGTATTTTCTTCTTGTGCTGTCAGATATTACTGAAGAAATCTGTATTTGACTACGAACTTCTCCATTGCCCAGATTCTCCTTCTCCATCCTGCAGTGAAGTCATAGGACTGAATTCAGCCTTGCTGTAAACAGGCTCAGCTGCACGGACATCAATGGACCTCTAAGGCTGACTTTGCTCCCTAATCTTTATGCTCACTACATCAGCCTATTGCCAATGTAGTGTCTAAAATTTAGCATTATGACATCATTGCAGGAGAGGAGGTGGAGAGTGTGATATCAAAGCCTAGTTTAAAGGAGGTCACATGTCTCAGAGGATCATACAAAGGCAGTGGAGGGTTTTTACACTAAATAATGAGATTAAATCCCCTCCCCCCAAAAAGTGTGTTGGAGACCAATGTGTAAAGGTATTTAGACATCAATAGCTGCAGATAGGCATCTAGTGAGTTTTTCAGAAGTGCCAAAGCACCTAACTCCCATTGAAATCAGTAAGAGCTGGTCACATAGGCAGTTTTGAAAATCCCACTGGACACTTATCTGCATCTTTAGGCACGCAAATACCCTTTAAAAGTCTGGCCCGCCATGATTATTGTTCAGTGGCTATGGAAAGGGTTGGTAACCTCAGTCAGTTTCCCAGTGAGCAGATTGTCACATCACAAAGTCCTCCATCCAAACAGATACTAATTGGGAATCTCATAGGCAGTTTCAGCAATAGAGTCAAGGACTAAATGAATTTGGAGACAATTATATGCATGAATTCTCATTGAAGTCTAACTATGGTTTGGAACGTTATAGATCACACTGGTTTAGTGAGGAGGACAATTTCTGACATGAAAGAGCACTATTTTTTTCTAAAACCTATTACTGCAAAATGACTTGTCTGATATATTTCACATTTTCTTTTTCAGAATAAAAAAAAAGGTCTCCTCTGGTCTCAAATGATCCATAGAAATTTCAGGCTAATAGGAATGTTTTTGTTTGTTTTGAGAATGAAAGAGAGAGATCAGGATTGGGCTTACCACAGTACTATCTTTCCACCTTCACCAGAGAGTCACTGCTAGGATCTGATCATGCCTGAACTGTTTTGTCTCATTTCCACTGTCATGTGTCAAGAGCAATGTTAGCACTCTATAAATAATAAATTATAATAACGATGGCTGTGGATGACATGGTGTCAGCTTCTCAGCGCATGCTCTTTAAAATAGATATAATTTTATAACAAACATTTAATATAATGAATATGCATTAGTTCATTTATCTGGAAAGGAACATGGGTCCACTGCAAGCTGCTCTAGAAACTTGTCTCGTCAGTGGTATGTGTCCACCAGACTTTGTGCCTTGGTGGTCAGCTCCCTGTCACTTTTCTGGCTGGAAGGACTTGAATGGCTCCTGCTCTCTGTGTCTGTTAATGAGCAATCTCCACCATGCTCTATCTTATTTAATCTGCCTATTTCAGGCATTAATAGGATGCTCAGTGCCAAAGTATGTAAGTGTCAAGTACCGTTGGAGAAGAAAGGGCAGTGAGGAGGAGTCATGTTGATGTCTGCACCTCTCCCTAGCGCCTTGTAGCTTCCCACAGTGAAAAGGAGGTGTGGTACAGAATGTACTGATATGTCTCCTCACCAATCTGAGCATGTAAAAGGGAAATAATAGGAAAGAAAAATGTTAACACTCTCCCAAGGAATCATTTTAAACAAATGAATGAAAAAAACCAAAGGAGAAAACAACAACTTGACAAGAAACTTTTCTTTGTACAAGCCTGTGTCATCAAAAGTTCATATTCATTACCTGGGACTTGATTCTGACATATTTCAGATGTGGGTTAATGTATTTGAAGAATAGAGATTAATATTTCTAGTGCAACATAGTCTCAGTATTGCAGACACTACAAGGGAAATCTGTTTCTGCGCTATTCATCATGTAATATTCTGAGCTGATTGTTCTCAGTGGCAACCAATGTGGTTGTGATTTGAAAGATGTTTAAATGAAATTGTTCTTTTCAGTGCTTTAATCCAAGGACCTTTCTGGTGATCATCCAGGTAGAAGTTTCAGGTTCTAGTAAGTTTCCAAAAGAAAAGGAAATAATCCCAGTTTCCTGGCCCAGGTTCTTTCTCTCTCACTAAATCGGAGTCTAATGTAAAAGGCTACATGAGCCAGTGTCAAATGCATAATGTTTGTGACCCTGCTAGCCTACAAAGTCACTGCAGTGCCAGTATCTAACTCTTGTTGCTTTGTAAAGCAGTTATACTAGATGTTAAGGGACACATTCTTCGCATGGACGTGCGCGCACACTTCAAGTCAATGACTCCCTCAAGCACTGGCTAATAGATTTTTGCTCTGCTGCCGAGTCCTATAAACTAATTTTATGGGCCTGATTCACCACTGTGTTACACCAGTTTTATGCCCTTGTGTCACAGTTACAGGATAAGTTGAGCATTAGGGTACATGTAAACAGCAGCTGGGAGATGTAACTCTCAGTTCAGGTAAATGTGCATGCACTAGCTTTGCTCAAGCTAGTGCAGAAAAATAGCACTGCAACCACAGCAGCATGGGGGTGGCTCAGGCTACCCACCCCTGTACATATCCAGGGGTTAGATGGGACTGTACTTGGGTGGCTAGTCTGAGCCGCTACCAGTCCCACCATGACCACACTGTTATTTTAGGTGCTAGCTTGAGCAAAGCTAGCGCCCAAGCTAGGAATCACAACTCCTACCTGCTGTGTAGATGTGCTTTTAGACCCCTTTGCAGTCCTTCTTAAGTGCCTTTCTCGGGGACTGCTTTGCTTCCTTCATTTTTCTTGAGGGGGAACCCTGCTGTTCAACCACGCAGACTAGCTCTATGGGTTGCAGCCTCCCTGTGTTAACAAACACAAGAGGCCCAACTATATTTGGTACCTGTAAGAAACTTCCCTCTGAGAGCTTGTGGCCAGCTGCTGATTAAAGTGACCCAAACCAGGTTCTTAAAACCATTGTTTATTGACCCAAAGGTACATAGCAATCAGAGATAATGGTTGCTCTGTTTTAAAATAAAATAATAAGCGCGCACACACACAAATAACTAAATAGGTATAGGATGGTCAAACAATGATTTAAGGGAATTGGAAAGCATGATTTATCAAATCTATTTATGTAGCCTGCATATTGTGCTGGTCTGCAAATATCAAAAGGGTTTAAACAACAAGGAGCATGAGGAATAGTTTAGGGAGGGTATAAGAGGAAATGAGAAGACATTTAAGCAAAGAAGAATTTAGAAGGAATGTCAAGGAAAGATTAATAATGATGAGATTTACTAGATTGAGAAATAATCTCTCAAGAGAAGTACTAAAAGCCCCCTGGCTTTAATGATTTAAAAGTAGACTTGGACAGAGCATTAGATGATATTATGTAGGGAACAATCCAGCTCTGGCAAGGTACCAGACAGGCTAGATGACCTAACTGGTCTTTTCTATCTGATTTCCATGATTCTGTTAGCAAGTGCTCCGCTATTACTGTCTATAGCCTATAGAGAAATCAGCCTCACAAAAGAGAGAATCCAGATGTTAGGGGGCTTATTTCTTCACCCTCTCACTTCCCTGGTCCTTCTCGCATGAACAGAGAGCAACAATACCCGAAGTCCAAAGGTGCAAACAATTTGATGTTTATTGGGGTGAACTTCCAGCAAGCATGATTCCAGTTTCCTTCCTTAGTGTCCCCTTCCCAGCTCTGACACCACCGAGCCTTGCCTGTGACCCTGTTCCTGTTCCCATTCCCCCCTTAGCAAAACGTGATCCCAATTCTCCCACCCACAGTCCCTGTTCCCATGCCCCCCACCCACTTACTTCCTGATTGACTGCAGACTATACAGTAAAACTTGAGTTCTGCTTAGCTATACCTTAACCAATCATTTTACTGAAATTTAACTAACCAATCCTAACATACTGTAACATGGTTATTTAACCAATTATATCCCACCACTTTAATTGGTAAACACCCAACAAAATTAATTATACAGCAGATAGAAACAATCACAGAACCAGACACAGATTATACAGACAAACAATAGAGAAGTGGAGACTACAGTGACAGAACAATACAGAAATGAGGATTTCACACCCCAGCTATTGATAAATGAGTTTTTGCCAGACAGGATGCTATTAAACTAGGTTTCTTTTTACATCTTCTAGGATCTTCCCTTTCTCTGGCGGTGATAGGAATATCAGGACAGGATTGTATTCCTAACAGCCCAATAGCACCTTATTTCAGTGTGACTAGTTTGGAATGTGAGGATGTGACCATACACTTCCCAGTTTATGGCTGCCTCTGCTGCTTAGCTGAAGGCCTTAGCCTAAGAAGCAGGCCTCAGACTGTCACAGTAAGAGAAGGCCCTTACACTGGCAGACAGTGATTTTGATTCTTTCTTTTATACCTCTATAACTAGCTGAGTGATAAGAATACACCTAAATTTTTAAAGTATAGGCCTTTGCAGACAGGCCTGAGCTACAACAGCAAGCATTAGATCCTTCCTTATATTTCTTATAGTTTTGTCTTTGTTTTAGTATATTTATTTTTAATACTCTAGTGGGACAAGGCCAAAGGCTAGAATACTATCTCTCACAATTTAGGAGCTGTGAATACAATTAGAAATGGTGAGATTCCTAGAACTATATCCAGATTATACTTTAACCTTAAGCTAAAAGAAGCTGCTGCTAAAATGTCCTTAAGTGCCTCGTTACTATCAAATGTCTGTGCACCGAACTCCTCTCCATTGGATACTGATTCTAGGTTTCCTTTTAGTTCTGCTAAATCAAAGTCTACAAAGGTGAAATGCAAGTATCTGCATTCATTTTATGCACCACCTCCCAATGAATGCATGAATAGCTAAATAAAGATACAAAATAAGAGTGTTTTAATTAGATTTAAACACACTGAGGATTGATATATTATTTTTATATTATGTTAGGTTCTCACCTTATTTATTATAAATAACACTAATAAGGGATTGGATGGCTCAGAGAATAAATGTTGGGATATGCAGGCTGTAGGCCTTTCTGGAGCCTTAAGCATAACTAGCAAAGTGAACCACAGTAGGCCTGGCCTTGGCAGAACAGTAACACACCAGGTATTGGATAACCAAATAAGCACATTCCTGGCCAGAGAGGATGGTGTAAGAACACTCAGAGTTCTCAAGTAACTACATAAACAAATTGCCAAGAGATTGTACAGGAACACACGGATCCCTCGTAAGATAAGGATGGAATGATAGGATAATGGATGAGGATGTTTTGTTCAAACTAGCAGGTATCAGGCATAAGGGTGGTAACTAACAACATCTGGAATGTAATACAGAACTTCTTTATATCAATGTATAAAAGGCGATGTCAAAGAGGGGCATCTTTGTATCAGCCGAGTGGACAGCATCATGTTATGTTGTCTAAACCTTTACCTTGTCACAGGCATACACGTGATAGTATCCCTGTGCCCTGCTGACAATAAACGTGGCTGAGCGCTTTCACCACTGAACCAAGCCTGTGGTCTTTCTTTGTGAATAACATTGAGGTCTGCTGAATCAGCACGCTGCACTGCCTGTTCATGCAGCTAATATCCAAGAACAGCAGCACTAGCAGCATTAACAACTCTGCAGCACCAGCCACGCTCTGCAGCACTCACAGCAGAGCCTTTCATGTGAAAGGCTCTGATCTTGTTTAGAACCAGGTGAGTACTGGTTGAAAATAATAGTTAAACATATAATAGTTATTTTGTGACCTATGTGAAAAGAGTTGGTTGTCTCAGGTCATTTCCTAACTTATAGCTCTCAATATCACACACAACTGGGCATAACTTGCCTTCAGACAGGCAGAGATGACACCTAAACACTACACATTAGAAATGGCTAAAATAGATTGATCCATTTGTTTTACGGAGAAACGGGATTAAATTCTCCTCTCAGAATACCTCCTGGAGGTGGTACATCCACATCACCACTGAGTCAAGCTTGCATTTGGGGTAAGTCTGAACTACTGCTATCCTGTTTGGGGATCAAGAACATCACTGTCTGGGGTAAGTCCCAAGAAAGAAAAACACTTTAATATTGGTCTTTTACCCCAGTTTTATGCAGTTTAAGGATTAACTAACTGCCACAGGAATACTGCTACCTTGGGGGTTTAAGATGGCAATCATTTTGATATACAGTTGTCATTGGGAGGTTAAGGCAAACATGTGCCAGCCCTCGGTGGTGTGTGCAAAGAACAGGGGAGGTGTAAGAACCCTTTCCTTCCTTGTGCTCCCGTGCTATATATAATCATAGAAATGTCTGGCTGGAAGGGACCTCAAGAGGGCATCTTGTCCCCCCCGTGCAGTGGCAGGACCAAGTAAACCTAGACCAGGGGTCGGCAACCTCTGGCACGCAGCTCACCAGGGTAAACACCCTGGCGGGCCGGGCCAGTTTGTTTACCTGCCGCGTCTGCAGGTTCAGCCAATTGCGGCTCCCACTGGCCACGGTTCACTGCTTTGGGCCAATGGGGGCAGCAGGAAGCCACGGCCAGCACATCCCTCGGCCCCCGCCGCTTCCCGCTGCCCCCATTGGCCTGGAGCAGCGAACCGCGGCTAGTGGGAACTGCGATCAGCCAAACCTGTGGACGCAGCAGGTAAACAAACTGGCCCAGCCCACTAGGGTGCTTACCCTGGCGAGCTGCATGCCAGAGGTTGCTGACCCCAGACCTAGACCATCCCTGACAGATGTTTGTCTAAACTATTCTTAAAAACCTCCAATGACAAGGATTCCACAGCCTCCTTTGGACACCTGTTCCAGAGCTAAACTATCCTTATAGTTAAAAAGTGTTTCCTAATATCTAAACAAAAATCTCCCTCGCTGCAGATTAAGCCAATTCCTTCTTGTCCAACTTTCAGTGAACATGGAGAACAATTGATCACTGTCCTCATTGTGACAGCCCTTAATAGATCTGAAGACTGTTATCAGGTCCTCCCCCCAGTCTTCTTTTCTCATAAGAACATAAGAATGGCCGTACCGGGTCAGACCAAAGGTCCATCTAGCCCAGTATCTGTCTACCGACAGTGGCCAATGCCAAGTGCCCCAGAGGGAGTGAACCTAACAGGCAATGATCAAGTGATCTCTCTCCTGCCATCCATCTCCATCCTCTGACGAACAGAGGCCAGGGACACCATTCTTACCCATCCTAGCTAATAGCCATTTATGGACTTAGCCACCATGAATTTATCCAGTCCCCTTTTAAACATTGTTATAGTCCTATGTTCTCAAAACATACCCAGTTTTTTAATCTTTCCTCAAACATCAGGTGTTCAAAATACTATATCATTTTTGTTGCTGTCCTCTGGACTCTCTCCAATTTATCCACATCTTTCCTAAAATGTGGAGCACAGAACTGGACACAGTACTCCATCTGAGGCCTCAGAAGTGCTGAGTAAAACAGGACAATTTCCTCCCAAGTCTTATATACAGCACTCCTGTTAGTACATCCCAGAATATTAGCCTTTTCCACAACTGCATCTCATTGTTGACTCTTGTTCAATTTGTGATCCACTATAACGCCCAGATACTTTTCAGCAGTATTACTGCCTAGCCAGTCTATTCCCCCCATTTTACAGTTGTGCATTTGATTTTTTTATTTCCTAGGTGTAGTTCTTTGCACTTGTCTTTATGGAATTTCATCTTGTTGCTTTCAGATCAATCTTTCAGTTTATCCAGGACATTTTGAATTCTAATGCAGTCCTAGCAATCCCTCCCAGCCTCATGCCATTTGAAATTTTGTAAGCATACTGTCCACTCCATTATCCATAAACAAAAATATTGAATAGTACTGGACCGAGGACAGAGTCCTGTGATATCCTACTTGATAAGTCCCCCTTCCCAGTTAGACAGTGAATCTTTGATAACTACTCTTTGAATAGTTTTTCAACCAATTCTGCACCCAACTTATAGTAAGAACATAAGAACATAAGAAAGGCCGTACCGGGTCAGACCAAAGGTCCATCTAGCCCAGTATCTGTCTACCGACAGTGGCCAATGCCAGGTGCCCCCAGAGGGAGTGAACCTAACAGGCAATGATCAAGTGATCTCTCTCCTGCCATCCATCTCCATCCTCTGACAAACAGAGGCTAGGGACACCATTCTTACCCATCCTGGCTAATAGCCATTTATGGACTTAGCCACCATAAATTTATCCAGTCCCCTTTTAAACATTGTTATAGTCCTAGCCTTCACAACCTCCTCAGGTAAGGAGTTCCACAAGTTGACTGTGCGCTGCGTGAAGAACTTCCTTTTATTTGTTTTAAACCTGCTGCCTATTAATTTCATTTGGTGACCCCTAGTTCTTGTATTATGGGAATAAGTAAATAACTTTTCCTTATCCACTTTCTCAACATCACTCATGATTTTATATACCTCTATCATGTCCCCCCTTAGTCTTCTCTTTTCCAAGCTGAAGAGTCCTAGCCTCTTTAATCTTTCCTCATATGGGACCCTCTCTAAACTCCTAATCATTTTAGTTGCCCTTTTCTGAACCTTTTCTAGTGCTAGAATATCTTTTTTGAGGTGAGGAGACCACATCTGTACACAGTATTCGAGATGTGGGCGTACCATGGATTTATATAAGGGCAATAATATATTCTCAGTCTTATTCTCTATCCCCTTTTTAATGATTCCTAACATCCTGTTTGCTTTTTTGACCGCCTCTGCACACTGCGTGGACATCTTCAGAGAACTATCCACGATGACGCCAAGATCTTTTTCCTGACTCGTTGTAGCTAAATTAGCCCCCATCATGTTGTATGTATAGTTGGGGTTATTTTTTCCAATGTGCATTACTTTACATTTATCCACATTAAATTTCATTTGCCATTTTGTTGCCCAATCACTTAGTTTTGTGAGATCTTTTTGAAGTTCTTCACAATCTGCTTTGGTCTTAACTATCTTGAGTAGTTTAGTATCATCTGCAAACTTTGCCACCTCACTGTTTACCCCTTTCTCCAGATCATTTATGAATAAATTGAATAGGATTGGTCCTAGGACTGACCCTTGGGGAACACCACTAGTTACCCCTCTCCATTCTGAGAATTTACCATTAATTCCTACCCTTTGTTCCCTGTCCTTTAACCAGTACTCAATCCATGAAAGGACCTTCCCTTTTATCCCATGACAGCTTAATTTACGTAAGAGCCTTTGGTGAGGGACCTTGTCAAAGGCTTTCTGGAAATCTAAGTACACTATGTCCACCGGATCCCCCTTGTCCACATGTTTGTTGACACCTTCAAAGAACTCTAATAGATTAGTAAGACACGATTTCCCTTTACAGAAACCATGTTGACTATTGCTCAACAGTTTATGTTTTTCTATGTGTCTGACAATTTTATTCTTTACTATTGTTTCAACTAATTTGCTCGGTACCGACGTTAGACTTACCGGTCTGTAATTGCCGGGATCACCCCTAGAGCCCTTTTTAAATATTGGCATTACGTTAGCTAACTTCCAGTCATTGGGTACTGAAGCCGATTTAAAGGACAGGTTACAAACCTTCATTAATAGTTCCGCAACTTCACATTTGAGTTCTTTCAGAACTCTTGGGTGAATGCCATCTGGTCCCGGTGACTTGTTAATGTTGAGTTTATCAATTAATTCCAAAACCTCCCCTAGTGACACTTCAATCTGTGACAGTTCCTCAGATTTGTCACCTACAAAAGCCAGCTTAGGTTTGGGAATCTCCCTAACATCCTCAGCCGTGAAGACTGAAGCAAAGAATCCATTTAGTTTCTCTGCAATGACTTTATCGTCTTTAAGCGCTCCTTTTATATTTTGATCATCAAGGGGCCCCACTGGTTGTTTAGCAGGCTTCCTGCTTCTGATGTACTTAAAAAACATTTTGTTATTACCTTTGGAGTTTTTGGCTAGCCGTTCTTCAAACTCCTCTTTGGCTTTTCTTATTACACTCTTGCACTTAAGTTGGCAGCGTTTGTGCTCCTTTCTATTTGCCTCACTAGGATTTGACTTCCACTTTTTAAAGGAAGTCTTTTTATCTCTCACTGCTTCTTTTACATGGTTGTTAAGCCACGGTGGCTCTTTTTTAGTTCTTTTACTGTTTTTCTTAATTTGGGGTATACATTGAAGTTGGGCCTCTATTAAGGTGTCTTTAAAAAAGGCCCATGCAACTTGCAGGGATTTCACTTTAGTCACTGTACCTTTTAACTTTTGTCTAACTAACCCCCTCATTTTTGTATAGTTCCCCCTTTTGAAATTAAATGCCACAGTGTTGGGCAGTTGAGGTGTTCTTCCCACCACAGGGATGTTGAATGCTATTGTATTATGGTCACTATTTCCAAGCGGTCCTGCTATAGTTACCTCTTGGACCAGCTCCTGCGCTCCACTCAGGATTAAATCTAGAGTTGCCTCTCCCCTTGTGGGTTCCCGTACCAGCTGCTCCATGAAGCAGTCATTTAAAGTATCGAGAAATTTTATCTCTGCATTTTGTCCTGAAGTGAAATGTTCCCAGTCATAATGGGGATAATTGAAATCCCCCACTATTATTGGGTTCTTAATTTTGATAGCCTCTCTAATTTCCCTTAGCATTTCATCATCACTATTACTGTCCTGGTCAGGTGGTCGATAATAGATCCCTAATGTTATATTTTTACTAGAGCATGAAATTTCTATCCATAGAGACTCTATGGAACATGTGGATTCACTTAAGATTTTTACTTCATTTGAATCTACACTTTCTTTCACATATAGTGCCACTCCTCCCCCTGCACGACCTGTTCTGTCCTTCCGATATATTTTGTACCCCGGAATGATTGTGTCCCATTGATTGCTCTCAGTCCACCAGGTTTCTGTGATGCCTATCTATATCCTCCTTTATCACAAGGCACTCTAATTCACCCATCTTATTATTTAGACTTCTGGCATTTGTGTACAAGCACTTTAAAAACTTGTCCCTGTTTATTAGCCTGCCTTTTTCTGATGTGCCAGATTCTTTTTTATGTGACTGTTTATCATCTGATCCGGCCCTTACATTATACTTTTCAGTCCTCTGCTCCTGACTATAACCTGGAGATTCTCTATCATCAGACTCTCCCCTAAGAGAAGTCTGTGTCCGATCCACACGCTCCTCTGCAGCAGTCGGCTTTCCCCCATCTCCTAGTTTAAAAACTGCTCTACAACCTTTTTAATGTTTAGTGCCAGCAGTCTGGTTCCACTTTGGTTTAGGTGGAGCCCATCTCTCCTGTATAGGCTCCTCCCATCCCAGAAGTTTCCCCAGTTCCTAATGAACGTGAACCCCTCCTCTCTACACCATCGTCTCATCCACGCATTGAGAGTCTGAAGCTCTTCCTGCCTACCTGGCCCTGCGCGTGGAACTGGGACCATTTCTGAAAATGCCACCATAGATGTCCTGGATTTCAGTCTCTTCCCTAGCAGCCTAAATTTGGCTTCCAGGACATCTCTCCTACCCTTCCCTATGTCATTGGTACCTACATGTACCACGACCACCGGCTCCTCCCCAGCACTACACATAAGTCTATCTAGATGCCTCGAGAGATCTGCAACCTTCGCACAAGGCAGGCAAGTCACCATACGGTTCTCCCAGTCATCACAAACCCAGCTATCTATGTTTCTAATAATCGAATATCCCATTACTAACACCTGCCTTTTCCTAGAAACTGGAGTTCCCTCCCCCGGAGAGGTAACCTCAGTGAGAGAGGCAACCCCAGCACCATCTGGAAGGAGGGTCCCGACTACGGGAAGGTTTCCCTCTGCTCCCATTGACTGCTCTACTTCCCTGGGCCGTTCTTCCTCCTCAACAGCACAGGAGCTGTCTGAGCGGAGGTGGGACAATTCTACAGTGTCCCGGAAAGCCTCATCAACATACCTCTCTGCCTCTCTTAGCTCCTCCAGTTCCGCCACCCTGGCCTCCAAAGTCCGTACATGGTCTCTGAGGGCCAGGAGCTCCTTGCACCGACTGCACACATACGCCACCCGCCCACAGGGAAGTTAATCATACATGCAACACTCAGTGCAATAAGCTGGATAGCCCCCACTCTGCTGCTGGGCTTCTGCCTGCATTGTCACCTAGTTAGTGGAAGGGTGGTTTACAGAAAGGAGTTTTGGAATGTGGTTCGGTTTACAGGTTTTAGAGTTTTAGGGGGGGGCCACGGGGAAGGGGTTACGGCCGGCGAGGGACTCCCACTCCCTTCCCAACTCCCTTGCGAAACTCCCTGTTAGCAGCCCCTGGTCGCAAAGCTCCCTGGTCGCTTGTGCGTGGCTTTATAAAGCCCTGGCCTGAGTGAATGCCCCGCCCACTGATTAAGGCTCAGCCAATTGCCAGAGGCTTCGAGCTTTCAAACCTGCCTCCAACTGCCAGCCAGAGCAGTAATTTCATCTAGACCATATTTTCCTAGTTTGCTTATGAGAATGTCATGTGGGACTGTGACAAAAGCCTTACTAGGGTGACCACCCATCCCTTATTTTAAGAGATGTCCCTTGACTATTTTAAATATTTAATCAAAGCTTATGATAATTTCATTGTATACTTGAGCACAGCAGAATTGTAAACTTGAGAGAAAAACTACATATTATGCTAAGGGAAATAGTAAAATAAAGCATTGTCCCTTATTTTTCATGTGCTTCCCCCTTATTGCCATCCAACAAAGGTGGTCACTCTAGGCCTTACTAAAATCAAGATATACCATGTCTAGAGCTTCCCCACATTCACTAGGGCAGTATGCCTATCAAAGAAGGAAATTAGGTTGGGTCACAGAAACCCCCTTGGGATTGCCACTTGACATGCTAAGACTACCGCTGGGCCTGTTTTCCCTGCCAGCTTTGGACTTCAGTACCTGTCTTGTTGAGCCAGACACGCTAGGTTGCTGCCAACACAGACCCAGTCTGAACCACGTCCCCAAAAGCTGCAGACTTGACTGAAAACAGCTTGTGAAGTGATGCTCTCATTAGCACCCAGACACCCAACTCTCAATGGGATCCAAACCCCAAATAAATCAGTTTTACTTTGTATAAAGCATTTAAAGGGTAAACTTATAAATTTTCTGCCCTCTATAACACTGACAGAAAGTTATGCACAGCTGTTTGCTCTCCCAGGAATTACTTACTTACTCTGGGTTAATTTATAAGCAAAAGTGATTTTATTAAATATAAAAAGTAGGATTTAAGTGATTCCAAGTAATAGCAGACCGAACAAAGTAAGTTACCAAGCAAAATAAAACAAAAACACGCGAGTCTAAGCCAAATACATTAAGAAACTGATTACAGATAAAGCTCACCCTCAGAGATGTTCCAATAAGCTTCTTTCACAGACTAGACTCCTTTCTAGTCTGGGCTCAATCCTTTCCCCTGGTACAGTCCTTATTCCAGCTCAGGTGGTAGCTAGGGGATTTCTCATGACTGCAGCCTCCTTTGTTCTGTTCCACCCCCTTACATAGCTTTGGCACAAGGTGGGAATCTTTCGTCTTTCTGGGTGTCGTTCCTCCTCCCCCGCCACACACACACACTTCTAAGTGGAAAAATCCCAGGTTTAAGATGGATTCCAGTAACAGGTGAAACGGTCACATGTCCTGTGAGACCCCCAAGCCTTCGTTCTTCCTGGCCTGACTCACAGGAAGGCTTGCAAGTAAACAGACCATTTACAACCAATTGTCCTGGTTAATGAGAGCCATCAAGATCCCAAATCACCATTAATGGCCCAAACTTTGCATAAATTACGATAGGACCTCAGAGTTATATTTCATATTTCTAGTTTCTGATACAAGAATGATACACTTAGTAGATTATAAGCTTTGTAATGATACCTTACAAGAGACCTTTTGCACAAAGCATATTTCAATTACATTGTATTTACACTCATTAGCATATTTTCATAAAATCATATGGAGTGCAACGTCACAGGCATGATTTGTATTTGACAAATCCATGTTGGCTATTACTTATTACCCTATTATCCTCCATGTGCTTGCAAATTGATTGATTAATAATTTATTCCCTTATCTTTCCAGATATCAAAGTTTGGCTGACTGGTCCACAATTCCCTGGGTCCTCTTTGCTCCCCATTTAAAAGATTGGTTTTGCCCTTCTCCAGTTCTCTGTTTCTGAGATTTCTTCAGCTAGCTCCTAATTACACTAGGGTGAATTTCATCAGATCTTGCCAACTTGAACACATCAAATATATTATTTAAATAGTCTTGAACCTTTTCTTTCCTTATTTTGGCTTGCGTTCCTTCCCTGTTGTTGATATTAATTGTGTTAATGAAACGATAACAATTTACCATTTTATGAAGACTATAGCAAAAAACCACAAAATCCTAAAATGGCAATCCCCCTGGTTCCTTCTTCTACTCTCTGAAACAAAAAGTTGTCCTAAATACATCTCAAGAATTTAATTATTTTTCAACTTATCTCTGGGTCATTAAAGTCCCTGTTAGTACCAGGTGTTGTGTTTTGGATATTTCTATTATTTGTTCTAGAAATGCCTCATCCACCTCCAGCTCCTGACTTGGTGGTCTATAATAGATACATGACATTGCTTCTGTTTCTTTTCCTTTTATCACACCTCCTTCTGGACATCAGAACAACTGTATACATTCTTGTACAATGCAACACCTCCTCCCTTTTCCCCCTGCCTGTCCTTCCTGAACAAGCTATACCCCTTGTGACGTTATTGATATAAATTGGGACCATATAGAACATGGGTTGCAACCAAGGTCCTGTAGTGGCACCAAATCTTAAGTAAAGGGGGTCATATAAGGTGTCTAAGACCAGGTTCTGGGTTGCTGGTTATAATTATGCTGTCTGTATGTCTGTGTATCATTTTGTAGTTGAAGTTATAAGTATTGGCTCTGTACTGTCTGTATTTTGTATTATGCTCTGCTTCTGGGAAATATCCCAGACAAGCTGGTGTTAGCCCTGCCTAGCTGGCTTGATGGCCCATTAAGGACCATCAGCTATACAATTGACCCATGGAGAGAAGGCAGACACGCCTTGTGACTCAGCAAAGTATGCAGAGACTTGTCCATGTGACTGCAGACTCCATTTTGCTGTAATTTTCCACAGTGAGGACAAAGAGATTCTTACACCTGGAAAAGTCTATATAAGGCTGATGCATCATCTCCATCTTGTCTTCAATCCTGCTTCTGACCTCTGGAGGGACTTTGCTACAAACTGAAGCTCTACACAAGGGACTGTGACCCATCCCAGCGGGGGATGTATTCCAGAGACTTAATTTGAACCTGCAGTTTACTCCATCACTGCTGCAAGCCTGAACTAAGAACTTTGCCATTACTGTATGTAATTGATTCCATTTAACCAATTCTACCTCTCATCTCTACCTTTTTCCCTTTGTAAATAAACCTTTAGATTTTAAGTATCAGAGTGGTAGCCGTGTTAGTCTGGTTCTGTAGAAGCAGCAAAGAATCCTGTGGCACCTTATAGACTAACAGACGTTTTGTAGCATGAGCTTTCGTGGGTGAATACCCACTTCTTCATCTGAAGAAGTGGGTATTCACCCACGAAAGCTCATGCTGCAAAACGTCTGTTAGTCTATAAGGTGCCACAGGATTCTTTGCTGCTTCTTTAGATTTTAGATTCTAAAGGATTGGCAACAGCGTGATTTGTGGGTAAGATCTGATGTGTATATTGACCTGGGTCTGGGGCTTGGTCCTTTGGGATCGAGAGAACCTTTTTCTTTTATTGGGATGTTGGTTTTCATAACCATTCATCCCCAGGACGAGTGCACTGGTGGTGATGCTGGGAGACTGGAGTGTCTAAGGAAATTGCTTGTGTGACTTGTGGTTAGCCAGTGGGGTGAGACCAAAGTCCTTTTTGTCTGGCTGGTTTGGTTTGCCTTAGAGGTGGAAAAACCCCAGCCTAGGGCTGTGACTGCCCAGTTTAAGCAATTGGTCCTGATTTGGCACTCTCAGTTGGGTCCCACCAGAATCGCTCCGTCACACCCCTCTATACCATAGTCCAGTCACGAGATTTAACCCACCAAGTCTCTGTGATGACAATTGTGTCATAACTTAACTTATATACTAATACTTCCAGTTCTTCTTCTTTATTCCCCATACTCCTTGCATTTGTGTATAGACATTTAAGATATTGAGCCAATTCCCCTACTATTACCCTTCTTTTTGCTCCTATGACCCTATTGTAATTTTCCATTTCTCCCTCCCCCTACCATTTAGTCCTCTGTTAAGGTCTCCTTTTTTATACCTGCCTGTTGGTTTTTGTCACCTGCCCCTTTTGCACCTAGTTTAAAGCCATCCTTATTAAGTTGGTGAGTCGGTGTGCAAAGATGCTCTTCACCTTCTTGGTCAAGTGGCCCTCATCTCTTCTCAGCAGTCCTCCTTCAATGAACAGCATCTCACAATCAAGAAAGCCAAAGCCCTCCAATCAACACCATCTGCACATTGGCCAGTGAGACTGATGAGCCTCAGGAAACTTTCTGTAATGTTGCCGGATGCAAGCTGCTGGTGGGCAGCACACCTCCCAGGATAGCATGCCAGGAAGGCAGATGGATGCCTCCATCCCTCTCAGAAGAGAGTCCCTGACCACTGCCACCCTACATCTCCTCCTCTTGGGTTTGGTGGCCAGGAGTCTCCCAGGCTTGGGGACAGGTAATTCTCCTCCTCAGCCATTTCAGTCTTCTCTTGTCCTCATGTTATCAGTATGGCATACTGGTTTCTGACCACCTTGGATGGGGGTTCTGGGTAAGGTATGCAGAGGTGGCGTCATGGCCATAATGGGCAGTACATCTGGACAGTGGTAGAGGGACATGTTCATAGTGTTCACTTCTGTACCACTCCTACCACAGGGCTGGGTAATAACAGGTATAACAGAGTCCTGCAGCTGAAAGTAAAGGGGAAATTTTAGCTATATAGAAAGTACATAATGAAAGTTGGAATTTGAATGGGATAGCCCCTATTTGGAATGGTCTAGATATTACCTAGTCCTGACATGAGAGCAGAGGACTGGACTAGATGACCTCTCAAGGCCCCTTTCAGTTCTGATTCTACCACTATCAATGGCCATGAGGTCTTTAATGTCATTGAGTGATTGGGGCCTTACTTTTACCTCCATGTCCTTTATCCAGGTACTCTCATATAGTCCTTGTACCCGTACCCTATGTATTTTCACCTCTGTGTACTTTCTAGACTGTGACTTTGATTTGCTAGCAATTTACCTCACAGTAAAGAGAAGAAGAAAGTGAGTGACAGTCATTAAATTTTCTATGGGCCTTATGGGCAAAAACACCTGCAGAGCCATCATGAGCTGCTTGTTAGTGAATTCATTAAATGTGGAGCCTGTGCCTCAGTCTCTTTTCCACTTTGCAAATTGCTTATGATCATTTGCAGCCTCTACTAATAGTCTCCTGCAAGCTGCTCTATTTCATCCAAATGCCTACTTCTGGTTTTTTTTTGAGGCTCATCAAAGCCTACAGATTTTCCATGACTACCTCATGGTCCCTCATTTACAAGAATAAATTGTTTCAAATGTCAGCTCAAAAGAATTCTGGGTACCAAGGACTAGTTTAAGAAGCTGGAATTTTCTCATAAACATTGGAACAAGTTTGAGCAGAATAATTACAACTCAATTTACCACTCTTTTGTATCATTTAATAGATTTCATTTGACACATACTGGTGTACTAGAGTGTTGAACTAGGCTACTGGCAGTGCAAATTCTTTTCTTGTCTGTTGTTTTGTGAATAGTAACAAACATTTTGCACATAGTGTTGCTTAAAACACCTTAGTTTAATGACTACAGGGGTAGGCAACCTGTGGCATGGGTGCCAAAGGCGGAAGGTAAGCTGATTTTCAGTGGCACTCACACTGCCCAGGTTCTGGCCACCAGTCCGGGGGGCTCTGCATTTTAATTGAATTTTAAATGAAGCTTCTTAAACATTTTAAAAGCCTTATTTACTTTACATACAACAATAGTTTAGTTCTATATTATAGACATAGAAAGAGACCTTCTAAAAACATTAAAATGTATTACTGGCATGTGGAACCTTAAATTAGAGTGAATAAATAAAGACTCGTCACACCATTTCTGAAAGGTTGCCGACTCCTGTAGAACTTTAGCAAACCTCTGATGTATATGTTACAGACTGTACAGTAATTGTTACAAATTTTAACAATTAAAAAATTATTATCAGTGTTTGTTAAACAATGGCCTAGAGCCAGAAAGTATGGATTTGAATGGATTTGAGCAAGGTGAATTTCAATGGGAGTTGAAGGTGTTCAGCTCCTTGCAACACAGTCACCCTAAGAGTGTACTGGTGTAGGGCTAAATCGTCTTCCCATTGATGTCAATGGAAGTTATGCCATTGATTTCCATGGAATCAGACTTTGGTTCATAGTTACCAAACCAAGAGTTTAACTGAATACATCCAGAATAGCTGGCCTTTAGCTTTCTAAATCTGTCTTGGCTGTCTTGAAGATGGAAGTATTGTTTACACCCAAGCTGTGACCAAAATGGAACATTTACTGAACAACTTCTCTTAAAGCTTCAAGATTTATGGGCTGCAGGAGTACGGGAATTAAACCAAAAATCAAATATTTTATGTGTGTACTGTTGCAAAAAAACAAGCTTTGCTTCATCTTCTTTCATTGACTTAACAGAACCTGGGAATAACAAGTATACAATTATGTACATACATGCAAACTAAAGAGTGCATGCAGAATAGCTATTTAATGTGAAAACTCATAATTTGCTGGTTAGTATTGTCCTGATAAAATATGTGTGGCAACTTTGTATGTGAAGTTATAAGATTCTACTGTATGGTGTTATTAACACATGCTCCAAATTCCACAGTCCTGCCCAAACAGAAGTTGGCAAACAGGTCTTTCCTGAACAATGGAATATGTGCTCTGCTTTGTTTACTTCTTAAATGCAAATTGAGTAATCAAGCAGGAAGGCAAAACAAAGGAAGTTTAAACAGGTGAAAAAACAGCAGGGGACATCATTCCACATAAACTCTTTGGCTCCTGATTCTCAGCTGGAAATGTTTTTTCAAGAGGGGGACTGAAACTATAAAAAGGAGGGCTAAACATCTCTCTCTCTCTCTCTCCCCCTGACCATCACACTCACTGCACCTGTAGGGAAGGGGTCCTGACCTAAAGAGTTTGGTCAGTAAGACTGCTGAAAGCAAGTGACGAGAAAATTTTACTTTGAATCTAAGTTTGGCAGCCATTGGTGTTTTATCTTTATTTTTCTTGTAACAATTTCTGACTGCTATGCCTCATTACTTGTATTCACTAAATATCTATCTCTTGTAGTTATTAAACTTGTTTTATCTAATCCTGTATGTTCAAGCTAAAATGTCTGGGTAACTCCATTTGGGGTAACAAGTTGTGTGCATATTGTTCTGTTAAAGGAATAACAGCTTCAATACATCTATACTGTCCGGGAAAGAACTGGACAGTACAGGACATATGTTTCTCGGGGAAATCTGGGGCTGGGAGTGTGTTAGGGTCACTCTCTGCAGCACACACAGATGTTGGAAAATCATAGTGCTAATGAAGCCTTTTTGTATTAGGCCTGAGTGAACCAAAGTTATGCTATGCTTGCCCAAACCGTGTTGGAAAGCTTACAGAACTCATTAGACTGAAGGCCGTGTATTTACCTATGTCAGCTATTTTGCTTATCAGTTTTATTTGGCTCCCCAAGTATATGTTGGCTCCCCAGTATATGCAGCTGTGTTCCCATGAATGTTTCCAAAGTATATAGCACAAAGGGTCGACGGGTGTATCTTGTTTCCCCTTCAGAATGACAAATGTATCCTCAACAGCTGTATGTATCTTGTAGCCCCCACAAAATGATATATGTATCCTGCATATCCAATTATCCCCTAATAGATACATGTACAGGTTCTACAGGTCAACCAAATGACGTAGACGAACGTAGGCTAAGTTGTTTGTTACCGGCTATAAAGGTAGGCCGCTTGGCCATGAAAGGTGTGTGTCTCTCTCTGGCACTAGCCGGGACGAGAACACCCGCTCAGCTGACCAATCAATAAAGGGTGTGGTACTCGTCTTCCTGTCTCCGTGCCTCCTTGGTGTAATTAGGTAAGCTCCAGGGGGAAACGAGCCCTTTTGGCTAACAAATGGCGACCCAGATGGGACTTCTCTCCCTGTAGGGGGTGCGACCGGCGGCCGAGGACGGCTCAGGAGAGTGGCCACCTTGAGCTATTGGTTTGCTCGAGCTCCGGGTCGCCGCAATCGGCCGGGACGGCTACGCCCCCTCCATAGAGAACTCCAAACGACACGGAGGCAAGACAGTACCAGAAGAGGGGAGTCCACCTGCCAGACGTGGCCACTCCGGGCGTGGTAAGTGCGTTACCTCCTGGGTTTTGAGGATTAACGCCCCCGAAGTGCGGGTTGGACCTTGGGCCCCTAACAGGTTTTTGGTTAAGATACCTAGGTACAGCCACGGCTAATGAATAATTCTGTTAACTCCACTAGTTCGGGGGCCGTGCCGAACGACTATGGGAATGTGACTACTACGCTGTTGTTTTTATTCCTGGTAGGGGTACTTTTGTTTTTCGTTATATTGATGTACTGGAAGCCGAAACTGTGATAACCGGGTCTAGGAGTGTGTGAAGATCCATCTAAACAATGCCCATTAAAAGGTACCTTTAATCTAGATAAGATCATATATCTCAGAGGAGCTTTTAATCACTAAAGAAAAGCCTCTGACACAGTGTGAGCAATTTGTCTAAAAACGGGTTAATTTAAAACTCAGCTTCGCCCAGAGATAAAAAGAGAAAGTTGTTTTATGCTCAAGGTCAAGAATCAGTACAGACTATGTTAAGTATAAAAAAAAAACCAGCCCTCCCAAGAGCGGAAGCATGTTGGAAATTCTGAACAAGCTGTATACAGGATAATCTCCCGTCCACCTATTCCCCCTTTTCTGAACGTTATATACAGACGTGGCCAATCTGGACATGTGTGAGTATTAACGTGGCTTAAGGCTTGGGGCATTTATATTTTTCCTGAGTGATGTGGGAGCGTTCCCAACACTCTCCATTGTTGTTTTATTATTTTTAATGAAGCTTTAAAATTTGGTTATATGGTGTGCTTTCTCTATCCACCCCCACACCGTCCTGCAGTGTCAGTTTGATCACCTGACATGAGGGATAATTGGTAACAGAAATTTGTCACAGTTTGGTGAGCAATAGAGAATGGGGGAACCCTGTAGAATTTACACCATCTATTTGTTTTACCCTTGTTGTTTTATGTTTGTTTTATTTGGTTCTGTTGCTGTTATATGTTGAGGATTGCATAATTAAAGGTGTGCCCACTCTCAGCTGCAGTAAGTCTGAGAACTGGAGAAGGGTTTAGCATTCCTCTCTCCACCCTGGTTGACCGGGAAGGGTGGCAGGTGGATCTACCCCCAGTCGTAGCAGGACTGGGCAATAGAGTAGTTGGAGAGAAGGGACGAGATGTGTACTTGATAACTAGAATTGAGCAATTAAGAGCATAGATCATGAACCAGGCAGCAACTCAAACCTGCGCCAGGGCAAGTTGCAGGCCTTGAGACAGGACTTCCAGTTAGAAAAGGAAGCCCTGGCTAAGCATGTACCAGTCCTTCAGGGACTTGTTAAAATTTAACCATTCGTGCTCAGCATATGCTGTAACAGCAGTGTGTTTGCTACAAGAGGAAATTAAATAGTTAATGGGCCATGCGTTTTGCTCAGGTGGTGAGCCTCACAAGGGAGGACTCGGGTAATCTTGAGTAAAAAAAATGTTTTAGGGAAAAGACCAGAAGGGTGGGGGCTAGTTAAAAAGCCCACCCTCCTAGCTAAACTGGTAGTGGAACAAGTTGGTGCCCATGAAAGAAAAAAAAAAAAAAAAGGATCGGGCCCAGGCAGGCAGGCAACAGACAGAGAGCTTGGAGAACAGGTTGGAAACTTTTGAGGGTCTAAATGGAAGGAAGAAGTAAGTGAGTGTAAGCATGGGGATTTCAAATACTCAGGAGGATATTTGGAATGGTGATTTGAATTGGTAAGTGGCTGTTGGGAGCCAAGCAAGTGATATAAGGAAAGAACAAGTGATTTGAAGGAGAGTGAAGAGTTAACTCTGTAGTTGCTGGAGGGAATAGTAGTTGAACTTTGTAAAAATGCTAAAGAGAAACGTTTTTGGTGTTTTTTTAAATGTTTGTAAATAAATTCAGGCAAAGAAATTATTAGATTGCAATCATTTGGCTATGAACAATTTTGTTGAATTAGCTAAAGAATGTATACAGTGCTATGTAAATGAAAATTTATTAGGCTCTAAGGCACTATAAGTGGTGATGTTTTCTTTCAGTGTTTAAAAGCAGGAGTTAAAAGTAAAAAGCAAGCCAGAAAGCATCTGTATTGATGCAAATTATCTAACTGATAAGGTAGAGGCCACTGAAACCTGGGCTGCCTATAAAATACATATAAGAAAATATGGGGTAATTCCCCTGTTTTGCCTGAAATCAACAAGGGTATTTGTATATTTTAAGCAATAATTGACTGCCCAGAAGGGGTAGACCTTTGTTTTTGTCTTTCAGATAATCAAAGAAAACTAATGCCAGCTAAACAGCATTCAACGTACCATGATTTACTGGCACAGTAAAAATTATGTTTTGTGTTCTATGTTCTGTCTTGTGGTGTTTGTCTCGTGGTCAGAATTGTTGTGTTTAATATTTTCATGGGATGGTCTGATTTGAAATCAAGCGGAATGTTGGATTGAAATGCAGATACTTGTTTTGTTTAACTTAGAATACAAAGTGTTTGGATACATCAGAAAAATGTGATCTACTAAAGTCTAATACATTTTCTTAAGTAAGAGAAAGAAACTACATTGGCCAAATCTTTTAATTGAAAATTGTTGTTAAAATTTGTGTACCGACAGTCTTTGGAAGCAAAGACATGAAAAGTTAACCCACTCCCCTTATTGTACAGGGGATCCTTCTGGCTACCTCAAACTTTTAGCCAGAGGGCTGGGGATGGTGGATAGCTATTGGACTAGAGGTTATATTACGTGAACTTCTCAAAGTGGGTGTGCTTGTCCTGGTTTGTTGTTCCAAAGCTCTGTAATAAGGTTATATTAGTAAAATAATTAAATTAAATAAATAATTAAATAATAAGACTAATGTACTGTTGGAGCTGGGGGTGCATCTTCTGTTCCTTGAGTCTTACATCAGAGCACTCAGAAAAGAGTAATTAGTCATGTGCTGCAGCTCATAAATTACTGCTGAGTCTGCTCAGGGTGGCGAGAATCAAGGCTTAATCCTTCCCTAAGCTCAGGCAGACATGTATATCTGTACTAATGTCCACTGAGTGGTTTGGGCACCAGTATCCAGGATGTAGAAACAACCTACCTCAAGGCTCATTATACCATTAATACACCCATGCCTATCTTAGAGAAGGGCTTCTGCTTTTCCATTTTAACTGATAAACACTGATAAAACATCCCCAAGGTAAAGAAAAAGAAATCAGCATTTATCCAATAAACACCAGAAACATTCACTTGTATCTAAGGGCTTGTCTACACAGAGCAGTAATGTGTACTAAGGGAGTGTGATTTCTAAAGTGCACTAACGTGTTGCACATTAATTGATCTGTGTAGAGCCTGTGGGTGTGCACTAAAGGTTCCCTATTGCACTTTTATTTAGTGCTGTATGAAACAGTCCTACTTTAAAGTGCACTGGGGAACATTACAAAGAAATTACTCATCACAGTATATACAAAAGAGAGAACTCAAAAAACTGCCAGTTTTTGGACATCTACATCAAACTCAAAAATTGCTAAGACTATCCCACCCCCTCAAATGAAATTAATAAACCCCCAAAATCAGAAGCTCTATTCAGAGTAAAAATAAAACTGTAAGGGTTTTATTAGCACTATTTCAGGAGACAAATTGGACCATTGAGGATTTGGATACACAGTATAAGGAAATGATAAAATCTCAGACAAAATATGCAGTTGTTAGCCAGAATTATACAAAGAGAGCTAAAACAGGAATAAATGAGATATTTATTCAATTTCAAGAGATATTCCAAAGGCAGCAGATCTTTAGTTAAAGACATTAAGGTTAGAAGTTCTTTTAACTCCTACAGAGGTTAAATAAGAGACTGACCATCTGAATATCAATTGAGTAATTTACATTTAGTCACCCCAGAAGTCACCAGTGTTACCATTATCATCCTGGTGATTAACCCAACATTCTGAAGGTTATTAAATGCTGTGCTGGTAGGGGATGGACTATATGGCCTAATACTTTTTTGCATTCTCTAATTTGGGTCTTTGCTTTCCATTATACTTCATTATTTTTGTAACACCTCAGCAACTAAGTGTCCCAGAAGGTGGAGATTTGGAGTGCCAGAAAGCTTCTTCCATTAAGATTTCTGACTCTCTTGTATAATATTAACATCTTCATAAGAGGAAGGACAATGTTAAAACGACACTGTGCATTTCACCAGGTGAAAAAGTTTACAGGGGAATAACAAGAGAACAGCTCCAGTTTTAAAATGAAAATTCACTGTAGAGTAGGGCCAGTGACAGCTCATAGACTTTGCACGTCTGGAACAGTTTAATGACAATTACAGTGTTGTCATATTTTTTCTCTATAACTTTAAAGTTTACTATCAATTATTATATTTTTGTATGCCAGCAGCACTGGCCCTACACACAAGAAAAGTTTACAAGCTGAAAAGAAAAGCAACGGGCAAATAGACTGGGAGAGGGATAACATACAAAGAATTTACTTTAAAGATGCATGGACCTGATTCTCATTTACACCAAGGCCACTTGACAGCCCTCTGGCACTGTACATGCCTCTTGTACTGGCAGTGGTTTGAAGCAGCCTCAGGGATGTCAGTGAGACTCAGGTCCGTACAGTATTAACCTACTTTCTTTCTTTCACTGCTTTTGAACTTTTTTTGGGAAGACCAGGAGGACAAACAGATCCATGCAAAAGCTCCCATAGCCTGCCTGGGGGAGGGGGAGGAACCATGATCCCACACTGGGCTTAATCCTTTATTTTTCATCACAGCAAATGTTCCACCCAGCCCTAGAGTGTCTCCCCATGGCGATAATCAGGGGCAATGTCTCTGACAGCCAGAGCCACTGCAGTAGAACATGACGGAGAGACAGCCATTGTCCATTAAAGCTCTGATCCAGCAAATCATCTAAGCACATTTTAGCAGAGTCCAGGAAAGCGTTTGGGCTGTGATCTAGCCAGCTATCTATATAGTGAGTTCTGGTCTCTGGCATGTCTGCCCAGTGTTGGTAGCACAAGTCATTTAAGTGCTTCAGCTTCGCCTCCTATAAAATGTACCCAGCTCCCAGAAGTGTTATGAAGATTAATTAGCTAATGACTTTGAAGTGCTATATAAGTGATAGTTAGTACTAGTATTGTAGAGTCATTATTATGTAGCAGTGGAGTACTTAAATGGGATTTAAATGGCACATATGCCTCATGCTGGTCTCCTGCACAGAGGTGAATTTCACTCAGAAATTAGAACTTGCAATATTGAGCCCTCTGCTAAATATGCCATGACAAGGTACATGGGAAGAGAGCTTCAGGAAAGATGGGGGAAAGGTTTTATAAGCTCCAGGGGGCTAGTTTTTGCAAGGCCCATATCATTTGTTGGTTTGTTTGCTTTGCTTTATTTTTATTCATTTCAATTTTATCAGGTTGGAATTGAAATGTTGGTAATGATCATAATGATTATGTATCAGTGGTGGCAGATGACAGAACAAGCAGCAATGGTCTCAAGTTGCAGTGGGGGAGGTCTAGGTTGGATATTAGGAAAAACTTTTTCACTAGGAGGTTGGTGAAGCACTGGAATGGGTTACCTAGGGAAGTGGTGACATCTCCATCCTTAGAGATTTTTAAGGCCTGGCCTGACAAAGTCCTGGCTGGGATGATTTAGTTGGTGTTGGTCCTGCTTTGAGCAGGGGATTGGACTAGATGACCTCCTGAGGTCCCTTCCAACCCTGATATTCTATGATTCTATATTAGGTATTCCTGGCTCAGTGCAAGGGGATAGACTAGATGATTTCTCAAAGTCCCTTGCATGTCTATGATTCTACATGACAATTATCAATTATGATGTTACATAGAGATCCTTAAAGAATATCAGTAGTCAAAGGGCCAGATTCTGACACCATACACATGTTGAATGGTGTCTCACTCTACTGAAGTCAATGGGAATATTCATGGAAGAAGGCATTATTCAACATGAGCAAGAACAGTCTGATCTGATCCATTGTAAATAAGGGTATTCAAATCTGACCCAGAATGAGGTGCCACTCAGCATGAGTACAGGTAGCTGAATCAAACCCTGTTTCAGTTACAAGAAAGAAAGAAAGAAAAATGAAAAGTTTCTTTTGCTTCTTGTGCCTTTTCAAACTGAGCCCCAATATGCAGCCACCTCTGGAGTAGCCTGCACAACCATTTTGTGCCAGCAGCATTACATAACAATTATTAGAAGATGAAGCACGGCTGAACTAAAATGACTCGCAAAGCTTGGGAGTTACATAAATGAGTTACAATAGACTGACTAGCTCAGTCTATTGATATCTAGCCACTTCGGAGCTGATAATAAAAAAATCTGCAGTTCATATTTGTACAGATGTAGCCCAGGGCTTGTAAGAAAACTCCCTATTGTGATTAGCAACCACTATTTACCTTCACTGTAGTTCACTTGTGTCCTGGAAAGGAAAGAGACAAGATAGAGCAAGTATTGCAGATTGACTTTGCCCTAAAGTACTATTTAAAAATTAAATTAACATGAATTTCCCTAAAATATCTACTTTCCATGGAGAATCACCATTTGTACTAGCTCATTTGTTACGGTTCTTAATGCAATGTCAGTGACACACACGGCATGGGAATTTTGATTGCATAATCCCTGCACAGCAAGCGTAGCCTAAAGCTACCAGAACTACCAGGCATGACCAGCTCTGCATTGCTTCGAATCCGTAATTGGAGTGGAGAATTTAGGGGATGTTTGGTTAGTATTAGAGTGGCACTGTTAGCTCCACTACAGATAAGGTTGAATTGCTATTCCTGCTTTAGTATTCATGGTACATTAAAATTACAGCAAACTATACTGGTCATGGTCAGCCTAGCTGATGGTTTTAAGAACTCTTTTTTGTCCCCCATGAAAATAGCTTAAATTTGGGAAGGGTGGGGGGTTATATCAAAGAGCAGCAAAAATTTGCAGATTATAATGGCTTGTCTATATTGGGATTCAGCTCCGAGGTCAGCAGTTTCAAACAGGCGTAAGCTCCACTAGTGCAAATCATTGCCTTCCCAGTCTACATTGGGGTATGTCTACACCACAGTTAGACAGTCATGGCTGGCCTGTGCTGACTTGGACTCACAGGGCTCAGGCTAAGGGGCTGTTTAACTGCCATATAGACGTTCAGGCTCAGGCTCTGGGCCCCTGCAATTGGGCACTACTGGGAGTTAGGTGCCTAAATACCTTTGAGGATATGAGCTGTAATCACTGGCATAGCTTCATGAGTTAAACATCTCCTTTGTGTGAGAGTCTCAGCAGCCATGCAGTCTTCCTGCAACAGTCACACACTTCAGTACCTCACACGGGCTAAAACTGCAGTCACATTTTCAGGTTATTTTTGGTGCAACATCAACAGGGCTCCTTAAATTAAACTGGTTTAAAAGGTTCTTAACACCAGACAACGTGGTTCTTGTTTCAATGGCGCAGGTAGCTTGTTCCAGCTGTCCCAGCTTCCTGAAGTTGGTTTTAGCTACAGGCACTTTGAAGCTAATAGACTGGCTTAAGCAAAGGACATGTTAGTTGTCTGCCTTGGAGAAAATTGAACACGATTATGGTACCAAACGATGAGCATGTCCATAGGCAAAAGTAATGTTCAGTCTTCACTCAGCAAGACATTCTACTCAGCTGACAATTAAATCAGTTTCAGTATCAGTTACACAGCTTATGCCAAAGAGTCATGACTTCCCCAGAAAAATCTAAACCTGCAGCATTTATTATTCCACCTGCTGAAGTATAACTCTCGGTCTATTTTGATATACAGTCCTCATCACAATAATCTTTAACAGAACTGACAAAGCACTTGACTATACAATACACAAAATACCATCCCTACCACTAAGCGTTTACAGCCTAAATGATAGACATATAAAATGTCATGATGCACTGGGAAATCTGGAGGTGGAAATAGTGTTTTTTAATTCACATTATTATCATAGTTCTAAATCAGATCCCACATAACTTATTGTTAGACAGTGCAGTGAATAAAGTATGCTCTGCTATCAGAGTCCCATAAATCTGGATGTTATATGCCTTATGCTGCACAGAGACTGGAATCCTAGAGATGATATTGCAGGGAACACACTTGCACCTGCAGGACTAAATTCCCTGACAGCTAGAGTGTAGGGCAAGATCAGGGCCTTAGTGTCTAGAAAATCCTTGAGATTAGCATGGCCTAGAGTATCCTCTCCAATCCTATGCTGGCCATGAGTGTCCTTGGATAATTTACTAACCTGTGCCTTCCACGGGGCTCTACTAGTACTGATGTTGGTAATAGGCAGGGAAATGGCACTCTGTTAAAGGACTTTCTCAATAGCTAGGCATGTATAGTACCGAAAGCTTTAACTTCTAGTTTCAGAATGTAACATCTGCTCATTTGTTAACTGAAAGCAGGTGACTATGCAAGGAATAGTGCACAGGCACATGTTAAATTTGAATCGGAAGTAAGAATAATCAAATGAAGATTCAGGCTAAATTATGTTAGCCCTTTTCTTTGGAATATGCCACATCTTGTGGGAATATAATGAATTCCCCATGTTGTCACATACACAGTACCATTCCAAGAAGTCTTTTCTTAGATGGAGTATGCAGGCATAAAACTAAAGTAATATAATGGTTAATCAGGCTGATACAATCTATGCTAAAAAGCAAATATCCCATTTTATTTAAAATAAATTAGTAATTCAGGCAAGTCCAGGAGGGAACCATCAAAACTGTATTCATAAGTATAAATACCAGCAAACTCTCATTATCACACAAGTTTGACAAGACATTGATTTCCCAGGTCCACCAGGAGAAAAACTAGGTCATTAAAATTCCACAGACTTATGGTCATCAGCGAATTTGGGAATAAGACTAGGGAAATTGCTAGAGGTCTGGATTCTAAAAAGAATCACATGCTGAATTCAATATGCATGGTGAGAAAAAGGAATAAACGGATATGGGCTATCAAGAGACACACAATGTGCAGCAGTCATATGGTTAAAGACATTTAAGTGCAGTGACTTTGTAAGAATGTCATTGTGGGGTACCATGTTTATAGCTCTTCTATGAGAACACTACTCAGTTTACAAGCAAATTTTTTTTCTCAACTGCCCAGTCCTGCAAACAAAATCTGGGCCTAAGGGCCTCGCTAACCAATGGGCCTTTTCAGACTGAAACCAATTCATCTAAACTAATTTGAAAACTGGTTAGAGTCATGTAGCCTCAGTCTCATTTACACTAAAGCCTTTCTCTACCACGCTGGCAGCGTAAAGAGGCCTTATAGTTGATGTAAATTAGAGCTTCGTTGTAAATGAGAATTTGATCCATAGCACAGAGCCTGTTTAAGCATAGGTGCTGGAACTAGGGATGCTGGGAGTGCTAAAGCACCCCCTGGCTTGAAGTGGTTTCCATTATGTACAGGTTTCGGAGTGGTAGCCATGTTAGTCTGTATCAGCAAAAACAACAAGGAGTCCTTATGGCACCTTAGAGACTAACAAATTTATTTGGGCATAAGCTTTCGTGGGCTAGAACCCACTTCATCAGACGCATGAAGTGGAAAATACAGGAGCAGGTATAAATACATAAAAGGATGGGAGTTGCCTTACCACGTGTGAAGTCAGTCTAACGAGGCAATTCAATTAACAGCAGGATACTAAGGGAGGAAAATACCTTTTGAAGTGGTAATGAGAGTGGCCCATTTCAGACAATTGACAACAGGGTATGAGTAACAGTAGGGGGAAATTAGTATTGCGGATATTAGGTTTAGGTTTTGTAATGACCCAACCACTCCCAGCGGGTGAACTCTCCCTTCAGGGAGGCTAGCCTTCCATCCCCACCCCTTCTGCCCGAGGTCCTGCTCCCCCACCTGCCAGACCCCCAACCACCCTACCTGTGGCTGGAGCCCCCAGCCGTAGAAGCCTGAGCCCACCTTCCCAGCCTCACTGGCTGGCCCCAGCTGCCCCTGGCCACCCCAGCCCCACCCTCCAGACCGCCTGCTGGAGCTGAGCCCCCACCGACTTCAGGGGAGTGAGGGCGTGGCCATAGCCTGGGTTAGGAGAGGCTTAGCCGCCCCTGGACTTCAATACCACCCGCTCATGGCTCTGTGTAAAGAGTATGTCAGAGAGGGTTCCTACAAAATATGGCTAAACAGGAAATAGCTCATTTTGCAGCCTCTAGACATGACATGTCTTTGGTTTTGACCTTGCAGCTAACAATATGAAAAACCCAAAAGGAACTGGCACAATTTGCATTTCTATTTTTCTTTTTGAGAGTTAGCAAGTTCTTCCCACGCCCTTCCAACATACTTTCTGCTCTGAAGCTGGCAAACAACCCTGGAAAGCTGGTCAGTTTGTTTGCCCTTTAGAGGTTTGATCTTATGTAAAACTTGTTGGCAGGCGCTTTTCACCTCATAGCCCTTTAGATGAATGCATCACTAGCAATGTTAGAAAACACTGGCTTGAAAGCTTTGTGAAGGCATCTCTTCTTGGTGTTGCAGAATGATGGGTCATTTTGCTTTTGAAAGGACCTCATTCCCTTCCTGTGTGTGATCTCCCCAACCAAATGACTGTCCTGGTGCAATGAAAGCACCCTTCTGGATAAAAAGTAGCTCAATTGTGGAGCTAGAGCATTGGGCCCAGGCAGAGACAGCTGACAGGCTTTTCCTCACTGTCTCTTTCAGTGAATGCCTACATATGCTTATGTTTCTAGCTTAGCACCACCCCTCCACTGAGATGCACAGCTGACTGACAGAAAAATTGCCAATTTGCTAGGAAGGATATCTCAGTATCCTTTTTAGACAGCACCCTCTAGCCAAGAGATTGAGCATTTCTTCAGAGGAGCACCATCTCTCTCACTACCCTGAATAACCAACAAAGGCCATTATCGAAGCAGCATCTGCCACCAATGTTAGCCTGATTAACAAGGTTGCCAGTTCGATATTTCAGTTCTAGGTCTGATATAATATATCACCAAGGCCCTGATCCTGCAGGGAGTCACATAACATGCTTAATTTTATGCACTGTGTGTAGCCCCATGTATTTAACATTAAGCATTGTGTATAATCCCATTGACTGCAATGGGATTATTCATGCACTTAAAGCTGAAGTACCTTCCTGAATTGGGGCCTATGTCAGAATCAGAATTAAGGAGCCCTGGATCCCCTCTCCACAAATTTTATGTGGCACTCCTAATATCGTGCATATCTTTACCCTTTACTTGAGCTTTATATAGTACATTGACTTCAATGAGGCTATGCACAGTAAAGTAAGAGGTGTGCAGTATGAGGAATGCCATGTAAAATTTGTAGAGAGCTGACGCAGGATTCCTCAATTCTGCTCCCAGTTTAGGTCCCAGTTCAAGAAGGTACTTAAGCATCTCCCTAACATTACGTTTTGAGTAGTATTCACATAAAGTGAGGGACACGCTTAAGTACCTTCCTGAACTGGAGCCTGTATTGCTGATTCATTGTGTGATTTCATCTCGCTCTGCCTCGGTTTTCCCATTTGTAAAATTAAGATAATAAAACTGCCCATCCTCACAGGGATGTTGTGAGGCTTGATTAATTGCTGGGTGTAAAGCTCTTGGAGATGCTCAGATGAAAAGCACTACGTAGTGTAGAGTATTAGGATTAGCATTAGGATTATAAAATACCCCGATGAAGCAGCTGCAGGCAATTTGCTGAACCATCACCTCAAACAAGTTGTCTAACACTATTAGAAGAAGTTGGGGTTTTGTGACAGCATCTCCAGACTCGGTGCTAAGATGTTAAGAATATCAAACATGGGCTGTTTTTCACAATTAAATATCTCAGTCAGCTTGCTTATTTTGCAAGATTTAAGGTAAGGAAGGTGCTCCCGCAAGCTGTGATTCTGTCCCCTGTGCAGTGTCTGTATTCACATCAACACACACAACCCTCTGGGCCCTTGCTGTTAAGCAAAAATGCACAAACTATTCACAGCGAAATGCCAAACCATAACGAAATTTCTTGGCATCCAGCTTTTGTTATGAACTCAGACAAAGTTCATCCCAATGGCCTATGAGTGTTTTCAAGTGAGCCTGGGCTGATCTAAGTTTTCCCATCAAAGCCATCACCATCTCCAGCTCATAGCTTCCTTCAGCTGAGTTTTGCTTTGTTTTTGGCTTCATTCAAAGTCAGCACAAAATTCAGAGGATGCAAACATTGGAAAAAACTATGCTCATGTCACCCCCTGCAAAAGCTGCAGAGTTTCATACAACAGCACCAACTAGTCAGAATTAGATTTCTGCATTCCATATTTTAAAATATGTTTGCTTCTTTATTAAACAAACATTTTAAAATAATTAATAACCTTACAACACCACTATCGAGATATAATTCTTCTCTTATTTTGATAGGTTAAGCACATGACCAAAAGATGAAGATAACCTTTATAATCGCATTGTTTAATGCCCCAGTTGAAGTTGCGCAGATACTACGGTGTTGGATGCAATATACGAATCTATATAGAACAGAAAGAACAGAATTGGACTGAAGTTCAAGTCTGCTTTGGATGTAAAGCATAGCAGATGCCAGGTGCCAAGCGATGCCATGGTGTATAGATGCCAGGTGATGCACTATCAACTTTTTAGACTCAGTTACTAGGCAACAGTTGGAGCTGACATTTGACCATGAATAGCTCCATAGTTTATTTTCTTTAACTGAGCTGCGGGCTCTGTATTAGTACTACTACTTTTTTTTAAAGTATCAGACATAGATTAAAGAATCACAGAGTATAACGGTTTGATCAGATAAGTATTTTTGTACTAGTGATGCCTATTCAATAAATGCTGATCTTTTGTAGCTACAGTATCTAATTGCTCTTTCAAACCTTTACCTTTCTAGATCCAGGATATTCAAGCTTCAAAGAAAGCACATGTAGGAAAATCTCACAAATGCTCAATACTGTACAGTAAAAGTATCAGCATGTAGTTATGATTTTGGTTTAGGTTTTCTTTACTCAGTCATTTCTGCTCTGACATTTTTTCCTTTCATAGAGTTAAAAATAAAACAACTCTTGTTTTCAACCCTCCTCGTCATTGCCATTAAACTATGAGTGATAGTTTCATGAACAATAAAACGTTCAACTATATTACAATTTCTTGTTTCCCCATAGTTACTTCCAGCAAAAGCAGGCTTACAGACTGATAAAATACACAGATCGGTAGCACTGTCATTTACAGCCCAATAAGCAGGCTGCCACCTAGCCAGCTCTTCAGAATGGTTCCTGTCTCAAAGGCTGAGGTCAATGCCCGGAAAAAAGCAGGAGCATGGAGGAATCAAAGGTGTTTTGCCTTGTTTTTCAGGTTAGCACTTGTTCCAAATAAAAAGAAATGCTACTTCATCTGATCTAATCCATTTATAATGTACCCATCCCCATAGCACAGCCAAGCAATTAAATTCACTGCCATGCTATGGGAGTTCTTTCTAAGGTACTTATATGCCCCTCTTTACCTCACTGTATTATCTGAGCACCTTACCCTCTTTACTGTATTGATCCTCACACACCACGGCATTGCTATTATGCCCATTTTACAGAGGCACAGAAAGATTAAGTGACTTGTCCAGGGTCACGAGGGAAGTCTAAGGCAGAAGAGGGTATGGAACACAGATCTCCCAGGTCTTAGCCTAGTGCCCTAACTGCTGAACTATCCTGCCTCTCATAACAGTGCATCAAATACTGTGGCCTGATTCTGAAAAGGGCTGGATTATATCATAGCCATGAACTATGGGGCAGACCCTCAGATGGTGTAAACTGTCATAGCTCCCTGCTTCAAAGAACTTACAGTGGATTTAACACCTCAACCATATATATTAAAGGATAACTCATGACAGGATGTGTGGATGAATCATAAATCTGTGCGTGTGTGTGCACACACATGTATATGCACACCTGGTGTGCTGCAAGGTTTATATTCAAAACTACATTTAGACTATCAGTATTACTTTGGATTCCTGTAGTGCCTGCCATTTGACAAGCAGCAATGAGCGAAGCCTGACAATATCTTGGTTAAGTGGGGCAGTATTATTATGCACAGGTTACATGTGAGGAAAGGGAGGCACAGGGTGATTAAACCTACATTGTCAAACTTGGATGCCTAAAGTTAGGCACCTAAATAAGTGGCCTGATTTTAAGGGTGAACTCAATGCGTGTTATGGGACTCAGCATTCCTCCATATCAGGCCACCTATTTGGCTGCCTACGTTAGACATCTGCATTATAGTTGCCTATGGTCCCACAGCAAGTGAGGGTCAAAGCTGGGATAGAACCCGGATCTCTTGACTCTCCAGCCCCACGTTGTCTAGACACTTGTCAATGTTTTCACTATAATGCAGTGGGGAGAATGTGGAGGTACTGAAATGACCTTTTTCAGTGCAGGAATAAAACGATAGCACGAACAACATCCATTTTAAAGCAGGGGACTATCACTGACATTGTCCTTTGGTTTGGCGAGGCTGAGACTGCACTGAGGACAGCTTCAGTGTATAGCGGTGATTAAACTTTGCCCTATTAAAGCAGATTTCAACCAATTGAAAACATTAAGCTTTTTTTTTTAAAAAAAAAAATATATTTCCCTTTGGCTAGGGAAACAAACCCATTTGATAATGCAAGAAGAAAGTGCTGCATCTGGTGGGCAGCCAAAACGCTGAAGGCTTGAGGATGGTTTTAATATTCATCTTAAATCAACTGGCAACGCTAAAGAATTTAAGAAAAAAAAAAGTAAGAACTGAGGCGGCATCTAACCGGTGGAGGATTGCTCCAAGTGATGCATAAAAATCTTTAGGACCAAACAATTTAGAACCATTTGACTGATCCCCTTTTCTCTGCTATCACCACGTAAGGGCAAAATCACTAGAAAAACTGCCCTCAGCCAGTTGGATTGTTCCATTATAAAACAAGGCATATTCTCCAGCTAGGCCTTCTGTGGAGTGAGGGTTGCAAGACAAGCATATGCTACAAAAAGTCAGAGGCCATGAAGCCGTTCTCACAGATTTTAAGTCCAGAAGGGGCCATTTAGTCTGATCTCTTGTATTAACACAGGCTTTCACCTAGTTACCCCTCTATTGAGTACAGTACATCCTTACAGCTGGGGCAGTACAGCTCCACAATGCTCCTAAGTGAGGGCTCTGCTTAGATCAGCAGTGCTCAAACTGTGGGTCAGGACCGTAAAGTGGGTCACAATCCTGTTTTAATGGGGTCCCCCAGGGCTGGCTTAGACTTACTGAGGTCTGGGGGCAAACCTCAAGCCCAAGGGCTTCCATCCTGGGCGGCAGGACTCTGGTTACAGGCCCCCTGCCTGGGGCTGAAGCCTTGGGCTTCGGCTTTGGCCTCCTGGCCTGAGGAGGTGGGGATCAGGCAGGTTCAGGCTTTGGTCACCCCTCCTGGGATCCTGTAGTAATTTTTATTGTCAGAAGCGGGGTCGCAGTGCAATGAAGTTTGAGAACTCCTGGCTTAGAAGAAGCCATGACTAGAGCTGGTTGAAAATTGAAAATATTTGGGGGAAATATTTCAAAATGTTTTGTTTTGAAGTGTGAAAAATGCCCCCTCCCTCAAAATTTTTCACCACTTTAATTTTCTTTTAATGCCAAACATTTTGAAAATGTTGAAATTTTTTTGTTTGCTTAAAAATCTGGCTTTTGGGAAACAAAAAATTTCAATAACCATTTTCATAATATTACCTATAATGTTTCTGAAAACAAAGTTTGGGGGTGGGCTAGGGAGTAGAAAAAAGCGTGTAGATGGCTTTGGAAGTTTTGCAAGAAACAAAAAAAATCATTTAAAAAAAATTGCCATTAATCAATAAAAAAATATTCCATTTGAAAACTTGAGACTAGATCTAGCCAGGTCCACATACCCTGCTAGGGAGGCACATTGCCTAGCAGCTAAGGCACTGCACTGGGAGGGAGGCAGGCAAATTTCTGTTCCCAGCTTTGCCAGTGACTAGCTGCATGACCCTGAGCAAGTCACTTTCCCACTCTGGGCCTTTGTTTTGCCCATGGCCCTTTGTCCATTTGGATTATAAACTCTCCAGGACCAAGTAAACCTAAACCATCCCTGACAGGTGGTTTGTCTAACTTTTTTTAAAACCTTCCATGACCCACCTTGGAAACCTAGTCCAGCCCTTATAGTTAGAAAGTTTCCCCTAATATCTAACATAAATCTTCCTTGCTGCAGATTAAGCTGATTTCATCTTGTACAACCTTCAGTAGACATGGAGAACTGTTGATCAACATCTTCTTTCTAACAGCCCTTAATATATGTGAATACTGTTATCAGGTGTTCCCCTCAGTCTTTTTTTTCTCAAGACTAAAAATGCCCAGGTTTTTAACCTTTCCATATAGGTCAGGTTTTCTACATTTTTTTGTACATTTTGTGTGTTGCTCTCCTCTGCACTGTCTGCAATTTGTCCATATCATTCTTAAAGTGTGGGGCCCAGTTATGCCCCATTTTGTAGTTGTGCATTTCCTTCTTCAGTATAGTACTTTGCACATGTCTTTATTGAATTTCATCTTGTTGATTTCAGACCAATTCTCCAATTTGTCAAAGTCATTTTGAATTCTAAACCTCTCCTCCAACATGCTATCATCCCCTCCCAGCTTGGTGTTATCCACAAATTTTATAAGTATACTTTTTACTCCACTATCCAAGTCATTAATGGACCATACTGAAAAATACAAGACCCAGGATAGAACTCTGTGGAACCCCACTGAATAACTCCCCCACCCCCAGTTTAACTATTTGAACAATTGATAACTACTCTTTGAATACAGTTTTCAATCTGTTTTGCTCCCACTGTATAATAATTTCATCTAGACCCCTGTGGACGTCCGGTGTCGGGACTCGGCCCTCTCAGGCGCAGCTGGGACCCAGGCGCCTCACTACAGATCGCAAGTAGGTCAGGGTCCAGACCCTTCAGCAGGGGTTGAGAAAACAAAGAGTCAATAAGCCCAGGCCCTGGGTCAGGGCGGGGCAACCAGCGGTCTAAAGCTCAGACCCTTCAGCAGGGGTTGAGCAAACAAAGAGTCAAAAGGAAAAAACCTCCTTAGGCCAGCGAGAGGGGGAGTCTGCCACCCGCAGAAGGGTGGTGGGGGGACGCAGGCCCTCCCACTCCACTGCGTCCCAGCCCGGGGCCCTAGCAGCGGCAGGCAGTCTGCTGCTGGGTCAGTGGGGATCCAGGCCGCAACACACTGACATTGGTTCGGAGTCCCCTGGAGCCAGACTGGTGTCGACTACCCCCGGGCCACTTCCAATCTCCCCCTCTCTGGGTACCTGTGTCTCGCCGGCATCCTCCAGTGGGTCCCAGACCATGGGTACCTCAGGATACCGGGCAGGGGGAAGCGCAGGCAGCTCCTCTGGATACCGGGCGGGAGCTCGGCCACCAGCGTCTGCTCTCTTCGGCGACCGGCCTCCAAGTGAGCGCCGGGGCTGCGCTTTTATATTTCCTGTCCCGCCCCTTGACTTCCGGGGGGTGGGAACTGGTGGCAGTGGCTCCGCCCACTTTGGCGGAGCCTGAAGCTCAGCCCTCTCAGTCGCAGCTGGGACCCAGGGCGCCTCACTACAACCCCATTTCCATAGATTGCTTAGGAGAATATAACGTGGGACTGTGTCGAAAGCCCCAATAAAATCAAGATATCTCATGTCAGAAGCTTCCCCCCATCTACTAGCTTCCCTGTCAAAGAAGGAAATTAGGTTAGTTTGGCATGATTTGTTCTTGACAAATCCACATTGGCTATTTCTTATTACCTTATTAACTTCTAGATGCTTACAATTTGATAATATATTCCAGAATATTTCCAGGTATCAATGTTAGGCTTATTGATATATAATTCCCTGGGTCCTCTTTGTTGCCCTTTTGAAAGATAGGTACTATGTTTGCCCTTCTCCAGTCCTCCGGTATCTCACCTGTCCTCCATGAATCCTCAAAGATAATAGCTACCCGTTCTGAAATTGCTTTGCTAGTTCCTTAAGTACATTAGGGTGAATTTCATCATGGCCCTACTGACCTCAATACATCTTACTTACCTAAATATTTTTAACCTGTTATTTCCCTATTTTGGCCTGAGTTCTTTCCCCCTTGCTAATATTAATTGTTAAGTGTCTGATCACAATTTACCTTTTTGTGAAGAATGAAGCAAAATAGACAAACACTTTAGCCTTCTTGATGTCATCCATTATTAGCTCTCCTTCCTCATTAAGTACAGAACCTACACTTTCACTTTTCTCTTGCTCCTAATTTATTTATAGAAAATGTTCTTGTACCTTTTATGTGCCTTGCTACCTGTAATTCATTTTTTGCTTTAGCCTTTCTGATTTTGTCCCTACAAGCTTGTGCTATTCATTTCTACTCATCCTTCGCAAATTGTCAATGTTTACACTTTTTGTAGGATTCCCCTTTTATTCTCAGGTCTTTAAAGGGCTCCTGATGGAGCCATACTGACCTTCTACTATTCTTTCTATCTTTCCTTGGCAAGGGAGTGAGAATTAGAAAAGCCATTTTAAGCAAGAAATAAGACAAAGATCATTTTGAGAATACTTTAGACTGGAATAAAAACATATTTACTTCAGAACTAGAACAGGATGATTCTTAAAGCTATGTTGACCCATTGTGACAAGAATCTGTAACACTTTACATCTCATGCTGAAAACAGTGTGTTTTTAGTTCTCCAGTAACATTTGTTTCACCTCAGAGCACCACTGGGGGTTGTTTCCATGTCTTTGAAAAATAGCCTATAAGAGGCACGAAAAAAAAAATCCCTGTAGTTTTTTAATCTATGCTAATTATTGCAAGACTTAAATATCTGCACAATACTGCAGTGAGCATTTACAATATAACTTTGATCAGTGACCTAACTCTTCAATGAGCTGACTGCCTAGATAAACAAGGATATTATATAGTTTTATTAAATATGGAAAATCTGCATACACAAAACAAGATCGGTGTGCACAAAACATAATCCTACATTACAATGGCTTGCTCTATACCTTTTTAAAACTTATAGTTTTTAGCAATGCCTGCCACAGATTCTTTTGTTTACAGTTTAGATTAAAAGTTCAGCAGTCAGACTGCACCACAATCTGAATAGCACACCATCATAAATTTGTTAGTTTTACAATCTCTGAGTGTCCTCATTAACATTGTATTGAAATTCAGAAAGTGAGTTGAGTTCTTGTCTCTAACATTAGTCATCTTGTTAAAATGAACAAAATCACCTTTAAATATGTGTTTTCTTAATTAGAAGCCCACCATTCAAAATAAAGATAACACCAAATACCTGAATTTTAACCTGTCAGATTAATTTAATAGAAGAGCAGGATATTCCTCATTAAAATTCTAACTTCTCTAATAAGCAATTGGAAGTCTTGCATGGGCAGTTAGGGGAAAAAAGTCTCAGTACATTGAGTTCTTTGAAATGAGCAGGTTATTCTGGCATGTTCATAGTTTTATATAATGCACTTAAGAACTAATTTGAAAATAGCCTTCTACAAATAACAGTCAGTGAAACACAAAAATTGAAACTGAGATTATAATAAAATGGCAACATTCTGCAATTATGTAAGAGCCTATTACTATCACATTTATCCTTAGTCTTTGCTATGGATAATATGCCTGCAAATAATGGGACAACAGTTAGGCTGCAGGTGTACTGAGACGACTGCCTATTAAACTGATTGTTTCCTTGTACTCCCCCATCTGTCTGTATCCATCTGATGTCACTTGGATTCTAAGCTCTTGGGGTAGAGATCATCTTTTCATTCTGTGTTTGTACAGCACCTAACACAATGGGGCCTGGTTAAAACTAGAGCCCCTTGGTGCTATGGAGGCAAAAATAATATATAATAATATACTGTGTTTGTGAGAATGTCCTATTGTCTATTTGCCTTTTAGAATTTGAAAGGGATGTGACTTACTGCTCTGACAGTATTTGATTAAGGCCATGTCTACATTTACTGGTAGATCAGCACTGCTGCAATCGATGCAGAGCTGTCGATTTAGCGGGTCTGGTGAAGACCCGTTAAGTCATCAACTCTGGTACTCCAGCTCCCCAAGAGTAAGGTAAGTTGGAGGGAGAGCATCTCCAATTGACACAGCATGGTGTAGACACTGGGGTAAGTTGACCTAAGCTACATCAACTTCAGTTATATTATTCACGTAACTAAAGTACTGTAACTTAGGTTGACTTACTGTGGTAGTATAGACAAGGCCTAAGAAGTGAAGTCCCCTGCAGCAGCACAAAGTGTTGCCTGAAAGTGGAAGTAGTCACTCCTCCCTTTTTTCCCAAGCTAAAGCTACCATCAGTGAGAGGTGGCGAGGCAAGAATATAGGGAGAAAACAACAAAAGGAGAGAGCATAGTCAGGTATAGAACCTCAGGTATACCTGAGCTAATTTGTGCCAGGTGTAAGAGCACCCAAGAGTTATTCTGACAGCCTGGGATTACTGGAGTGCACTGCAATCTAGTCCAGGGGTTCAGGACCAGGTGTTTAAGAACATAACTGAAAGCTCTTTCAAGATACATTTCAGCAGGATCAACTCCAAAGGCTGTTCTGGAATATATGTGTACAAATAAGATGATCACCCTGTTTTCAAATGCTTTTGTTGCTCTGTGCATACTTCTAACATTTCCTTTAATAGTTGCCATTGGAGAACACAGCTTCTCCAAGCTGAAGTTAATAAAAACACATCTACGCTCCACAATGACACAGGAGAGGCTGGTCGGCCTTGCAACCATCTTAGTAGAGCATGAGCTGGCCCAGACTGTGGACCTTCAGGAAGCAGTTCAAATCTTTGCAACCAAGAAGGCACGGAAAGCACCACTTCAATTATTCAAACAGATAAAAATGCCAGCGTTTACTATGCAGACAAGAAAAGTTACATTTGCTGTTCAGGTGTTTGAACATTAAGTATTACTTAAAATTTTTGAACAAGGCATTTTAAGTTGTTAGTTCTCCTTTATTGGGGTAGGTAGCAGAGCAGTACCATGAGAGGAGTAGAACAGGAAGAAGGCAGAATTGAGACCTTTCAAAGTTTTGGCCCAAATGAGGGGGCATGGGGGCCTCATTTGAGCTCCCTGCCTCAGGTGCCAAAATGTTGTGGACCAGCCCTGCAATCAGAGCCCCGTTTCTTGGGAGAGGAAAGAAAGCAAAGATCATGAAGGTCTCTACAGCAGATACTACCTTCTATGGACTGATTAGCATGCTTGGATGCTAGAGTGGCCCATGTAGATCAGCATCTGCACTGTGAGGGATTCCCCTGGAATGCTTACCAATATCTCCACAAGGGAGGAACAACCCTAGTGCTGGGATTTTGCTTTCTCTTGGATTTAAATGCTCTGGAAATTCAGCTCAAGATCACTGCATATTAGACAAATGTGCTCAGAAGAACCACTCAGTGTGTTACCACTACTTGGCTTGTATTCCTGCAAATCGTTTAAATCTGCTCTGTTTCAAAGGGCTGGACTTTCCAGCTCCAGCCATGTACCAGCACAGGGCCTGAAAAAAACTTGATTTTGCCTGAATCTTCCTTCTGAAGTAGAAGGGTCTCAGCCTGAGTCAGACCAGAGCTTCGGTTCTAACCCACACCCCCTCCAGTCAAGTAAACTAGCCTGGGCTTAAAGCATCTCCACACACACAAGTGTCTTTGTGTGGATGATATGTAAGGGTTGGACTAAAACCAAGTAACAGCCTGGGTGAACTGTGCAAGTATAAATACAAACAAAATTTGGCCCATCGTAGGCACTTTAAATACATATTTAGCAGGGCACCGGTGGTTAGCGGCATTCTCTGCCTATAATTTCACTCTGCAGTATCGACCCAGTCAAACAAACATGGATGCAGATGCCTTGTCTCAGCGGCCTCACTCTAAGAATTTATCACTCAATGATCAGATGAATGTGGAAACTCCTGAACTGAGACCTTTATGCCAATGGATATCCATTGTGGAGGAAAAATCCACAGCCAATGGAGAACAAGCAATTGACTGTCTGTGTGCACCACCAGAAGCCATACCCATAGTCTACTCAAGTTTTACTAAAGTACAGGACCCTCAGCTGCCCAGACTAAAGGATCGAAAGGTGAAGCATGCCCAGCGAGCTGATCCACAGAGGAAGGACATCCTTTATGCATTGGAAAGGGGAAAGGATCCCAAGGCTATTCCACCAAGTCACCCAGAGGAGGACCTTTTGCTGAAAGAATTGGACTGCCTATTGGTTCGGAATAGATGACTCTATCAAGGGCAGAAGCATCCCCAGAGGCCTCACCCAAAGCAATTGGTGCTACCGCAGAAGTATCGACGAGGCATGTTAGAGGCCTGCCACGATCGAATGGGGCATCTGGGAGTCAAGCGATTGGAGGCCCTAGTTAAGGAAAGATTCTATCGGCCCCCGATGGGGCATGACATCATCCACCATGTTCGCACCTGCACCAGATGTATCCAACGAAAGACTCTGCCTAAGCAGGTGGCCCCTCTTGTCAGCATCACAAGTTCTGCACCCATGGACTTTCTATCATTAAAGCCTGACTGCTGGGGTACTGCAAATACCTTGGTGGTCACTGACCATTTTACTCGTTATGCCCAGGCTTATCTCACCAAAAATCAAAAAGCTTCCATGGTTGCCAAGATCCTATGGGAAGTTCTTCGTTCACTATGGGTTGCCCGCCAGATTACGCTCAGATCAGGAACAGGATTTTAAAAGTCGGTTAATAAAAGAACTTTGTAAAATCAGGGGGATCAAAAAAATCACACACCACCCCTTATCATCCACAAGGGGATCCACTGCCAGAATGATTCAACCGCATCCTACTGAACATGCTGGGAACTCTGGAGCCCCAGCAGAAAAAATACTGAAGCCAGCACGTGGAGCATTCGGTACATGCGTATAACTGCACTCGACACGATGCAACTGAGTTCACACCATACATGTTCACACCTAATGTTCAGTCGAGAAGCCCGCTTGCCTGTCAATCTCTGTTTTGGAGTGTCTTCAAATGGTGCACTCCCAGAAACATACTTGGGGTATGTGACTCGCCTAAAAAGTCAACAGAAAGAGGCATATCAGATACCGATGCAAGCAGCTGGTCACCAGAATCAACTGAATAAAACCCAATATGATCAACAAGTGAGGCAACAGAAGATTCAGGTTAGTAACTGAGTTTTGGCCCAAAATCTTGGACTACAGGGAAAACACAAAATTGCAGATCGTTGGGAGTCACACCCATACATTATAAAAAAGAAACTTGAGGATCTACCAGTGTATCGCATACATCCCGAGGGCAGTCATGGCCCCACCAGAACTCTCCACTGGAATCATCTATTACCTGTAGGACAACTATTGTTTCCTCATAAGGATGTTTCCACTGATTCTGAGCCTCCCGGCCCTGCGAGTTGGATATGGTCCCAATGACAGAAATATACCTGTCCTCTGCAAACGCCCAGCTCCTCGGAGAGTGAGGATGAAATGGTGTTTGGCAAACATCCAGTTTGGAATGCCCCAACCCTAATAAATCCTCTACTTGTCGCACAAAGAGATGGTGAAGGGGAAGAACCCACACTGAGAACTCCTGGGGCCCCACTGTCTGAAGCTGTGGAGACCCCCCCCCCAAGAACATGATGAGGAAGGTTCAGTGCAGCCAAAGAACCCTGTACCGCAAACAGCCACTTTAAACCCAGATGCCCTTGAATTCGTGCCTCAAGGACCCATCATCCTGCCTCCATGTTCAGTGGTGTCATCTCAGCCAATACCCGACAGCCAGCCTAGACATTCCTCTAGGGAAGGGAAGCCCAGGTGTGTGCTGATGTATAATTGTTTAGGGGAACCCAGTGACCTACAGATCTCTGGGGTGCCATGGGGGGTGAGTTGCCTCATGGGAAACCTGTTCCACCCCTCAGGGTCCTGTGGGATGGATGACGGGACTGCTCCTAACGAATGGGGGTCCTGGGTCTCCTGCTGGGGATCCATGGTTTAGAGTTGCCCACCTTGATGGGGACATCAAGGATTATTTCTTTTTTGGGGGGGAAGTGTAACCCATTTGGGGTTTAGAGAGCATGGCCCTTTAAATCTTTTTCCTAGGGGGAGGGGGAGCAGTGAGAGAAAGGAGGAAAATTCAGGGGTGTGGCTCTGGAGCTCCGGGGAGAGAAGGGCTGCAGCCCGCAGGCCCTAAAAAAGTGAAGCAGCAGAGAACCTGCCTGAAGCCTGGGAAGGACAGGGCGACTGATCGGGGACACCCCAGTACAGGAGCCAGGAGGAGTGCGGTGCCACGGAGGAATCGCCCGAGAAGGACAGGCCAGAGCTGTACCCAGTATCACAGCTGCCCAGAGCTGCATGGGGCTGTGAGTACTGGGGCTTGTGACTCTGCACTGGGAACAAGGAGGGAGGCTGCTAGCTAGTTAAGTGTGGAGGTGGTCGCTCTGTGTGGCTTTGCAGAGAGCGGCAGAACAGGGCATCGGAGGGGTTTGTTGGGGAAAGTTCACTGGCACTGAAAATGACCAGGAGCACCCAAGACTCACCACTGGACTGGAACTTTGCTCAGGACTCCTGAACTCTGTGTGCAGACACATTGCTCAGTGTCTGCCCTTTCAGACGGTGCTACCACTGGGCCTGTGGGGGCTTGGTTTCGATGCAACTCTGTTCTACTGCTCCCCCTATATTTCCCCTTGTTGTATTTCTCCTCTCATCCCTCTGTAAATAAATATCTCCCTTTGTTATATCTATTGTACTTTTCCTATGGGTGGGTGTGTTCACTCTGGGGGTTTGGAACAGGTGCCCCTGGGGTGGAAGGGATTTTTCCTGCTGCGTTCCTGCACATGCCGTCTCTTGGCCAGAGCTGTCTGCAGAGCAGACTCCTTCTTGGCCACAAGGGCGCTAAAGTTACAACTGCTTCCCAGGATAGAGTCCCCCAGTCTGTAAGTATGGTCTACATTCTTTGTTCCTAGATGTATTTGTTTATATTTAGCCACATTAAAATGCATATTGTTTGCTTGCACCCAGTTTACCAAGGAATCCAGATTGCTCTGAATCAGTGATGAGTCGTCTCCATTATTTAACACTCTCCCAATTTCAGTGATATTTTTAAGCTTTCTTCCAGGTCATTGATAAAAATGTTAAATAGTACAGGGCCAAGAATAGAGGGACTACACTGGAAACTCATCTGTTCAATGATGATTTCCTGTTTACATTTTACATTTTGAGACCTATCAGTTAGCCAGTTTTTAATCCATTTAATGTGTGCCAATTTTAATATTAATATTATATCATTCTAATTTTTAATGTCATACAGTACCAAGTCAAATGCCTTAGAATAGTCTAAGTATATTATGTCAACACTGTTACCTTTATCAACCAAACTTGTAATCTCATCAAAAGAAAACTATCAAATTAGTTTAACTGGATCTATTTTCTATAAATCCACACTGATTTGCATTAATTACATTACCATCCTTTAATGCTTTACTAATTGAGTCCCATATCAGTCATTCCATTACCAAACTCAGGATCAGTGTCAGACTGACAGGCCTATAATTCCACAGGTCATCTCATTTACCCTTTTAAAATATTGGCACATTAGATTTCTTCCAGTCTTCTAGACGTTCCTGGTGTTCCAAGACTTATTTAAAATCAACATTACTAGTACAGCAACCTTCTTAGCCAGCTCTTTTAATACTCTTGGATGGAAGTTATATGGTCCTGCTGATTTAAAAATGTCTAATTTTAGTAGCTTCTGTTTAACATCCTCCAGAGATACTTGTGGAATAGAAAGAATGTTATCATCACCATATGATGAGACTATATCATCTATTTATTTCCCAAATACAGAACAGAAATATTTATTGAACACATCTTTTTTTTCTGCATTATTACTGGCAATTCTACCATTTCCATCTAGTAATGGATCAATAAATTGTCAGGATTTTTTTTGTTCCTAATATATTTTAAAAACTCCTTCTTATTGTCCTTAATTCTGTTGGTCCTTTTGTCCCTTTGCTTCCCTTATCAGTTTTCTACAATTCTAACTTCTGGTTTATATTCATTACTATCAATTTCCCCTTTTCCCATTTGTTATATATATATTTTTAATTATAGCTGGCTTCACTTCCCCTCTAAACTAGGTCATTTTTTTAACCAATACAGACTTCTTCCTTGATTGTGTTTTTTTGGGCATCTACCAAGGTGTTCTTAAATGATTCCCAACTATCATTCACATTTTTCCACTTAATTTTTTCTTCCCAGCTGATTTCGCTCATAATTTTTTCTGCTTTGTGAAACTCACCTTATTAAAGCACCAAGTATGTATATTACTGGTCTGGACTTTATTCAATTTGCTGCTTGCACATTATAAATGTGATCAAGTCATGATCACTAGTACCTAAGATACTATTATTTTTTAGTTCTGTTATCAGTTCCTCTTTATCTGTCTAATAAAGAATTCCCCCTTGTTGGCTGAAGCACTTTTTGAGTGGAGAACATACTACATCCCTTGGTAAGGTGTTCCATTGTTAAATTGCCCTCACTATTTTGAGTTTGAATCTTAATCTCCATTTGAATTTTTTTAAACTTCAACATCTAGCTATTGAATCTTGTTCTGCCTGCATAGGATTGGATAGATCAGAAGATGGAAATGGAGTATCATGCCATTCGCCGTTAGGGCCCAACCCGCTCTGATTGAAATCAATGGCAAAACTCCCATTGACTTCAGCGGTGCATAATTAGGCTCTGTAGCCCAGATCCTCAAAGGTACCTAACTCCTACTGAAATAATGGAAGTTAGGACCCTAAATACCTTTGAAGCTCTGGGCCTATGTAACCCAGGTCAGTATGTAAATTGTTGCCACTTGCCTAGTAGTCCCAGTCCATGTCTCAGAGATAGATAACCACATCACAAAGTCTATCCCCACAATTGGCAATAAGCAGAAAGGCTGAGAAGATGGACATGAAGATCTGAAGTTCACCTTTACCCCTAGATGTGGGTCCTCCAAGGCAGTACTGAGGCCTCCCAGTAGCAGGCCAGCTTGGAGACCTTTGAAGCTGCTATGGTCATGTGAACCTACAGACATGTAGCCTCCAGAACTATTGATTTAGCTCCCTTCCCCTAATTTCTACAGAAATGCACAATGATTTTTACATAAATGTAATGTTATTTAGTTAATTATAAATCAATGTTATTAACATAAGCATCTCCCTTTGATTGTTATACTCACAGTGCATTATTTGTTTAGAAATAGCCCCTGCTATTATGGGTACAACTGTGACATAACTGACTACAGTGTCTGAGTTGCATAATCCATGGAAGAGCAATGACAGACATCAAGGTCAATTACGTCTCTGTGAAAAACCCTTAAAGGAGAGTATCATTGTGCTGTAGAAAATGTCATTTTAAAATGTTTTGTTATTTTCAATTAGCAAATGTGGATTTAATATCAGGTTAGCAGTACTAGCTGTAGCAAAATACAGCCTGAGAAACAAAATCCAAGACAGTCTGAGTTTCTTTCTAACATAAGCCCACTTGGAATTTCACCAACTGTTCTAATTTCCTTATAATCATACACATTAACAACCCTACATATTCATATTCAATGGCTCCAGCTCCTGAGCCCAACATATTGTAAAGATTTTATACAACTGGGACTGAGTTAACATCACAAACAATTAAAGTTATTTAATATAATCTTCTGTCTTCACATTATCTGTCATACTATTATCACCACAACTAACCGGCTTTAAAATATCCCCACTTGTGTGTTCAATCATCCCTCTGAATCATTACAGAACTGAGTGCTAGTATTAATTACTGTAAGTATTATACTATTATATATATATAGCACCATATGCATAATATTTTACAGACATATATGTGGACAATGGTAAGGGACTATAACTGTTTTGCAAGGAAAGCAGATTGCATGAGCTGATCGTTTGATACATGGGTGCATTATAATCATTTTGCTATGTTTTTTTAATGGCAGGCACCAAATCACCAGAATGGAGATTAAGGGTGGCTCGCTAGACAAATGAAGTTGAGTGAGAAGCAAAGGACAGAAAAAGAGGAGTCAGTGCCCATTGTGCGTAGACAAATGGTGGCTGTTCTGGGCATAGGGGTATTTTGTGAAAAAAAGGCGAGATGTCATGAGTTGGAGAAGACAACAAAAGGAACATGTAACAGGATCCCATCTCCTTCCCTACAGAAATCACACAGACTCCACTATGTGTGCTCTCAGTGACTCTTTATTTCAATTCCCCTTCACCAGTATCACCGCAGTCCCTCATGCTCCCACCTATTTACAATCTTTGCCGAGCTTTAGGCCCCCTCAGCAGGACCTGAGGGGAACAGAGATCTCCCTACTCTGAGGGCTTGTCTACATTAAGGCTAAAGTCGATGTAACTTACATTGCTCAGGAGTGTGAAAAAAACTACATCTCTGAGCAATGTAAGGGCAGGTCTACACTAAGGGCGGGGGTCGAACTAGGGTACGCAAGTTCAGCTACGTGAATAGCGTAGCTGAACTCGAAGTACCCTAGTTCGAACTACTTACCCATCCAGACGCCGCGGGATCGAAGTCCGTGCCTCCAAGGTCAACTCCGCCACCGCCGTTTGCAGTGGTGGAGTACCGGAGTCGACAGGAGCACGCAGGGAGTTCGAACTATCGCGTCCAGATTAGACGCGATAGTTCGAACTCCGAGAAGTCGAACTCACCGCGTCGACCCGGCAGGTAAGTGTAGACTAGCCCTAAGTTACATCAATTTAAAGTGCTGTCTACACCATGCTATGTCGGCGGCAGATACTCCTCCGCCATCAGAGCTTCCACCTCTCATTGAGGTGGAGCAATTATGTCAATGGGAGAGCAGCTGCACTGATGTAGTATGGTAGTGAAGACAAGCCCTAAGGCTGCTGTATAGCAAGGCTCAGCTAGCCCTGTTCCTCCATCTCTCCCACTCAGATACAGTGGAGTCCAAAAAACCATTTTTGCTGTCTATATACAACATGCAAGGCTTAGCTACATTTACACTGTAATAAAAGACCCTCAGTGTGGCTGCAGCTGGCGTGGGTCAACTGACTTGGGCTTTCAGGGCTCAGGCTGGAGCCTATGTTTTGACACCCTGAGAGCAGGAGGGTCTCAGATTCCAGGCTCCAGCCTGAGCACAAACATCTACACTGCTGTTTTTAGCCTTACAGCCTGAGCCCAGAGTCAGCTGACCTGGTCTTTGTGTTTTTAATTGCAGTGTAGACACACCCATACAGACGCTGATGCTCTAGCAGGTTTGTAAGCAGAGAACACAGATAGCACCAATAGAGGGCTCATACACTATTTAATCGGATAGTACCCAATTACTGTATAGCGCAGTTCACTCTTGAGTCTAATAAAAAGATGGAAATCATGATTCCTATGATAGCCACAACTCAAATCCAGCCTTAATTATGATTAAAAGTACTGAATTAATCCAGCAGAATTATTTTTCTCCAATTTGCCTAATTTATACATTTTGTAGTCCTGGAATTCTCGCAGGGGGGAGAGACAGGCTGAGGTGTAAGGATAACATGCCAGTTCCCTGATACTCCAAGCTAGCCCCAGCCTCATGCAATTTAGAGTTGCTGTCAAGCATGATTAACTTCCACCATTGGTTTAAAGGCCTTAAAGATTTACACTAGAGGAGATTTGTCATGAGGGAGCAAAGCATGATAAAACCCCGCTCTCTGGTAAATGAAAACTTTGTTAATATTTACAACACAAACAATTGTTTTTAAAAGTCATAAAAATCTTGCAAAAAACAATTTTTTTAAAAAAGTTGAATTTTTTTTCAAAAAGACATCAAAGAAAGGCAATTTTTAGATGGAGAAATCTTTTCCATAGGTTCATAGTTTTAGGTAGGAAGGGACCATTATGATCATCTACTCTGATTGCTTGCATAACACAGGCCATAAAATCTCACACGGTGATTTCTGCATGAAGCTCATAACCTCTGTGTGATCTATAGCACTTAATTTAAAGACTTCAAGTGATGTAGAATCCACCACATGCTTAGGCGAGTTATTCTAATGGATAATTACCCTCAATATTTAAAAAATGCCTTATTTCTAGTCTGAATTTCTCTAGTTGCAGCTTCCAACCACTGGATCTTGTTACAGTTTCCTCCCTTCTCCTCCGCCCCACCCTCCTTGTGTAGATACTTGTGGACCATGATCAAGTCACCTCTTAATCTTCTCCCAGATAAACTAAATAGATTCAGCTTCTTAAGTCTCTCACTATAAGACATATTTTCCACCACACTCTTGTAGCTACTTTCTGAATCCTTTCCAATTGTTCAAAAATGTCCAGCTTGCTCTAGCATTTAACACTTATTCTTGGCTGGATACACTGTGAAATACCCATTATAAGAGTTACATCTATCTCTTTCCCAGGATCTACAAGAGGAAGTCTCTTAAGGAATTCCAGAAGCTATGCAACAGGGGAAATTTCATTTTACGTCATTCCTGTCTGGCTCACTTAAACACCCATAAGAGGAGGTTACTCACCCTGTGCAGTAATTGATGTTCTTTGAGATGAGTGTCCCTGTGGGTGCTCCACTCCAGGTGTTGGTGTGTCCCTGCGCCTTCGCTTGGAGATTTTTACAACAGTACTCGTACCAGTCACGCATGTGCAAAGCTTGCCCCCCACCCCGCTCTGAGTGTACCTTAATAGTACGCATGCGTGACTAGTCTCCTCAGTTTCTTCTCTACAACGGAGGCTACTCCAGCTCTGAAGTAGAAGGGAGGAGGGTAGGTAGTGGAGCACCCACAGGGACACTCATCTCGAAGAACGTCAGTTACTGCACAGGGTGAGAAATTTCCTCTTTGCAAGAGAGATATCCCTGTGGGTGCTCCACTCCAGGTGACTGAAAAGCAGTGTGTCTCAAGGAGGTAGGGATTTTGGATTTGGTTGGAATGCAGTAGATAATACAGCTCTGCCTAATCGTGTATCAGAGAGAGGTCCTTGAGTAAGGGCATAGTGCTTAACAAATATGTGTTCAGAAGACCAAGTGGCTGCTTTAAGATGTCAGCCAGGGGAACTTTGTGTAGAAAAGCCACAGAGGTAGCTATAGATTTAGTGGAGTAAGTTCTGATGCCCGCTGGAGGCGTCACTTTCTTTATGGGATAGCACAGTCGGATACACTCAGAAATCCAGTTTGAAAGTCTCTGGGCAGAAATAGGTGTCCCTTTGGAACGCTCCGCAGTGGAGACAAAGAGTCTGGGAGAGTTTCTAAAGGGCCTGGTTCTATCCAAATAGAAGGACAAAGCCCTGCGTACATCTAACGTATGCATGGTGGATTCAGAGTTTGCATGTGGTTTAGGAAAGAAAGTTGGTAGGTGCATCGACTCATTGATGTGGAATGACGAATGCACCTTTGGAAGGAATTTGGGGTGTAATCAGAGGATAACCTTGTCCTTAAAAAATAGTGTATATGGTGGGTCTGCCATGAGAGCTGCTATTTCTCCTGCCCGTCTGGCGGAGGTGATTGCCACTCAGAATGCTGTCTTCATAGAGAGGTGTAAGAGAGAGCAAGTGGCTAGGGGCTCAAATGGTTGTTGAGTGAAGCAGGATAAAACTAAGTGAAGGTCCCATGAAGGGGTAGGAGGTTTAATGTCCGGGTATAGAGATTGGAGTCCTTTGAGAAAACGCTTAGTGATTGGATGAGCAAAGACAAGTATCGTTGATCTTGTCATGAAAAGTTGTAATAGCAGCTAAGTGGACTTTGATGGAGCTGAAAGATAGGCTCTATTGCTTGAGGTCTAATAGGTGTCAAGTACGAGTGGAAGAGGTGCAGAAGCAGGAAGGAGTTGTTTAGTTTAGCACCACTGTGTGAATCGCTTTCACTTTCGGAGATAGGTGATGCGAGTAGATTGTGTTCTGCTATGTGTGAGCACTCTTCAAACCTGCTCAGAGCATGCTAGCTCGTTTTGGGAGAACCATGTAGGAACCAAGTTTGAGGTGAAGCATGTACAGATTGGGGTAAAGAAATCGGACTTGTTGCTGCAATAGGAGGTTCAGAGTGAGGGGCAATGAGATTGGTGGATGGATTGACATTCTCGTGAGGAACGGAAACCACGGTTATCAGAATTACCATGGCACGCTCTGTCTGAATCGTTGGCCTGGTCTACACTAGGGGAGGGGGTTCGAACTAAGGTATGCAAGTTCAGCTACGTGAATAGCGTAGCTGAACTCAAAGTACCTTAGTTCGAAGTACTTACCTGTCCTCACGGCGCGGGATCGAAGTCCGCGGCTCCCCCGTCGACTCCGCCACCGCCGTTCGCGGTGGTGGAGTTCCAGAGTCGACGGGAGCACGTTCAGAGTTCGATATATCGCGTCTAGATGAGACACGATATATCGAACTCCGAGAAGTCGATCGCTACCCGCCGACCCGGGCGGGTAGTATGGACGTACCCTTCGTTAGAACTCTGTGGAGAACCGGTATCAGAGGAAAAGCATATAGCAAGTCCTGGTACCAAGGGATCATGAACGTATCTCCCAGGGAATGTTTGCCTAGTCCCACTCTGGAGCAAAATTCAGGATATTTCGTGTTTTTTGCAGTTGTGAAAAGGTCCATGGTTGGGTAGCTCCACATGCGGAATATATTGTGGATGATCTCCTATTCGTTTGTCTCCTATTCATGATCCCAGGGAAAGCATCTGCTTAATTCATCTGATGTGGTATTCATAGCTCCGGGAAGATAGGTGTCTAATATCCAAATGTTGTTCACAAGGCACCAATTCCAGAGCTTCGTGGCTTCTGTGCAAAGCAAGTGAGAGTGAGCCCCTCCCTGCCTGTTTACATAGAACATGCTGGTGATGGATAGACGGTAAGGTGGATAGAAAATGGTAAGGTGGATAGAAAACTGGCTAGATGGTCGGGCTCAACGGGTAGTGATCAATGGTTCCATGTCTAGATGGCAGCCGGTATCAAGTGGAGTGCCCCAAGGGTCGGTGCTGGGGCCGGTTTTGTTCAATATCTTCATTAACGATCTGGAGGATGGTGTGGACTGCACCCTTAGCAAGTTTGCAGATGACACTAAACTGGGAGGAGTGGTTGATACGCTGGAGGGTAGGGATAGGATACAGAGGGACCTAGACAAATTAGAGGATTGGGCCAAAAGAAATAGGATGAGGTTCAACAAGGACAAGTGCAGAGTCCTGCACTTAGGACGGAAGAATCCCATGCACTGCTACAGACTAGGGACCGAATGGCTGGGTAGCAGTTCTGCAGAAAAGGACCTAGGGGTTACGGTGGACGAAAAGCTGAATATGAGTCAACAGTGTGCCCTTGTTGCCAAGAAGGCTAATGGCATTTTGGGTTGTATAAGTAGGGGCATTTCCAGCAGATCAAGGGATGTGATCATCCCCCTCTACTCAGCACTGGTGAGGCCTCATTTGGAGTACTGTGTCCAGTTTTGGGCCCCACACTACAAGAAGGATGTGGATAAATTGGAGAGAGTCCAGCGGAGGGCAACAAAAATGATTAGGGGGCTGGAGCACATGACTTATGAGGAGAGGCTGAGGGAACTGGGATTGTTTAGTCTGCAGAAGAGAAGAATGAGGGGGGATTTGATAGCTGCTTTCAACTACCGATGGATCTAGACTGTTCTCAGTGGTAGAAGATGACAGAACAAGGAGTAATGGTCTCAAGTTGCAGAGGGGGAGGTTTAGGTTGGATATTAGGAAAAACTTTTTCACTAGTAGGGTGGTGAAGCACTGGAATGGGTTACCTAGAGAGGTAGTGGAATCTCCTTCCTTAGAGGTTTTTAAGGTCAGGCTTGACAAAGCCCTGGCTGGGATGATTTAGTTGGGTTTGGTCCTGCTTTGAGCAGGGGGTTGGACTAGATGACCTCCTGAGGTCCCTTCCAACCCTGAGATTCTATGATTCTATGATTCTATGTTGTCTGTCATTATCCGTACATGTTGGTTCCAGATTAATGGGAGGAAGTGATGGCAGGCATTGCGTATGGTTCGAAGTTTTAGGACGTTTATGTGCAGGGAGGATTTGGTTGAAGACCATAGCCCGTGAGCTGTGTGGTGGGACATGTGTGCACCCCATTCTGTGAAGGATGCATTAGTAGTCATTATAAGGGATGCAGCATCCTGGAGAAAGGGGACTCCAGAGCAGAGGTTGGAGGGAACTGTCCACCACAGGAGAGAGTCTTTGACTGAAAGATACGGATAGAGGCTGGTTTAGAGTGTGCACATTCAGTCTGTAAACTGTGGCCAACCAAGCTTGGAAGCACCTCATGTATAGTCGTGCATTTTAGACCACGAAAGTGCACAAGGCCATGTGACCTAGTAGTTGTAGACAGTCTCGAGCAGTGACCTAAGGACTGTTGTGAAGTTTCGTGGCCAGGAGCTTTATAGTGTTTAAGCGGTAGGGTGGGAGAGATGCTATTCCCATCTGGGAATTGAGGTGTGCTCCTATGAACTCCAGGTGCTTGGTAGGAGATAATGTGGATTTGTTTTTATTTATTTGTAAGCCGAGGGATAGGAAGCAATCAACAGTGAGCTGCATGAATCAAAGAGCTTCGTTGAGCATTGAGGCTTTGAGGAGACAATCATCGAGTTAAGAAAATATTATGACCCCTAATTTCCTAAGGTAGGCAGTGACTATGGCTAGGAGCTTGGAAAAAACATGGGAGGTGGTGGATAGGCCAAAGAGTAGCACCCTGTATTGAAAATGTGTCAAGCCGAGGGTAAAACAAAGGAAACGTCTGTGGGCCAGATGTACAGTCACATGAAAATAGGTGTCCTGTAGGTCGAGGGTTGAAAACCAATTGCCCTGCTCCAGCGCTGGGTCTATGGTGGTGAGGGTAACCATTTTGAGCTTTTTCTTTTTGATAAATTTGTTGAGCCACCTGAGGTCGAGGATAGGTTGCCATCCCCCGGTCTTCTTTTCTGTTAAGAACTAATGGGAATAAAACCCCTTCCCTCTGTGTCCTTCGGGCACAAGTTCCACTGGTCCCAATAGAAGGAGATGTTGTAATTCTTGGAGGAGCAGTTGCTCGTGAGAGGGGTCCCTGAAGAGGGATGGGGAGGGTGGGTGGGTAGGAGGCAAGGATAGGAAAGGGATGGAATAGCCAATTGTGATGACCTCTATAACCCACTTGTGGGTGGTAATGTTCTGCCATTGATGGAAGAACGGTTGTAGGCGGTGTCCAAAAATAGGGACATGCAGTGTAAGCACTGAAGTGGGAATGTTGTTTTCTAAACCCTCTACCAAGGCTTCAAATCAGCTTATTATTCGGAGAGGGTTGAGATGCTGCCGAGGAACTGGGATGGTGACACTGGTATCTGGGTCTCTGGCATTGCTATTGTTATTGTTGCTCATGTGATCTATGGAATTGCCAGGTATATGCGGGGCAGCATGGACACTGGTAAGGTTGATATCTATATTGTCGCCTTCTGGTCATAGGGGTTTGAATTCCTAGAGACCGGAGAGTTGCCCTTGAGCCTTTTATTGAATGAAGTACCAGCGGGGAACCGGGTGTTTGGTCCTTTGGTTGACTGCGCCTACTACCAGTGAGTTTGGCGCTGGATAAGTGAAAAGGAGAAATCATCTGAAAATGTGGGGGGAGGAGGAAGTAAAGCTTCATCAGGTGTAACAACTGGGTCTACTGGATTTGAGGCAGCTCGTGACTGATCCTGCAGTTGTGACAGTGCTGCCTGGTGCCTTATGTCAGTGGCAGATTTGTCAGCTGGCAGTGACGGACAGGTGTCACGCCTGGTTGAGGTGGCATAGTGAGTGTGGTCTTGAAGATAAGATGCTCATAGGGCCCAATATTGCCACTGTGGTGGGAAGGGCATCAGTGGTGCCATCCAGGAGTTTACACACCACAGAGCAGGATCCTGAGAGTAGGACGAGGTAATTTTTCTATGACCTCTATTGAGTGGTGCCTGAGGATGGGAAAGTTGATATGGTGAAAATTCCCCCTGCAGTCCAGCTTCCTCATCACTGGAGGAAGGCTGTCCAGACCCTGACTGAGCATTTGGAGAGAGGTAGGCATTGAGTAGGAATGACTGCAGGATAGGTGACACCAGCAGGTCCCTTGACTATGTAAATTGCAGTGCTGAAGCTTCTCTGTGAGGTGAGGGCTGTGCAAGAGGAATCTGCCGTGAAGAAAAGTTCCTCTGCACCGGTGTCCTAAGCATTCTTTCACTGCCATTCAGCTCAGCGGGTGTCGGTGCTAGGAAAGCAATAACAGGCTACGGGGGGCCAGGCAGGTCAGCATGTGTCGGCACTGCTTCTAAGTACCACTGGTAACAAACTAACGATCTAGAAAGGTAATTGTAACAAAGGGAGAAAAAGTCTCTAACGAGTCTGCTGAGCTCTGTCTCAGGCCGGGGACAGTAGAGAAGGAACAGAGGAGACCGCTCGCGCATGCGTACTATTAAGGTACACTCAGAGCGGGGGGGCAAGCTCCGTGCATGCATGACCAGTACAAGTACTACTATAAAAATCTCCGAGTGAAGGTGTGAGATGCACCAATACCTGGAGTGGAGCACCCACAGGGACATCTCTCGAAGAAGAACTGTGGTGGTAATAGATGAACAAACTTCTCTGAGAATCTTAAGAGCTTGCAAGTTAAACCCTGAGTCATGAGAGAAGCCATAAGACAAAAAATTAGGGACAACACTGTGGCAACATTTAGAACATAGATCAGTGCACTCTGAGTGAGAGCTTCAGTTCAAGAGGTCATGAGGCTACCACAACCTCCTAAGTAAAAGTCAATTAAAAATATTGGGTATCTGATAAGGATTTACAAAAGTCAGCTCTAGTATGCTAATTTCTACATACTAAAATAGTAACTGTTATCTCTACACATGATTTGTAATAAAATGGAGGATTAATATTGATATAAATCAATACCTGCAACTTTTAGCATATTATTTTACTATATTTTCATTACACTGTAACTTTTGCAAAAAAGTTGCCATAAAAATGGCAGCTTTTATCATAATTTATATGAAAAATCTAAATGCATAATTCCATTTTCCTTAAGTATTCTTTGGAAAATATATTTTACCTTGTGTAATGTGAAGACAAAATAATTACCATATTTATCTTAAACAGTCATCTGAACTGTAAAAATATGGCAGACTTGTTGCAAACTAGCCTTCATAAAGACTTTGCGATGTGTGTGATAAACATTTGTGGCATGATCCAAATTCCACTGAAGTCAAGGGAAAGACTCCCATTAACTTCAACAGGCTTTTGATCAGGCCTTGGTGCATGCATACAGTAAGCCATCAGGTGAAAAGACCTGTGGTGCTGTTTGCGAGAGAATAAATAATCTTAGAAGATTCACTGTATAAAAATAAATTGCAGGGATTTTATAAAAATATATGCTACTTTGAGGAGCAAATTTCCACAAGTAGCATAACCTCAGCAGATGTTTCAGCTGACATCTCTGGACTGTATACATGAATACATATGTAACAATTTAATCTGATTTTCCCATAGGACATATCATTTCATTACACTCACAACACTGTGAAATTATAACTAATTGAGACATTATCTGGGTTATTACATGTAATGGTTATTTTTACAGATGGTTTACCCGCTTTGCCAGATGTCTGTTTTTGACACCAGGCCATAATAACCATTGTAGATGGCAGTCTCCATATAATGTGTTAGGCAATGTTGCCCTAAAGAGACATTGTCAGGTACTATTCTTTAGTCTTTAATGATATTTCATGCTATTTTTATCACCTTGAAAAAGGCATAAAAGATTGGTTGTATAAACCTTGCAAAAATATTAACTTATTGGGTAGTTGGATGGTTCAGAATCTTAGATACAAAATCTAGAGATGTGCTTCTTTAAGTCACTGGCTCAAATCCCACCCAGGTTTGTTTTTTCCAACAGTCATTACTGATTGGTGGTTACAGATATGAGGTGTTTTTACTCCGATTTCTGGTTGACAGATGTTCATATCACATGTTCACCATCCCAATCAGTCTCAGGGAAGAGACCAAGGACTGAATGCACATGGATTCTGAACTACCTTCTTATGGCCCCTCCAGGTGAAGATTAATGTATATTCGGGCACAGAAGCATAGTTGCCCATTCAGTTCTGTGCCTCTTCTGTCGACAGATAAACTTGAAATTGTAAGTTATTTGGGGTTGGGGCTCTGTTTGGCTCATTCTATCTGCAGTAAATCACCCTATAAGTCACACTGCTATATAAATAATAAATACTACTATCAGCCTGTCAGAGCCCTTTACAAATAATCTCAGCTACATTTTCCAACCCTCAACCAGATTCCTCATCATCCTTTTATCCCAGAAGGAAGAGCTTTCTGAAATAGTGGTACAGATTTTGGGCCCCATATTAAGCTTATTTACTCAAGTGTAAATCCAAAGTAATTCCATTGTCTTCATTGGGGTTACTCTGAATGTGTTTTGATGCAAATGAGATAAAAATATGATCTATCATTTTAATGGTTAAATGTTTCCTGTTTATTACTGTCTTTTCAAATACAATAAAATGTCACTCATGTAACTTTGCAAAGTCAACCCCATACTAAACTTGATAGCAATCATCAGTAGTAAGGATGGTTACCATCTTGAGCAAGCTTCCAGCTGGTGACTTAGGGGAAAAGAGTTCCTTATTCTTTTACTGATTGTTACAAAAGGATGGTTTTAATAGAATTAGTATTTCTATAATGAAAACTAATAGTCTTTAAAATCTTCAGGTGAAGTCAATATATAGAGAAAGTTACAAGTTTCAAGTTGCAATGCAATATAAAAACATTTGTCTAACAGCTGGTCTCTAGAGCAGGGGTTCTCACAAGAAAAAATTTGGTGGCCTCAGAGTGTGACCAACAACTATTGCTGGTGGCTGCTCTGACAATTTTTCCTAAAATACTCAATTAACTTTAGGAAAAACAAAAAAAATGCAAATATACATGTCCAAATCATTGTCATTTATTTATGTAGGGTTTTTTTGCAGACTCAATAATAAAAAGAATGTACAGTTTTCTCTGTTCTTTACTGGACCTAAACAGAATAGAAACAAATAATGTGCTTTGCATGTTCTTGTCTCTTTTTGTTGTTGCTTCTTTTGCCTTTTTTTGGTTGCTTTTTTTTAACACTTGCTAGCTAGTAAGTCTGTTTCTTTGAAGTGATATTTGTATTTTGTTAATATCACTTTTCACAGCAGCAGACTTGCTAGCTAGCAGGAAGGCAGTGAAAAGTGATATTAACAAACATACAAATATCACTTTTCACAACAGACTTGCTTAGCCCTGGCAAGCTTGGGGACAAATTAAGTCCTGGATGGGGAGGTAAGTAGGGAGGCAACTCAGGGCTGGGGGAATGTGGGAGGTGAGTCCGGGGACCAGAGCCCTGCAGCTGCTCAGTTGGGGACTGGGGCCAGAGAGGCATTGGGGGCCAGGGGTGATGTACAGGGGTGGGGGGTGAACTTGGGGCTGGCAGTCACTGCTGCACAGCTAGGCAGGGGCTGGATTGCATGGCCCCACATGGCAGTCATAGCCCACTGCTGTATGCCTGGAGCCTGCGGCTAAAGGAGGTAGCGGGTGAGCCTGAGGCCAGGGCCGGGGTCCAGGCTCAATGCCCATGGCCAAGGGATGGAGTCTGCTGCCACATGGCTGGAGCCTGCCACCCGCCACCCCAGGCCTGAAGCTCGAGCCCCACTACCTGCCTGCTCCTCCAGCATTTGTGGCTCCAGAGGGGGAGAGGCCCAACCCCCACTGGCAGCCCTGGGGAAGAGGCTACTGGTTTGCCCCCTCCCCCCGTCACTACCCAGGAGGCTGTGGCCACATGAAAAGCCCCTGGTTGGATTTGGACTGGGGCATTGGAGTGGGGAGCAGAAATCATAGACATATTCAGTTGACTGTGCATATACTCACAAGCTTAGTATATATACACGACCATAATCATTCCCATACTTTCATCACCTCATCTCATTTGCATACCAATAACTCAATGCCTCTCCTTGCAGTGGTGTTCCTGTGATGCAAAGTTACTGGCTTCTCTGCAGCTCCATCCTTCAGTTTAGGGTTGGTGGCTTACTCAGGAAAGCAGTGCTGCAGAGGGGATGCCCCCTGTCAAAAGTGTGGCAGCATTGTTCAGCTTGTTTGAAGTCCTACACTTTCCTAGCAACTTCTGCTTTACAGCAGGGAGTTTAATATCATATCGACATAGCCATGCCATCGGAAAGAATGTGGCAATATTGGATTTAGAATACATTTAATTTGCAGAAATCAAAGCAAGTGGTAGTTTAGAGAAAGACATTTTGGGGCAGGATTGGCAGGAGAGAGACTAAAATTACCTAGTGTGAGGAAAAGCAAAGGCCAGAAAAAGAATCTCAATACAGGGAGATCATTCAGATTCCAAGTGCTCTGGGGAAGTGAGCAGCAACTCACATGGACCAACTAAAATATAGGGAGTATGAGATGGTCATACATAGCCCAAAAAGAGCGCTGCCAGATCTGGGAGAATTGGGGGTGCAGAGTAGTAGCCCAAGGCTGGAAAGAGTCCATGTAAGAGTGTGGCAGCTCAGTGAATTAAATCTTAAAAATACAACAGCCTAACCAAAAGAATCAGAACAGGCCAACAAGAGGAAAAGGATTATTAGCCCAGAGTGAGACTCCGTGAATAAATACCCAGTGAGTGAAATCCCACCCCACTGAAGTCAATGGAGTTTTGCCACTGACTTTATTGGGGCTGTGATTTCCCATAAGAATTCTATTTTCCTCCTACAAATTTAGTCAGCCCTCCATTTGACTCTACAGGACAACACGTTTCTTTATACAGTGAAGGAAAGTGCATAGTGATTGAATAGCAAAAGAAAAAAAATAGTCTTCTTGACTTTCCTCTGTAATTCATATTTCACTTAAACTTTAAAAGTCAATCAAGAGACTCTCAATCTGATTGTTTGAGCATCCTGTCCAGCCATCCATCTTCCAGCTGTACAGTTTGCTGCATGTACCTTGCTGCCAAACGTAGAACTAGAATAGCTGAAGCAGGGTGTCCAGCGTGGAAAATCCCTTAATTTATATTGTGGCCTCACTATATCACATAGTCTAGAGTATTTTAGGTTATTCATTCTAATTTATTTCACCTGCAAATTCTGAGAAATTATTGAATAAATTAGATATATTTCAATTATTAGATAAATAATCTAGAAACTGAAGGCTACACAATGAGTAGCAGAGCCAGCATTAGAATTTAGAACCCCTTGTTTTTTAAACTCTGCACTCATTCCTCCAGATCACATTACTTCTCATAATAGGGTTGCTCTGTTATTTTTACCTTTAATTTTCTTCATACCACCCTTATATTGGCAGGCCTCATAAGTCCCTAAGATAATTTATTATTGTACTCTTGGTTTTATAAAGTTTTATCCTGCATTTTATCCATGGTTGTGTATTATTCCTTTTTGCAAAGCTAATGCCACAAGCAAAATAAAATCTATAGTTTATTTAGTCATAGTCAATTACGAATTCTTCCAGAAGATTGTAGAGGAGAAATTCAGTTGATTTGGGGCCTCATAGAGATTGAGAACCAATGAATTATCATGCAACCACATTTGAGAGCTCTGGGAGCCAAAATCTGTATAATTTCATGCAGCTAAGTAAATGGCACATATTTTTCTGACATGACTTTTTTGATGCCAAGAATTTTGCTTCTTTACAACTCTAAAATAATTAATATATGATATGTTCCTCCATATCAGACAGACAAAAATTAAAAGTGGGGAGAAACCTCAGCTGGTGCAAATCAGGGTAATTTATACCTCTGAGGATCTGGCTCAGAGACTTCTCTTACATTAATATGTTCCTGAAAGGTGGCTTGTCAGATCTGAAGAATGAACTCTTCTAATTATCCACAGAACAGATAGTGCATCAGCACAGCAATGCAAGATCCCTGAGTTGTTCCACCAATTTTCCTCAACTGTGACCTTTATGGACCAATTCTAAAGTGCTACTCTTCCAACCCCTTTTGACCCTAAGCCTCAGTTCTGACATTGGTAACAAGACTGCTAAATCTTGCCAGTTGTAGCAATGATTTTTGTCATGTGGTCACCTAGCTCCTGTAAAATGTTGTAGGGCCATTAACATTTCACACAGACCACCAAACTGCCAGAAATCATAAAACATTTTCACTACTACTAACTTTGTCTGGATTTAAACAAGTGACTGAGGGTACGTCTACACTTACCTGCCGGTTCGACGCGGAGAGTTCGACTTTTTGGAGTTCGAACTATCGCGTCTGATCTAGACGCGATAGTTCGAACTCCGGAAGCGCCGCGGTCGACTCTGGTACTCCACCTCGGCAGAAGGAGTTGGCGGAGTCGACGGGGGAGCCGCGGAGTTCGACCCCGCCGCGTGTGGACGGGTGAGTTGTTCGAATTAGGGTACTTCGAATTCAGCTACGCTATTCACGTAGCTGAATTTGCGTACCCTAATTCGAACCCCCTTCTTAGTGTAGACCAGGCCCTACAGGAGAAAGGCTAAAAGCAGAAAAAGCCTCTGTTCTATCAGATCTGGTGGGCTAGATAAAGAATTTGGTTTGGGAAATAGAGTTAGCCACCAGAGGGAGCCAATACAGTCCTGTAAAAAGTAATCCTAACATTTGAAATTAAGGAAAGCATCATTAAAATTTGTATATAAGAATCACACCAACTTACATGTAGATGTAAAATGTTAAGAAAAATATACTGAAAAACAAAAGTGACCAAGCCCCACAATTGCACTTCCAATAGTTCAGTCCTATAGAAAGGAGACAAAGTATTGTTCTTTTTCTACCTACATGAGAGTTACCTCTATCTATAATTATATAACAAGTAAAACACAATTGCTTCAAAACACTGGGCAATTGGCAACAATGTAACAACCACATAGTAATTCTGTGGAAAATGCTATATACATAGTAACTTGTAATACAGTTATTGATTATTTTTTAAATAATTAAAGTCACCACTGTAAATGACTCAGTAATATTTATTTTTCTTCCAGTCTAGACTACAGAGCAGTAGCCTCTAAAATTCTAATTAAAAGCAAAACTGTTTTTAATTAAAGGAGTACCCTCTCTCCCTCTCTCTTTTTAACATTGGAGTTCTCTTTATTTTTATCTTGTTTCCATTTCTATAGCAGAGGATTGTCTGCATTGTTATTTTTTCAAATATGAGGAAAAATAAATTTTCTAGATGGGGTTCCTCATTGCAAGTTTCAACCTAAAGATTGTACTTATGGCAGTCAAAACCCCCAGAAAAAATGCTGAAATAAACTTACAAATAAATGAAACAAACAGTAGATTTTGGTCAATGAAAAACCTGACAAATCTGCAAACCTCATTCCATAGAAGCAGCCCTGACAACAGCAAGATAAGCTGTGCTGCCCTGCCAAGGTACCCCAGCCCTGATGGGGGAGGGAGGCAATCTTATCTAAAGACGAGAGAGTACATCAGAGCTGATGGTCATCTCTACTGAAATGGAGGGCTCTGTTGCAAATCAGTGCCAAATACAATGATGATGTGGACAGCTGTCTGCTAGAAAGATGACTAAGGGCCTGATCCAACTCCCACTAAAATCAACAGAAGTTTTTCCATTGACTTCAGTGGGAGTTCAATTGAGCTCCCTGTGAAGCAATAAGCTCTGAAGAACTGAGCACAGGACAGAGAATCAGCAACTCCTAAATTCAGTGTTGCCACCAAATTGCTGTGTGGCCTCTTAGTTAATGTTAATCTCTCAATTTACCTCTCTGTAAAATAGGGACAGTAATACTTGTCTATCTCACAAGGATGTTGACTAGCTAGTTATTGTTAAGCATTATAGTATTTATTTATAGTTATTACATATGCCTCCCAACTAGGGTGACCAGATAGCAAGTGTGAAAAATCGGGACAAGAGATTGGGGCTAATAGGCGCCTGTATAAGAAAAAGCCCCAAATATCGGGACTGTCCCTATAAAATCAGGACATCTGGTCACCCTACTCCCAACAGCTATGAGATGGTAATGGACTATAGGCCAAATCCTGTACTGAGAAATATGTCTGCCCTCACAGATCCGGTCATAGGATATGGCCTTTCCAAGTGAAAGACACTTTGTATATTCCATTATCCGTCTTCACTCAGCTGTCTGGTTTCTTGCATAATTTACCAGAATGGTGTTGGTTTTAAATAGAAAAAGACCACATAGACCTGCTATTAATCTTTTGTTAACATAGATTGGAGCAATGATTTCACTTCCATCTTTTTCATATAGTGTATGAAAGATTATACAAAAAATCTGTCGATATATAAATACTTGTATATATATATATTCAAACCCCTTTAACAAATTCACAATAAGTTGAGGACATTTGCCTTAGAAATCCAACAGAGTTAATGTAAGCCATTTCCTTCTAGGCTTTGGGTTTGGGTTTTTTTTATTTTGGCGGCGGGGAGAACCACCATCAGCCTTATTAATACTGAATGCTAAGTGCAGAAGTTTAGCTGTAGCTGTAGAGTTTTGAAGCAATTGATTTGACAACCTCTATGCATAAACCCCTTTTTTAAAAATCCACATTTATTCCCCAGATTGCTTATTGTTTCATAAAAATGAAAACTTACATAGCTTGCTGGTATCAACTTGATCTCCTAAAACTGTTCAATTAAATCTTGTGAAATCAGTACTTTATGCTACATCAGTGTCCGGGAAATAATTCAGGATGGTAATGAGCAATTATAACTTCTCCTATCTTGTATAATTTAATTTACTTTGATTTTTGTATAAAACCTTAAGTTAAATCACAAGAAGTTCACAGATCTGAGAAAATTAAAGTCAGTATCAAGTTTTACTCATAGACCATATAATTTACATATATTTACATAAATACAGATATATTAAAAATTTAAATCTAAGCTAATTAAACAGAAGGTAGAGTTTTAAATGTGAGAGATTTTAAAACTTAAATACATTTCTGCAACTACTTTTAGTGGCAGCAGAATTTTTACACACACACACCAGGCTTCTCTTTCTCTCTCCTCCTTCCTTTTTCTTCCAAAATAGGGCAATTTTATAATCACAATAAGGTATGACAGGCAGTACACTTCTGGGGAATTATTGCATGCCTTGAGTATATAAGGCAAAAGGAAGAGTGACTGACACTAGGGGAGCGGAATCATCAACCAGAAATGCACTGAAGTGATGTGAAACATCTTATTGCTTTTACAAAATTGAAAATCATACATTGTTTAAAAAGACAAAAAAAGGAAGGAAAAAGTAATATTTCTGTTTAGTGGAGATCACAAATAACCAGGAAGCTCCACTGCTGTTCACTGAATTCTCTTCATTATTCCATGATGGTTCATTAATGAGATGCAATTGTACAAGGGGGTCAAACACAAAAGTTCATCTATCCCACACTGGAAAAAATGGGATAGCCTACTTTCTTACCCAAAGAGAACAAAATAATCATTAGCAGCTGATCATAGCTGCGATGAGAATCAGATGCCAGTCTCATCAAACTGAAATGTAAAAATATTATTAACTAGACATATTTTACCCCACAGAGCTGAGCAGATAGATCAGGAACTTTGGTTGGATGATAGAGCATTTGCCTAAGATGCTGGACTCACAGATTCTAGATCAATAGAGATTTCTCATCTGATTAGCTAGAAGTGAAACAGAAGAAATATGGAATAGATATACAGTACCACAACCTCTGCATTTTGCTGTTGTAATGGGATTAGATAGACCATTTACTGGTATTTGTACTGTCCCATCCCACCACCACATTTCTCCATCTTTAATTTAACCAACTGTGTTGGTCACCTGTTAAGTACTCCAGTAGCTCCCATTGTGTACATATTTTTAAAACATAACATCCATCCTTTCCACCAGGATTTGGAGGAGAGAAAGGATTCTACAGAGAACATAAATTAAAGATAGCTGGAAATTACATCCAGCAGGTATTTATTTCTAGTGTGTATCTCGGAAAACATCCTCTTGGATTATTTTTTGTCTTTGTGTTTACTATTTATTAACATGGATAGAAGAGCATCACCTCTGATCTAATACTACCACCAGGAGAGGTTTCAAAGTTTAGATAGGGCCATTCTGTTAAGGCACCGTTTGCAAGTCATGGTGACTGGTTTAAGTGTTTAGTGGAAGCTGCATTTACTGTAATTAAATTTGCCTTGCATTCCCCCAACACATACAGTAACAAGCAGCCACTCAGACACTTCCTTCCATAGTCAAATAACTGTTGGTCCTTTCCTGGGAGATCTGCATCAGCCTCTTTTGAAATATTAACCATGATTTAATAGAGGGCATTTTCACACATCCATTAGGGTTTTGTTCGGGGCCTGGGGGAAGCAGAGATAGTACAGGTTCAGAAGATATAAAAATGCCTTAAAAAGTAGAAGCCAGATCTGCACTGCTGCTGAATTCATTATTCAATGGGTAAAAGCTATAAACGAAGAAGAATATACAGTGTACAGTGCATAGTACAGAACAACATTTTGCTTCAGTACCAACAGGAGGTATAACAAGGGCACACCTCTTTAAAATAAATAATCAAACATTCTGATGGGGTAAACTACTGCACGCCACGTAGTACTCTGTTACAAAAAAGATTCCTTATTCCAGGTTTAATAGAACAAATGGAATATTACACTGGAAAGTGACTTGGGGTGGGTGTAGGGGAAAAGACGTAACAGCCTGCTGCCTCCCATACAAGAAGCACTGCTAGGCTGCTTTCAAGCATCGGGACACACGGGCCACTGGCTACTGCAGAGAGAGAGAGAGAGAGAGAGAGAGAGAGAGAGAGGGCTTAGCATGGAGTGGGGAAGGAGGGGGAGGGCTGTAGTTTTATTTGCACTCAACCAGGGGAGGACATTTCTAAAGAAAACAATATCCAGTCTTTGGAGAGAGTTATTGATGCAAAAGAAGAGACCCTACAGAAAGATCGGGTCCTTCTCCGCCCCTGATAAAAGGTCCCTGCCTTTCGCCATGAGCTGCACTCGTCTCCTTTGTTTGAGAGATTAAGGATCCCACTGCGTCGTTCAGATCACTCTTTCTTTGTCTCTCACCCTGTGCCATGCCCTCCCTCCCCCAATCTAAATGGTCGGTTTATAACATACAATTAGGGATACGCCGAGGAGAGGAATGGGGGGGGGGGAATATCTTCTCGATCCTTATGATAACACTGTGCATCACACTGGGATCCCCCCACCCCCACGCCTCCGGGCAGATGACTGTATATTTGGTAGCACTGTGCAGCTTCTTTTCCGTTAAAAAGACGCATCCTTTCCTTGCACAGTCAATGAGAAACGCAGCGTGATTTGTCATGCGCTTGAATTGTGGGTTTGTTCGTTCGTTTTAATTAACAACTTTTCTTTTAAGAGCCTACAATCATCACTGGAGTATTTACAAACACCAAACAGAGCCTTGGCGAGGTCCCCTCCACAAAATAATCATGACAATACCACGGTTTGCAGGAGCCCCGCACTAGCTGTGTCCAAACAAGATCTTGCTGGGTGAGCGCTCCGGGGGAGACGGGCGCTGGATTCCCGAGTCCTGGGTGGAATTTCCCAGCCGAGGGTTTCTTCCAGGGGGTGTCTCTCCCTGAATACCTGCCTCGGGGCTGCTGCTGCAGTGGTCCCGTTCATATTCCTCCTGAGCCCTCTGCATTTTCCGCTTCTTCATCTTCCTCTTATGGACGTGGAAGGTGGTGAGGGAGAGGAGGATCAGGCAGAAGATGAGGGTGACCAGGACGATTAAAACCAGAGTGGAAGAGAAGGACTGAAAGAGCTGCCCCACCTGCGCGATGCAGGTGCTGCTGGCGTTGGAGGAGGCAGATGTCCTGTTCAAGAGACAAGGTGGCAGAGACAGCCTCAACTCCTTGGAGAGCTTGGCACTCATTGAGGAGGCTTAAGAAGATGAGGATCTTCCTCTTCTCCCTGCAGATGCTCGAATTTGAATTGGTTCCGGGCTGGGGGTTTGCACTGGCTGGAAATGCACTGGCCGCAGCTCGCTCTCTGGAGATGTCAGGTGAAGGATCAAGCCTGCAAAGGGACCCAGAGGAATCAGTGTTCGGGACCCAAAGCAAGAAACACACAATTCACCGGCTGCCACCACAGCCCCCCACCCTCCTTCCAGCCCCAACAGGGTACAAAGTCGTCTAAACTCCGGCACACTGGGGGATGCTGCCTGGATGACAAACCACGCGCAGCGCAGCGCCCCTGAAAGAGACCAGCCCCAGCCCACTGCTTAGACTGAAGACTCGGGCTGTCCGCAGCCCCGCCGGCCCGAGGCGATGCTGGCCGTGCCCTGGGACGGGACGGGACTGGACGGGTCGGGGGAGCGATGCACCAATGCGGCTGCACCAGATCGGCTCCAGTTACTCCGCACAGGGGGCAGCTTTGCCGGGCATTTCCCAACAAGTTGCCAATGACACCAGCCGCCGCCGCGGGAGCCCCGGTGTCCCAGGCGCGCTGCCCAGCCCGCCCCAGAGGCAGGCGGCACCCGAAGTTCGGGCTCCGGCAGCGGCTAGAGCAGAGCCCGGGGCCCCGCTGCCGGGCAGGGGCCGGGGCACGCGCCTTACCTGGGCTGCCTGTGGCTGGAGGGACCCCCGGCCGCGCGCTCGCCGAGGCTGCAGAAGGCGCCGAATGAAGCGGGCAGAGCCGGAGCCGGCGCCGCTTCAGGGAGCTCAGCGCGCAGCCTATCGCCAGCCCGGCCGGTGACGTCAGGCAGCCAGTGCCGGGTCCGCTCCCCCGCGGCTCGACTCGGCTGGGCGGAGAGGGGCAGCCCCGAGCGGGCCCCCCGCCCCCCACAGGCCGATACTTACCCACCCCGCCCCCAGAGACCGACCCCGCCCCCCACAGGCTGATACCCCCCCCACACTTACCCGCCCCGACCCCCAGAGACCCACCTCGCCCCCCCCACAGGCTGATACCCCCCCACACTTACCCGCCCCGACCCCCAGAGACCGACCCCGCCCCCCACAGGCCGATACCCCCCCCACTTACCCACCCCGCCCTGCCCCCCAGAGACCGACCCCGCCCCCCACAGGGCGATACCCCCCACTTACCCACCCCGCCCCCAGAGACCCACCCCGCCCCCCACAGGCCGATACCCCTCCTTACCCACCCATCCCGGCCCGCCCCCCATCCCCCAGAGACCCACCGCGCCCCCACCCCACCCCCCACAGGCCGATACCTCCCCCACTTACCCACCCATCCCGCCCCACCCCCACTGGCCGATACCCCCCACCTACCCAGCAACCCCGCCCCCAGAGATCTACCCCGCCCCCACAGGCCAATACCCCACCCATTTACCTACCCCTCCTCATCCATAACCCCACAAGCCAATACCCCCATCCCCGCTCCACCCCCCGCCCCCCAGAGACACCCCCTGCCCCCCACAGGCCGATACCCCACCACCTACACAGCCACCCCATCCCCGGCCCATCCCCTGCCCCAGAGACCCACCCCACCCCGCCTCACACAGGCCAATACCCCCCCACACCTACGCACCCCCATGCCCACACAGGCCGATACCCCCTCCACTTACCTACCCCTCCTCATCCATCCCCCCACAGGCCAATACCCCCCTACCCACCCACCCCGCCCCCCCAGAGACCCACCTCACCCCCCACAGGCTGATATGCCCCCCACTTACCCCCTCCTCATCCATCCCCCCACAGGCCAATACCCCCCTACCCTCCCACCCCATCCCCGCCCCACCCACTGCCCCCCAGAGACCCACCCCGCCCCCCACAGGCCGATACCCCCGCGCTTACCTACCCCGCCTCAACCATCCCCCCACAGGCCAACACCCCCCACCTATGTACCCCCCCCCTCAACTCTCCCCCCACAGGCTGATACCTTCCTCACCTACCCTGCTCATCCATCCCCCCACAGGCCAATTCCCCCCCCCACTACCCCTCCACCCTCCTCCATCCCCCACAGGCCAATACCCCCCCCCACACACACCTACCCACCCAACCCTCATCCCCCCCCCCCGCAGGCCGATACCCCCAACTTACCCCCCCATCCATCCCCCACAGGCCAATACCTCCCCCTACATACATACCCATCCCACTCTCATCCATCCCCCACAGGCCAATACCCCCCCCCACCTACCCACCTCACCCATCCCCCCACAGGCCGATACCCCCCCACCTGCCCACCCCCCCATCCATCCCCCCACAGGCCAATGCCCCCCCACTACTCCTCCACCCTCCTCCATCCCCCACGGGCCAATACCCCCCCACCTACCCACACTACCCTCATCCATTCCCCCACAGGCCTATTTTTCACTAGTGAGCCTCATCTGAAGCCAGAGCACCAGATGGCAGGGCTGAAGTCTGAGCCTCGCTGCCTGGGGCTGAAGCCCAAGCCCTGCTGCCTAGTACTGAAGCATGTAATTTAGCTTTGTGGGGGCCCCTGTGGTGTGAAGCCCCAGACAGTTGCCCTGCTTGCCATGCCCTAATGCTGGCCCTGCACTTTCAACCCCCCTAAAACCAACTCTTGACACACGCACCCTGGGGTTGAAACCCCAAAGTTGAGAAAACCTGATCTAGATGAGTACCCCCTGGAAGACCTCTGCGTACCCCCAGGGGTACGCATACCCCTGATTGAGACCCACTGCTCTATGCCAGTAGCCAGGTGGGCAACATAGAAGCCACTATACTGAGTCTTTGTCACTAGAACATCCCTCTTGTTATGCCTGTTTGGCCAGAATCCACCAACCGTGTGACATAAAGCAGCTGCATTTCAGGATCTAGCTCCTTAAGTCTAAAATTTTCCTTCCATTTAAATGCTGTCTTGGCTAAATGCAATGCATCCAGCACCATATAAGTCTGTGATCTTTTGGCGCTTTTTAAAAAGCAGTCACAATAACAAGCACAGAGCATGTTTGGGTTTTTTTGTAAATGTTAAATAATCTTTAGTGTTTATGTACAGGATTGATGGCCACATAGAAGGAAGTCCTCTGATACAACACAGGCATGATCATTGAAGCTTCCCTACACTGCCCCCACCAATGTGCTTCAAACTTGTTCTGGAGGGGCTAGAGGGTAGTTCAGTCTCACTGTCCATTGAATCTTTAGCCTCTAGGGCTGAGTGCTCTAACCTAGTGATTTTCAATCTGTGATCCACGTACCTCTGAAGGTCCACAGACTATGTTTAAGATTTCCAAAGGGATGTGCACCTCTATTGGAAATTTTTTAGGGGTCCACGAATGAAAAAAAGGTTGAAAACCACTGCTCTAACCAGGATATCACTTAGTGCCAGGTTTGGTGGTACTTTTGTGATGTGGACATTGGCCTACTAGGAAAGTTGGGTGGTAACCACCAACTCATATGCCGAACACCATTTAAAAGTCATCAGATGGTTAAAAAGTGTTTTTAAAAAGAGCATAAGAATGGACATTTCTATAGGAGCCAGTATCTTCAACTATAATACTGGTGCAATGTTATCTTATGGTGCTTGTCCTGTTTATGAAGTAGGAAGCATATCTTGTACTGAATAAGTTCCAAGGCCTAATAATGTATAAGCTCAGAATGTGGCTATTGCAAAAGTTAACAGGTACTACAATTATTCTACTAAAACATTTAATTACATATTCACGTTATCTGTGAAAGAAGAGAAAAATACAAAGAAGACATGGGCTATGAAATGGCTGAAAGGTAAATTGTTTGTAAAAAAAAAAAACCAAAAAAAAAACCTTTGGGCCTTTCTTTTCTCCCATCACCTAAAGCTACTTGTCCTTCTAATTGTAATCTGCCCCTTACACACACACTCGCACACACCAGTAGGACTCTTGTTTCTAGAATAACTAGTATATTTTGTTTACATTGTGTTTCAAAATTGCATTGTTCCAATGTTAACAAGCAATGAAAACTCAAATGTTTTATGTATTAATATGATGCTTATTCTGGGGACGGGATCTTAACTGACTTTTAGGGAGGGAAAGGTGGACTCAGGGAGTGGCAAAGAACGGTCTCCATATTGGTCTCCATATTGGAAGAGAAGGTTAAAGGACTAGAGATCCAAGTATCAACCCTACGTTGCATCAGAGAAAATGAAGATTTTCTGGACAGAAGTTAGAGTTTGGTACTGCAGGCACAGCATGCTGAAGAATCTGAGGGCAATGCACAGTGGGGAAGAAAATTGGCAGCATGTGACCTCCAGAAGAAGAAAGAGGAGAACCCTTGTTTCCCCAATGCAGATAGAGGTAAGAAACCATTTTCAGGCTCTCTGCACAGGTACTATGGAGGAGAATGGTTTGGAAGAGTCATCTAAGGGAAGGGATTAGCAGACCTCATCAACCAGAAGGTATGGATGCATTGTCCTAGGGATGGGGGTTTCATGATCACCACTCCCAAGAGGAGGAGATGGGTGGTGGTTGTCGTGGACTCCCTCCTAAAGGGGACAGAGTCATCCATCTGCCGTCCCGACTGGGAAACTCGAGAAGTGTGCTGCTTTCCTGGAGCTAGAATTCAGGATGTAGCAGAGTGTGCCGAGACTGATCAAGCCCTTGAACCACTATCTCTTGCTACTTCTTCACATGGGCACCAATGATACTGCCAAGAATGACCTTGAGCGAGTCACTGGAGACTACATGGCTCTGGGAAGAAGGATAATGGAGTTTGAGGCACAGGTTGTGTTCTCATCCATCCTCCTTGTTGAAGGAAAAGGCCCAGGTAGGGACCATCAAATTGTGGAGGTAAATGCATGGTTACGCAGGTGGTGTTGGAGAGAGGGCTTTGGATTCTTCAACCATGGGATGTTGTTCCAGGAAGAAGGATTGCTAGGAAGAGATGGAATCCACATAACAAAGAGAGGGAAGAGCATCTTCACAGGAAGGCTTGCTAACCTAGTGAGGAGGGCTTTAAACTAGACCAGAAAGAAGAGGTAGATGAGGCTTTCTTCAGACAACTAACAGAAGTTTCCAGATCACAGGCCTTGGTTCTCATGGGGGACTTCAATCACCCTGACATCTACTGGGAGAAAAATGCAGCAGTTCACAAACAATCCAGGAAGTTTTTGGAGAGTGTTGGGGACAATTTCCTGGTGCAAATGCTGGAGGAACCAACTAGGGGCCGTGCTCCTCTTGACCTGCTGCTCACAAACAGGGAAGAATTGGTAGGGGAAGTAGAAGTGGGCAGCAACCTGGGCAGCAGTGACCATGAGATGGTCGAGTTCAGGAGCCTGACAAAAGGAAGAAAGGAGAGCAGCAGAATATGGACTCTGGACTTCAGAAAAGCGGATTTTGACTCCCAGGGAACTGATGGGCAGGATCCCCTGGGAGGCTAATATGAGGGGGAAAGGAGTCCATGGGGCCAGATGCAATGCATCTGAGGGTGATGTGGGAGTTGGCTGATGTGATTGCAGAGCCATTGGCCATTATCTCTGAAAACTTGGGGTGATCGGGGGAGGTCCCAGATGATTGGGAAAGGGCAAATATAGTGCCCATCTTTTAAAAAGGGAAGAAGGAGAATCTGGGGAACTACGGACCAGTCAGCCTCACCTCAGTCCCTGGAAAAATCATGGGGCAGATCCATTTTGAAGCACGTGGAGAAGAAAGTGATCAGGAACAGTCAATGGAAAGTCATGCCTGACCAACCTGATTGCCTTCTATGATGAGATAACTCTGTGGATATGGGGAAAGCGGCGGATGTGATATATCTTGACTTTACCAAAGCTTTTGATATGGTCTCCGACAGTATTGTTGTCAGCAAGTTAAAAAAGTATGGACTGGATGAACGGACCATAAGGTGGATAGAAAGCTGGCTAGATCATCGGGCTCAATAGGTAGTGATCAACGGCTCCATGTCTAGTTGGCACCCAGTATCCAGGGCCGCCCAGAGGATTCCGGGGGCCCGGGGTCTTCGGTGGCGGGGGGCCCTTCCGTTCCGGGACCCACCGCCAAAGTGCCCCGAAGACCCGCGGCGGGAGCCCCCCGCCGCTGAATTACCGCCGAAGCGGGACCGCCGCCGAAGCGCAGCCCGGTCTTCGGCGGTAATTCGGTGGCGGGGGGGGGTCCCCGCCGCGGGCCTTCCGGGCACTTAGGCGGCGGGTCCCGGAACAGAAGGGGCCCCCCGCCGCCGAAGACCGGGCTGCGCTGCGGCGGCGGCGGGTCCCGCTCCCACCCCCCGCCCCCAGTCCCGGTCCTGCTCCTCCCCCCCGCCCCCGCCCCCGCCCCGGTCCCGGCCCCGGCCCCGGCCCCAGCCTCTTACCAAGCACGTCTCCGGAGGGGCCTGAGCTCCATCCCGCTCAGAGCCGCGTGGTGAGGGGGCGGGGCTGTGAGCTCCACGCCGAGCGGAGGCAGCTGCCCCGCCCCCTCCCCACGGCGCTCTGAGCGGGGCGGGGCTCAGGCCCTGTTGGAGCTCCCAGCCCCGCCCCGCTCACCACGTGGCTCTGAGCGGGACGGAGCTCAGGCCCCGCCAGAGACATGCTCGGTAAGAGGCTGGGGCTGGGGCCGGGGCCGGGGCCGGGGCCGGGGCGGGACCGTCTCTGAGCGGGGCGGGGCTCAGGGGCCCCGCCGGAGACGCTGAGGCTCCAGGAGAGGGGCGGAGGCGGGAGCCTCCGCTCTTCTCTTGGGGGCCCCTGCGGAGCCCGGGGCCCGGGGCAAATTGCCCCCTTTGCCCCCCCCTCTGGGCAGCCCTGCCAGTATCAAGCAGAGTGCCCTGGGGGTGTGTCCTGGGGCCAGTTTTGTTCTACTTCATTAATGATCTGGGTGATGGGATTAATTACACCCTCAGCAAGTTCACAGCTGACACTAAGCTGGGGGGAGAGGTAGATACACTGGAGGGTAGGGATAGGGTCCAGAGTGACATAGACAAATTGGAGGATTGGGCTAAAAGAAATCTGATGAGGTTCAACAAGGACAAGTGCAGAGTCCTGCACTTAGGATGGAAGAATCCCATGCACTGCTACAGGCTGGGGACCAATTGGCTAAGTGGCAGTTTTGCAGAAAAGGACCTGGGGATTACAGTGGACGAGAAGCCGGATATGAGTCAACAGTGTGCCCTTGTTGCCAAGAAGGCTAATGGCATATTGGGCTGCGTTATTAGGAGCATTGCCAGCAGATTGAGGGAAGTGATTATTCCCCTCTATTTGGCACTGGTTAGGCCACATCTGGAGTATTGCGTCCAGTTTTGGGCCCTCCACTACAGAAAGGATGTGGACTAATTGGAGAGAGTCCAGCGGAGGGCAATGAAACTGATTAGGGGACTGGTGCACATGACTTAGGAGAGACTGAGGACTCTGGTTTTATTTAGTCTGCAGAAGAGAAGAGTGAGGGGGAATTTGATAGCAGCCTTCAACTATCTGAAGGGGAGTTCCAAAAAGGATGGAGCAAAGCTGTTTTCAGTAGTGGCAGATGACAGAACAACGAGCAATGGTCTCAAGTTGCAATGGGGGAGGTCTAGGTTGGGTATTAGGAAAAAATATTTCACTAGGAGGGTGGTGAAGCACTGGAATGGGTTACCTAGGGAAGTGATGGAATCTCCATCCCTTAGAGGTTTTTAAGGCCCGGCTTGACAAAGCCCTGGCTGGGTGATTTAGTTGTGGTTGGTCCTGCTTTGAGCAGGGGGTTGGACTAGAAGACTCCAACACTAATCTTCTATGATCCTAAGATGGGAAGAAGTGAGTTTTGAAACTGCTCTGTCAGCAGATTCTCAACCCCCTTTTTGTTTGCTTTCATGTATACTTTTGAGTTTTTCTGCTTTAGCTGAAAGGAGTGACAAGCTGAGATGACTGGCAAACAGCTTTAAAATTGTGAATACAAAAGCCCGTCACAACAGAAGAATTATGGAAAAAAGGAGAAATAAATGTTCAGTAATTATGCAAGCCCTCCAATCTGGCTAATAATGGCTGTCAGCCAATCAAAGTACAGGGATTCTCATACCCGCAACTAGAGTGCAGGGAACTTCACCCATGGGAAAAAACCTGTACAGTTATGTGTCAATAGTTGTTCATCATTCCTACATGCTGATCGGCTGATATCATTCTATATTGCAGTATCACAATATAAATATTAATACATATATGATACACAGTGACAAAATATCTTTGATTAGCTAGTATAGAAATAGTTCTCAAATATTCAAGGCTGAAACTTTACAAGTATAAAACTGACTAAAACTAAAGTGAAGTCTACCATATACAGTTATGTTACTTATGGAGGTTATGCCTTTTGCTGAAGTATCCAGCACTGGCCACTATCTGAGATAGGGTATTACACAAAAGGGATAATTTGTATATTCTGATGCAATTCGTATATTTTATATAGCCTTTGATAGCTACCAACTTTAGCTGAATTCAACCTGGTGAGACTCCTGGCACCATTACAAATCCATAACACCAGCCAGACCCCAGCTTTGTTTTAATTCAGTTAAGAATGTTGCTTGTTTAGGTCCCAATTCTGCACCCCCTTTGTCATATGGGCAGTCCTTACTGATGCAAGTGGTCTAATGAATTTCTCCTATGAGTAAGAGTTTGCTGCAGTGCTTAATTTGTAATTAAAGAGGTGCCAGGGCTCAAGCAATTTTTTTACATTATTAATTAATACAGCAAGATCAGAGGTGCCAAGGCTATGAACTATCAAGTGTAGAGGTGCCGGTGCTCAGCCCTGGCAATCCCTGACATAAATTAAGCACTAGTTTGCTGGTTCAAGCCCTCAGTTATTAATGACTTTTCTTGAACAAATTTCATTGTGCCATCGCTGTTCTAGTCTAGCAGTTGATTACATATAGAATAAGGCATGATTTCTTCTGCAAAGAAATGGATGTAATCATGCACCAGACAGCCCAAATATTTGATGAATGTCAACAACCCTAACAGTGATTTGCAATCTCCCTGTGGGAAGAGGGCAATCTGTACACAAGTTCTTTAAACTTCACCAGAGCCAGCTGCTACCATAGGTGAAGTCAAGTGATTTAAGAGTAGCTCTCAAGCCTAGAACCACAAATAGAGCTAATTTTAGAAATAAAAAGTAATAGATTTGTAATTGTTATTTACCAGTAGATCAAGTAATATCCTGGACATTGTTAACTTACATCTCACAAAAATACCGTAAGTAATAGTGTCTTTGAGTCATATTTCATTAGAAAAGGTTTAACTAAACAGAGGTATAGTTTCATAGATTCCAAGGCCCAAAATAATTCTGTGACCATCAGGATCCAGATTTCCCAAGGAGAGAATGGGTGTTTGAATGAACAGTTGAATCAAATGATGGTCTACAATGTAATTGTGCTACAAAAATATGTCAGGTAAGGTCTTTTATGAAAGCTTGCAACGTTCTAAACAGAATGATCATATGAGATGTGTATACAGACTGGGGTTCTGAATGTATGTATTTATGTATATAGAAAACTGTACTTGTAATCTGTGGTGCAGTCAGGCAGGGAGGGGCTGCCCCACCAACCAGAGATTAGCTCCAAGCACTTAGTATTGTATAACCCAGGAGAAGACAAAGGAGGGGCCATTAGAGTTAATGGGAAGACACTGGGTATGTCCACACAGCAAAGAAAAACCTATGGCTGGCCTGTGCCAGCTGACTCAGGCTCGGAGGGATCGAGCTGCAGGGCTGTTTCATTGCTGTGTAGACTTCTGGGCTCGGGCTGTAGCTCAAGCTCTGGCACCCTCTCATCTCTCAAGGTCCTAGAGCCTGGGCTCCAGCCCAAGCCTGGAAGTCTACACAGCAATGAAACAGCCCCACAGACCAAGCCCTGAGAGCCCAAGTCAGCTGGTACAGGCCAGCCCTGCATGTCTAGTTGCTGCATAGACGTACCCATTGAGACATCCCAGCTAGAATTTCACCACCCTGAATAACCATCAGGCACCATATCAGGGAGAGAGAAAATGGCCTTTTAAAAATGAGGCTTGAAATTGAGGTCATCATACAGAAAGTGAGGGACAGTCACTTGGTGGGTGCTGTCTGTGAAATGCTGGTCTACCGTAGGGTGTATGCTGGGAAACTGTTCAGAGGCAATAGGTAACTTGTATTAAAAAAGGGAGCGTATCTAATTTTAAAGTGTAAAGCCTGAGGTTGCATCTTGATGTTTGTTTTCTGTGTAACTTGCATGTGTTTGCTTTTCCTTACTATTTACCTTTGAATCTGTGATTTTTCTATTAAATAAACCTTTTGTTTATTTTTATCCCAAGCAGGTCTCTGGTGTGCAAACTGTGTGGAGTGTGTGCCAAAGTAAGCTGGTGTCGGGGCGGGGGGGAGGGGGCTAGTTTCATGCCTTTGGGGGTGATGAACCAGAGGTGAAAAGTCTGAGTGTCTGGTAGTTATGGTAACCTACAAATCTATGAATCTAAGGGCTGGTCCACACTAGCTCTTTAAATCGAATTTAGCAGCGTTAAATCGAATTAAGCGTGCACCCGTCCACACCAGGAAGCCATTTAATTCGACATAGAGGGCTCCTTAGTTCGACTTCGGTACTCCACCTCGACAAGGGGAGTAGCGCTAAATTCGACATGGCTATGTCGAATTAGGCTAGGTGTGGATGCTAATCGATCTTAGTAGCTCCGGGAGCTATCCCACAGTGCAACACTCTGTTGACGCTCTGGACGCCAGTCGGAGCTTGGATGCTCTGACCAGCCACACAGGAAATGCCCCGGGAAAATTTGAATTCCTTTTCCTGTCTGGACAGTTTGAATCCCATTTCCTGGTTGCTCATCGGGGCGAGCTCAGCAGCACTGGCAACGATGCAGAGCTCTCCAGCAGAGGAGTCCAGGCAGTCTCAGACTAGAAAGAGGTCCCCAGCATGGACTGACCGGGAAGTCTCAGATCTGATTGCTGTGTGGGGCGATGTGTCTGTGCTTTTGGAGCTGCGCTCCAGCAAACGGAATGCAAAGACCTTCGAGAAGGTCTCCAAAGCCATGAGAGACAGAGGATACAGCCGGGATACAACGCAGTGCCGCGTGAAAGTCAAGGAGCTGAGACAAGGCTACCAGAAACTCAGAGCGGCAAACGGATGCTCCGGAGCCCAGCCCCAGACATGCCGCTTCTACGAGGCACTGCATGCCATTCTCGGTGAGTCTGCCACCACTGCCCCACCAGTGTGCGTGGACTCTGAGGATGGGATAGTGTCGACGGACTGTTCCTCAGAGATGTTCGCGGACGGGGAAGATGAGGAGGACGAGGCAGTCGACGGCGCTTTCCCCGACAGCCAGGATCTCTTCCTCACCCTCACTGAGATCCCCTACCAACCCTCCCCAGCCGTTACCACGGAACCTGAATCGGGAGAAGGATCAGTCCGTAAGTGCTTTAAACAAGTTAACATTTATTTATTAAAAGCAGCTAAGACCAACGAGTTAACATTTTTTTAGTAACTAAACAGGGAGAAACATTAGGAGAACAGAAGGTCTACATACAGGAGGATGGAACTTTTATCTTCATAAGAGATCTCCAGGAAACTCTCCTGGAGGTAATCTGAAAGTCTATGCAGGAGGTTCCTTGGCAGAGCTAGCTTATCGTGTGCCCCGAGGTAGCACACTTTGCCGTGCCATGCTATTAGCTGGAACTCCGGGACCATTGCCCTCACGAGCATGGCAGAGTAGGCCCCTGGGTTGTGGTGGCTTTCTTCAAGCATGCGCGCTCTCTCTGCCCGTGAGACTCTCCTCAGGGTGATCTCTCTCGCACACTCCTGCATGAAATTAGAGTAATTGGGGTACTATTAGTAATGGGAGCGCTTAACTGTTCCTTTGCATAACAAGAAGCCTCACTTAACAGCCACGTGCTGCAGTCTACAGAGTGGCAGCATACAGGGATCTTTCCCAGTGAACAGCCGCGAGGGGGTGCAACAGGGGCCGAGTTTATGCTTTCAGGATTGCCTGTATCAAGAGGACAGAGCTGTACATTCACTTCTATGAATCCAAAAGTGTTTGGCTTACCATTCCTTGCTGCTACACGAATTCTTCTTTCCTGCAAAGGTTCTCTGATCTGCAGCCCAATACCCCAGGCAATGAAAGCGCATTCAGAGAACTCGAACTTTCCATTAGTGAGTGCGCATGAGACAGGTGCTGTGCATACTCTTGTTCACAGACACCGAGTAGACTATGTTTCTTTGTTTAAAAAATGTATCATTGTAAGAAATTCACTACCTTTTTGACATCACACAGGTGCAACTGTATCACGACCTGATCCACCATGCCCCTCACAGATGATGGCGCAAACTAGAAGGCGTAAGAAAAAGACAAGGGACGAGATGTTTGCTGAACTTATGGGCTGCTCCAGTGCCGAGGCGGACCAGCAGAGCCAGTGGAGGGAGAACCTCACTCAGCAGCACCGCTCACTCTGCGAACGGGAGGACAGGTGGCGTCAGGAGGACCAGCAGGCGACTCAAACGCTGCTTGGACTAATGAGGGAGCAAACGGACACGCTCAGGCGCCTTGTCGATGTTCTGCAGGACCGCAGGCAGGAAGACAGAGCCCCCCTGCACTGTATCTGCAACCGCCCACCCCCGCCTCAAACTCCAATCCCCCCCTCATCAAAAATAACAAGAAGGAGGGTCACCAGGGGCCGTGAAAACTGTCACTGCACCACAGGACAGTGTTAAATTACCCAAAAGCTATCAGTCACTACATTTTGAAAAGTCCTTCCCTTACTGTGTTGTTGATTATTAAAAGTAGTTTTCTGTTACTTACTTTTTCCTTCATGGTTTTTTACACAACGCTGTGTTAGATGTCTTGGGTGGGTTGTTGGGTGGTTGAGGGGGTAGTGTAATGCATAGGACAGTCACCTTTAGCAGGGTACAGAGACGGGGGCTGGATCAGCAGTATGTCACACACACAGTGCAGTCAGTAGGCGGTTAGCTGGTATGGGAGGTGGTTTGCAGGTTTTCTGTCGTTGGGGGTGGTACGTGCATTTGTAGCGGGGGAGGGGGGTTACAGATGTCATGCAACGGTCCCTGTAATGGACCGCAGAGCCACGCAGCAGAGGAATCTGTATCCGTCCTCCCCCGCAACAAGGCCACATAGCCCCCGCACACAGAGTCCAAAAAAGGAGGGATGGCAGGATCCGTTGAAACAACCAGTCCGGCACTGCTGACCGGTCTGGGAGCAGGAGCATGTCAAACCTCGACTTTAGAGGCGGTCTTTACATGACCACACACCCTACCCAGCACAGTGTGCGTCCCAGTTTCAACCCTTTAACGCAAAGTCATCAATAAAGACACCGTTGTAAAGCTACAGTGGAGCACGTACTTTAATTTTTAAATGTGTGTTAGAAGTTGGGGAAGCGGGGTGGACGGGGTATGTAACTGCAGAGGCTAGTCAACATTAACTTGGTAAAGAAACAGGGGCAGGTTCAGCTTCTCTGTGAAGAAACTGAACAGTCACAGTTCACGCTGCTCGCTGGTACTTGAAGACTTCCTTGTCGCTGTGCAAGGTGCCTGCATAGGGCGTGACGAGCCAGGGCATTAGCGGGTAGGCTGGGTCCCCTAAGATCAGTATGGGCATCTGCACATCCCAAGCGTTATTTTGTGGTCCGGGAAGAAACTACCTTCCTGCAGGCGTCTAAGCAGACCAGAGTTCCTGAAAACACGCGCATCATGAACTTTGCCTGGCCACCCGACGTTGATGTTGGTAAAACGTCCCCCATGGTCCACCACTGCTCGCAGCCAGGGGCGGCTCTACCTTTTTGGCCGCCCCAAGCAGTCATGCGCGGGAGGCGCCCCGGAGCCGCGGGAGCAGCGGACCTCCCGCGGGCATGACTGCGGAGGGCCCACTGGTCGCGCGGCTCGGCTGGACCTCCCGCAGCTGCGGACGGTTCGCAGGTCCAGCGGCTCTGCTTGAGCTGCCGCAGGCATGCCTGCGGGAGGACCAGCCTAGCCGCGGGACGAGCGCCCCCTCCGCAGTCATGCCTGCGGCAGGTCCGGACGTCCCGGGGCTCCGGTGGACCTCCCGCAGGCATGACTGCGGCAAGTCCGCCGGCCCAGCCTGCCGCCCCCCCGGGAAAGGGCCGCCCCACGCGCGTGCTTGCCGCGCTGGGGTCTGGAGCCGGCCCTGCTCGCAGGACCATTGAAAATTAGCCAAATTTCTCAGCAGCTGACTGCGGAAGAGGTGGACGATAAGTTGCGAGGAGCTGACAGCGGGCACAACTGCAGCGGGATCCGTGCTCGCAGTGCTGTGGCGCCCGCGCTGTCACTGAGAAGAAAAGTGCACGAACAGATTGCCAGCTGGCGCTTTCAGGGAGGGATGCTGGGCGTGATTGACGGTTCAATGATGACAGTTACCCAAAACCACCCTCCACACAATTCCCCCCCCCCCAGCATGCATTGGTGGGAAATCCCAGCATTCCAATGGGCGGCGGGGAGTGCGGGAACTGTGGGATAGCTTCCCACAGTGCACCGCTTCAAAAGTCGACGCTTCGCCCGTTACTGTGGACTCACACAGTCGAATTAGTGTATTTATTGTGGATACACAACTTCGACTTCATTAGGTCGATTCCAGAAATTCAAATTAAGATGAATCGAAATAGTCTTGTAGTGTAGACGTACCCTAAGATGCTGGTGCCCAGGATTCCCAGGTCAAAAGCAAAGATTTTTTCCTTTTCTTTCTTGAAGAGGAGAATTTGGATGACATGGTCTTAGGCAGACTTTGCTCTTAAAAGAGTGTCCCTAAGAAACTTAAAGGCCAATTTTACATATGCACCCACTGTCAGCCAAGCTCCCCCTGCCCTCCCCTGAGCGTGCCACATCCCCGCTCCTCCCCGTCCCTTCCAGCGCTTCCCGCCCCCATGCCGCCTAACGGCTGTTTGGTGGTGCTTAAGACTTTGTGAGAGGAGTGGGAACGTGGCGTGCTCAGATAAGAGTCAGGGCAGGGGCAGGGACTTGGGGGAAGGGGTGGAATGGGGGTGGGGCAAGGACGGTGCAGATGCAGGCTGGGGTGGGGCCAGGGGATGGTGGGGTCCAGCACCCACTGGGCAGAAGGGAAGTTGGCACCTATGTTCTCATGTTAGAAAAGTGCTATTGTCTTATGCTGCTGAAGAACAAGTCTACCACACTCAACTGTGAGAAAAAATTACTTAGTGTGATTCAGATGAACAAAGATTATAGTAATGGTGATGCAGAAAGTGAGTGATTTCACTTCTTAGCATATGCACAACGTGCCTCACATGGCATATGACCAGGATTCATCACTGAATTTGGTCAGCAGGTTGGATCATTAGCTTCCCTGGCTTGGGCCAGATACTGACAGGGAGTGCAAAGTGAATGCTGATCCATGCCCACCAGTGATTTCACTGATTTGATGGGGTTGCATAGTGGAACTGAGAGCACAATTTGTGCCCAGAATGTGTGTGTATTAGGGCAAACTGGACTGCATCGGGGATATGCTGAAGACGTATAAAGGATAACATTTTAATAACAGAGGATCCAGACAACTGCAAAATGTGTATTTGGTGATGAATAGCTGATTCGATTAAAATTAATTCTGGAGGGGAATAAAGCAGGATTTTACTCAATAACAGCACATTTAAAATCCTATTTGTTTTTTCAATAGACAATACATTTAAGCAAGGTAGTGTCCTAATGACCTTTTAGAGATAATCCTTTGCTTTTCTACAGAGTTTGATCAGAGAATTCAAAGGAGCAAACCTTCATTATTTTTTCCAAAGTGGAGAATGAGGCTGGTAAAACCTAAGGCCAAGACTAGCTATGGATATTACAACAACAAAACAAGTTTTGCTGTTGTTATTTAGTTCTCCTCCAGAAAGGCTGAAGCATAGTGAGCCATACTTGGAATCAGATTTTATGTTAATAGGTCTCCCTGTTTCTAATAATACATTTTGAATGCATTTCAGAGAGAATTGCATGTATCATTCTCTCCAATATTTGAAATGGGTGAAGTTACTCATTTTGGGTCAAATTCTAAGCTTGGATGCATGTGTGAGATACCCGTTAACTTCAGTGGCAACTGTATGCCTGAGTACAAAGGCAGAAATTATCCCCAAATTCTGTCTTACCAGCCCTAAGGTGACTCAGTGAAAGGAGTGTTAACTTGTTCAGATAAAGCAGTGACAGACTTTAAGGAGCAGCAAACACCCACAGAAACATACATGTGTATAATCTTCAAGTGAGGGGCCGATAGAATGATAGCAGCATCCCCCACACTGTAATTTATTTTATGATTTAGTAAAACTATTTTGGTATAGCAGGAACCCAGTTCTCAGTGACTTCCAATGGGATTTGGACGCCTAACTTCCATTTGTGGCTCTGAAAATCTCCCCTGTAATTATTTTTCCTTCAAACATATGAGCAGATTCGGGCCAGCTCCTATGTAGGAGCACAATGGGGGGAACTTTCCCTTACTCTTCTATGCCATGGCTGACTAGAATCCCATTGGGAAGTACAGTCATTGCTTCCTGCTAGCTCTATAGGAGATACTAGCAGTCTGGCCGGGGGGGTGCATGGGCAGGGCCAGTGGACAAGCCAGGGTCCTCACCCTGTCCCTTGTATATCATCAGTCAGCAGAGCTGGCCAGGTGCAGAGCATAATGCACCCTTTCCAAGGATGGTGGATCTATGCTATTGCTTATACATTCCAGGTGGAATCCTGGCTCAGTCAGCACCAGGCTCAATGGAGCACTCTCCAGTGGAGTGCACAGCACAATTTTTGCCCCCAGTCCTTTTGCAATTATTATTATTTTTTAACTATTTTGTGAAGAACTAAATGGTGCTATTCATGCCTATTCTGTTTAGCTCCTTATTCCATGGCCCCTCACAACCCACTGTAGCAAAGGTTTCATTCCTCCTTTTTAACTAGCAATACAGTAACAAAGCCCTGGTGCCAAACTGCTGGAAATATTCTTTCACCATATTCTTCTATAACTGACAGTTACGGCGGAAAGCTTTATGTTTTTGAGTTGCCTTTGGCTTTGTCTTGTGGTTAGGTGCTAATGAACTACAATTTTCTCTCCAACTCATCATGGTTTGAATTTTAATTCATTTTAGAAGTTCTGCTATTGTTAGTGATTACAAAAAAATCCCACTTGATTTTACATCCCCATTTCAGTTTTCTACATGACTAAATAAAACAAGCCTTTAGATATTTCTATCCCAGGATATAATTTCACTTATATGGGCAGGTTCCTTTTGGCTTTTTTTTAATGACAGCATCATCCAAAGCTTCCTGAGTATATTAAACTGTATGTTTGATAGCTTCCAAATTGGGATCAGAAAAGAAGACTTCTCTCCAGGGCATTATTCTGCAAGGTGGCAGGCACTCTGGCCCAATCCACAAAGCACTTGAGTCATTTCATGTAAGCATCTGCTTATGTGCTTGAAGTTAAGCATGTGCTTAAGTGTCTTGTTGGATTGGACCAGACACCTCTGCAGCTTGCAGGATTGAGCCAGTGTTCCTTCCATCCTTCCTGAAAAGCCCATCAGGCAAGTGGAGCCTTATTGCAAGAGGGACCCCCTCCATATGGCCAGGCATTGCACCATGCATCAGATGATATAATCATATGTTAATGGAGATAAAGCTTTGATATAGGGGGAGGACAGCACAAGTTGTTGCATTAGAATTCCTGGTGCTTACCCGATGTCATCTTGGATATGCTGGCAAATAATCTGTTAGTACAAAAATAATGTCATCATTCTCGGAGGTATTGACTTTTACCATGACACCTGCAAGAAATGTGACACTTAATTTTACAAAAAATTGGTTTGCTCCACTATGCAGTACGAAGTAGACCTTGCTGGAGCAGTGTGGAATCTTATTGCTGTAACCTTCTGTCTTCCTCTCCTTGCCCCCCTCTACTGCTTTTGTTATGCTCCTCATCATACTATGTCTGAAATTAGATTGCAAGCACTTCAAGACGGGGACTGCGTCATCTTATGTTTTACCACAAGTTGCCTAGCACACTCTTGAGCATTGTAACATCATAAATAACAACAGCAGTAAGAGGGGAAAATATAAATGCAATAACCATCATGAAAGTGTGACTAATTTGTATAAAGAATTACTGAGTATGCTTCTGTAACGGTCCTGTCTAGAACAAGTTGATTAAAGAAAGTCATTTGGCTGCAATGCAGCAGTTCCCTCATATGATAGTGCCAGGCTCCCCAGGTATCTTGCACATGCTCAAAAGTATGGCAAAATATTTGAAACCATAACTTTTCTTCACATGCTCAAATAAAAAGCACATGGAGCATACTGAATTGGGTGGCATCCTATCAATATCCATGTTTTACTATTAGCCTGACCTTGGCAGCTGATAAGCAGTCGTCTATTAATTATTTATTATAGGTGATGGTGGTACACTACAGAAACATGAAAAAACTGCTTTGAGGAGGTGAAAATATAATTCACCCAAGAACACAACAAATTACAGCAGACCATGGTGGGAAAGGAATAGGAATATGAGCTGGGGGTGGATGACAGCATCAACATCATGTAATTTTTTTCAGAAAGCAGCTTATATAGGTTGTTTCATATGTGGCTTGATAGTTATACACACACACACACACACACACACACAATTTGGAAGTGATATCTATGCGAGAAATCACAGAATGATGTAAAAGATTATGTTTATCATGTATTCTTGACCACTTAGTCTGCCCATTAATCCATTTATCCCAAGACTAACTGAGATCTTATTCCTGTTTTTGGATGCCATTTTCTCCTTAGTGCCAATTCTGACACTGACTCTGACTCTCTTACCGCTTTCAGAGTACATGGATCTGAAAATTCAAGTGATGGGGGATTAAATAATTGATTAGCTATTGAAAGGAACATATTTCCCCATTGTGATCACCACAGGAGGTAATATGCTGAGCCTTATACCTTGCTCCTGGATCTCTGCTTTCAATTGGTAGATCAGCAATGCACAACCTATCATGTAGGCAATCCATTCCCAAAATTGTTCTAGTGGAGGAGCTGATTAACAAGTGTTGTAGACCAACCCATGGTGGACCTTACCATCACCATCTAGACCATAGCTTGGCTGTTACTTCTTTCCACTGATTTCAGCTGAAGAGCACCATATGCAAGAATTTAAAAAACTATCCCAGAAGGGGCTTATTTGAATAGCAATTGTAAAACAAACTGAGATCCAAAAAAGGAGAACAAAATGAAAGAGGAATGAATGAATAGAAAGGGAAAGAATAGGTGTGGGAAAGGATCAGTCTACAAAATTGAAAAGAATAAAAGAATGCATTTCATAAATATATTAAAGGGCATGAGGCCAACAGTTACAACAGAGAAGTGTTAATTGTAGAGAGTTATTAATTGGAGAATGGATTATAGTTAGACAGTAAGAAGAGAGATTACAAAGAATTTGCATGACAGAATTAGAAATCATACAAGAGATTCCGGTGAAAGCATCATCTGTCATTTCAGCCAAAGGAGTGTCAGGACCTAGCACTAAAACTGGTTTCAGTTGCCCTTAAAAGGCTTTTCACATCTCCACCATAGAAGAGGGCACAGTTTAAAAAATGCTGACAAATGTGACTGAGAGCATGAAGTGAAGTGGGAAACACTGTAGTAGTTTTATGGCAGCTGCCACTTTTACCACTATGAAGTGGTTTCGAAACTTGTCAGAATCTCAGATACAGGTTGTCCTCAAGTTGTAGTGATACTTGGAAACTTACTGCACAGGATGGTTTAAAGATAGAAATGCTGTATACCACAAACTCTCAGGGACTGTAGTGGGGTGGATTGCCCCACTCCCTGTGAGAGTGGGCTGTGGCAGGCCAGGGCGCCTGCGCAGACAGTGAGCCAATCAGAGAGGGGCTTATTGTGAGCCAATCAGGGCCCAGTTTAGAGCCAGCCAATCAGGGCCAGGCTCAGGCATATAAAAAGGCTGCCCAGAGCAGGAGCAGTCAGTCTGTCCCAGGCCTTTGACAGGGGAAGGTCAGTCTCCAAGGGAGGAGACTAGCACCATGGACAGCGCATTGCTGGCCAGGCTCGGGGAGGCTAGGGAGCTTGAACCCATAGCCTGCCAGGCTGCAGGCCCTGAAGGGAAGGGCCTAGCGAGTGCAAGGGGCCGTAGGGGAAGCGGCCCAGGGAAACAGACAGTGGAAGGGGAGAGAAGGACAGCGAGGCAGACGCCAGAGGGTCCCTAGGCCGGGACCCAGAGTAGAGGGCGGGCCTGGGTCCCCCCCTTCACCCCTTGCAGTGCACCCAGCCATTGGCCGTAGGGAGCGGCCATATTGCTACGCCAGATCCCTGACAAGAGGGATTAGACTCAGAGGGCGGTGGAACATAGTGACTGAGGTGTGGGACTGCTGAGCACCGACCCCCCCCCCGGAAGGGGGCGCAGATGGACTAAGGGGCACTGCTGGAGGGCAGTGGCCTCGAAGAGGACGTCGCCGAGTACGCAGCAACGCGGGTCCAGAGATAACAGAGGACAGAACGACGGACGGGACACCACCAGGAGGAGGCGCTCCACTGGAATGAGCTAATTCCCAGAGTCACCAGCAGGAGGCGCCGCTGGGGTGAGTCCCAACCCGTTACAGGGACATACACTAGCAAGAACTGAATGCCTTCCTAATGAGAGGGTACACTTGTAGATGAGATTGGAAGATAACAGGCAGTGTTGCATTTAATTTATTATTAAAAACAATTGTAGCTTTCTAATAGAGATATTTTGGAGATCTGGTTTATGAGTGACTAGATGGGTCTTACACAAGGATGAACAGAAGAGCGATCTATAAAGTGCCAATATGCTATAGAGCAAAGTTTTGAATGACGATCTTGTTAGTATAGATAGAGAACTAATGAGAGAGGTTGCTTGACTCTAGTTTTGCCTCCAGCGTTGCCAGTGCTTCAGGGGTGGTCTATATAAGTCCTGTATTCACCAAAATATAACCTAGAAATCCAGTTAGAGAGAAGCCACCTAAAAATCAATTCCTTTCATGGAAATCATCATCCATCACGTATTTCATAATCCTGGAGAAGTCAAATACAGCAAATAGAAAAACAACTGCAAAGAAGTGTGGGTTTCTACTGTAATTCAGTAAGAACTGAAATGTGAAATTGCAGGAGAATATAGTGTAGGCAGAGGAGGTAATTTTTACAATGTACTTAAAAGAAGATAGAGGTATATGGTATGGTACAGCTGTCCATAAACACATTATTAGAAAGGTAAGTGCCCTCCACTCTTTTTACAAGCACTAAGAATTTCCCCATTAACCAACTCACAAAGAGATAAGTAACTTCAGACAATCGTAACCCTGAGGCCCTTGTCTATGTGCTTATATATTAGTGCCACTTTGCAGTCAGTGGTATCTTGCTTGTTAGGATTGCAACACAAATAGTAAAATCATTAATGGTTAAAATGCTCCATAATTTCCACATGAATAATTGGGGTGCTTCTGAAGGCAAGCTGTCAGGGGGGTTGTGGGTGCTGGGGTAGATTCCACAGATGGCAAGAATTTGGGACTGGGTATTTGAGTACCCAGGAAGTAGGTAGAGAATTAAACAACTGGAATGTTGAAGGTATTTGAGATCATGCAGTTGCCAGTAGGAAGGAGGTAACAGGAAAATTCTGCATCTGGGTGAGATGATGGGAGCCACTGCTAACTGCAAAGCTGGGGGAAATTTCAAGGTGAGGACTGTGACCTTAGGAGCCCCCTCAATGCCTACTGGCAAAGGGTTCACTATCATATAACAGCAATTGCTATCAGGCCTGACAAACTCACTATACCTAACAACATCATGGCGTTTATCTATAAAGAACGTTGTGTAAGGTATCAGATGAAAACTTATATCACTCTGGTCATTAATATCATGGCAGGATGTACATACGGATGGTGTGCAAAGAGTTATGTATGTGTGCTGGAACTATGTCCCTAAAATATGGTTTGGAGGCAGAGTTGATAAACAGATTTGTCCCAGACACAAGATATTGGTTTGCCTAGGTCTTGAATGTGAGTTAAGCAGGATAAGCCAAATACAATGGGAAATACATTTGCAGCTGAGGCAAACACCAGTTACCAGGAAGACAAGGAATCTGCATGGCATCAGCACAGCAAAGGACACTCCAACCTTGGGGGCCACACTGACTCTTCAAACAGACACAATGAACTTCAGGGAATATAAGGAGAAAAGCAAAAGGGAATTTTGTTATCTATCACTGCGGGAACAAAGAGGTCAGTGCTCTTTGCATCCATGAATGGTGGAACCCCAGCCATGTTGGCTGGTGACACTGAAAAGTGGCTGTAGGTGAGAGAGACTGCTTTAGACACAGCTTAAAGCTGGCTAAGGCTCGGTGTAGTCTCTTAGAAGCGTGTTAGACTTTTGTTTTATTTGTGACCATTTCTGTTTCTATTTTCCTTGCTTAGTATCACTTAAATCTCTGTTCTTTATTAATAAACATTCTGGTTTTACTGTAAGTTCATCCCAGTGCAGCGTGTTAAAGTAAAGTGTGACTCCTTAGCTAAGCCAACCGGTTGGAGGTATATACTAGCTCCATTGGAGACAATGGACTTGATAATTTCTGTGAGTGTCCAGTGGCAGAGGCTGGATACTGCAGTGGAAGGCTCTTCCAGGGGGTTCAGGAACTAGAGTGTATCAAGGCAAAGAAGGCTGGCAGAGTCCTAGGGAGCTTGTTTGGCTGGCTAGGAAACTGGGGTGAGAGGGAGCTGTCACCAATGTTCACTCTAATTTTTTACATCCATGTGTGGAATGAATTTTGTTACGTGCACCCATATGGAGGTGATGTGTGGTGGGGGCAGGGGCCGAGGAGTTCGGAGTGTGGGAGGGGACTCAGGACTGGAGCAGAGGGTTGGGAGTGTGGGGGGGTGAGGGCTCTGGATGGGGGTGCAGGCTCTGGGGTGGGGCTGGGGAATGAGGGGTTCAGGGTGTAGGAGGAGGCTCAGGGCTAGGGCAGAGGGTTAGGATGTGGGGGGGGGTGAGAGCTGTGGCTGGGGACTCTGAGGTGGGGACAAGGATGAGAGGTTTGGGGTGCACACTGCCCCGGGGCTGCAGTGGGGAGAGAGGACTCCCCCCAGCCCTCCCTCACTGCAGCAGCCTGGGGCCACAGGAGAGTGCCTCACCCTGCTGGGGCAGCTCCAGGGCTGGGGCCAGGGGAGAGGCACCTCTCCCCCCTGCATAACCCTTTATAGCCTGCTGTGCAGCCATGTGGCCACGCAGCTTAGAGGGAACTTAGGCTGTTACTCAGTTCAACACCAACAAATCTCTCATTTGCTAAGGTAGAGGGATAACAAGGTCACCCATAGTTCTGGATGCTTCAAGAAAGCATCGGAAGACGTCACCAGGGAAAGATGTCATATGGTTCTAAACAGCTTGGAGGGGACAACATGACTATGCCCTTGTTATGGAACCATAAGAATTAATATTAAAATGTATCTCACTCCCACAGTGGGCTAAGGCACAGACATTTAAATGTATTGAGGCATTGCTGTGTCATGCACTTCAGAGTTTAAACTTCTTTGAAACTTTGAGCCTAAGTGCCTTAGAGATGCATGACAACCAGTTCCTGCCCCAGAGAGACTGCAACCTGAATGAGGAAATCCTTACTCAGGTAAAAGTCCCACCAAGCTGGAAAGGTTCGGCAACTGGCCATGTACACATGCTGGTTAGATGTAGTAAATACAGAATTTAAGGGTGCCAGGTTGGAGTATTTGAGTAGGTGTAGCTGGGAGGGTTGAGCTTTCTGAAGGAGTAGCCAGGTGAGGCTTTGGTGGGTTCCACAGGAGTTTGGCTGTTGGGAGGGGGAGCTGAGACTTTTGGGGGTTATAGGAAAGTAGAGCTCTGTCTAGACAGGTATACTTGTCTTGGGTAGCTCAGCGCAGGTTTTTACAGATTGAAGGTATGCCTCCTATGTATAAAATTAAAGACCTGGAGAAACTGGTTTATAAGAAAGATTTATCAAAGTAAATCTGTGCAACATTACATGGCAAAACAGTAACTAAGCAGGGATGTTATAAATGTCAACAGGCATTTGAAGGGTATAAACACTAAGGGTCAAATTCTGCATAGCTCTGCACATTTGCTTAAGGAGCCTTCCTGGACCCTTTGTAAACTGTCTTCTGTCCATAACAGCCAGAAGACAGACAGAGAGAGAGAGAGAAATAATCCAACAGTGCAACCAGAGCAGTCTCCATGCCATGGCCTAGTCTGAAGCCAGATTGTGAAGTGTCCAGTATATTAGCAGCAGTCAGGTAATATTTGAGTCTGGCTGTCACAATTTTTTCCAGTGATTTGCTGAGGAAAGGAAGGCTGGAGACTAAGTGGTTATTTGCAAGATCACCACCACCCAGAAATGGTTTCCTGAAAAATGGCTGAACTATAGCATTTTTCAAGGAGATAAGGCTAGCTGGGATTCTTTAAGGCTATGTTAATAATTTTGATCCATCCGTTCTTTGCTTTCACTGGCCTTGACATCAGTGGCCTTGATGTCTCTGAGAGCATCTGCTGTATCCAGTATGGTGATTCACGAGAGCAGTGTGAAAAGATGGAGTGGTCAGTGTTCTCTGTTCTCAGCTGGCATCATCTGTTCCCCAAGGGACTGTCCCTTAACTCTGAAGTAAGATACGAGTTCTTCACAGAACATGGTACTGAAGTTCCTGTCTTCTTACATTTCATCTGGCAGATTATGGTGGAGAATCAAGGTGACATATGAGACTGGTGAGGGGATGTTTTGGAGTTGTCTAGGTTTAAAACCACCCAAGTGGTTGTATTGCTTTGCTTTTGTCCTATAGTTGGAAGATCTTCATGGAACACTTAAGTTTTAATGTTTGTAACAACTTAGCAGTAGGGGGAAATTAGTATGGCCATCGATATATTGCATGAGGGTGATTCTTTTAGTAACAACGTATAGGGTTTGAAGACATTTGTGGGTGTGTTGTGTCACTCGAAATTGCTTAAATTGAAACAATGACTAAATCCTAATTTGGTGACATCACTAATGATATTTTCACAAAAAACAATTAACAACAGCTGGAGATACTGTAATTTGAAAAATAACTACTTCAGAAAAAAGGAGTACATTTCTCCATGGATTTTCATAATGATTTTTTATTATGACTGGGATAGGACACAACATAAATACCTAATTACAAGATAAACTAAGATTCATTTGAGCTGTTCCAGTCTCTTATGTAAATTGTATCATTTTAAACAGAACTTATTGATACATATTTCATTGGCAAATGAGAACAGCTCTTATGTGCTACCTAATGCAGTAGCAACTGCTGAAAAGTAGTGGACGTGTCATAGAGCCACTGATGAAAATCTCACAAGACCCAAAATTCTTGCTCATTGGTTGAGAATTTCCATTGTACTCACACTGTATCATTTCAGCTCCCATAACCACACACTGCTTTTCAGGGGTCAACGCTATATCAGTACTGATGGGAAACCATGTTGATAGGAACCCAGGGGACTGGGAGCCAGAACTCCTGGGTTCTATTCCTAACACTACCACTGACTCACTCTGGGACCTTGCTTCATTTTACCATCTACAAAATGGGAAATAGAATAATAATAAGTGCAAGGCACATTCCTTTGAGCTTATCTTCTCTAACATAAACATATAGCAACATGTGTGTGTGACTATAATAAAATAATAATAAAAATCCAAACCAAAACACTCCACTATATGCATTTCTCCTGGAAGAAAATGAAAGACCACACATTTGCTGTTGCTAAATGCACTACTGGAAATATACCTACATAAAAGTAGTGCTGGGAATATTAATATTTACAAAGCACTTTGAAAGCCTCAGAGGAAAGGTGATAGCTACTATATATATATATATATATATATATATATATATATATATATATATATATAACAGGGGGTGGAGGAATGCATGGTCCATTTGGCCATAATTTGTGATTGTAATTATATGTAGACTGTATAATTTAGATATTGATGTTTACATACTGTGACATTCTCGAAGGCACAATCTGGATTGTTGAACAGCTGAGTGTCCCCTTAGTTCTCCAACCTGGGGTGCCTTTTACACTGCTTTGTGGAGAGAACAACCACTCCTGGCCTGCTCGCACACAGCCCCTAGCATGTAAATTACTCCCAGCTGTAGTGTATATGAGTGCTCTAGCCAGTCACTCCTGAATTATATTACAGAATGATGCCAGCAAATTCTCAGTCCCAGAGTTTTCCCCAGAAATGTGTGTCTTGTACTGCCCAGCACCTTCCTGAACAATACAAGCTCACAGAAAGTCCATCATTTCATTAATAGAAAATATGCACAAATCCTGTTATCTCAAATGAAGTTTCCCAAACACTTCAAACCAAACACACACTGGTTTAAATAAAACAATATAATAAGTTGCTTAACTACAGAAAGGTAGATTTTAAGTGATTACAAGTAATGAGGCATAAATTTTTTACAAAGAGGTAAAATGCAAACTAATACCTAACTTAACAAGCTAAGTGAATTTAAAGCAAAAAGGTTTCTCTCACCACATACTTACAACAGTCTGGCTGGATCTCATAGTCAGGACCACTCCCCCACTTCAATGATGTTCCCTTTGTCTTTCAAACATTGTTGATGCTGTGACTAGAAATAAGGAAAGATAGGTAATTTGGGGCCTCTGTTCTTCATTTTTATATCTTTGAGAATCATCTCCAGCTGGGGTTCAGATGACAACCAGTCTGTTTATACAGGACTGTTCCATTGCCAAGATGTAAATTTCTCATTCACACCTTTCTTCCTGCCAAAGAATGGCCACTTTTCCAGGTTATAGTCCAGGGGTGTCCAAACTACGGCCCGCGGGCCAACTGCGGCCCGCGGGTCAGTTTTTATTGGCCCGCAGCAAATTCTGAAAATATAATTGAATATGGCCCGCACATGGCGCTTGAGCTCAACTCTGTTGCACTTCTCAGTTTCAACACTAGATGGAGCCAGTCACAGAAAAGGTGCTTCTCCACTAAACAAAATTAAGCAAAGAAAAATAGTTACCACGAGTCACCAGAAATGGCAGCACCGAAGAAACGCAAGATAGCAAGTGAGTGTAGAACAGGGGTGGGCAAACTATGGCCTGCAGGCCACATCCGACCCGCGGGACCGTCCTGCTGAGCCCCCGAGCTTCTAGCCCGAGACGCTCGCCCCCGGCCCCTCCCACACTGTTCCCCCTCGCCCACAGCCTCAGCTCGCTCGCTCGCTCCACTGCCGGAGCCGGCACAAGGCTCTGCTGTGAGCTCCTGCCTGACCCAGTGCTCTGAGCTGCGCGGTGGCGGTGGTGGCATGTCCCGGCTCCAGCCGGGTGGCGCGGCTGTAACACTGCCAGCCACTGGTGCTCCAGGCAGCACGGTAAGGAGGCAGGGAGCAGGGTGGGTTGGATAGAGGGCAGGAGAGTCCGGGGTGGTGGTCAGGGGGCGGGGGTGTGGATAGGGGTTGGGGGGAACAGGGGGTTGAATGGGGGCAGGGGTCCCGGGGGATAGTCAGGAAGGAGGGGGGTTGGATGGGGTGGCAGGGGGCAGTGAGGGGCAGGGGTTCTGGGGGCAGTCGGGGACAGGGAGAAGGGGTGGGTGGATGGGGCAGGGGTCCCGGGGGGTAGTCAGGAAGGAGGGGGGTTGGGTGGGGTGGCAGGGGGCAGTGAGGGGCAGGGGTTCTGGGGGCAGTCGGGGACAGGGAGAAGGGGTGTGGATGGGGCAGGGGTCCCGGGAGGGCCGTCAGGAATGAGAGGAGGGGTTGGATGGGGCGGCAGGGGCCCAGGGGCAGTCAGGGGACAGGGAGCAGGTGTGTGTGGATGGGGCAGGGGTCCCAGAGGGACCATCAGGGAATGGGGCAGTTGGATGGGGCAGGAGTCCTGGCCGGGGGCGGGGTGGTAGATAGGAGGTGGGGGCTGGGCCATGACCCCCTCCCCTAACCGGCCCTCCATACAATTTACGAAACCCGATGCGGCCCTCAGGCCAAAAAGTTTGCCCGCCCCTGTTATAGTCCATTTGATTTTGTTCACACCTGACTGAGGCATCAGTTTGCCTTTTGTCTCTGAGGAACTGGTTTAGGCTGCTTCCCGAGATTTGGAATATGCCTTAGTAACATCAGACAGTGGAATCTTATAACTTTACATACAATGCTGCCACTCATATTTTACCAGGATAATAATGATCAGCAAATTATGAGTTTTCAAATGATACCTCACAAGGCATACTTTTTACAAAATTTATCATAGTTTTGTAAAAGTGGTGAGAATAAGGGTACAGTCTGTCACATATACATATTAGCTAGCTAGCCAGATACATAATTTAAGAATAGACAAATGGACAGGCATATTTACTCAAGAGACTGTAGCTGCTCTGACTCAAGATATATTTGGGTAATCTTTAACATGCTTCATAGGTGCAATTACAGCTTATTGGGCCAACTCTTATAAAGAGACCTAGGCACTTGCCAGTTGTTGACCTAAGAAACTGTAATAGTTCATTCAAAATTATCTTGTTAACTTGGCTACCATCCATGACATCTCATAGGTCTATTCTCCTCTCCACAAGCACATATAACTACGGTTAAAGTGAAAGGAAGTTGCACACAAGCATCAATGGGAAAACAGAGTTCTCAGCGTATTTGCGGGAGCTAATTTTCTGACACAAGAGGGCACTGGGAGAAGATTTTATTTTGCTGTCATTCTCTTTTGCCACACACAACTTGAAAATGGTCAAAACTTTGCCTTCCTGTTCAGCTTGTAAATCGAGTCTTAGTGCAATATATATTTTCTTCTGAGGGTTAGAAGCCAGTGAAAATGATGGTTTGTATTAAAATGGGAAAGCTGGCACAAGGGAAAAGTATTCATTCTTGCTGGAAGGAAAAAAGAACCAGTTACACAAAAATAACATAAGCAGACAAAATTATAATGGCAAAATGCAAAAACACTGCTTATAGAACTATGGAGACTGCAGAATGTCATTACGGCACAAATTGAACTTGGAGAAAATAGGCTAATAATATTACGAAGCAAAGAGATCTCTTTATTTAATGTAATCAGCTTGAAATTTTTAATCAAATGAAGTAAATCATCTCCAAAAAAACCAATCTGCAAGTAATTTTTGTGTGCAAACAAACGATTAATGCACAGAGAGAGAAAGTGAGCAAAAACATCATCTATTAATAGTTTGTTTTGTAGTGAAAAAATTAGTCAGGACTCAATTTGTATAAAACTGGCAGTCTATGAGAGCATGAACAGTGGAGTGATAGTAAGATTGTTCACATAAGCATACACTATTTGGAAAGTGTTTCCAGCACATGCCATGCCATTTCAAATCTTATTTCTCTCAAAAGCATGGTCAAGTTTCTACATGTCACATGTCAGCCCGAGATGTAAGGGAAATTGCTTTGTTTTAAGGCCCTGAGAAAACTGACCAATTCCACTAATCATTACTATTAATTTGTAGTACAGTAGTTCCTGAAGACCCCAACCAAGATCTGGGGCCCGCTGAGCTAGCTGCTGTACACACATCTAAAAGACAATCTCCTCCCAAGAGAGCTTCCTGTCTAAAACAAAACAGCAGCAGTTCAAGTACGGCGATCTGGTCCGGTACACTGTATCAGCAAGATATTTATAGCCAGTACGGTGTACCGGAAAGACACAGGAGGAGTAGAACATGGGAGCACTGGGCAGCCCCATGCCGACAGGGCTGGGGGCAGTACAGACACGCCAGAGGAGCTGCCGGCTTTCTGCTCCTTTCCCCACTGCAGTTCCCGGCAGGGAAAGGAGCACAACGCCTGCAGTTCCTCCAGTGGCTGTACTACATCCAGCCCCACCCACCCCCCAGCCCTGTCCTCCAGCGGGGCTGCTGTACAGACAGAGGAGACGCAGCTCTGTGGAAGGGCAGGGGTCAGAACTGGGAACAGTAGAGCTGCGCCAGAGGAGCTTCCGGCCTGGGGCTGCCCAGCGGCCCCATGTTCTGCTCCTTTCCCCGCTGTGGTTCCGAAGTCTCCAGCACAGCAGGAGGTGGACAGAGCTCCTCCCCTACCCCCAGGTAACGTGGGATGGCTCATGGGGAGGGGACGGGGAGAGCATGGGGTTCTCGGGCTGGGGGCGGGGTGGAGTCACATGGAGGGTCACATGGAGGGTCACATGCCCCCTTTAGCTGGTGCCCCCCATCCCCATACCAGTAAGAAATGGATTCTACTTGCACCACTGAAAAACAGGCAGTGGGCAAGGGAGGAAACAGAGAGGTGAAGTGACTTCCCCAAGAGCAGGCCAATGGCAAACCAGAACAGATCCCAGTTTCCCTGAATCTGCTTCACACTGAACAATGAGGCCAGATTAGTGAATATTGTGGGTCAGATACTAGTTCTGGGGCACTTCCATTGGCCACATAGAGAGGTCGTGCCACATGGAGGACACCATTTTGCAGAGTGCACCACACAAACGACTCCATTTTGCAGAGTGTACTGCCCCACCCCCACCCAGTGACCTCACATGCACAGTGCATGCAACGTCACACTGTGTGTGGTGGGGGTGGGCAGGCCCACACAGCCCCAGTGACCCATCCCAGCTAGAATGCAGCTGGACAGACAATGGTGCAGAGCAGGTGAATGCCCTAATGATGAGTCATGATAGACTTGGGATTCCTTTGGGGGCTTTTAGGAGGATGTTTTTGGCTTTTTGGAGGGCTTATTATTCCAGGTGGGAGAGGGGAATTGGCAGCGCTGCCAGCTGCCAAGGGGAGCAGGGGCAGAGTGGGCCCGCAGGGCTACATGCAGCTCAAAATCATATGGAGACTGGATAGAATTATCCAGTGGTCTAGATAAGTGGTTCTCAAAGCCGGTCCGCCGCTTGTTCAGGGAAAGCCCCTGGCGGGCCGGGCCGGTTTGTTTACCTGCTGTGTCCACAGGTTCAGCCGATCGCAGCTTCCACTGGCCACGGTTCACTGCTCCAGGCTGATGGGGGCTGCGGGAAGGGCGGCCAGCACATCCCTCAGCCTGCACCACTTGGGGCTTTCCCTGAACAAGAGAACCGCTGGTCTAGATCCAGCCCTCCAGTTAGATCACACTTGGTACAGGAGGTAAAATCTTTGCAGTAAGCATGGTCTGTAAAGACAAGACTTGCAGCAGAAATCTGGAGATCCGTATAATCCTATAAGGACCTATAGAACCTGTATAGGCTGGGACCAGCATGCTAGAGGGATTGTATCTCTCCCCAGGCCATACTGTCACAGCTGCAGTCAGCAGAGGCACTCAAACTGGATCCTCCTCACTATAGAAGAGAGGGCGGCGGGCAGGGTATTCTCTGTGAGGGCTCCAGGAGCCTAGAACTTGCTCATTCCCTTGATCCAAAATAGTTTAAACTTGGTGACCTGCAAAAGAGAGCTGTTAGACAGGTTTTTTGGCAAAGGATGTGCTTCCCATAACGATGAAAGGGGTGGGCAGGAGTTTTTGTATGTGACTGGCTGGCTGAGTTCCTGTTGAAAAGATCATTTTAAATGCTTCTGAGATTTAATTGTATTGTTAATGCTGTGTGCGGGCAATTAGAGCCTTGGATAGGACTATCAGGGGAAAGCACAACTTCTTGGTCTTATTTATAACTTACCAGATGGAAAACAACCAACAGCTGATAGACGATAAGAAACCTAGGCCTCAAACAGAGTTTGAAGGAAGGGAGGAAGGAATCTAGGGAGGAATAAGGTCTAGGAGGATTGTACTTTGAATTCTTTTAGGCCTGCAGACTCATTCCCAAAACTCCCTTAATTGTGTGTGATTAATTACATCTTTCTCGCTTAGTTCTATTATATTTTTTCCTCTGGCTGCCTAAAACAATTACTCCTGCTTTTCTCTTGTATTCATACATAGTTAGTTAATATACCCGAACTGGGGCTTCATCACGCAGGGCTAAGGAGAAATTCAGCCAGCTTTACTCTCCAGGCTGAAATCCATCATTTCCATACTCACTCTCTCCCCTCCTAAATCCTTAAATTTCCCTCCACGCTGGGGACCATCACCTGTTCACCCATGTGCTTCCCCCTCTCTAGTACCTCTGTGAAGCTACTGCAGGTGGCTCCCCTACCTGACAGCAGTAGTGGTGGCAGGTGAGCCAGCCTGTGGAACTCATTGATACAACATATCACTGAAGCCAAGAGCTTAGGAGGATTAAAAAAAAAAGACATGTATACAGATGAGAACATCCACAATTATATCAGAGCACTTTGAGTTTTTTAAAAGAAGGAATGTAAACCCTGCATGCTTCAGGGCTAGAGCTGGTCAGAACATTTCTGATAAACCATTCATTGACACTGAAACTTTTGGGGAATGCATCGGATTCAGTGAAAATTTTGTCAGAAAGGATTATCTGGTTCAGAATGGGATTTCTGGTCAAAACCAGAGCAAGAGTGCATAAGCTCAAACTTGCCACTGGTTAGGGCATACACCCAGGTTGTGGGAAATGCAGATTCAAGTCCCTCTATGGAAGCAGGGAGTTGAACCAAGATCTCCCATATCCCTGCTGAGGACTTGAGCCATTGGGCTATTGGACATTTGGAGGAGGGCTCTCTCTCTTTCTCGCATGTTTGTTCATGAAAAATTTCAAAAGGTCTACTTCTTCAATGCAGCACATAAATGAATTTCAAATCCTCGAAATTCTTTGTCTGGTTTTCTGGCCAGCCATATTCATGGCATAAACCAACCACTAGCTGACAAGGATTAGAAAGACAAGCTGGGGAAGGCAAAATCTTTCATTGGCCCGACTTCTGTTGGTGAGGGAGACAAGCTTTCGAGTTTACACAGAGCTCTTCTTCGGGTCTGGGAAAGGTATTTAGAGGGTATGGCCTCCAAACACCCATGGCTGGGCTGGCCCATGTCAGCTGACTCAGACTTGCAGAGCTCAGGCTGTAAAATTGCAGTGTCGAAGTTTGGGCTTGGGCTGGAGCCCAAGGTTTGGAACCCCGCAAAGGGTGATGATGCCAGAGCCCAAACATCTACACCACAATTTTAAAGCCCCCCAGTCCAAACCCCATCAGCCTGAGTCAAGTGACACAGGCCAGCTGGGGGTGTTTGTTTGCTGTGTAGAATACCCAGAGTGTCACAGCTAAATACAAGGTGTGACAGATTGTTAAGCATAAGGAGTTAATTCATAGTGTAAGAGACCATTCAAGGTGAAGTGGGTAGTTAACACCTCTGCAGTTGTAGTAGAAAAGAGGATCAGTGGGTTATAGATTGTTGTAACAAGCCATAAATCCAGTGTCTTCATGAGTCCATGATTTTTAGTGTCTAACAAAATTATGAATTTAAGTTCCCAGGCTTGTCTGTTGAAGGTGAAAATATCATTGATGCATCATGAAACAAATGATATACCTGAGACACATTGGTGATATTTCCATCCTCTGGACAGCCAACCTAAACTCCCTTATAGATTTCCACCACAATTTCAACAACCCCCACCCAGCCATAAAATTCTCTCTAGAACACTCCCACACCAGCATCAACTTCCTGGACATCATGATCAGCTTCAACAATGAAACTCTATAGATAACTATATACAAGAAACCCACTGATCACCACATTTACCTTCACAGATCCAGTAACTACCCAGCACACCAAGAAATCCCTTATCTAAATCCAGGCAGTCAGATACCATATAATATGCTCTGAGAAGAAAGTCCAGGACACACATTAAAACCACATTCACCAAACAAGGACACTACAGCAGAGAAGTGGATCACATCCAAATACCTCAAGAGACACTGCTTCAATATATAAAAAAAAACCACAAAAACCCTCTGACCACACACCCCAGGTCATCACCTACCACCCCTCCCTGGAACCCACATAGGGTATCATTAAACAACCACAACCCACACTCAACAGGGATCACCACCTGAAAGAAATCTTTCCCATCCATCCCCTTTCTGGCCTTCAGACAACTCCACCCCCAAACTCACCAAGCTCTTCATCAGAAGCAAGCTCCCCACAGACTAGCTCACACACCAACTCAATGGGGCACCAGACCCTGCCATAACTACCAATGCAAAACCTGCAAACATAGCTTAACTGCTATGATGCTCAATACTCCCTGCAATACACCTTTCAAGATGGCTGGGTCCTACACACGCCTATCACAGCATGTGATATACCTCATCCTGTGCGCTAAATGTCCCAATAACAACTGTGAGAGTGAAACAAGACCATCTCTCTGCTCTTGAATGAACTCACACAGAAAAATGAAGAGAGACAAAAACACCATATCACCTATGAGTGAACACTTTTCACAAAACGATCACACCTTGAGAGACTGCTGGCCTGATCTGGTTTATGGAACTTCCTGTGTTCCTAGGACTGGCTGTGGGGTGATTGGTTGAGGGAGGTGTTGAGGAGTGGTCCTTTTTTGGGTGTGGGCTGGGTAGTCAAGTGGGAAATGGATTGCACTTCAGTTCTTGATATGGACGGGGCTCCCTGACTGCTGTGAAGCAGAAGTACTACCCAGACTGTTGATGGGGTAGGAGGGCATGTCTCTGTGATGGGTTGGATCCCTTGGGATCTGCCACCAGATGTGCCAAGACTACTTCTACCCCTGCCTTCTCTGCCAGCTCCGGACTCCAGCATCCTGTCTTGCTGAGCCAGACACTCCCGTCTGCTCCAACACAGACCCAGGGTCTGAATTACTTGCCCCAAAGCTGCAAGTTTACCTGAAAGCAACTAACAGAAGTGTTCCTGTCTTTAACACTCAGATGCCCAACTCCCAGTGGGGTATAAACCCAAATAAATCCGTTTTACCCTGTATAAATCTTATACAGGATAAACTCATAAATTGTTCACCCTCTATAACACTGATAGAGAGATATGCACAGTTGTTTGCTCCCCCAGGTATTAATACATACTCTGAGTTAATTAATAAGTAAAAAGTGATTTTATTAAATACAAAAAGTAGGATTTAAGTGGTTCCAAGTAGTAACAGACAGAACAAAGTAAGTCACCAAGCAAAATAAAATAAAATGCGCAAATCTATGTCTAATCAAACTGAATACAGATAATCTCACCTTCAGAGATGCTTCAGTAAGTTTTTTCCTCAGACTGGACGCCTTCCAGGCCTGGGCACAATTCTTCTCCCTGGTACAGCTCTTTTTCCAGCTCAGGTGGTAGCTAGGGGATTCTTCATGATGGCTCCTCTTCTCTTCGTTCGGTTCCACCCCTTTATATATCTTTTGCATAAGAAGGGAATCCTTTGTTTCTCTCTGGGTTTCCACACCTCCTCACTGGAAAAGCACCAAGTTAAAGATGGATTCCAGTTCATGTGACATGATCACATGTCACTGTAAGACCCCAAGCCTTCATTACCCCCAGCCTGACTCACAGGAAGGCTTGCCTGCAAACAGAGCCATTCAGTCAATTGTCCTGGCTGATAGGAGCCATTAAGATTCCAAACCACCATTAATGGCCCCCACTTTGTATAATTACAATAGGCCCTCAGAGTTATATTTCATATTTCTAGTTTCAGATACAAGAGTCATACCTTTATACAAATAGGATGACCACACTCAGTAGACAAGCTTTGTAATGATACCTTACAAGAGACTTTTTGCATGAAGCATATTCCAGTTACATTATATTCACTCATTATCAAATTTTTATAAAATCATATAGATGAAGCATATTTCAGTTACATTATATTCACTCAGTAGCATATTTTTATAAAACCACATAGACTGCAATGTCACAGTCTCCACTGGCTGATGGGCCACGGAACAATTCATCAGGCTCCCTCCCAGAACCTGCTCTTAGACTCCAGGCTGGACAGAGTGTTGAGCTCCAGCATACCCACTCAGTGCAGTAACACTTGGGTCCTGTTCCCTGTTTTCATCCACAGCCAGAGTGGCTTGTTGTAGGCACTATATGGTCTCTTCTCCCTGTGTCCCCAGGGACGCTGGTGGGGGACACAAGAAGTGAGATCCCTTTCAGCAGCTGCCAAGGCTGTGGGTGCACCCAGCGAGGGATGAACACTTTAACAAGCAGAGATGGCCTTTGCATTTTTGGGTGGGCTGTGAAGCAACTTTTGCTGCCTCCCACTGCCAAACATAACTAATCCCTGTGTTCAGCCTGAGGATTATGGGGAAGGGGAGTGAGCTAGTTCCTTGAAATAGACCCCTGATTTGATTTACATAGGGGAACTGATTTGATTTACATAGGAAGTATGTGTGTCAGGTGATCTTTGGGGTCCTTAGGCTTCAGCCCTGTGCTGAAAAGAACAAACAGCCATTGTTACAATCTTAACAAGTGACTGACATCGCAACACACTTCTGAGGGTCTCTTTGAGGGGAAAAGGGGCCAGAAAATTACTTTTCTTTTTAAAATAAAAGCTGAGATTCCCCTTTACAAGGCATAGAGGCTAGCATTAACAAGGGGCCTCCACAAGCAGGCTCCGGCATCTTCTTGGTGAGTAGGGATCCTATATCACACAGATTGAAATGGCAGAAATCAGAATCCATGGCATCCCCAGTGCCATAAAGATGCCTGCCCCTACTCCATGGTGTTTCAGCCCAATTTTTCATTCCATTCCGTTCCGTCCCCTTTTCTTTTAACACCCAATGCGATCTAACATTTACAAGGTTGCTCCCTCATGTAATTGGCTTAGGGACTGGGACAGTTAACACTTCCAGCTTGGGGGCAGGTGAAAGAAGCATAGTGTTAAGTATTAAATCCGCAAATGCATCATTAGACATAACACCCACCTCCATCATGCCAAACTCACTGGTAATTTCTGAGTGTTTATGACAAAGAGTTTGTAACACAAAGGTTACTTTGGCTGAACTAAATAAGCTACGTGTTTCTCCAGAGTGATAAGGACAGCATTTCACAGGTCAGAGTAAAAATTCATGCCACTGTAAAATTTGCTCCCTGATGTCACCTAGCAATACATTTTTGCTTGTTAATAATAATGTGTGGAAATTTCCTGACTTTATACATTGCACTAACAGAATGATATCAAGGGACTGCTGGTACATTGTTTTCTTTTATTTTTCTGGACTCTGTCACTGCAGGAAGTACCATTTAAGGTGATTTCAGATGCATTCAAAGGACTATTTCCTCTGTCTGCCTGATGTAATTTAGAAACATGACAATCCAGCCATGGAAAAGCTTTCTAATGAAGGATATAGAGTTAGCTCTACAAAAGGACTTAGGTGCCTAACTGTCACATTAGGCACCTAAGCCCAACATTTAGGCACCACTGAATTTTTCAAAACCCCAACTCAGCTGCCTCTTAACTCTGTGGGTGCTTAAAATGCCCACTGTTAAAGTTCCCTAGGTACCAAAGTTTCTGGCAGTGAACATGCATACAGCTGTCTCAGTCTAGGCACCCAGAACCTCTGTCACACCTGACTCAAGGGGATCTTCAAACTAGGCATGCCTCCTTCTCGTCTCATCTGTAGGTTTTTACCCTACACAAAATGGGAGGTGCTATTCCCTTCCCACTCCCATCCCCCATAACTTTTATTCCAGTGGGTAGCACACTCACCCAGGATGTTGGAGACCCAAGTTCAAGTCTTCCTGCACCAATGAATATTTAATTATTTATACACAATGGAATAGCTTCACCTGGAGAGACTGAATACACCTCACCCTAGAATAGGCCATAGCCCTGTGGTTAGGGTTCTTCCTTTTCCTCCCACCAGGTGCAGGGAGATCCAGGTTCAAATCTCTCTCCACATCAGATTGGGGGAACTGAACCTGGGTTTCTAGCATCCCATATGAGTGCTCTAACCCCCGGGCTTAAAGTTTTAGGGGGGTGGCAGCACCACCAGCTCTTCTTCTTGCAAAAAATGGTTTAGAGCCTAACTGCAGGCTGAGAGTCCCCAGTGGAGAAAAGTGTCTAACTCCCTGAGAGAGGTAGGGCTTAGGCCACACTCCTCCCCTCAACATTTTCTACTAGCCAGCTGAGGCAGCACCCTTCTCAGTGCAGGATTTTGTGGGTCCTATTCTTAGGGGGCTCTCTCTCTCCTGCACTGCATAGGGAGCCTGGGTGCCTAACTTGGGGCCGTGGATACCACTGGGTGGCAGGGGGCGTAAGAGGTAGGCACTGTAACACTTGAGTCCCTTTGGGGTGAGCAATACCCTACAAGACATGAGAGTATCCAGTTATTTAAGTCTAGGTTCTAGCATGTGTTAAGGGTAGTTAGCATGAGCAACTCCATTTTGTAAGTTTCCCTATTTTGTATCCATCATTAACTAAAAACGAGCACATCACATACACAGCTCCCAAGGGCAGCATTAAAGAAAGATAAAGTCAGGAACAGGAAAGAGGATAGGAACACAGCTGTAGTAACATAATTAAGGAAAAATTCTAGCATGCAAGATAACAGCTGGACTGCGCACTAGCCAGCACGCGGACAGTGAGTAACTGTAATAGGCTAAAGATAAGAAAATGGCTTGTTTATTGGTTAAGGCTTCCGATTCACGAGGGTAGCATGCACTCCTAAAAGGTATATAACTTCTATGTAATCTGTAGCCTGGGTCTCTCCCTGACTAGCAGGGGGACACCACGTTCGAACGTTGTTTGAACCTTGCGCAATAAAACTTTGTTATTTGGACACTCTGTAAATCTTTGGTTTTTGTGCCTCAGCCTAGAAACGAACGGTGCGTGGCCTACAGGTATAATTCGCAACACATGCATGTTATAATTTTATTGTATATGTAATCATTTGTTTCCAATACTTATACTTGCTACTTCCTTAATCTCTGTACTTTGTTAAATAAACTTATAACTGATGTCACGATACACTGATCTAAGTGCTGTGTGTTATGCGGAGCAGTGATCTGAGGTGGCAATGGTAAGCTGGGCTGCACTGTTTCTTTGGAACCAGTGAATCTGTGAATATTGCGAGTGTCCAGTGGAGCAGGGGCTGAACACACCAGGGAGATGCTCAGAGGGCTCAAGGGCTGGAGCATGCCTATTGCTACCCTGCAGATAGACAGCATGACCAGTGAAGCCTAGACAGGCGTTCTTGTGTTGCCAGTGGCTGGTGACTTTAGGGAGCTGACCTGCAGCAGGTACAGGCAAGGCTTCTTCATACTGAGGGTGGGTGATATCGAGGCAGGGACGGCTCTACAGTTTTCGCCGCCCCAAGCAGCGCACCGAATTGCCGCCCCGGGCGGCGAGGGCAGTCCGTGTGCCCTTAGGGCAGCAGGCGCGTTTCGGCGGTGGCGGCAATTCAGCGGCAGCTTCTATGTTTAGCTGAAGCCGCCGCGGACAGCTAAACATAGAAGCTGCTGCCGAATTGCCACCACTGCGGAAACGCGCCTGCCGCCCTAAGGGCACACGGACTGCCCCTGCTGTCCGTGGTGGCAATTCGGCGCACTGCTTGGGGGCAAAAAACACATGGACTGCCGCCCCTTGCAGATTGCCGCCCCAAGCACCAGCTTGGAATGCTGGTGCCTGGAGCTGGCCCTGTATCGAGGTCTCTCACAACCCTGTGTCTCGCAGAGTGCACCACAGGGTGTATTTGTGATTTCAAGACAACAGTGGGCAGCCAGGTACCACCGGACTGTACAAGTCACACAGACATTAATATGCACATCACTGAAGGGAACACGGGTTGCTTTTTCTGATGAACACATATACCTGGCATTTCACACACATGACCAGGCCTACGCAGAGCTAGTAAAAAAGGGCCTAATATTGATGTTCAGGAGAACACATTAGTGGCACCATTTCAGATTCATACCATGACAAGCTGAAATGCACTCTTAGCCCATGTCATGGATCAATCCTGGCTGCTTTTAAGGTGGCTATCTAGCACACATCAATACCATAGAGTGTGCAGGGCAACGGAATCGGGAGATGTTACTTTTCTATTGTCATTTATATTCTTACAAGAACTGATAAAAAACTTAAGAAATTCAGTCATGGCTCTGGGGTTCCTGAGCTTCCTTGTGGTGTTCTTCTTGCTGCTTAGTTATCATCAGCATTACAAGAAAATATGGTAACATTTTAGCACAGACAAATCATGCACCCCCAGCCCCCCCAGCTAGGTACATTCACCCATCCTGTGATATTTTCTTCTCTAATGCTTGAGGTCATTTATCATCCTCCTAGCCCGTTGTACGAGGCCTCAGTGATATATTCTGACTAGTGCTTTATTTCTCTATACATCCCTATTATTCTCTTTGCTTTCCTAGCTGCTGCCATACAATGAGATGATTATGATGATGCCATATCTAAATGGTCACCCCCAGATCACTTTTCTAGTCTCTCCCTCTCTTTCTGTTCCCAATTCACTCCTCAAGTCCCAAATGTAAGGAAAATTTATTGGAATTTAAGGGGAAAAAGTCCCCCCCCCCCCCGCTTCCAAAACATGTACAAGTCGCTTGTCACTTCCATTATTTCCAGGTCCCTTTTATCTAGCCTCCCACCTTTTTGGTATTAGGCGGCCCTGCCAGTTTCATACCATCTCCAAATCTGTACATCTTGTTTGATATTTCCTTCCATAGACCACTGCTATGTATTATATATAGTGAGAACAAGAATAGGCTTAACATATTCCAACTTGTCACCCTCCTCCAGCTGCATCTATATCCCTAATTATTTACCCATCTCTGGCTTCTGTTACCAAGCCAATTTTTCTCCAGTTGAGTATTTCACCATCAATAATGGACTTGTTAACCTTATGTTACTGTTTTGGCAGGTACTATATTGAAAGCTCTCCAGAAGCCGAAGTGAATTATATCCACTGCTTCACCCTTATTCCTTCTTGCTGTCTTTTCCTGGAAGCAATTAATCAAGTTTCTTAAGTACAACTTTCCTTTTACATATCTGGGCTGTGAATTTCAAACTAATCTGAGCCAAAGTGTTCTCCTTTTTGTCCCTGATCAGGTCTCTAGAGCCTGTCTCAGAAAGCAAGCCAGACAAATGTCTGTGGTTACTCAGTTCTTCTTTAGATCTGATTTTAAATCTGAGAGCCAAATTAGTTTTTCTCCTATCTCTAAGTAATATGGGCTACACCTTCAACTGGTGTACATCAGCATAGCTCAAGTCAAAGGGGTTACACCGACTTGTATCAGCTGAAGATCTGGCCCTATCTATTTCTCTATCTTAGATATCCATAATATCTAAGAACGAAGTACTGTACCTGTCCTATTTCTGGTAAGAAGTTTAAAACCTACAATAGGTCTTTTTCAGAGCTCTCAAAGTGTCTCTTTCATGGCTTTGGCTTTTTAATCCTTGAACCTTCTCTGGTTTTAGTTATTCTAGGCTTTCTGGAGAATGTGTCACTGGCAGGGGTGGCTCTAGGCACCAGCAAAGCAAGCAGGTGCTTGGGGCAGCCCATTTGCAGGGCCAGCAGCTGTCAGGGATCCAGCCTGGGAGCTGAGACCCAACAGGGGGGCCATGGGAGCTGTAGTTCCTTGGTTAGCTCCCTGCCTATAGAGCCATCCCTGGAGCAGGGAAAGAACTACATTTCCCAGCATTCCCTTGGCTGCTATCAACAGGAAAGGGAGGGGGAGGGAGTATGGTAGCTGAAACCTCATGCTGCAGCTTGCTGTGAATGGAGAGCTCACTGCTAGAGTGGGGTGGCACTGTGAATGGGGAACAAGTGTGCCCAAGGAGTAGAAGGCTTTGGCCCAGGTATCCCCTTCAGAAGACATCCCCAGACTGGATTAGGGATACTGGTGTGACCTCACCTTGCAGCCCCCAAAGAAGGAATTGGGTGGACTAAATGGACAGTGCACCTCTTTATCTGAAGCCTAGCAAGGGAGGTATGTGGAATCCACTAGAATTTAAAATAAAAAGTAAGGGAGGGGAGGCTCTACTGGACCTGGGCAGCTTTAGATACAGTACCAGGCACGTAGGAGGATTTCCACCTCTGAGCCATGGAAGCAGAAATTGACTTTTCCTTTCCAGATTTAGCTAATATTCAGAAAGGGAATCTAGCACCTGCCTTCCAGATTTGAACACCTCAAAATTCAGGAGTGCTCAAGCTCAATTTGGGCAGCTGTTACTTCATTTCTCCCAAATCAAATATACTGATCCACTGTAATTTGCTGTAGAAAAAGTAGGATAAAATTGAGCAAGAAATGCTTCCCAGTGGTTTTTAGGACTGGAATTGCTATTTTCAACAGCCATTGCCTTTTTTTTAGTTGTGTTTGTTTAAAAGGAAGACAGTGATATTGCATTGCCAAATTCCCCATAGAAACAGAGTGGAACAAAAGAATAATAAAGGCACCTCAACTTTTCCTCATTTATGGAGGACAGTCTTATAATATGCATCCAGATATCCTCCAATCACACAAGCTGAAAATTGTTCCACTTTACTGCAGTTCCGTAACCATATGGGAACCAATCCTGTCTGTGTTCTGTGCACATCCAAAATTCCTGCTGAATGACCTGCCCTGGGAGCAAGTTACCAGGGCTGTGGCGGAAGGAGGGTGCAGGTGAGGGGGGGGCAGAGCCCAGGGCTGGGGCAGCAGGGAGTGTGGGGGGGAGCACTGGTGGGGGGAAATGGGGAGCCCAGAGCTGGGGCAGCATGGGGTGTTGGGGGGGAGATCCCAGGGCTGGGACGGCAGGGGGTTGTGGGTCGGGGTGGGAGAGCCCAGGGCTGGGGCGGCAGGAGGTGCAGGTGTGGGGGGAGAGCCCAGGGCTGGGGCGGCAGGAGGTGCAGGTGTGGGGGGAGAGCCCAGGGCTGGGACAGCAGGGGGTGCAGGGAGGAGCCCAGGGATGGGGTGGGGGCAGCCAAAAAATTTTTTGCTTGGGGCGGCAAAAAACCTAGAGCCGGCGCTGGTCACTGGTCATTTGTTTTGGTTTTCCTACACTGCAGTAGGAGGTGCAGCTCATGGAGGCATACTCATGCTAGCTCTAATCTAGCTAGCTCACTAAAACTAGCGAAGATGCAGTGGCATTGACTTCAGGTTGGGCTAGCAATGGAAGTATGTATCCAGGGGCCCCAGCGGGCTTGTACAGCCCACTGTCCAGCAGCATCTTCACTGCTATTTTTATCTGTGCAAGCTAGATTAAAGCCAGTGCGGGTATGCACCCTCTGCTATGTGTGGTTGTATGTAGGATACTAGAAAGTTAGCAGATCCAGCAGTGAAAGTGCATTTCAAGTTGCAACTTAGTAACAGATCTGAAAAGGCAGAGTTTAAGGCCAGAACAGACAACTAGATCATCTAATCTGACCTCCTGTATATCACAAGTCATCAACACCACCCAGCACCTGCGGAGTTAAAGACACTGATGGCTGACATAGAAGAACAATGGTAGTTTTTCAAAGAAATAAGTGTGGATGCAGCCAGGACTACAGTGATTGTGAGAAAATCTAAGAAAGAAGAATGGCTCCAACCAAATACATAAAGGCTTGTTGAAGAGAGAAAAGAATTAAAAAGAGAATTCAACAAGAACAAGACAGCCGTAAAAGAGGAAGAGTTGTGCTGCATGGGTGAGCAGACTGTGGAGTCAATAATCAGACAGAAATGGCTACAGTGGTGTGGTCATGGCACCAGAGTATCCCACAGCAGAAGCACAAGGTATGTGTCTGAGATTGGATTCCAATACACTTGTTAAAATCCTAGTATAGATAAGGCAAGTTAGCCAGTGTTAAGCTGCTTGTGTGGACACTAGGGGAGAGCCTAGTGTTTCCCTCAGCCAATGAACAGTTGTTAAAAGGGCAGCTTGTCCTGTCTACACTAGGACTGTAATACACAATCATTAACATGTGTTAGCTAACACGTGTTAAAAATGCATCTTTCTTCCTAGTATAGATATAGCTTTGTTCTCTTCCCCACTCAAGAAGGCAGATAGAGTGGCAGAGCCCAGTGGGACATCTTAGTTCCATCAAGGGGGAGGCCAGCTCAAGGAGCTCAGAGATCATGTACAATCAAATTATGAAGATCTACACAATTTGTAGTGTGTAGTCTCATTACAGTGACTCAGTTGGAGCTTGTTATGTGGCTGGAACTTGGGGGAGTACCTATACCTTTTTCCCCTCAAATTTGACCCTGCCAGAGCAAAACTTGGTTTTAAAATCTCATTCAAAAGTCCCGCTCTCCCCCAGTAAACTATAGTTTTATCTGTATTGGAATTGAGTTGAGCGTGCTACAATTCAAACAAGCATTTCTAGGATATTTAGACTGTGGATCATCCCATGAATGCTGGATTGTAAAGCTATCACTTTTTTAATTCTATGGGAACTTTAACTCTCTTTTACTGATGATCTGTTTTACTCTTTTATGGTTATTTTAGTTGGAATGTGTTTCTTCCTCCTGTTTTAGATAATAGGTCCCTCTTATTAGGTTTCTCTGGGCTGATGGGATTTACTGTAAAATGTAATCTTGTCTAGAGTCCTTCTTGTCTGCCATTTTTCCCTAAAGAGATTTTATTATTCAGTCTTCAGTCACATAACACACTTTACTTAGCTTATTTTCATTTATAGTTTTGTTTATTTGTTTTGGAACAGTATTAATGCATATTCCTCCAGCTTCTTTTTTTTTAATTGGTTGAATCAATGTTTCTATTTGCTGAGTCTAAATTATTTTTACTACTTTTGCTTCCAGTTTTCAAGATCGTTTTGGAAGTTGTTCCCAAAATATTCATTTTAGAAGCTGTTATTTCAGTCTAAACCTTAATCTGTATTCTGTGTTCTGCACTGTTTACAACTCCTGGAAAGGAGAAAACATAAATCTGTTTTCTTCTACCTTGTCTTCTAAGAAAGATATGCTGGTTTACGATGATGGGTACTCATGGATGCTGGGCTGTGGGCAATTCAGCAAGATTCAAAGAAGGATTAAATCTTTTAATGGACAACAGGAACATCCAGAATTAATAGTTATTGCTAGCAAACATTTTGAGAGGGATATTAAACCTTATAGCTTGAACCAATCTTTAACTCTTAGAGATCAGAATGAGACCTAATGTAACGGGGAAGTTATCCCATATCTGCCTACTGCAAGGTTCTTATACCTTCCTCTGAAGCATCTGGTGCTGGCTACTGGACAATGAGCTAGATCAGGGGTTCTCAGACTTTTGTACTGGTGACCCCTTTCACACAGCAAGCCTCTGAGTGCGACCCCCCTTATACATTAAAAACACTTTTTCTTATATTTAACACCATTATAAATGCTGGAGGCAAAGCAAGGTTTGGGGTGGAGGCTGACAGCTCGCGACCCCCCATGTAATAACCTCATGGCCCCCAGTTTGAGAACCCCTGAGCTAGATGGACCTGGGACCTGATCCAGTCTTGCAATTCCTATGTTCCTAACTTTTGTTAGCACTGAACCATTTCTATAGGGAAGTAAACACAGTTCAAATAGGCATTAAACAAAAGTATAGATGGTCAAATGAGAGTATCTAGATAGACTGTACATGTTGTGTTTTCAGTGTACATTGACCTCAATCCTGCAAGGCACTTGTTGAAGTAAATGAAACTGCAAACAGTTCCTCCTAAATGGATTGCAGGGTTGGGGCCATTATTATTTCTGTATGGTTCTGTATCTCAGTATAATTGTTAGATCATTGTGCAGGGATGTCTTCGGTGACCATATTGTACAGTCATAAAAAAACATTGAGATCCACATAGCAGATTTAGGAGAAAACGTTTGCATTATGAATGGGCAGATCAAAAAGCAAGGTATGTTTTAATTGGGCTGCTTTTGTCCCGGTTACTGTGAAGCTTTGTTTAAACTGAGGGAAACATTTGGCGATGCAAAACAAAAATGACAGCTGGAAATGAGACTTTGCTTTGATCTTCACAGAGCACATGATGATCAGCAAGAATGAAATCACGTGGATTTGGGGCCCAGGGAGAACTTCACAAAGAAATAGGCCAGAGGAGATGAAGAACCAGGACAATGCATCACATTGACTCCAGGGAGTGAGGCGTTTGATGTAAGCATAAAGATATATTTTTTTTTTACATTTGAAAGTACAAGTACAGTGCATTAGGGAAATTGGGTTTGGATTACCACTATATTGAATGAGGTTTGGTCATAGTACGGGCTAGATTCTGCTCCCACTAGGATTGCCACTGATTTCAACAGAAGCAGTGTAAAGCCAATTTTCAATTTTGCCATTTTGTTTTGACAAAGCTGTTGTTTGGCCTCCATGTTGTTACCCCCTTCTTGTTTGCCAGTTGGTGCCCTTTTCGGTCCAAGGTGGGAAACTACAGGGTTAAGTAATTTTGATCTGCTTGGATACTGCTGGCAAATCCGCCCAGTAACCAGAAAGAGTGGGGAAGAACATATGATCACGGTGTAGTCTATATAAAGACTTGTCACAGAGAAACTGGTTGCTGTCCATCCCAGGGCCTACAGTCCTAGCTGAGACCTCGTGTCAAGACTAGAAGATAGAAGACCTGCTTACCTTTGGTTCCTGATCCTTAGTGTTATTGTTCCTGGTTCCTGCATCATTCCTGAGGGGTCCTGAGTTCGAGTGTTCCTATGATCCAGTTCTGCTCCTGTCCTTGGGTGTGGTCCTCATTCTGTCAAGATCATCAGATATGGTGGTGATGTATTAGTTTCCATGATTCCTTGCACCTACCTGTCCTGTGTTATTTGGGGGTCCCTGGCTTCAGGCCAGATTAGACTTAACAACCGAGTGCTTTTGCTTTGTTATATGTTTACTGTTTTGTGGGGTCCTTGTTAATAAACCTTGTTCTGTTGTACTTTATACCTGCCTCTTCGGTATTAATCACTACCTGATAATAGATATGGGAGGGGGATGAATCTGTAGTGTGGGGGTTTATGGGTAAATCCTTAGTTCCCTGTTGTAATACCCTGCTTAAGGGTTAACAGCAAGCCCTATTTTTGTAGAAGCCGCCTGTTTTCATTTACAATTTTTCCCCTGTCTGGGATGTTAACATGCTAATGATACCTGACTCAGAGAAAGGAAAGATCAGAGATTTTGGTTCAAGTCTCTCTTTTGTCACAGATAAATGGAGAGAGGTACTATGGTGATAATCATTGTAGATCTCATTACACAGGCTATTGGAAAAGATCTTTAAAAATGTCATAAGAACAGTAGCTCTTTCCCCAGCCCCATGGCTTGGGTGATTAGCTTCTGTGGTGCTGGAGGACACCTGTGGCTTGCCCTCATCTTATTGAGTTTGCTAGTTATATGAGGAACTCTACCACATTTGCATTTTAATTTAAAATCTCAAAACAGTCTATTAAGGTAATGATCTATTAACTGATACGATATGCAGATACAAACCTACCGCCTACCCCTCCATTGCCTTGCACCATGTACAAGCATTTGCCCCCATGCAAAGTAAGTGTAAAATGCAATCAAATCAGAACAAGCAACAAAGAATCCTGTGGCACCTTATAGACTAACAGACGTTTTGCAGCATGAGCTTTCGTGGGTGAATACCCACTTCTTCAGATGCAAGTGGTGGAAATTTCCAGGGGCAGGTTTATATATGCAAGCAAGAAGCAAGCTAGAGATAACGAGGTTAGATCAATCAGGGAGGATGGGGCCCTGTTCTAGCAGTTGAGGTGTGAAAACCAAGGGAGGAGAAACTGGTTCTGTAATTGGCAAGCCATTCACAGTCTTTGTTTAATCCTGAGCTGATGGTGTCAAATTTGCAGATGAACTGGAGCTCAGCAGTTTCTCTTTGAAGTCTGGTCCTGAAGTTTTTTTGCTGCAGGATGGCCACCTTAAGATCTGCTATTGTGTGGCCAGGGAGGTTGAAGTGTTCTCCTACAGGTTTTTGTATATTGCCATTCCTAATATCTGATTTGTGTCCATTTATCCTTTTCCTTAGAGACTGTCCAGTTTGGCCGATGTACATAGCAGAGGGGCACTGCTGGCATATGATGGCATATATTACATTGGAGGAATACACTAAGGAACTGAACCATCTACTCAAGACACTCCCTACACTAACACCGGAACAAGTCAACATACCCTTAGAGCCCCGACCAGGGCTATTCTATCTACTGCCCAAAATCCACAAACCTGGAAATCCTGGACGCCCCATCATCTCGGGCATTGGAACTCTCACTGAAGGACTGTCTGGATATGTGGACTCTCTACTCAGACCCTATGCCACCAGCACGCCCAGCTATCTCCGTGACACCACTGATTTCCTGAGGAAACTACAATGCATTGGTGAACTTCCAGAAAACACCATCCTGGCCACCATGGATGTAGAGGCTCTCTACACCAACATCCCACACGCTGATGGAATACAAGCTGTCAGGAACAGTATCCCTGATGATGCCACAGCACAACTGGTTGCTGAGCTCTGTGCCTTTATCCTCAGACACAACTATTTCAAATTTGATGACAATATATATCTCCAGATCAGTGGCACCGCTATGGGCACCCGCATGGCCCCACAATATGCCAATATTTTTATGGCTGACCTGGAACAACGCTTCCTCAGCTCCCGTCCACTCACGCCCCTTCTCTACCTACGCTACATTGATGACATCTTCATCATCTGGACCCATGGGAAGGAGACTCTGGAAAAATTCCACCACGATTTCAACAGCTTCCACCCCACCATCAACCTCAGCCTGGACCAATCTACACGGGAGGTCCACTTCCTAGACACTACGGTGCAAATAATTGATGGTCACATTAACACCACCCTATACCGAAAACCTACCGACCGCTATGCCTACCTTCATGCCTCCAGCTTCCATCCCGGGCACACCACAAGATCCATTGTCTACAGCCAAGCACTGAGGTACAACCGCATCTGCTCTAACCCCACAGACAGAGACCAACACCTACAAAATCTCCACCAAGCATTCTCAAAACTACAGTACCCGCACGAGGAAATAAGGAGACAGATCAACAGAGCCAGACGTGTACCCAGAAGCCTCCTACTGCAAGACAAACCCAAGAAAGAAACCAACAGGACTCCACTGGCCATCACATACAGTCCCCAGCTCAAACCCCTCCAGCGCATCATCAGGGATCTACAACCCATCCTGGAGAATGATCCCACACTTTCACAGGCCTTGGGTGGCAGGCCAGTCCTCGCCCACAGACAACCTGCCAACCTGAAGCATATTCTCACCAGTAACTGCACACCGCACCATAGTAACTCTAGCTCAGGAACCAACCCATGCAACAAACCTCGATGCCAACTCTGCCCACATATCTACACCAGCAACACCATCACAGGACCTAACCAGATCAGCCACACCATCACTGGTTCATTCACCTGCACGTCCACCAATGTAATATATGCCATCATATGCCAGCAGTGCCCCTCTGCTATGTACATCGGCCAAACTGGACAGTCTCTAAGGAAAAGGATAAATGGACACAAATCAGATATTAGGAATGGCAATATACAAAAACCTGTAGGAGAACACTTCAACCTCCCTGGCCACACAATAGCAGATCTTAAGGTGGCCATCCTGCAGCAAAAAAACTTCAGGACCAGACTTCAAAGAGAAACTGCTGAGCTCCAGTTCATCTGCAAATTTGACACCATCAGCTCAGGATTAAACAAAGACTGTGAATGGCTTGCCAATTACAGAACCAGTTTCTCCTCCCTTGGTTTTCACACCTCAACTGCTAGAACAGGGCCCCATCCTCCCTGATTGATCTAACCTCGTTATCTCTAGCTTGCTTCTTGCTTGCATATATAAACCTGCCCCTGGAAATTTCCACCACTTGCATCTGAAGAAGTGGGTATTCACCCACGAAAGCTCATGCTGCAAAACGTCTGTTAGTCTATAAGGTGCCACAGGATTCTTTGTTGCTTTTACAGATCCAGACTAACACGGCTACCCCTCTGATACAAATCAGAACAGTGGTATTTTATGCCACTCCCCACTCTGCACTGGTGTACATAGCTACACAAGGGGCAGGACAATGGCGAATCAGGTCCCCAGACAGCACTGAAAGTCGTATAGATCTAGTTTTAAACTTGGGTGCCTCAGTACGATCTGCTTTTTTGCTTTTGGGTGCTCAGATGTGTATCTATGTACCTCAAACTGGGATTTGGGCACCTCATCACTAAAGCTAAGACTGCCCCCAGCCACCCCTGCTCCGATATCCTGGGGACCACTGCTCAGATGTTCCTCGGGGCTGCCACCGAGACTGCTGCTGCATTCCGCAACCTCCATGATAGAATCACAGCCTTACTCATCACAGAATTGAGCATGTAAGTGGGGGGGGGGCGCTAGATTAACTCATTGAGCCTCTTCCTATTCCTCTTGGGCTATGTAGTGGGGCAGCTGCCCACTCCCTGAGAATTTAGGTGGCAGCAGGACAGTGTGCCTGCACAGACAGACAGCCAATAGGAGAAGGACTTATTGGTAGCCAATCAGGGCCAGGCTCAGTCCTATAAAAAGGCTGCTCAGGGAGATGAGAGTCAGTCTGTCCTAGGCCTTTGAGAGGGGAAGGTTTGTCTCCAGAGCTGGGAGACTAGCACCAGAGACAGCGCAGTGCTGGGCAGGCCCGGGGGAGCAGAAGGAAACTCCAGCCTGGTGTCTGCCAGGCTGCAGGCCCTGAGGGGTAGGGCCTAGCCGGTGCGAGGGGCCGAAGGGGAAGTGGCCCAGGGACGTGGACAGATGGAGGGAGAGAAGGAGGGCAGGATGGCTGCCACTAGAGGGTCCCTGGGTTGGGACCCAGAGTAGTGGGTGGGCCTGGGTCCCCTCCTTGCCTTATACCCAGCCAACGGAGTGGCTGTCTGGGGCTACACCAACCCCCTGCCAAGAGGGGAGTGACTCTGGGGGTGCAGTCGCCCACATTGGCCAGGGTGTAGAGAGGAAGCTGATTGACACACACACACACACCGGAAGAGGGTGAGGATGGACTAAGGGGCACTGCCGGAGGGCAGTGGCTTGAAGAGGACACGCAGGTTCAGACACGCCAACCGAGGGCGAGACGACGGACGGGACACCACCGAGAGAGGGTGCTCCACTAGACTGAGCTAATTCCCGGAGTCACCAGCAGGAGGCGCTGTGGTGGTGAGACCCAACTTTGTTACAGGCTACTATGGGAAGTGTGTGGCCTTTTAATTGTATTTTATCTCTTGTGTGGGAAACGAAACATGCATTGCAAGCAGACACTAGTTCAGACTAGCCCAAGGAGCCAAGGATGCATCCCAAGCACCTTCACTATCCTACTCTGCACAGCCTTGGATTATTTTTTAAATAAATGGGGGTAGGATCTTCCAGTAAAATAATAGCTCACACGTTTGTCACTGGACAACTGTATTACTGAATACTAGTTAGAATACTGAAAATCAGAGTTGCATCGATCGCATGTCTGATAGCAATAAGACAAAGTATTTAGCAACCTTTCAGCTCAGTCACCATCTCAGAGGCTATCAGCACTGAATTCTTGCACACTGCATGGGCATCTTCTGACCGTGGAGCAATGATGGCAACTTGGTCATTTAAGTCCTCAGGGATGCCTGATAAACACTGCAAATGAAATCCTGACCCACTTGAAATCAATGGCAAAACTCCCACTGACGTCAGTGGAACCAGAATTTCACCCTCTAATAATACAGTATTTGGGGAACGTTGGCCACTGTCCATATATAAATCAACTAGTCTGGACAAACTGCATCTAAAGACTTTAAGGAAATAAACAAATTAACGTACTAGTGGGGCCCCAGATCCTGATGAGGATCTTTGGGAACTTCTGTAATAGTTATTAGTAATTTATTATTCTTATTACTGAAATGTCCTGTACAACTGGAAAGGTAGCGGAAGATTAGAGAAAAGCAAATGTGGTACTGTACCAGCTTTCATAAAAGGAAAAAAGAGTGATCGTGCTAATTACAATTTTTGTAAAATTTAACCTCTATCCCTGATAAAACAATGCAAAAAATCTTGAGGGGAAAAATTCACTACATTTCTAGAGAATAATGGAACCATGAGCAATAAGTCACATGATTTTGTGAAGAATAGATCTGGCCTGACTAACTTGATTGCTTTTTTAAAATACAATTACAAATTAATGGATGAATGGAAGGAGTAGATGGAATATATTTGGGTTTTAATAAGATATTTCTTAACTTATAATGGATCTGATTCTCCACTTACTCCAAGCAAATGGAGTTACACTGATATAATACTGAAGTATGTGAGAGAACCGTCAGTTTTATTTTATCACACAAAAGCATTCTTAAAATTAATTCAAATCATCTTCGGTACAAACACTCATGTTGATTGAAATCTGGGCTCATGGACCAAAAACCAATGATAATTACAAGATTCAAAGTATCAATTTAAGGGCAGAGCAGTGTTAGGTCTCATCTTATTTAATAGCTTTCTTAATAAACTACAAAGGGGAGTAAACAGCATGTTAATTAAATTCACAGATGATACTAAATGGGAAGGAGATGAGAACAGCTGTGAGGACAGAAAATAGGACAACGGGACCTAGAGAAATTAGAAACTTGGGTCAAAAATACAATAAGAATCACCTTGGAAAAGTGCAAACTAGAATGTCAGGGTAAATTAATCCAAAAGTCAGAATCCATGAGAGGGAGGAGCCTGGAAAGCAGTAATGCTGAAAGAGACTTAGGAGGATAAGTAAGCAAATTAATTTATTCATGTCTGAATATCAGTGACATCATAGAAGAATTTGCAAAAGTCTTCATGATGCATTGCTAAATTAGAGCACTCAGCAGCTGACCTTCCAATGATCTGCTGATCATCCATCTATCTCCTCACTTGTCATCCCCTACTTTAATGACTCACCACCATTTCTTCCATAATAACCGTCACAAGGGCATTTCTATCTCAACACCTAATGTGACCAAAGTGCATACATTTGCATCCGTTGATTTCCAACATCAGGGTCTTCTTCTCTCCAATAATATTTCTGATATAAGCATTCATCTTTTTTCCATCCAGGAGATACACAAGAGTCTTCACCAGCACCACATTTCAAAAACTTCAGTTTTCTTCTTGTCAGGAGCATTAACATCTCACAATTCACATCCATAAATTGCTCTGGAAAAGATTAGACTTTTCACCAGTCATACCTTCATACATTCTGAGGTGCCATGTTTTTTCCACACTTTCTCAAGGGAGGCACAGTTGTCTTCCAATTTCTTTGGAACAGTCTCCTTGGTTGGTAATATATGATCCCAGAACATTAATTTATTCTACTGCCTCTATAGCTTATCTATTTAATGGTGATGTCCACCTGTATTCTGTTTTTCTTAGTCATAACAATGTACATGCATTCTGTTTTCATCACCTTCAAGAATGGGAGGATAGAGAATACCAAATTAGTCATAAGCTTGTAATGCAATACGGTAGCAGAAAAGGTCAGTGCAATCCGTGGCTGTATGTATTGAGGTGTCGTATCACAGAGCAGGGAAATAACTGCTCCTTTCTTCATGTCTCAAGTGTGACTTCACCAGGGATATTGCTTTCATTCTCGGGCACCGCCTTTCAGAGAACAGCAACAAAACTTATCAGCGAGCTGGAGGCTTTGGTGCACAAGGAATGATTTAATAAGAGTTAAATATGCACAGCATGGCTAAAAAAGAACTAAAGAAGAACATGATACAAAAATTCACAGTGTCCAAGCACCAAGCAAGGAGAAGAATTATTTAGGATGGGGAAAGGGAAGTAGAGCTAGGAGTGAATGAATAGGAAAAAGGGAAAAAATGGGTTAAATATCAGGAAAAGCTTTCTGACAGGAAGCATGAGGACTTTTAGGCTGTAGAATAGTCTCTCAAGAAAAGTGATATAACACCCATTTCTTGGGATAGTTAAAATGAGACTGGACTAATCACCTGTAAACATTCAATAGTGGATGATCCTGCTTTTACAGAGGACCGGACTATGGCCAAGATTTTCAAAACTGACTGGGCATTTTGGGTGCCTAACTTGAGATGCCTTGAAGGGGCCTGATTTTCTGAAAGTGCTGAACATCTAACCTCTCAAAACTAGGCCCCTCAAGTTGTACACCAAAAACTCTTGGTGCTTTCAAAACTCTTGAAAATCTTGGCTCCATCTCTAACTCCTATGATTCCTTGATTCATGCTATAGATGCCCAATAAAAATTTTTTAAATGTACTGTGCATAGGCCGTGTCAGTGGAGCAGATCCAGGACTGACCAGACATGTTGAGTGTGCTACTCAGGCTCTCTGAGAAAGGCTATGATGTATTGGGCTAGGATGTCTCAGAATATCTCATTCACAAAGTGCTAGAATGTTACTGGGGCATTTGTAAGACTGAATGGCATCACCAAATATTCATAGAGGCCATATCAGGTTTGAAAGGCCATTTTCCACTGCCTGGATCCACACCAGGTTTTAGACTCCTCACAGATCAAGCTTAGTAAATACCTGGGCTCACTGTAGGCTGTCCAACAATTGTCCAACAGTGGGAGAGGATACCAGTTTCTGATGTTTGCCTGCTTGAGGGCCTGGTGATCCACACATAATCACAAGGTCCCATCTTTTTTTTAGTGAAAAGAACTGGGGGCTTGGCAAGGGAGGTGAAGGGATGGAAAAATCCTTTGGCCAGATGCTCCTGGAGATAGGATCACAGAGCAGACAGATCTGGCTCTAACATACCTTTTGGTGTCATCTATGCTATCTTGGCCCCGGGCTACAGCTTAATCAGACAATCATAGTCACAATGTGGTGGTAGCACAGTGTTTCTCATCCCACAACCGGGCAGCCTGCTCTGACAGTGTCTGGTTCTTGGAGGTGTACTGCACCAGTTGGGCCCATAATGCAGGATTTTCATTGAGTAGCTGGATGGTCTGCACTCGGAGACCTTGTTCTCAGACAAAAGCTGTACCACTTGTGTCCAAAACATGGGAAGTTCCTCCTAGGGGAGCTGTCAACCCATTCAGGCATGCCTAGTGCCCTTTGGGACATGCTGCGTAGGGGGTGACCCACTGCCTCCAGGTCCACAGGGCCAGCCTTCTCCATGGGGTAAGGTGGTCCAGGAAAACTGTCGGGATCCTGGGCAGAGGTAGGCAGGACTAGTGGTAGGAGCTTGAGTGAGGAACTGAAGCCAGGAGGCAGAACCAGTTTCAGGGTCAAAAATTAAGCTGAGGGTCAAAGCTGGAGACAAAGTCAGGAATCAGGCCAAGGTCCATACCAGGTATAAGGGTCTGTGCTGGCATTCAGGTGGTCAATTGGGAATCAGAAGCTAAGTCAGAGCAGAGATCAATACTGGGAGTTCAGACGGAGCATAGTCATGGCAGCTAACTAGAGATGCACGTTGTCACCTGCTAGCCCCATGGGTTTATATAGAATTGAGGAGCAAATCAGGGATCACTAAGATAATTGTCATTCAGAGCACTTAAGGCAGAACTTCCTATGACATGCAACCTCTGAAGAAGGAGAGTCACAGAGAGCAGCCAAGTTATAGCTGCTACTGGGTGGTGGTAGCTCTCTGGGTATTGGGTTCAAGTCCTGTGAATCCTTATGCAGAGCATCTGAAGGAGTCCAAGAGAAACCGGTTAATAAGAGATTGAAGAGGTTTTTTAAAAAATAGCAGGAAGAGGGGACTGAGATAAACCTAAAACTGGAAGGGTATATTTGGAAGGATAGATATGTCTTGTTCCTAAAATGCTTTACATTCTTTTGAAAGAGCACTCATTTTTCCTCACAATATAAATGCACAGACAGAAAGACATTTCTTATTTCTCATCTGTTTCAGTGAATCCAGCAAGCCTTCACCAGCCATTTTGTAACTGGAAACATTTCTGTGATTTCCCACTTTCCCCTTCATAGATGAATTTTAATAAATCTTTTCCCTTTGTTCAGTAATTCATCCTGATTGCTCCCCATTTTATTGCAGTTATGCCTTTGTTTTCATTTTCTTGTTCCCTCCATTCTTCTTATCTGTAGATTCTTATTTTACTTGCAGAAAGTTATAACTACTGCACGTATATTTAGAATACATGGGGGTGTATGTAGATACAGATATTAATAGATATGAGCACTGCACCATTCTTATCACTGTTCCAATATTATAACATTTATATTCCAGTATGCCATGCTACATTGTCCTACCATCACTAACTTCAAGTGGCGATTTTCACACAGTTCATTTAAACCTGAAATATAAATGTCCACTATTTCCATGTTATCGGGTGACATCTGTAGGCTCACAAATGTGATACAAAAGACTATGTGATCAAACAACCTCAAACTAATGTGATTGAAGTTCAGGTGAAAAGAAGAGAAGCAAGTAAAATATCATACAAAAGCTTTTTTTATCATATTTGCACAATGGACAGAGGCTTTAGCAAAACAGCCTAGGGAAAAAAGTTAAAAGCACATACTGCTAAGCAGAGAGAATTCATGTTCATTTTCATTGTGCGGTATTTGTCTTGATCAGATCATCTTATTGCCAAGGAAAAACAACCTACTCATCCATACTGTGCGTTTTTATAAAGCTTTAGCCTAGTAAATCACAAAATTTTAATGCTTTGTTCAGTGGAATTATTAGTGCCTGTAAAACAAGTCTGTGTCTTGTTTTTTTAAAAACTTCATTTTGCTTTTAAAAAATGATACACACTGAGGATAAAGGGGAACTGACATTCCCTGTGTGATGTTGTGCAGTCTATATGGTTTTATAAAAATGATAAGTGAATATAATGTAACTGGAATATGCTTCATGCAAAAGGTCTCTTGTAAGATATTATGACAAAGCTTATAATCTACTGAGTGTGATCATCCTATTTGTATAAATGTACCACTCTTGAAGCTGAAACTAAAAATATGAAATATAACTCTGAGGGCCTATTGTAATTATGCAAAGTGTGGGCCATTAATGGTGATTTGGAATCTTGATGACTCCCATTAACCAGGACCATTGTCTGCAGATGGGTGTGTTTTACCTGTAAGTCTTCCTGTATAACTGTGTGCTGGCAAATAGGCAATGAAGTCTTGCAGTGACATGTGATCACGTCACTTGAACTGGTGCTTTTCCAGTAAGGGGGGGGTGGAAACCCAGAGGGACAAAGGATTCCCGCCTTATGCAAAAGATATATAAAGGGGTGGAACAAAAGAAAGGAGGGAGAGGAGCCATCATGAAGAATCCCCTAGCTACCACCTAAGCTGGGACAAGAGCTGTACCAGGGGAAAGAATTGTGCCCAGACCTGGAAGGTGTCCAGTCTGAGAAAAAACTTACTAAAACATCTCTGAGGGTGAGATTATCTGTATTCAGTTTAGTTAAACATAGATTTGCGCATTTTATTTTATTTTGCTTGGTGATTTACTTTGTTCTGTCTGTTACTACTTGGAACCACTTAAATCCTACTTTCTGTATTTAATAAAATCATTTTACTTATTAATTAACTCAGAGTATGTATTAATACTTGGGGGCGCAAACAACTGTGCATATCTCGCTATCAGTGTTATAGAGGGCGAACAATTTGAGTTTATCCTGTATAAGCTTTATACAGGGTATAACGGATTTATTTGGGTTTATACCCCACTGGGAGTTGGTCATCTGAGTGTTAAAGACAGGAACACTTCTGTTAGCTGCTTTCAGGTAAACCTGCAGCTTTGGGGCAAGTAATTCAGACCCTGGGTCTGTGATGGAGCAGACAGGAGTGTCTAGCTCAGTAAGACAGGGTGCTAGAGTCCTGAGCTGGCAGGAAAAACTGGAGCAGAGGTAGTCTTGGCACATCAGTTGGCAGCTTCCAGGGAAGTTTCTGTGATCCAACCCGTCACACTCTGTTACAAATATTTAAAAAATATAGTGGTACAAACTTACATAAACCAGAATTTAGCATAATTTAAACAAAGGGAATAAATCCCTCTTCCCACTTCATTATAGATCAAATTCCCTACGCCAGATTCTGTGTTCCACTCTGGTCTTTTTACTCTGCTTCAGTGGTATGAAGGGGCTTTAGAGAAGGCAGAACCAGATCCTGGGGAACACCACCAATATCAGGGGTTTCCCAGGTGATGCAGAGCTGACAAAAGGAGTTCTATTCCACGTACCATTCAGGTTGCTTTAAAGTGTTGCTGTGCAGCAAAGGGGACTAAATTACTTACAACACATTGGATCTGCTGCAAGTACTACAGCAAGGCAAGTTAGGGAAGGGAGTTTGGTCAGAACAAAATGCACTCTAGCTATTCTTGACTGATAGAACAGCCCCTCAAGCCAAGCATAGATTAGAGCAGCCTTGAGACTGCTCTCACTCTACCCCAAGAACCAAATAGGTCCCCAGAATATGGAGAGACAAAAAAGCCACTTTTGCCCCCAAATTCCATTCCTGTACTGAGCAGAGCTCAGGAAGCATGGATAATCTAATCTCTTTAAATGAGGGAATCAGATTTTGCGAAGTACAATCTTGCATTTACCTCAAGAAGCAAATTCCCATTTACTACTCTGATTAAAATGAGGGTCCCTCTTTATTCTTAAGGAGCCAGTCGCTACATAAAACAGGTTGCAATTTCCCCCAGATTGCAAGTTGCATGTATTTTCTCTCTTAAAATATAAAAACTGGTACACAAAATGGATCAATTTTTCTCCTAAAAATGACAGATTATTGTATTAGATTTGCACCACAAATCTGCCTTATGGCATAATGCACAACAACATTTAATTTTTCATCCAACCAGCAGTTTTGGTCATGTAAAGAAAAGGAAGTGTACTATGACTTCCTCCACCTGTGTTGGCAGAACCACATCAGCTTGTGTGTCAAGGATTCATGTGGTATATGTAGGTATGAGACAGCAGAGCCTAGTGGCTAGAGCATTGGATAGGATTCAAGGTTCAATTCCAGGCTCTATCACTGGCCTGCTAGGTGATTGTGGGCAAGCCACTTCCTTCCTGTTGCCTCAGTTTCCCCATCTCTAAAATGGAGATAACAATACTGACCTCCTCTCTAAAACACTTTAAACTCTAAAGATGAAAAGTGCTATACAAGAGCTAGGTATTTTTATTATGTTTTTAATATCTGCATACTTCACCGTTAAATTTCTAAGATTTCAGGCCGGGTGAAGAGATGGCAGCCATTTTGTTCTTAGAGTTATTGCAGCTTGTCACACAGATGACAAATCTCTCATGAAGACTTGGGTAGGGGAAGGAGTTCGGTTGCTGTTTTTCTTAATCTAAAAAATAAATGTTATTTTAGACTGAGAGCATGTCTTGTTCCTAATGTACAGAAAATACAACTTCTCAGACACAAAGTCAGCCTGCTAAACCCAAACTGTAGAACACTTTATGATGGCACCCAGATAAAATCATTATTCCTGAGTAATATGCAATGCAGCTTACAGCTCGGCATATGACCTCCTCATAAATACACATAATTGACATCAGTGTTCCAAGAACCATTCTAATAGATGAATGAGACAGGAAGAATCACTGATGACATTGGTTGCACTGCATGTGTCTAGCTAGAATACTGTGCCTGTGCAAAGCCATTATTAGCACATAATCCCAATATGACTCATGAAACAATGAGCCTTCAGCTGTAACCAGAATCTTATTAATAACACATCGTTAGAAGACTGGTAGCAGCTCACCAAGGAAACAGCAGCTGGACATTGCGAGCAAGCACCATAGCAAGGAAGACAACATAAAATTGATCTTTGGGGTAAATCAAGAGGCTCCATTGACAACAATGTGAAAAACCAGCAAAACACTAGAGATTTGGTTTCCAGGAAAAGCAGATCTCACATGCGTAAAAAAAAACCTTCACCTTTTCACGCAAAGAAAAACTGTTTGACTCCAAAATGTCCATGAAATTCTCTGCAAAAAAAAAAAGCAATATTTTTCCCTGAGGCAAATCCTCTCAAAAATTTCAGCTTTACAAAGGAAAAAAGTGTTGCTTTGAGCAGATCTTGTTCAGGTGTTTACACTGCCTGGAGGTGCCCCCTACAGTGTGCATCAGGGGTAGTCTACCAGGTGTTTATAGATTCATGCATCACCCTCAAAAAGAGAAGTGACTGAAGAAGATGACAAGATTCAGAAGCAGAAAGAGAGGCATTAATCATCAGAACGGGGGGAGGTGGAGAGCACTGTTTTCAGAAATGGTTTCTTTTGTGTAAGCATTTCTTCAGTAAGAGCAGTAATAATTCCATTCTCCATTCTTACCACTGAAGCTGTTTATTCTCCACTATGATGCGTTGGATATGCCAGGAATACTACAGCAAAGCAAATTTATATAAACCATACTGGTTTTCATCTTCTAAGTATCGCTCCTCCCCCAAGGTATGGATTAAGCTTTCTCCTGTCTCTGTCTGGAACCTGCTAACACCAATATTTGGAGCGCCTTCTTCACTCTCCTCGCATGTGTTGGGACCAGAGCTCTTTTCTGGCACCTGATGCCTCCACCCAACGCAATGACTCAGTGTGGCATATACACAGTGGTGCTGTCTCTTGGCAAAATCTATACAACTACTGGCTGCCAAGAAGCATGTAGTCCAGTACGCAGGGGACAATAAATAAAACAAACCCTAGCCAAGGAATACAAACCAAAAATAATAGCAAATAATACAAAGGGGACTTTACTGGGAACAAGAAAATAGGATCTGGGGAAGGAAAGGATTCTGGTTAACTAATACTGTAATGAACATTAATACATAAACCAATTCCCCACCTCCTGACATTAACAACTCCTCCAAACCCCAGCTCCTTCCCTGGCATGCGCCCGAGGCAGATGGTATGCTGAGGCTGAATGTTTTGGGACGGAGCGTTGCAGCACTGTGGCATTGGCCAGATTAAACAAATGTCCCTTACTTTATCCTCCCCTCCCCCACCCCGGGTGGGGGGTTCTCTCCTGACTCCAACCAGGGGTGCTGCTCTCAGGTCTGGAACCTAGCTGGGTCTCAGCTAGATCTTAGTAGCTGGATCCAGGTTAGATCTTTCTGTGTCAGTGCTGGATGCTGGTCTCTGCAGTGCTGGAACTGACTGAGCCATGCAACTAGAAGAACTCCCTGTGGGAGGAGTGGGAGTTTAGCAAGAATTCCATGAGCTCCAAACTGAAACTCAGCTGCCTGTCCTTTTTGTAAAGTCAGGCTGCCCTCTCGCTGAGGGTTGTGCAGAAAGGGGTTTCTAGTTCCTTCTGTCCCACCCCTGACTCCAAGCATGCTGAGAAATGATGTCAGAGGGCTCAGGTAGCCATCTTAGTTGTTGTCCTTTTGGGGCCCCCTGGAGTCTCGGTCTGTGGCTCCAGGAGCAGGCAAACTCCAAGTGTGGGTAACATAAGTGCATTACAAACACTTACTATTAAGGACCTCATCCTGCTTCCACTGAAGTGAATGAAAGTTTTGTAATGGACTTCAGTGGGAGCAGGATTAAGCCCCTAATCGTCATAACACCCCTCTGAGGTAGATATTACTGTTCCCATTTAACAGAACGGAAAACTGAAGGAGACAGGGTAAGGACCAGATCCTCAGCTTGTGTAAAATGGTGTAGTTCTATTGAAGCCAACAGCACAATAGCAATTGATACCAACCGAGGATCTGGCACTAAGCCTCTTGCCAAGGGCAACAGATGTCAGAACTGGATTAGAACTCAAAGGTCCCTAATTAAGAACACAAGACTACATCCTTCTCTTCAGGACATGTGAAAACAAGCAATGCAAGTTACTCCTGGAGCAGAGTGTGCTGGAATCCAAAAATTACTATTTTCATGGCTGGAACACTTCTAGCACTTCCATTTCTCTGACTTATCACTGGGCTCATACTATTCAGTCTTGCTTTGAAATCACTGGGTGATTGATAGGTTTGAATGAGCAACTTGCAACTAGTTGGCAGGAGCCGTAGCATCTTCACAGACCTCCCTACTTGCAGCCTGCACATCAAATTCTTGAATGCGATTCTGAATTGCTTTCCAAAGTAACTTTCTAAGTTACAGTAGCTTTTTACATACGCAGCCAGATTTCACCTCCATAGCCCTCAAAATATTTTAAGAATAAAGCTTAGCATGTGGCCTAATCACATGTAGTCTGTTTTCTTGTTCCTAAAAATACATGCATTCATGACCAAATATACAGTATCAGCTGCATATGCTTGCTCACCATCAAATTTCAAATCAACCAGTTGCCTTTTGAAATATATGGGAGAGATCTTTAAATTGATGACAGCCCAGCTGTAATATTGCAAACATTTCATGCATAAAACAAAACTGGTAAAGCTTTTGTTTCCACCAGCACAGATTCTATTTTTTCATTTGGCTTTGGGTTTTTTGGCCATCAGTGAAAACCATGTGCGTACTCTACAATCACAATATGCTAATGCCATTATATAAACAGATGGAAACCCTCACACTGAATCATGTACTCACCTCCAACTCAAAAATCACACAGAAACTGAAAGGATCCAGACAAAGGCAAGAATTGGAGGCATGGAAAGACTTCAGGACTGCCATATGAGGAGAAAGTAAAAATATTAGGACATCTGGTGAATACTTATGTTGAAAGCACCTGCAGCAGAATGGCACCTGCAAAGACACACAGGTAACCATTTAGGCTTTATAACATAGGTCAAAACTAACACCTTAAACACCTGGAAACTAATAGGAAGCAAATGCAGATCCTGAAGCACTGGTGTCATGTTCCTGGTGAGATATGCTACCTGCTAATTGGGCTGCTGCATTCTGTGCCATCTTTAGTTTACAGGTGTACCTCATGTAAGATGACAGACTTGAATTACACTAGAAATGTTTACAGTCAAAATAAATGGCTGTAAATTCTAGATGGGATAAAAGTCTGCCTGCACACTTCTCCTATATGATCATCCAACAGCAAGGGATGGTCCAGCAATACCCCCAGATTGTGAACTCTAGTAAAAGATGGCAGGCCCACACCCCTCAATTAAAGACTCAGATATAATCCATGCCACATCTTTCTGCCGATTCTCCAAACCTAACTCCAGCTACCTCTCATCCATGTCCTAATATTTACCAAACACTGGGTAAAGCTTAGGTGAGACAGAGAAAGAGAGCTGTGTTGTCATCAGCATGCTAAAAATACTGTAACCCAGGCCTGCTCACTAACCTTTCCAATGTACTGGTTGAACAGAGGAAACAAAATGGAACCTAAAAACCCCCACAAGAGAAATCATTCAGTGCAGAAGAGCAATTGCCCCAATCTACCCTCTGGGTTCCCTCTGAAAGAAAAGAACAAAGCCACTGAAGGATGACCCCCATCTACTTCTGCTAGCATTCACAGGTGAATTAACTGCATATTATAATTAGCAGTATTGAAGGCAGCAAATTGAAGAAAGGGCACCTCACCTTCATCTGTTGCCAGAAAGAGACTAAAGTTACCAGTTTAGACTTTGTCCTCCTCTCCCCAGGTCTGTGTGGAGGTTGAAAAAGGTCAAGATGGTCTGAGGCAGCCAGATATTCAGAGTTGCCTCAGCTCAGTCTTCACAATGAACTCATCCAAAAATGGAAGACTAGACACTGGACAACAACAGGACAGACCGTCAGCAGCAATGTTTGTCTGAGCCATAATCAGAAACCAGAAGCTAGCAACTTGTCATTCTTAATGGAGGCATTAACAATCTGGACCAACAATAGACCCAGTCCTGCCCTACTGGCCTTCAACAGCCAAAAAACACACAAATACGAAGCAGAGCTGTGGCACAAAGAATTTGCAACACTACTATCACCTCGGTGAGTGGCATCAGCCTGCACTCATGGAGAGGACTTAGCATTTCTTCCCTCAAGATATATCCCTGCATCCAGAGAAGGAAACAGTTCAATCTGAATCTGCTCAATCAGATCCACAAAGGACCATGAAATTTCCTCACAATAGGAAGAACTTGTATCAGCCGCTGAATGAAGACAGCTTGGATTGACCACATAAAACAAATCTGAGTGAGACCCAGCAGCACTATGTAGAGGCAGAAAAACTGTTCTTTGCCTCCTGAGCAACAGCACCATAAGATTTAAAACAAAACAACAAAAAATCCTTTATGATACAATCTGATTTGGCTTGAGACTTCAGGCACTACAGCTCTACCCATTTTCCCTCCTGCTTCACTTGTTTCAAGTCAAGGTGGCCTGTGAGGATGAAGACTGAGAAAAGGATACCTAGGTGCCACTTCATCATTAGTTGAAGACAAAAGACTATATTAATACTGTTCTACCAAGCCATCCATTGATTGGTCTCTTGAAGGTCCTTTCATGGATTGAGAACTGGTTAAAGGACAGGGAACAAAGGGTAGGAATTAATGGTAAATTCTCAGAATGGAGAGGGGTAACTAGTGGTGTTCCCCAAGGGTCAGTCCTAGGACCAATCCTATTCAATTTATTCATAAATGATCTGGAGAAAGGGGTAAACAGTGAGGTGGCAAAGTTTGCAGATGATACTAAACTACTCAAGATAGTTAAGACCAAAGCAGATTGTGAAGAACTTCAAAAAGATCTCACAAAACTAAGTGATTGGGCAACAAAATGGCAAATGAAATTTAATGTGGATAAATGTAAAGTAATGCACATTGGAAAAAATAACCCCAACTATACATACAACATGATGGGGGCTAATTTAGCTACAACGAGTCAGGAAAAAGATCTTGGAGTTATCGTGGATAGTTCTCTGAAGATGTCCACGCAGTGTGCAGAGGCGGTCAAAAAAGCAAACAGGATGTTAGGAATCATTAAAAAGGGGATAGAGAATAAGACTGAGAATATATTATTGCCCTTATATAAATCCATGGTACGCCCACATCTCGAATACTGTGTACAGATGTGGTCTCCTCACCTCAAAAAAGATATTCTAGCACTAGAAAAGGTTCAGAAAAGAGCAACTAAGATGATTAGGGGTTTAGAGAGGGTCCCATATGAGGAAAGATTAAAGAGGCTAGGACTCTTCAGTTTGGAAAAGAGAAGACTAAGGGGGGACATGATAGAGGTATATAAAATCATGAGTGATGTTGAGAAAGTGGATAAGGAAAAGTTATTTACTTATTCCCATAATACAAGAACTAGGGGTCACCAAATGAAATTAATAGGCAGCAGATTTAAAACAAATAAAAGGAAGTTCTTCTTCACGCAGCGCACAGTCAACTTGTGGAACTCCTTACCTGAGGAGGTTGTGAAGGCTAGGACTATAACAATGTTTAAAAGGGGACTGGATAAATTCATGGTGGCTAAGTCCATAAATGGCTATTAGCCAGGATGGGTAAAAATGGTGTCCCTAGCCTCTGTTCGTCAGAGGATGGAGATGGATGGCAGGAGAGAGATCACTCGATCATTGCCTGTTAGGTTCACTCCCTCAGGGGCACCTGGCATTGGCCACTGTCGGTAGACAGATACTGGGCTAGATAGACCTTTGGTCTGACCCGGTACGGCCTTTCTTATGTTCTTTCTTATGTTCTTATGAAGGAACAATGTTCCCCCACAGAACCCTCTGAAACTTCTGAGATATCACCGAGAAATGATGGCAACCATCAGAACAATTCCTATTTCCCTAGGTAATGGGAATGGAGACCAAAATATAAATTACAGTGCAGTTTGAATAAAATAAAAATGGACCAAACTCCCTTGAGCTAACCTCAGATAGAAAGGTTTGCCAAAGTACTGTTTAAAAACAAGGCTATTTTCAAGTTATTTCTGACAGATCTGAAACCAAGAGGAACTGGCAATCTGATATGGCAGCTTTTGATTCCAAGTCCAGATCTGCAGCATGATTTTCAGTTGCCTTTGTGCTCCCAGACATTTGAAGGGAAGCTGACCTTTGAATGAGATTAGTAGCCCTCAGTGTTGCATTACCTTTAATTTTGAAATCAGTTTTTGCACCAATCTAAAACCCATGCTTCTTCATGAGCACCTCCTGCTATTGCATTTCCATACCCACTTCTGAAATCTGTTTTGAAGTGAAGTTGTTAAAATGTTAAATCAAAAGTTTCCTGGAAGTTCTACAGCCCAACTGCTTCATCATGTCATCAAGTTGTCTGATCAGCAGAGATGGCCAAACTGCAATTCACAGATCAAAATCCAGTAAAAAGGTGTGGCCTATGGAGAACACAGATTCCACGCAGTCATCCAAAGGCTACATCTCCCTTTAAAACACACAGGCTGAAATATGGTCCATAAATTAGCTATGGCTCTTGGGCTCCTGACAAGCTGCCAGTGCCGCTATTGGTCAGGTGAAGCATGGGAATTGATGTGAATCTTGGACATCCAGTGACAACCTAGATTCTAAGCTAATGCATATTTGGGACAAGCCATTATACAGCTTAGCTGAAAAGAAAAATATTAGGCCCTCACTGAAAACCAGATACCACAACTGAGTTGAACATAACACACACGATGTTCCCACACAGTTGCTGTGAAGTTCAGTTATACTGTGAAGCTAGTTATAAACATTTGAACAGGACTTTGTGAAAGTGAAGGTTTAAGTTTGTTGGCTGGCTGGTTTCTAAGGCAGATGACACACGACAGATTCTAGCAGCATAGCTACAGTAAGTATGCTGGCATAACCTTGTAGAGTAGATGCAGCCTGCACTGAGAGAAGTGTTTCTGTCTGTGTTGGAACACCACCTAAGCAAGCGATGGTAACTGGGTCGACAGAAGCTACTTTGCCCAGAGGTGTGGATTTTTTTTTTTACACTTCTGAGCTATGTAGTTATGTCGACCTAAATTTTGAGCATAGACCTGGCCTAAGATGGAAGTTGGTATCTTTTATGCATCTCTACCTCTCTGGAAATTATCTTAGTCCATTGATTCAAATGGTGATAGTCACTTCAGTTATTTCAGTAATTACTTTGAAGTTAGCTTCCAACATTTGCAGCCATTTGCTGCTGTCCTTTGCTTCTGGCCTCATTAATGCTTTTCCCAGTTCTTTTTGTTCTCCAGTGCCAATTTGTCACCACACAGTTATGTCATGATTTGTCTGCTCCAGAATCTACTTTTACTCCTATCGTGTTTGTTATTATTTCACATAATAAAAAATCCTCTCTGTTTTTCCACCTTGCATCCAATGAGGTTGTTATGGATAACAGATTCTACAATGCAGACAGAATTTCATTTAACTGCTTTTTTTCCTATTCTGCCATGCAGAGACGTAACTGTCTTTTAAGTCTCTCGTTATTCTTCCTGTCTATGGATGGGAAAGATTCTGTTTGATCCTGAGATTGCTGTAGTGACTAATTTATTATCTGCCCATTTGGGTGCAAATTATCCTCATAATAATTTTTGGCACTTATCAGTTGGTGGTAATGTTAATTGTTCTCTTGTTGTGCCGATATATTTGAAAGCATGGTATCCACAAGAAATGATGGAAAATACGTCATCTGTAGCAATAAAAATGCAGTTTGGGATATGGAAGTGGTTCAAGCCTATAACAGCAGCATGGCCTAGCAATCAGAGCCTGGAACTAAGAGTCAGAAGGTCTGAGTTATATTCCTAGCTCTGATATGACTGAGTGGACAAGTTACTTAACCTTTTTGTGCCTTGATTACCCCCATGTGTTAAGCAAGAACAATACAGCCTATTCATCTTTATATAGCTCTTTGAGGTCTATGGCTGAAAAGCATTATATAAATGATAAGTATTATTATTATTCTAAAGCATTCACTAGCATTTCAGCATTTAGCATCAAGTGATGTTTTGTTCCAGAGCTATGTGACCTGGCAAACTACATGGCTGCAGATCCACGGACAAATGCTGATCCTCAGATACTCGAGGAAGCAAGAATGGCTATCCATAAGTTACAGAATGGACGTGCCGCTGGACCTGATGGTACTCCATCCTCACTGCTCAAAGGTGCCTTGGAACCAGTAATCACTGGCCTCCATCGACTGTTCTTAAAAGTATGGGCATCAGGCTAAGAACCAGCAGAATGGAAAGATGGCATTATAGCTTCCCTGTGCAAGGCAAAGGATCTCGCACTGACTTTGGCCATGATAGGCCAACCTCATCATCTGTTCTTACATTCTGTTTTGGAGGATGCAGCGATTCCTTTAAAGACATCATCAGGTAGTCAATGATGGACACCTTCCTTACCCTCCGATTCCTGGCTGAGCCCCACCAATAATTTAATCACCTGTTTCATGTGGCATTTATCAACATCAAAGCAGCGTTTGATTTGGTTGACAGGTCAGTGCTTTGGCTCGCACTGAAAGTAGGATCTTAAGAATCACCCTGCAGATATTGATCTTTGTCAATTTCCTTCATGCATTTTTTCCCTTTGAATCAGGACATCTATATATATGACTATAAGAACCTTCAGAAATGGGTTAAAAATAAACTGGAATCATTTAGAGATATTATGTTAACAAATCTTAACAAAATCTCACGTTACTGGCACCTTTCAAAAATTTTAAACATTCTTTCCATTATTTGATCATTGAGATTACAGTATGGGAATTGATTCATTGTACAAAAATAATTATAAATCCCATTAAAGCAAATGGAAATAGACTAAAAATGCTGGAAGCAGTTACTGCTGTTCCCAGTTGAAAGAATGTAATTTGATTAAAATGGCTAGATCACCAAAGCGCTTGGCCTGTCCAGATAAGGAATTACATTTTTACTTTTTGGCAGCACAACCACAACTTTTAATGAAAGATGCGATTGCAGGATAGTGCTGATTGGAGGGAGGCAATACATGGTGTCTGATTACAGCAAAGAGTACATAAAAACAATACAGAAATTATGAAATGTTGGGCCAGATACTTGGCCCTGGTTAAGTCACCTTTGTACCTCTCCAGTAGCTCAAAAAGGACATCAGGCAGCTGAGGATGCCCCCATGCTGGGCAGTCTTCTGCGGACATGAGATTTTTACACCACCCATTCCCCTTCTTGGCACAAGGCGGTAGAGAAGGGTGCATGTTGAGAATGGAGCTGGCGTCCTCTCCCATGCAAAGCCACACACGAGTAGCTGCATTCTGGCTCTTTAATAGCAATAGCCAGGCTGTTCACAAGCCACAGCTTGATGCTTGGCAGAACTTGCTTACCAGGCCTGAATCTTTGGGGGTACAGATGTCTGGAGCTCAATCTATTCCGACAGTCCTGAGTCCCTGTGGCTGCTCTAACTTGTGCCGGGAGCCAATTTGGCCTCTGGCTGACCCCAGGATTGGGGGTGGAGTATAGAGCACTTAGGGTCACCTTTGCCTCCCTCTCTCCTCATCTGTGAGCTCAGCACAGCCAAAGATGTGGCCAGAATCTCCAAATAGCATTTACATTTGTAAACAACTAGCGAGAGCGTGGAATCAAAATACTTACTGCCATCTGGTACAAAAAGCATTCCACCAGTTTGGTGGCACTTGTGATGGCACCGTCTTTTTGTAGCAGATGCCCATCCTTTGGCCAAAGGCATCTGCTGCCTTGGGGCAATTTCAGACCACAGAGTCCTCTATGATTATTGCATAGCATCAGTGGCTCATCCTGCTTTTATTAGCTGTGGGCCGCACTCACTCCTCAGTGCAGATTTAGCACAGTCATCCATCCCTGAGTCACTTCCAGGTTGGAATCCTTCAGTATTCTCTACCAGGCGAATACATTGGCTGAAGACAACTCAAAATCTTTGTTATTATCATTGTTACTGAAGTATCGCCTGAAAGCCCCAGTCTGGATCCTGGTCTATTGTACTGAGTGCTGTACAAACACAAGGCATGGCCCCCTGCCCTGATGAGTTTGCTGCTGCAGAATGTCTAAGTGCAGTGGATCTATGTAGGTACATAACAGAAGTGCAATTCAGACTCCTGATGTTGATCTACAAAGACCTGGACATAATTTGGCTCCTTCACTTGTGGTGCCAGCCATAATCCGGAGCTGGAAGAGGAATGTTTGAAAAAGGACAAATCAAAAGCACTAGCCAAACTTTTCTGAATCTCAAAATAAGTTTGCATTGAGTCCTGTGCACAGACTTGCAGCGGTGGGTGGATGAGGGGTTAGTTTTTCTTTCATTCTGGCTAGTGCGTACCCATAATTCACAATGCCAAACAACACAGAGTGCTATGTACTTTCCTTCAGACTCCCTGATGTTAGTTTTTCACTAAATAGACATGGGCACTTCTTGCAGCAACGGACTATCCAGATGTGTGGCTGAAAGCTGCATGCTTGTGCCAGAGAGAAAAAGAGGATTAATATATTATAAAACCCCTCACTTTGATCAGAAAAAATATGAGAATGATCAAAGTAAAATAGGGAAGAATTAAATGGAGAGGCCACAGAAATGTTAATTGCACCATCGACTAACACTTCCAACTGCAATTTACATATTCATAATGCAAGAGTCTAACATCTTAAAAGTAACCCCTATAACCCTGCCAAGGACCTACTGTCAATCATGCCCCACATCCAAGGACATAAAAGGCAGCAATGTAACGCAGCTTAGAAAAACCCTCAGCTGTGTTCCATCCAGTATTCACTTGCAGACATGTGTAGCACTGTTCATTGTCATGAATATGCTCTGTTATGGGTTTTTTTGATTGAGGGAAGACATGGTTTAGGAAATAACACACCACTATTATATTGGATAATTACAAGCATTCTGCACTACACCAGGTGGCAGATAGGAGACAATTTAGCTAAGTCTTGTTTTACTGTTTGCTTCTCTCAGGGAAAACTGGCAGAAAATCCATCAGTGCAGTGGTGCAAGGCAGCCACAACTTCCATTACACTCAGACAACAAAGCAGGCTAGTGCAGCAACAGTAGCTGGAGAGAAGGTGGTACGAGGACATTCAGCACATCCCTGCTGTAATCTCCATTGGTGGAGCTCCTCTGGAACTCCTGGCAGACACTAAAGTTGTCATCTCCCCCACAGAACCCCATGGGGAAGCAGTAGCAACACTACCTACCCTCCCCACTTCCACCCCATCACACACAGGGGTGAATCTGGCCTTGCTAGTAAAGTGAGGTGCAGCAATTTGCACCATCTTGGGCCAGTTCCACTAGTGCAAAAATCCAGTAGAATCCAATGGAGACCTGTTATATTCCTACTGATTTTTAAAACTAAGCTATAGAATTCCATCCCGGGGATCTGATTCTCCATTCACTTCAGTAGGGTGGTTTCAAAATGCTACAGAAGGGATATCACTCTCTAGTACAGTCTGGAGTTTTTTAGAATTATGTCCATAGAACCCAGTTACAGTTCTATACAGTCCAACTGCTTTTGCCCTATTAAATCCCATAACACTTTCTTTCATAAAGGAGAAGGGTGAGAATCTGGCCCAGTGGCCTTGACTGAGGTAGGGAGGAGGTAGAGAAAAAAAGAATACCCATTGTTCAAAGCACCAACAAAGCACGAGGACATTCAGCACATCCCTGCTGTAATTTAAGTAATTAAAACAAGTGATTAAGCAAAGAACCAGTCCCTCTTCCACTGTGCCTGGAGCCTTTATAAAACTAAACTTTATTAGTTCATCTCATACACAGTGCAAAACTCTAAATTAGCGCTACTCTGGGCTGGTGGCTGACGGCGGAGTAAATTTGCATAGGCACAGTGACATATTCAAATATGCTATTAGATGACAAAGATAATATCACAAAAGTATTATTAACTTATGGGATCATATTAAAGACATTTGCTAATTTTGTGGAAGGGCATGAACGTGTTAACGTCAGTGCTTTCTATAAAAAATTCATTCTGCAGTATTGTAGCTTTGCCTCTAAAGCCTATTATAGATATAGCCCTTTGGGCAGAGGTTGGAAAACTGCCATTTAACTGCCAGTGCTATAAATTAAAGGGACTGCTTCAATCAGGTGTCATCCATTGGAGTTTACAGACCCAGCGGAATGGGTAGGAAATGCTGACATATGTGACAAGATGCCCAATGACTTTGCCTACACCCTGAGCCTAATTAATTCCGCTGAACTCTTAAGTGTATTTTCATTTGCATTAAATTTAAATTAAGCTGAGCTATGAATGCTGAGCTTGGCAAAGCCTGGAAAAGAAAAGCATGCTGGAAAAAGAGTGAGTCTTTTATCTGAGCTATTGCTTAGTATGTTAAGGGGGAAATGTAAACCTAATAGCTTACAGGTATTACAATTGTAATACAATTCTCAAGTGTAAAGAATTTTGTTACAGCACAAAGCAGAGAATCACGATCACCCAGTCCAACACACAAAAGTCCAAACCTAATTGGCAGAAGAAGTAAAAGATATCAGTTCCCCATAGAAGCCAGAACAAATTCTAGAATGGCAGCATTGACTCATACAGCTGTACAGCACAAGAAATAATGGTAAGCTGAAGATATTTAGTAGCACCCATCAATTCATCCACATCAGAGAAACCAATACACATTCCTAGCCAGTTGCAGATTTAAAAAAAAAAGTTGCCTGCTACTATGCTTGTTTCTTCCTTTTAAAAAACAAAACAAATCTCTGACTGAAGCCCAGGTCTTTAAGACAAATGAAAGATCACAATCTAACCATTCTAACCAAGTTTTTGTATTTTATAGACCACCACAAATCAGAGCAAAGAGTTAATAAAAATAGTGTGCCTACTGTAGGTGTCACTTTTACCTTTCTTTCTTGGGTTAGGAATCTTTTTGCTCTAAGAACTTTTCCTACAGATAGAAATCAAGGTTTGCCAGTGGTCTGTGCTGACATTTGATGCAGGCACATGATTTCAAGGGCATTTGTTTCATTACTAAGTCATGTGATATGACAGCATCTAATTATGTAACCACAATTGTCTAACATTCAGTTACTTCCACTCTTTAATTATGTATTACTGTTGTTAGTAGTCTAGTTCTCTTGGGAAGCAGTGTTCTAGCAGAGCTGAAAGTTCCATCAAAATAGGTTAGTTTGTGCTACAAGTATGTGTCATCAGTAAGAGATGTTTGAGTTAATTTGCCATTTCTTTCCTGTAAAAATTATTTGTTTTTGAGCCTTTTAGTTGACAATTAGCTTCTTCATCATGATTTTATGTTGCTAAGTGCATAACTTCTGGGCAGGATTCAAATACAAGGTTTAAGAGCTTCCTTCCATTCACCATTCAAGTTCATCCAGCCTATTTTTAATTAATGGGAAATAGCCAGTCATCACAAAATATAAAAAAATCTGAACCATTCTGATGTACAGTGACAAATGATAAGGAAAGACCTGACACTCTACTTGCCTGGCAGAATGCTGAATATATTTTCTACAGGCTTTCTGGGAAATAAGATGCAAAAATCGAAGTTGAGCACACACAGACACAGGAGTAAAAGCTATAATACATTTTAAATAAACCACAATAAAAAACAGACCTCAATAATTCATTAAACATATGTAAGTGCAAGGTCCAGTGGGCTTCACCAGCAACTGAATGCAAGAGAGCTCCCCAGGGTGATAATATGAGGCATGGTGGGATAGTTTTCTTGTTCCTCCTAGGGAATGGGTTTTGCCTTCACTAAAAAGGAAGTTCAAGCCCATAGCTTCAGTGAGCAGGAACATGAGGCGTGATTACAAAAAAGCAAGCTCATTTCTGGCAATACCTCACAGAATGGGTGCTTTCTGGGAAAACACACAGACAGGAAAAGCACACTGAGTCTCAGAATCACAGGGGAAGCTGTAACAGCCACCTTCCCTGGCTCTGTATGTCTCTGGCTGGGCTAGAGACAGAATAGGCAGACTTACAAAAACACACTCAAGGGAGTTTTAGATAATACAGATTGACAATTAGAGCCAGGTACTCAGCTTGGCCTATCCAATGGGTAGAAGGTGTCCTAAGCCACCTTTTCACTTCCTTAAGCCTCAGGCCACCCGCGACCAGAACGGCCTCCAGCATAATTTAGTCTTCTGAAGGGCCTGAATGACCTTCCCCTGACATCTAGTGATGAACTGGGTGAAAAGACTTCAGGAGCAGACCATATTTGCATAGATATACCTACGCTGCCTAGGTGTTCAGCAGCCAGAGCTGCTTTGTCAAAGAGATCAATTTTGGCTAGTTTGGGGTTACAATTTGCTTTTGTGTTTGAATGCAGGAGTACTGAAATGTTGTTATCCTTATCGTATGACTGTGCTTAGCCTGGCCTAATTCAGGGGGTCACCCTAATCTGAACCTCACTTGCTAAGCAAGTGCCAAACCCACTGAAAGGGATAGATGTTCCTACCTCTGCTTTAAGAGCTGTGGATGCCATCTGATTTTCCCTTCTCTGATATCTAAAGACAGAGCTGACTAGACTCAACTGAGAGCCTTGTTTGTGTTCAGTGGTTACTAGAGCTAAAATCACTAATGAGCATCTCTAGGGCCTAAGCCTTAGACCTTGTAGGGAGACAGCTGCAAGTGGAAGCCAGTGCAGAGACTGCACTAGCAGTGAGGTTCCCCACTCTCCAGTGGCATCACTAAAAACTGAAATCACTAGGAACTGGGTCAAGTGGCAGAACCTCAGCACATGGCATTGCAGAAATGGCAGCAAGCAACAGCAGTGATATGGCCAGAGGCAGCAGAGAAACCAACAGCACAGTGAGCTAGTTGCAGATGTGGTGGCACCAGGTAGAGGTATTGCTCGTCCCTACCCACCTTTTCAGGGGTGGGAGGTGAATGTGCCTCTGAACTCTGGGTCTTCGCTGACCAAAGAAATGTGTGTCATGGATTAATTTACCCTCCTCACTGTGAGTGAAGTGCAGTGGAGGGAAAGGGGAGTGCATTCTTAAAGAGATTTTGTCAGACATATACACTGCAAGGTGTGAAAGAAAAGCAAAGAACACTGCTCAACGTACTGTGGAGTTGGCGTTTGCTTCTGGTTTCATGCTTTTGAAGCATTGTTGTGGTGTTTAATTAATGTTGGATTCTCTTTTAATAAAAGCTTTGTTACACACAGACTCAGAGCTTGCAAGAGGGGAAATATTGCCTCTTAGAGGCACCAGGGGTGGTGCTCAATTTTCCCAGATTACTGGGTGGGGGTTCAAGCTGGTTCTGTTTTGTATTGTTAAGAGGAGCCCCTAGATATTGAACCCAGTCCTTATTGCTGCCAACACCACCTGGCAGAAGGGTTCCACTTCTTTAAGGGCTAGTCTAAATCATGCTGGAGTCATTGGTCCCATAGAAACCACACAGATCAATCAGAATGCTGCATCCTGTGGCCTTTCTGGCATGCCCTGATATGCCATAGGGGAGGGAAGTACACCTCTACCCCGATATAATGCTGTCCTCAGGAGCCAAAAAATCTTACCACATTATATCAAACTTGCTTTGAGCCGCCGGAGCACACAGCCTCACCCCCCCGGAGCGCTGCTTTACCGCGTTATATCCTAATTTGTGTTATATCGGGGTAGAGATGTAGGTGCTATAAATCCAGCTAAGCCAGACTTATATTTGCTGAGGATTCTGGGGGATCCACATCAGCCCCTCCAAGGAGCAAAGAGAGCAGTGCAAAGAGACCTTAGTAGATCTGGGGTAATACTTAGGGTGACCAGACGTCCCGTTTTTAACAGGTCGGTCCCATATTTAAGCCGTCCTGCAGGTGTCCCGACTTTTTCTTAACAGGCAAATTGCCCCGCATTTTCTACCTCCCCCACCATTAGTACTGGTGGGTCCTGCTGCTCGCTGGATCCTTGCTCACCAGCCACCGGCCCACCAGCAGTTAGTGGGGGGAGCCAGTGGCTGACAACAGGGGTGGGTGTGCAAGGCTGGTGGCAGAGCGAAGCTGCAGCAGGTGGGGCCGGGCTGCTCCCCTTGCCGGTCTGTCAGTGCAGCCCCTGCTGTGTGCTGGCTGTCAGCCAGCAGGGCCCCGCCCCGTTTCCAGCCGGTGCTGGCTGTGAGCTTCAGTGGTTGGTGAGTGCAGACAGGTGCCCCCTCCAACCCTGCTGCTCCTCCATATCCCCCCCACCCCGACGGGGCACGTCCCACTCCCAGCGCTGTACAGAGAACCAGTCCCTGGTCAGAGTGCCCAGCTCACCAGCAGCCTGGCCGGCAGGCTCCTTCCTTCCCCCACTAGAATCATAGAATCTCAGGGTTGGAAGGGACCTCAGGAGGTCATCTAGTCCAACCCCCTGCTCAAAGCAGGACCAAACCCAACTAAATCATCCCAGCCAGGGCTTTGTCAAGCCTGACCTTAAAAACCTCTAAGGAAGGAGATTCCACCACCTCCCTAGGTAACCCATTCCAGTTCTTCACCACCCTACTAGTGAAAAAGTTTTTCCTGCCTCTGGCTGGGCCAGCACCCTGGGAAAGCCCAAGACCCTCTGGCCCGGAGCGCTGGCCAGGAGGAGCCAAGCCCTGAGTGTGCTAAAGCCTTGGAGTGGGGAGGGGGAACAGATTTCCAGCCTCTTCCCACCCAGAACCTGCAGGCTCCACAGCAGCCTCCCGGGCAGGGGTTTAACACCCTCTTCACCCCTCCCCCCCTCTGTCCTGCCCCCCAGGGAGCCCAGGTCTGCTCTATCCTCTAGGCACCCTCCGCTGCTGAGCCACCTCTCTGGCTGGGCTTCATGGCCACTAAAGCCCCTGCAGTCAGGCTCCCTGGGCCCTGGTACACAATGCGTCCTTAGAGCTTAACGCCACCCTGCCCGTGCTGTAGCCAGGGGACAGGAGGTGGCTGGGTTATGTCGGTGGTTAGCAGCAGCCTGGAGGTGTTAGCTGCCTTTCGACACTGTGTGGGCAGAAAAGGACAAGCTGCTTCCAGCCATAAGTGGGGGAAGGGGACGGAGCTCCACAAAGACATGGACCAGGTCATCCTTTCCTCCCCTCCTCCTTCCCTGTGACTGGAAGCAGCTCCCATCCGTTCCCTCCCGCACAGTGCCAAAAGGCTGCTGCTGGCCACGTTCTGGTGTAAATCCTGGCAGAATTCAGAGGGGGTGGGGGATGTGTTCTCCCCCCCCCACACACACACACACGTTGCCTTGGGAAAGCATGGTGCCAAGTATAGGGAGAGGAGGGTCCATCCTGGCATGGAGGGCAGAAAGCGCTGGGCAGGGAGGGTCGGTCGGTCAATCCTCCGTGTGAGAGAGGGATATATGTGTGTGTGTGTGTGTGTGTGTGACCTCTCTCCATGTGAGGAGGGGGTAGAGGTGTGTGTCTCACCCATCCCTGTATGAATCCTAAAGCCTTAAAGATAAGAAGATAAATCAAAAGAATCCATACTTGGTTTTTTAAGTCCCTGCTATGCCACAAATATGCAGTATTTCTTTTTAACGGGGGCTCCGTCAACTTGATGTTAATTTGAATGTTTGTACTGCATAATTGTGATTGATTTCTGTTGAGCTCACTTGAATACAACTAATTTCACCAGCTGTCCCATATTCAGCATAGGAAAATATGGTCATCCTAATAATACTGCAAAACAGCATTCACCAGCATTGGCTTGAATTCAATCACATTCATGCTCTCTTTAAAAAAAACTATTTGAAAACATTTATACACACAGTTTTTGCTTAGATGCAGAATGGCTGTTTTTCTTTCTTATGGGCAAGGGTAAATACACAGTCAAGACTATTTATTATTCCTTATTTGCTATTCACCACGCCCTTGTTTAAAATGTTTCAGTCAGCCCATTGAGGTGGCAGAAACTTTGTGGCTTAGCTGAGCAATCACACAGTTTGAATAACCAATATCTGAAATTCACCTACTACCCTATTTGGAGAAATAGATTCCTCCAAACTATTCAGTAACTATTACGAAAGATAAATACATTTGCAGAAATCAGGATACACTCAAGAATGATTTGCAAACAGAAATGAGTAAATCCATCAGGTAAATATTTGCAATAAATAATTCAACTGGCTCTAGGATTTGGCTAAACAATAGAACATGCTACTAAGCAACTATCATGAGAGGAAAAGAACTTTAAAAAGCTCTATTTTTCAAGAATAAGTGGGATTAAGATGAAGTAAAGAAGGAGATACGGGTAGTTGAAAAGCCTTTGTTACTTGCTGAAAGCTATTTAATGAACCTGTAACAATGATTTGCAATTCTATAGCATGTTTCACAAAATAGCCATTCCAAAGAATTTCAATGAGATGCTTCTCTACGCTGACCAAATATGAAAAATGATGAAGGGCTCAGTAGCATTGTATCAATCAAAAAGGAAGGGATTCAGCTGGCAGAAACAGGCTTCATTTCTGATTGAGAGAAACAACTGAGTTGGAACCTGTATTGACATTTTTACTGTGTTTAGCTAGACTGTATAACAGAAACTACATGATTGAGTAAGCCATAGGCCATCTGCCAACTTTCCTCGCTTTTCCTCTGGCCCATAAAAAGCAACCACCTTAACAAAGCTCAAAATATGGAGTAGAATTAGAAAGGTTTTTACAGCTAAGGACACAAAAACATCACCGCACTAGAGTACTCTTTTGGGACTTTCTTTTTTTCCTGAAGAAAAAGCTATAAGAAACCCAACTTCATGGTAGGAAGGATGGTCCAGTGGTTAGGTTGCCGGGCCTGGGAGTTGGGATACTTGATTTTAAGTCCCTGCTATGCCACAGATGTCCTCTGCGATCTTGAGTGAATCTCACAGTCTCACCATGCCATAGTTTCCCATCTGTAAACTGAGGGATAACTGGGGCATTGTGGGTTTAGATCAGGGGTTCTCAAACTTCATTGCACTGCGACCCCCTTCTGACAACAAAAATTACTACACGAGCCCAGGAGGGGGAACCGAAGCCTGAGCCCACCTGAGTCCTGCCGCCATGAAGAGGGAGGGGGGAAAAGTCCAAACCCCACCACCTTGTGGAGGGGGAACCAAAGTCAAAGCCCAAGGGGTTCAGCACCAGGCAGGGGCCTGTAACCTGAGTCCCGACACCCAGAGTTGAAGCCCTCAGGCTTCAGCTTTGGCCCTGGGCCCCAGCAAGTCTAAGCCAGCCCTGGCAACCCCATTAAAATGGGGCTGTGACCCACTTTGGGGTGCCGACCCACAGTTTGAGAACCGCTGGTTTAGATACATTAAAGACTATGAGATGCTCAGATACTAGAATAACGGGGGCCATCTATGTACAAGAGATAGATCTACAAATTAACAATTTTCACTATGCTGCCCACTGTGGCGACTTAGAACTTTCTGGTGACAGAAGAGAAAGCATGTAGCTCCTTCGGTTCCAAAAGCATAGGCACTACCAGTGAAGCCTCAGAAGTAGCTCCATGATTTGTTAGCTGTATAGGCCCATTGACACCCAGTTCTTATTCTGTCCATTAGAAAGCTTGTAGTATGTTTCATACTAAACTACTGGCACAATATCATTTGTACTGAAGATTCTCAGGGTTGGAATCATATACAGAATTATAATCCGACATGTCTCAAGTGTACCTCATTTTGCAGGACGTCACTCATTTTAGTCCCAAGCTTACCTACATTCCACCCAAATTAGGTGTTCCCTTTATTTTTATTGCTGAAAATTATTTACATCATAAATAAAGATTTGTGAAATTCAGGTTATAGAAAGAGTTAGTTATGCTAAAGGAATCATTTCCACAGGATTTTAAGTTGAATAATTTTGTGTGTCTTTTTGTTGAGTCTTTGTCATACATTAACTTCCACATTTGGGTCTTGCCAGGCAGAGAGGTTATAACATGACTGACAAGTTAGCACTTAAATTGGCCCACCAGCTTATGTAATGTATATCAGTGGTTCCAGTGGTGAGCTGGAGCCGGTTCCCACAGGTTCTCAAGAACCGGTTGCTAAAATTAGACCTCTGTGGAGAACGGGTTGTTAAAGGGCCAGGAGGTGAGCAAAGAACTCCAGTCCGCAGGCCGAATCATCCTGTTGCTCCCAGGATTCCCAGCTGGGGAGTCTGAGGCTCCCCGGGCCCCTCCCCTGCTTCCCCCCAGCTGCAGGGGCCCCCAGCCCCACGAGTATGTCTCCCCCCGCTCCCTCCCCCCTTAAATCAGAACTTTTTATAGGGAACCAGTTGTTAAGATTTTGGCAGCTCATCACTGAGTGGTTCTCAAACAGGGGTATGCATACCCCTGGGGTATGCAGAGGCCTTCCAGGGGGTACATCAGCTCATCTAGATATTTGTCTAGTTTTACAACAGGCTACATAAAAAGCACTAACGAAGTCAGTACAAACTAAAATTTAGGTTGGCTATTAGGAAAAACTTTTTCACTAGGAGAGTGGTGAAGCACTGGAATGGGTTACCTAGGGAGGTGGTGGAATCTCCTTCCTTAGAGATTTTTAAGGTCAGGCTTGACAAAGCCCTGGCTGGGATGATTTAGTTGGGGATTGGTCTTGCTTTGAGCAGGACTAGATGACCTCCTGAGGTCCCTTCCCACCCCAATATTCTATGATTCTATGGTACACATCTGTGAGTTCAGAGTAAGTGAAGTGTTAAACCTTCCAAGTTACACTTTTCCTTTTCTTTAATGTAAGAGCCAGCTTGCAAGGATTCACAGGCCCTGAAGATGAATAAGGTTTGGATTAAAATAAGATCATTTTCCTATGGTTGGATCTTACTGTGATTCCATACTAAGATTAGGCCAGCTGATTTGTCAGGGAGAGAAGTAGGATGAATGGCTGTATCGCAAACTGTTATGTGACTTTCCCCATGTGCCTTTTCACAATTAACATAATTAGAACTCTAAATGCACTTGCAAACAGAAGCCTCAAAATATTCACAGCTATTAGAGAGAGAAAGTGTGCATTATATATATAAAGCATTGACAAACAGTTTGCTAAATGAACCAAATTCATGTGACTCACCGCCAGTTTGAGAATACAGATTGAAGTCAAACCAACACCAAATGTTCAGATGTATAAAGAATGGAACAAAAAAAATACTGAAAATATTATAATGCCATTATATAAATAGACAGGACACCTGGAATACTCCTAGTGTTTAGCTCTGGTCAACCCATCTCAAAAGAAATATGGCAGAAAAAGAAGGGTTATGAACATTATTAAGTAAAAAAAAAATTCAATTTCCTTCCCCAAAATAATGATTTTTTTAAAAACTAGTAAATCACTAGGTGAATGTACAGAGTATATGCAGGTAGGTAAAACTTTAGTTCAATCAGCTTATAATATAAAAAAGAATATGATGCCACTTTTACAATTTCCAATACTGCTCTACTTGTACTTTTTTCACATGGTAGCATATTAGAAAAACGTTTTCACATATCCACAGGAAACGTTTATGATGTGAATTTTCTGTAGAGGTGCCATGATAGCCTGGAGAATGAGCTGCCAATGCTGGGAAGTACTGTTTGCTGTGGTAGTGCCAGGGCATGGCAGGAATGATTTGCATCACGTTGTTTCAGCATGTAGTGAGTGATGCACAGTAATAAGACATGACGCTGAATAAATTGATGAAATGAGATACAACAGAAAGTGCGGGACCACGTCCAACAGCGGAGACCTTGGAGTTGTTAATTTAAATCCTTAATTTAATCTTAATTCAATGTGATGACAATAGTGCAACAGACCTTAATCCATTGTCAGTCACTGAGCTACATTCTGGGACAGGAAGACCTCACAAGGTAAAGCACAACCATTTTAAAAGTGTTCCATGAATGACATGCTGTAGATTCTTACATTAACTTTCTTTTATTATTATTTGTATTACAGGAGTCCTAACCAAGCAGGGCCCCATTGTAGTAGGCACAGTAAAAACACAAAGGAAGAGAGAGTCCCTGCTCTGAAAAGCATAGAATCTAAATACACAAGGGCAGGGAGAAAGGAAGCATGATCGTCATCATTTTGCAGGTTCACAAAGCTATTAAGTGATTTGTACAGGGTCACACAAAGTATGGAAGAGCTGGGAATTAACTCAGACTTTCTAAACTACCAGTCGAATAACTACAAGAGACTCCTTCAACTATACATCCCCTTCATTTTTCTTCTCGGCCATCCAAACACTATCCAGACCCTGCCTACGCACTACAGTGTACCATTGCATAATTCCATAGTTACTCCCTTTTAATGAACGTTATTTTAGAGATGAACCTGAATCCAAATACTTTGCAGTCCTGCTCACTGTAATCAAACAAATAACCCCCCATGCTGATGGGAACACTGAACAACTGTGATGTGATGACTCCAGCAAGTGACTGGTAAAGGAGAATAACATCAGACAACACCAGCCAGCTGGCAGATCTAAGGCTGCCATAGTCTCAGAATTTCTCCCTCCCTTCATGACACTAATGTAAGAAACAGGCCACAGGCCACCCTATTTAAAATGGTGAATGGCTAAGACTAAGAAAATTGCAGGCTGCAATTTTGTTGCAGAAACTACAACTTTCAACATACACCACAATTTCTTTGCAATACCACTCACTCCGTAATGATGGAGGGGCAGCTGGGCCACATATGAGTGAGTGACATTGTGGCCTGGCACCTGTGGTTGGGGCAGAGGCTGAGGAGGAGGAGGATGGGCCTAAGGACTTGTATGAGTCAGGCCAACCTCCCTGGGGGGCTCACCATAGGCAGCAGGTAGCCCCCTGAAATCTGAGACACCCCACTGCCTGCATGAACAGTGCTGCTAAGCAAGCAAATCTCTGCCTCCGGCAACACCACCCAGCTTGGTGCCAGCCCCCCAGTCTCGGGTTTCTAGGGGTCTTTCAGTTGGGCTGAACTCTAGGGCACAGGAACTTGCCTCCCTCCACTCCACCATGGGGAATGGAGCAATATCCATCCCTGTTGGAGGGTAAAGGACCCTGCTGCCAATTCAACATCTAGTCAGTTACGAAAGAGTTTAGGTCCTGCCCCATACCCTCAGCCACCCATACACACCTGCACACTACCTTTTATGGTACTGTAACTGACCGCACCAAAACCACAACTTGCATAAACAGCAGCTGCTACTGCTGAACCAGAAGAAAAAAATCACAACTTTCTTACAGGTCTATCAATGCATAGTAAAATACCTGCCTGATATGAGTATGCATGGGATAACCACAATATCTGCCCACAGTGGAGATGTACCCCGCAGTCTTTCAAAAGTCATTCAACCCATCTCTAATTTAATTAATTCTGGAGGAAAGAAGGCACCCTAGGATGGTTGCTGATATAGACCAATATCCAAGTGCAAAGGGTGAGATCCAAAGCTTGGTGAGGTTAGGGAAGAGCCAGACCATCTACTGCTATTTCACAAATACTGACGGCAAAGGCGGGATCCAATGAGGCAGTCCAGGGGGACTATACTGGGTGCTATACTCTTCTATTCATTTTCAAGAGTATCGTTTATACTCCACAGCCCAGGTAATGTGCACTGCAGATGGCAGCTTGTGTGTCGGCTTGGAATCTGGTGCATTTCCACTCAACGCTAGCCAGCACACCATGAGGCTGCACAACCTTCCAGCCAATGTGGGAGCAGGTGTGATGATTTGGGACAATTTATGAAAGCTGTGTGAGCTTATGAACGCTTTGTATCTTTACCAAGCTGCAAACTCCAGTTTGGGCGTGGCGCCTTTTGCCTTCTCTGTGATCTCTTTGCCTCCATGTTGAACTGAAATTCCAAAGGCTGGTGGCAAAACAACAACAAACGAGGGTGGTTGACTTAAAATTCTCAACCACTGAAAAGTAAGAGCTCCAACCACTAGATTGGCTCCCAACCAGCTGAAGTGGTTTAACAGAGGAGAGGTTGCTTTGGTAATGAAGTCACTTGACATAGGGTTGTGCTGGCAAGTGTATCACCCGACAAAGGAGGGTAAATTCTATAAAGAGGGAAGAGCTGATCTTTCTGGGGACTTTGTTATTTTTGTCTCTAGCTCAAAAGGAGAGAAAAGCAACCCAGCATGCAGCAGCCTCGTGAGGTGGGGGAGTCTTGCTGGCTTTTCTGAGCCCAGAGGGCCCCAAGGTCTCTCAAGGGAGGGGTGACCTTGTGAGGGCATTGAAGTTATGATGATTATTGTTTTCTGTATGATTAGTGCTCTTTGTAAGTGAAAAAGCAAATGTGTTAGACCTATGCAAAATGTCTGTGTGTTATGTACTTCACAGCTGCTACGAACCACCCAAGAGAGTTCAGTTGTAAACCTGAAGCTTCACACCTTTGGGGTGGAGTTCTAGGAGAGGATAGGCTTAAGTTCAGGGGAGGCTGAAGGGCCTTCCTTGTCCACAGAGGGGCTGGGCAGCGGGTTCCAGCTCTCAAGCGGGAGTGCTAGTCTGCAGGTCTTCACTCCAAATTGGGCCTAAGGATCCCAAGGTTCGCCTGGACTTCACTCTGATGCCAGAGACTTCAAACACCTGGGGATACAGGGACACAGGGATTTGTATTCCCCTCACAGCAGTCTTGCTGTGTTGGCAGAGGGAAGAAATGGGTGTCCAATGTTTTTCTCCTCAGCTATTGCATCTTTACGGCACGGGGCAGGGTCTGTCCCACAGTTAACAGTGCCACATCAATATTTTGAACAACAAGATTTGGAAATGACTTTTAAAAATACTGAGTGTGGTGTCATGCTGCTAACCATTTCTTTTTGGTCAATCTAAGGTGTGTAGTGGAACCGGGTTTGTGCTACAATGCATGTTGCAGACTAAGGATTAAAACTGAACACTACCCAACCAAGAATTGGATCAAAATGAAGAAATTAATTTAACCAAAATCTGGGGATACAGTGGTTGGTTTCGCCCATTAGGATGTTAATGGCCAGCCACAAAGTTCATATCTGGATCCCAACTCTTCATAAATTTTGAGTTGTTTGGGTTGGAGGCTTTGCCTTAGCCCTCACTCATCTCAGTTTGCATCTTGCATTGTGCTTGATGCAACTCAGTTGACTCCGATGGACTTGAACCTGCTTTTGCCCTGTCTGAATTTCATCCTTTGTGCTTACATCTTTTAAACGTTTGTAGACTACTGCCATGTGGCCCCTATCCCTTCACTGTCACTTAGCTAAGCTAGTGTATTATCTTTTAATCTTTTCTTGTTAGTCAAACCATTTTTGTTGCTCTTTTCTGAATTTCCTCCAAGATGTCCATATCTTTCTGTTAAAGCAGTACCTCTTTTCTGATCATTTCCCCTTAGATCTATTAGCTTGGATTTTTTTCAAGTTGTATCTCATTGTTTTTTTCTGCCCATATTTTCATATCTTTAGACCTTTTTGTATTATTCAGCTGTTCTCCATGTTTTGTAATTATCTGCAACTTTCATTAACATATCTTTCCTCCCTCTTCTAGACCATTAATGGATACGTTCAATGAAACTGGAGCTAATACAAATTCCCTCAAACCCACAGGAAGCTTCTCCACAATTTAATCCATTGCATTTTAGGATAGTACTTTTGTTTATGATGCTTCAGACGGTTTTCAATCCTCTTCATATCCATGATGATTTGAATCAATTTTGAGCGCAAACATTTGCAAACAGATGATTTAGTAAAATCCAAATATACTGCGTTATTTTCTCATCTACTAATTGTTTTGTTTTTTTTAAAAAATTCTAAATCAAGTTTGTCTGGCAAGATCTGTTCTTTGTAAACCCCTCCTGATAAATGTTCACAATTCTATTTTTGTCTATAGGTTGAATTTGGCCTCAAGTGGGAGATTAATTAATTAGTATAATAGAAGAATACAATAATTTAGGAAGAATATAAGGAAAAACGTCTTGACAGTTCTGTCCTTTTCTATTCAGGTTGTTATACTGAGCCCGTCATCTGAGCACAATAATAGTGAGATCTGTTAGCTTGTGATCAAATCATGAGATCAAAAGGTCACCAACCTCATTGACTTTCATGTGAGGCAATAGCTTTGCAAATAAGCAGCAGAGTACATGCAATAAGATGTATTCTGTCATTGCAAAGATGGTTTAAAAGAAAAAAACTGCATGAGCAGGAACCACAGAAGGTGATGAAGCAAATGGAAAGAGGAAACAGAGAAAAAACTAGAGATAGACAAACTGAGTGCATCAAAGGGAGCTGCCACTGTAGCATTTTGGAATATGAGCAGACAGATATTGCATAATTGGGTAAATTCAAGATCGCTTGAAAGGTGATCACTTGAATACACTATATTATATCAATTCTACACATGTTATGCACACTTCAAAGAGCAAAACATGGTTTCAATTTTAGGATGTCTTCAGGTGTGACAGATCCATGTACAATTCCATGACCCTCAGAAAAGTTTATAGGATTTTTTTTCACAATTGTGCATTAAAATTGCAACAATATTTTAGATGTCTCTAACAGACAGCCTGAATCAGAACATTTTAACTGACCCTCCTATTTCCAAAAAGATTAGGTGGTCCTGATCAAATGAAACCCAGATCCAAATCACTCCAGAGGGTTTATTTTGGTTTTGCAAAGCTAGTTTGCAAAACGAAGCCTTTGTCCCATTTCTGATTTCTATAATAGACATCAGTATGACACAGCCCATAGCCCAAATACCTTATCCAGTTTACACCTTCTTTTAACACATAAATAGAGCCCTACCAAATTCACGGCCATGAAAAATACCTCATGGACTGCAAAATCTGGTCTCCCCCCATGAAATCTGTTTTTTTGTGTGCTTTAACCTATTTCACAGGGGAAGCCAGCATTTCTCAAATTGGGGATCCTGACCCAAAAGGGAGCTGCAGGGGGTTTGCAAGGTTATTTTAGGGGGGTTGCGATATTGCCACCCATACTTCTGCTCTGCCTTCAGAGATGGGTGGTCAGAAAGCAGCGGCTGTTGGCTGGGTGCCCAGCTCTGAAGGCAGCACTGCCAGCAGCAGTGCAGAAGTAAAGGTGGCAATACCATGCCATGCCACCCTTACTTCTGGGCTGCTGCCTTCAGAGCTGGGCAGTTAGAGAGTGGTGGCTGCTGGCCGAGGGCCCAGCTCTGAAGGCAGCAACATAGAAGTAAGGATGGCAATACCATACCCATGCCATCCTTACTTCTGCGCTGTTGCTAACAGCAGCTCTGTCTTCAGAGCTGGGCTCCCAGCCACTCCTCCACAGCCCCCCCCCCATATAATAACCTTGCAACACCCACCCACACAACTCCTTTTTGGGTCAGGACTCATACAATTACACCATGAAATTTCAGATTTAAATAGCTGAAATCATGAAATTTACTATTTTTAAAATCCTATGACCGAGAAATGGACTGTGAATTTGGTAGGGCCATACACAGAAGACTCAATATTCAAGGATGAATTGGAAGGTTGCAATACATAAGATACCAATCAACACATGCAGCATAAGCTGTCATTCTCATGTACCTTCACAACAACAAAAGTTTAAGCAATGTCAGATATTTTCCTTTTCTTAGTTAGCTGTTCCACATGAATAGGATATTTCAACTTCTCAATAAATATAACTAAGGAAAAGAACAGAACCTGGGACGACCTGAAACATCTGCTGTGTTCTAATCCACCGAGACACTCTCTCTGCATGAAAGTCAGCAGCCTAATTGAAGAAAAAAAAATCTGGTTCTATTCACTGGACAAACTTTACGTGTCTTTCACCTGCTGTCTGTGTTACTCAAGAAGCTTAATACACTAAAACTTCCTTAGTGTGCCAATCTGTGTTTCCATGTCTAGAAAAGCACTTGCATCAAACTATGCAACACTATAGTTGTTGGATCTTGTACTGGAGAGAAAATGGAAAAATATCTAAACATTAACATCTGCAAAGCACCAGAAGAATAGAAGTGGAGTGACCTCACCTTGCTTCACCTGCAATTTGCTGATATAGAGGAATGTAATATAGTAAAGATACAGATTGCTAAACACTACTCTGGTGCAGAGTTCACTCAGTATCTGGACTAGCATAATGCCATTTCCCTAGGGAAAATCTCCATTTGCATACTTCACACCTTCAGAACACAGGCACAGCTTCAATGTAATGATTCAGAGGCAATTAGAGTCCAACAGAGAAATACCAATGCATTAGTTTTGCATAGGCAGCAATACAGGCTCAGTTTAAATGCAGTTTGAGCACCTGTACATTGCATGCAAAGTGCGAGCAGCACTGAATTCCCAGTTTGATTTGGATAAGTACCCAGAAGCTCCGCTGGATCTGTGAACTATCTAGACAAGAGAATACAAAATTGAGATTCAGGTTTGCCAGCTAGATTTTTCAATACTTTCTGCTTTCAGTTGAGCCAGAAATAACATTTCCCACAAAAACATCATTATTTCAGCAGTTCCACTTCTGATTGCACACAAACACACAAAAATGAAAACCACTGGGGGAAAAATATATCCAAATAACTTCTAACCTGTAAAAAGATCCAGTTTGATTTTGGAGACAGAGGTTTGGATGCGCTCTTATTTTATCTTAACAAGTTTAATTCCCCCCTTGCTTTATTCTGCAAAACTTCAGGTCATTTTGAAAGGAAATATTGTACATAGTTTATTTTTATTTTTCATTGTTTTGATGAAGATAAGAGATTCTTGAATTCAAAAATACTATCCTCCCAGGAATTAGAGAGCAAAGAAGCCATAGTTTGAGGGGAGGATTTGGTTTTCAGTTTTCTCCAATCCGAATAGCCTTTTATTTCTTTTTAATAGTGATCTCCATTAAATAATTGCTACTCATGATAGACTCTGGTTTTGTTTCTCTCTCTCTAAAGTCCAGGGTTGTGTGCTCTCCTCAGCCTCATTGTCATTTCAGTTGGTAAGCTCTGCAGACATGGTATCTCATTAGAATCTTATTTTCAATCAACAGCATGTGCATATGTCTTTTGAACAGTTGGATATCAATCATGCAAGTTAGGCTACTATAGTTTTTTAAATGTTTTATTCCCTCCCTCCATGTGGCATAAACTTTGGACTACAGAAATAACATGTGGAGAGATTTTTGTTTTGCATTTTGGTAGGGTAGATAATAGAAAGGATGGTCCTGTGGTGAAGGCTGGGACTCTGGGTTCAATTCCCAGTTCCACTACAGACTGTCCTGTGTGACCTTAGACAAGTCATTTGGGCCTGGATCCACTGAAAATTAGGAGCCTAAATACATTTGAGGATCAGGTTCTCAGTTCTCCATCTATAAAGTTGCGGCAGTAGAACTTTGCTACCTCACATGGGTGGTTTTGGGAGGGGAAAAATACACTAAAGATTGTGAGGTGCTCAGATACTATAGTAGGGGCCATGTAGGTGTCTTTGATAGATTAATAGTTGCTAATGTGCTATAAGTTTTATTTGACATATTTGTTGGGAAAGGCTTGCTAAATGAATATATTAAAAGCAAAAAAGAGCCGGGGGTTGGGTGATCTGAAGCAGGCAGCATTCCCCTACTAATTATCTTGTTTGAAGGAAGTTCACTTTGGGCCTTATCCAGTATACACTGAAGTCAATGTGAGCCCTTCCATGGACTAGAATGGCCATTGGATGAGGCCTTTCTGAACAGTCTTCTGATTTAAAAAAATAAAAATGAACAGCCTGGGCAGCTCATTTCTCAATTAATTCCTCCTCCTTTTGTTATTTTCACACCACACAAAAGGTAAAGGTTCTTTCACAGACAAATATTACTGTGTTAATTAGCTCCTATTTGAAGAGACGTAAATTGCTCTATAAATGCCAGGTATTCTTGTTATTATTCACAGGGGCAGCTCTGTTTTTTGCCGCCCCAAGCACGGCAGTCAGGGAGCCTTCGGCGGCGTTTCTGCGGGTGATCTGCCGGTCCCGCGCCTTCAGCGTACTCACCACTGAATTGTTGTTGAAGCCGCGGGACCAGTGGGTCTCCCACAGAAACGCTGCCAAAGGCTGCCTGACTGCCACCCTCACAGCGACAGGCATGCCGCCCCCCACAGCTAACCGCCCCAGGCACACGCCTGCTGCACTGGAGCCACCCCTGATTATTCACTATGTAAAAGTCACTACATTTTCAAAGCAATAAGCAGGGTTTGGGGTTTTAGCCAGACAAGTATCACTGACTGTAATGGAAGTTGCATTGCTAAACCCCACTGCAATAGTTTGAAAAATTACCTTAAAAACAGGGCCAGATTCTGCCACATTTACTCACATTAAATAGCACTTTACTCCATGAAGCCAGTGGGACCAATTGCAGAGTAAGGTACTCATAAGTAAGTGCTGAAGAATATGGGCCAGAGCTAATTTAATGTTTCATATTTTGTTCAGCCAGTTAGAAAGAACCCAAAGGATTGATTGCTACCATGTTGATAAATGATGCTCAGTGTCTATGAGTTATCAAGATGGTACTGAAAAATTAGTCATAAAAAGGCTGTTTCTTGTGTAAGTGAAGCCGAACAACTGTGTGCCACTTGCAGAGAAGCTGGAAATGAAAATATGATGCTTAAAGAGTGGGTGAAAGCAAGAAAAATTCTTTGCAAGCAAGATAAAGGTTAACTGACTATACTCTATAAATTGCTGTCAGCTCAGTCTGAAGGGATCAAGGTTGAGTCCTCACTTCAAGAGACAACAATGCCACGGAGCTTGACTCCATTTTGTTAAAGGATTCCTCAACAATTCCCTCTCTCTAATCAAGCATCACCACAAACAGCAAGCTTTAACCTAGAGCCACCCCAGCTTGAATACAAATCTCTACAAGCAAACCCCAAATGCCACATGATCCTGCTTATCTAATTTTTCCTACAGAAGATTTCATTATAAAGTTTTCTTAACAAAAGAAGCACATGAAATACTAAGCAGGCAAAAATATAGCACAAAAAGGTCTGCTCTTCCCCTTGACACCCATTTGTAGGATTGGGACAGTTAAATGTGAACTTTGATAGATAACCATCCCAAGTATCCTATGCAGATTTTACCCTTGGAGCAGAAAAGCTTTGAAATCAATATAAGTCTTGCTGCTATACTACCCTGCTATTTTTGTTGCATATGATAAGCTGAGCAGTTTGCACATACTTAGAATGGGAGACCTCTAATGAAAAACATAGTAGCTGCAAGAAAAGTGTTCGTGATTCAATAAGTGGCACTTTTCCCTCTAAGTCAATACTGAACTGGAACAAGTATTAACATTGTGCTAGTGGAGATGCCATCTTTCAAACAAAACACAAAACTGAGGTCCTGAGCAGTTGTCATTGTTAAGGATACCCTCAGACTTTCTGAAAGATGTCCTGATCAGCTTTCAGCTTTGGTAATTATATTCTGCCTAAGTAAAAGTTTTCTTTTGTGGTATCTAACGGGTCATGTAGTATTGCTGTGTGTATTTTTAAACAGCAGTCATGCTAAACGCAACAGGTGGCTGCATTTCAGTGATGGGAAATGGTATTCCTGTGGACTCTATACATTTGAATCGGGCTTTGTTATCCTTCTGGATGAAAAGTGCTAAGCATGTAAATATGCATCAACACCACCTGATTCATAAAGTCTATAAGTAAATCTGTATTGGAATGAGAGTTCTTCTAAGGACTGAACACATAATCACAAGGAAACCCCACTCATACACGTGTTAAAAGCTCTTCATGAATTTCTTTCTAGGGCAGGCATCTCTCTACAGTCACAGAAACAAACATGAAGAAAATAGCAAATGCCAATCAGAGATGCAGCACATCCTAATCAGCAAGCCCACTCTCTATACAACAGGAGCCGCCAGGTCACACAAAACCAGATGTCACTGCTAGAGAAGTAAAAATTCATGCCTACATCTGACTCTCACAGTTAACAAGCCAGCTGCCAAATTGGATCCCAGCAGTTGGCTCGGATGCAGCATAACAAAAAAGCAGCAATGAAATGGGAGCACATCAATTCTCAAATTAAGAATCTCCATAATCTCCTATCAATTGTGTAATATCATTGTTAGTACTTCAATTGCCAATGTGCTTGGGAACTCCTGAAGCTGTGTCCAAAGGATCTTAATCTGTATATTTTATCTTGATACAATATTGAACAGTTGTAATATACAGGAGAAGATAGACAAGCCATTTAAACTCTGCCTAATGAGGTTAAGCAAATTAGTTGGATCCATATCTAAGAACATAAGAACAGCCATACTGGGTCAGACCAAAGGTCCATCTAGCCCAGTATCCTGCCTTCCAACAGTGGCCAATGCCAAGTGCCCCAGAGGGAATGAACAGAACAGGTAATCATCAAGTGATCCATCCCCTGTTGCCCATTCCCAGCTTTTGGCAAACAGAGGCTAGGGATACCATCCCTGCCCATCCTGGCTAATAGCCATTGATGGACCTATCTAGCAAAAGTGAGATTGTATCCAATAGATCTATGAATTTTTAGTGGCTTGGAGAAATGTGTATTTGGAAAGCCCAGTAAAGCAGTGCTCAGTGTCCCAGGAACTCGTTATATTTTTCTATTATAGGTAAAGCTCCATTTTATGAAATCTTGAGGGATACCCAAAACTTTCATGAAATCAGGGGCTGTACAATAGCCCATCAGAAGGCTGGGGGAATAGAAAGGCACTTCACAATAAACAATTTTGGAAACTCTGGGTTAGTAAAAAATCAGGATTAATCTATAGTAACAGGTGTTATTTTTTTACTGCAGTAGAACCCAAAATGTGTAAGGTGCCAATCAAACCCATAGGAAGAGACGTGCCCTGCCCTGAAGACTTTACAATCATCTTCTTTTCATAGAACTTTTGAATTATTAGACAGTTATGATGTCGGAATCTAGAACTGGTACAGGAGGCAGCTGCTCTCCTGATGAGTGGAACATCAGGGATGGTTCTCGGGGTACTCAGAACTGTGAGCCACCTTGTTACACACTTGCCTCCACTATGAGAGAGTCTTTCTGGTGCTTAACTGCATGTCAGCTCCCTGACACCACCAGCCTATTAGCCACCCAAGCAGTCTCCTCTGGACTATGCCAGCCCTTCCTTTGCCGTACAGAATAACAAAAGGTACAGCCCAGTTCCTGAGCCCATTTAAAGAGTCCCCCTGTAGTGTTCAGCCCTTATTCACTCAACACTTAGAAATACCAAGTCTGCTGTTCCCAAATGAACAATGTGCATAGCAGTTAGAATGATGCAACTCAGGATCAGCACCTTGCTTAATATCACGGCACTGAGATATATTTATTGTGAAAACAACAATACATTTACCATCAAAAACTAAAGATTCAGGGGATAGTGAGTACAGATATTGGAAACAAATGGTTACATATAAAACAAAATGATAACCGTTTTCTAGAGCTTAACTAAGAACATCTTGTTTAAAGAAGCTTATCTCACCCAAAATTTTCTGCAGGGTCTTCAACCAAAGCTGGCTGAGATCCAGTTTTCATGAATATAAACACACTGCCCATTTACTTCCTAGGTGCAGAATAAGGAGGTATTTTCTTTGACTTCTACTTATTTTCCCAAAGTTCATGGTCTGTCTCAGAGACAATAAAACTGCCCATGGCTTGTCATCTTCCTGTGTGCTGCTTTCCTGTTGGCATGATATCTCTTCAATAACTTCGCATGTAAATGGATATCCATTGTGTTAGCTTACAATGCTTAATTTACATCTGTCTGAGAGAAAGATGAATAAACATTTCTTGTCTGACAGAAAATCTGTTGGGTTTTTTTCATCTCTACTATGATACAGAATCTAAGAACATATTTTTAATGTGAATACATGGCTCCTCACATAGTATCTGTACATACATTTCACAGTGATATTATTGACCGTTGTGACCTTGGCTTTCATTTAAGATCTCCCATGACATTCTTTGGTGAACCAGAATGTACACACTAGAATTAGGATATTCTTGTAACCCCTATCCTAAAGGGTTCTGAGGTCACAGCATCTTTTTGCGAGCACATGACACTGGTGCTCCATGAACCTCACCAGTTGCCTATTTGTTCCATGATAGAATTCAATCTATAGAGCCTTTTATAGTCTTGAATCTGCACCCCAAAAACCTCTCCTCATATTATAGGCCACAGCTGTATTCAGTGGAGATGCTCCAGCTAGAGGACCCTTCATGTGGTAGAGAGAGCTGCTGGCAGGCAGAGCAAGGTCCCCTCAGTTTTGCAACTTTCCCCTCAGTCTGAAAGGAGTGAGATCTACTCCCTGACTGGGGCCACAGGAGAACCAATTATTTCTTATGTAAGAAGAGCAAAAATATCAAAAACATTTTAGTTCTGACCTCCATTTCTGTGGTTACTATTTTGTGCCTGAACTTTTGAACCCACAGGATTAAATTCACCCCTGTGCTAAGGGCTATGCACCTTGTAAGCCCAGTCAGGCCCTCAAAATACTCCAAGAGTGGCACAAAAGTGTTACATAGGTATTGTTCTGGCTCTCTGCAGTTGAGTGAATTGCCCCCACAATGAATAGTTGTTAGACAAGAGGTCAGTCTGGCACCCAGAGATCTGCTGGATGAGACTTCAGTCATGCCCCTTCTGCTGTCATCCAGAAGTGGTGTTTAAGCTTGAAAACTTGTCTCTCTCACTAACAGAAGTTGCTCCAATAAAAGATATCACCTCACCCACCTGGTCTTTCTAATATTCTGGGACTAACACCTACAGCAATACTGCACTAACTTCAATGGACATTGGAGCTGGCCAAAACTCCAAACTCTCATGCAGTTAAAGACAATTTAGCTAGAAAATACTCTTCTGAGTAACATGCTGTAGCACCTTATTGGTTCCCTAGTTATCGAGATGAGAAGTGGAATATGCTCTGAAACCTGAGAAATAGCCTTAAGATAGGGACTTGGGTGAGAAGGGCCAATAACTACTGACTGAATCCACATGTGGCCTTCTTTTACTGAGAGTCCATATTGACATGAATTTTTCATGCTTCATGATCATCAGGATGAATACGTGGTCTGCATGTCACAAGAAGATATTGTGGCAAAGTACCTTCTCAGTCTCCCCAGCCTCTGCTGTTTTTAGCCCTGGGGAGACAGGCTTGGATAATTGCAGTCCTCCTTAGGACTCAGGGGAAGTCTGTTCCCTGTCTTCCCACCAGCCTTATTTAAAGTAATTTTTTCCTGCCTTGTGGGAGAGCATACTGCCGCTCCTCCTGGGGAGGCTTGCTGCTCCAACAGTCCTGACACCCAGGCTCCTTCTCTCTCTCTGCTTCCCCACCTCCTTCCTCCCAGGAAGGGGTTTAAAAAGGTCTCAGGCAGCCCCAAGTTGGAATCACCTGGTCCTAATTACCTTCAGGTAGCTCCCCCTCAGCTGATTCTAATTTGCTACCTTGGTAACCCTTTCTCAGCTGAACCTGATTGACCTGTAGTTGTCTCTCGGTTGGTAAGGAGGAGGGCCTTTTAACCCTCTGGGACTGACTCCTACCCCCCCCCTTGCAACTGTCTGTCCTGAGTTTATCACAATATACATGCGTTTTTTTAGCAAATCAGATCAGAGCCCTAAAGCAACAACAATACCGTAATGGATATTGTATGGTAAGAACAGCTCTATCTGCAGTATTTTCATGGTCTTCATTTGTGCTTTTTCTTAACATGCTCCAGTGTAATTGCTAAGATTGGATATATTTCAGTTCCTTTAATATCGTGTACTATAGCTGGATAGTCATCTCCAATTATTTGGTGAATGCTGACTGGTGTATAAATTATTTAAGGTGTAAATCATACTCTTTCAGTGCACAAATTTTGGCCTCTCTCAATGTGCCAGTGCACTTGATATTCCCCTGACAAGAATTCAGGATGTTTGTATTCTGTGATACTTGACATTTTTCATCTGCTACTCCTTTAGTATTACTAGGTGATCTAGCATGTAACATTGGAGCAACCATTTCTGAATGACTTGTTGCCCAAACCAAACTAAAAGTGCTGAGAGCTCTCTGAAGCAAGCAATGAGTAAGTTGATAATGTGAAGCATGTCACTGGTGAAGAACTATACACGTTAGGTATTAAGAGTCAACCATGTGGAACCTAATGTGTGTTTTGCTTATGAAATTGCCTGTGATGTATCTGCCAACCAGGGACTACAACTCCTGTCAGCCCACTCCCCACTGTACTTCCGTTTCCTTTGGCCAGGCAAGAGCAGGGTCCTGAACCAGGAAGTGGCCAGGCTCTTTTTCAAGGAAATAGCCACATGGCAAGCAGAGAGATGCAGAGAAGCTGGCCACACGAATGAATCCCCAGGAACTGTACACAGAACCAGTTGTGAAACAGGCTGCAACGTTACAGCTGGGTTCAGATCTGTGTGCGACTTACAGGGGAGCAGCAGTGGCTGGGCAGGGAACCAGTGCAGAGGGGCCTCAACAGAGACACTCATTGAGCCTGGCCTGGAAACCAGCAAGCTCCTATTTGCTTGAATAGGGACTGGTCTGGAGAAGGCACCCCAGGTGCTAGGCCTGAAAAGCCCTGACTCTCAAGTAGGCTGACCCAGGGACCCAAAACCTTACCACAATAGCTCACTTTGAACTGTCACTACTTAAGCCTCTGTACTTAGAGTGGAACAATTGCAATCTTTCCCTTTCCTGCCAGTCCTAGTATAATACCCGTTCACTTAACCATGTGTCTGAGTGGTTATGGGGACCTACCAGGGCTGGCACCTACAAGAATGAAGGTGCTTGTTGGATGGACATTAAAAGGAGCTGTATGAGGGTTAAATACCTGCAAGCGGCATGGGGACTATTTAAAAACACAATAGAGGCTCAGACTAAATATATACCCCAAACCATAAAAAAAAAGAGAAGCATAAGAATGCTACTATGCTAACCAGCAGAGTAATGGAGCTGTTAGAGGCAAAAAGGCATCTTTTAAAATTTGCAAGTCAAAACCTAGTGAGGATAGCAGGAAGGTGCACAAACTCTGGCAGGTTAAGTGTACAAGTGTAACAAGGCAGGCCAAGAAAGAATTTGAGAAGCAGCTTGCTAAAGAACAAAAACTAACAGTAAAATGTTTTTTAAAGTACATGAGAAGCAGGAAGCCTGCTAAACAGACGGTGGGGGCATTAGATGACAAAGTGCTAAAGGAGCACTTAAGGAAGACAAGGCCATTGAAGAGACGCTAAACGAATTCTTTGCATTCGTCTTCATTGCAGAGGATATGGGGGAGAAGCCTGAAGTCTGAGCAATATAGCTTTGTGGGATACACTATGGCCTGGGGCCCCAGGCAAGTGCCATGCTTGCTACCTCTTAACGCCGGCCCTGGCTTTTATATGCAGAAAACCAGTTGTTGTGGCACAGGTGGGCCATGGAGTTTTTATAGCATGTTGGGGGAGGGAAGGGATCAGAAAAGGTTGAGAACCCCTGCCCTAGCTAACAACCTTTCAAATTAAATGGGAAAGGTCTGGTGTTTTCAGTGATGGGTTCTTGACTGAAATTTGCATCTCCCTCACCTCTCTGGATCTGAAAGGGTCTGAATTATTGACTTCCAATCTTCATCTATTTTCCCATGCTTTCCTGGGTGGGTGCATGGGGAATGGAGTGGGAGCGAATGGGGTGAGGATTAGGATAAAATATGTTGACTCTGGTGTCTTTGGAAGGTTTTAATATGAACACTGGTCCTACTAATATTTGATCTGGAATATATTTTGGGGATTTTTTTATACATGAACCTAGACTTTCAGATAAGTGCTGTGGGATATCCAGGTGGTGGAAAGCTGGTGTTATGGCCTCAGGAGGAGCCTTTGGGAAAGAGACTTGATGTATAAAAAGCCATGGGGTGATGGTGGTAGGGTAAGATAACTGGAAGATGATTGTTCATCACTCTGTTGATTTTTTAAATGCTATTTTCAAATACATTTTTAAGTACAACAACGCAAAATATCTCTATGTTTCTAGCACATAGTATACTGAGTTGCTCACAACACACGAAAAACTGTACTCATGTTCATTGCAACCCTGATATTGCCATGAAGAAAAGAAGGCCATGCAACACCACCAACATAATCAGGATTTTTGTATGCTTAGTCATAATTAAACAAACTACAAAATATCCTGTCTGTTTTAGGAAACAGCTTGGAAACCCTGAACAAAGAAGTAATCTTGACAGATAGTCTCATTGGTAGAGTGGGTGAATAGGAAACATCACATGACAAATGGAGACAGAGGTGGGAAATCAAGAACACTTAGCTGTGCAATAATTTAGAAGTGACCCTCATTTAGAAGGCTTAGAAAATGTTGCCAGAATTTACCTTCTGGGGAATCCTGGAGATGTTAAGTAGTCTGATCTTGTGGTCTGGTTTAAAATAAAATTCCTAAACAATTGAGGCTGGACCCAAAAGAAAATTCTATGTAGGCAGATAACTGTTTCTGGATCCCTAATCTGAAGGAAACAGGGACAGCTAGATAATAATTCAACAGGAATAACAATCCTCTAAAATGCAAGAGATAAGGAACATCTGCTAGCAGAGGCCTGGGTGAAAAAAGACCTTTCCATGGATGGACATAAGATATTAATATTCCCATATCTGTGTCCCACTACACAATGGAGGAACAATGAGCTAACCAAGAGCAAATGAGGCTTTGCAGATGAAAACGTCTCTGCAGCAGTACTTTATTCTGTGAAATTTAAAGCCATATTTCAAAATAAGACTTGTTTCCTAGAACACCATTTCATGATCCCATTTGCTGAGAAATATCAGAAAAACACAAGCCCAGGAGATTGTAGCAGCATAGGTCTCTGAGGACAAAGGGCATTGATTTTGAATGTTCTGCTGTTCCATTTATTGTGAGCTAATTCATTTTTCTATGTGATTTTAATTTTGCCTGGGATAATTTGTGTACCCATTCTGTTAAACTAGTCAACTCAACAGACAGATCTCAGAGAACCACTAATTTCCTTTTTAAAAAGGACTAAAGAGTACCCTCATTGCTTTGATGATGTGCATTTCTGAGTAAGTACAATATTTACTTTACTGTATGAGGAAATGATGGTTACCTTTATTTAAAGGAAGAAAACAAGCTGGACCGTATACATTACAGCGCTAACCTTTTTCCTTGTATACTCTTCCATCTTATAGTAACAACCATTGTATGAACAGCTGTATTTCAAAAGCACAGTGGCCAGTCTATTGGAAACATATGGGACATAATTTATGACCATATGACTTATGCACCTCTTACCACTGAACCCAATGGAATTACAACAGCTATAAACTACAGCAACTTACCAATGAGGTCCATGAGGCAGTTCTATTCCCTTCCATATTCACTGTATTCCTGGGTTGGGTTTCCCTTTTTGCTGGCTTACAGTCTATAGTAAAACTATTGTTGGATATATAAATACAGCAGAGAAAGACTCAAACCAAAACCTCAAATCCAAACTTTTCAGCAGTTCACACTGAAATCCAACACTGTGTCTCTGAAATACAATAAGGGCCTGATCCAAAAGACAAATTCCCATTGACTACAATGAGAGCAGAAGCAATATTCTGCTTTTTTGTTATCTTACATTAATTAAAATGCCATTTTTCATCCACAATGTTTCAGTGGGAAACTTTTGACCAACTTTATCAGGGTGTAAGAGGATTATATTTTCAGAAGTGCTGAGCACTCAAACTTCCCATTAAAGTCAATAAGAGTTCTGGTTCTAAGTCCCACTTGGAAATCAGGCCTTTAACATTTTAGGATACACTTTGTCCATTTTAGAAATTAATAAAGCAAAAAGCAATGGTCCTGGTTTCTTTTTTTCAGGAAGGACCCCACGCACAGTCCCTTGTCAACCAAGCAGTCTGTAAGCCTTAAACAGCTATCTACACTTTATAATTAATTAATGAGGTGACGGGCCAGCTGATTGACAGTTGTCTATGCTCAAGAGGCACTGAGTACATGCCTACAATATAAACAGGAACAATCCACCAGATAATTTCTATTAACTTTTAGTGAAAGTAATTTGATATAAAAAACCCCAGGAAACAAGAAGTGGGTAAAAATGCTGTAGAGGCAGCATGCTCAGCCCATAGCAGGGCAGTAGATTGTTACCCAGAGAGGTCACTGCTAGGCTGCACAGAGGAGCAGCCCCGACTATTTCTGCTAGAAGTGCAATCCAGTTTCCCTTGTCAGCACAAGGAGAGTTCAGTGCATATGATATGAGACGTCACGGGTGAATGTGCAGGTTGCACGGGAGGAGGTGAGGGACAGAAAGTGGGAAACAGACATTCAAAGCTCCTACAGACACGTGGAGAGCCCTCCCTGGAAAACAACAGCTAGGATTTTGTTTTAAAATTCAATCCACGGAAAATTAATGTACAACTATGCTTTACTCCAAAATACCACCACCTTTGCCATCTCTTGCAAATAACGCGATCATGGCCAAAGCTCTAGGCAGTCTTGTGAAAAGCTTCAGCATTTACACAATTTTTTCCGGGGGGGGGGGGGGGGAGGAAACAGGAAGGGGCAAAAAGATACACTCTGCCAGAGAATATTTCTGTGCCCTTCACCACCCTCATTGTAAGTCAAGGTTTCAAATCATCTTTTAATGATTTCAGAGCAAAAAAAAAAACCAGTGAGCTTACACAAGATCATCTGAGACAGAGCTGAGAATAGAGCCCACTCCTGGAGTATAATAGGCCCAAATCTTAGCCATTTTGCCACATACACTTTCATAAGAAATGTGTCAGTTTAAGTACTTGTGTAACCCACCCTAACACACTGTGGCCCTGTGTCAATCTATAGCCATTAGACCACATATAGAGGTTTATTGCTGTGCATGCCAAGAGACCTGGTTCTTCAGCTCAAGTAACAAATGCTCATGCTTTTATACCCAGATGCCCTGGGTTCAGTCTTCACAGATGTCCTAAAGAGCAGCTGTCTGTAACCACTAGATCATAAAACTGCCCTCTCTCAAAAAAAAACAAAACAAAAAAAAAACAACCCAGTATAACCCCTTTGCAAAGCGAGTATTGCACTCCCTGTGTGGACTGGCCCACATAGAGGTTAACAGCAGCATACTTTCCTCACCAGTCACTGACAGCCATGGGGGAGAGTGAAAAAATGGTGTACAACTATCTTTGCATGAACTGTAACAGGGTTTTTCATACGTTTTCCTATTGCAAACCACATCTTGATAGAGAGAATGACTCATGAACAACTGCCTTTCCATTTACAGTTTGTGGGAGATGACCTTGCTTCCCATTCCTGATGGCAAAACATCCCTACAACAGTACAGCAATCACTTATGTGGACAAGTAACATTAGGAATGGGGATTTTGTTTTAAATTAAATGTAGCTGCTGGAAACAAATAGGAGAAGCAGCACCATATGGCCTGCTAGCTCTCTACAGATCACCAGTAAGAGCTCCATACACGTCAGACACAGGAACCTTTTGTTGACCTTCACAACAGAGTCAACAAAGATCAACAGAGCTATGGAAAAACAGATTCATTTTCATGTAAGTAAACTGATATTTTCAGGAGTATTCATAATTTCAAGATTTCCACCATCTAACAGGGGTTTTATGATGAAAACAAAGACATTCTCTACTCTGGACAAAAATCTGGGATTTTTATGACTTTTCCTGAGGTATCCATTCCTTGCAAATGTAAAAATGGCTTCTCATGTTAAAAAAAAATCACTTTATAATCAGTGCTAAGAATTTTGAGCACAACTCTAGTCAGCAACAGACACAATGGCTCTGTCCTGTAGTGCTTAGCAGGTGACTGCAGGATAGAGTCCAATAACCGTTCCCTACTTTTGGTACTGGGTCTTCAGAACTAACAGAATACCTACTGCCTTAAAATAAAAATTAATAGAAGCAATAAAATAAATGGAATAAGAAGGCATCATTGCTAAAGTCAGAGAAGACAGTCTACAAGTTGCATAAGCAGCATGGTAGCCATTGAGACACCAGGCAAGCTGCACATTTGCATAGATCCAAGCAACCTGAACAAAGCCCTAAAAAAAGCTCAGTGCCAAATATCTACAACTGAAGAAATATTACCTGACTTGGCAAAAGCAAAAATATTCTCAGTACTTGATGCCAAAGATGGATATTGGCACATGCTACTCAGTAAGGAAACCAGCTACCTCACCACATTTTGGACACAAGCAGGTAGATCATGATGGTTGAGAATGCCATTTGGAATTAATCACGGAGCAGAAGCATCCCAAAGCTGCCAAGATACGCTAACAAGACTTGAGGGATCAATGCCATAACTAATGACATTCTGGTTTACAGACACAGAGGTGGCATGCCAGAAGCTGTAGTAGATCATGACCACAACTTCATCTGTCTGCTAGAATGGAAATAAATCTAAAAACTGAATACAGGACACTACATGAGACATTTGCTGGCTTTCCAAGGCTACAACCGGATGAGAAAGAGGTAAAAGCAATACAGCTGATGCCCACACTTAATGATATTAAATCAGTTCGGAGACTATTAGGATTGTAAAGTATCTGACAAAAAATGTCTAAGTCTCTCAGAGATGTGTGAATCCCTGAGACGACTACTGAACAAAGACACAGTATGGATAAGATCACCTCAACATGATGCAACCATCACATGTGTCAAGAAGCTGCCAATCAACTATCCCATCCTGAAATACTACGATGTGAATGAAAGGGCAACCATACAGAGCAAAAACTCTCATCCAGGTTGTCCTCATCTTATGTCTCGATTATTGCAACATCCTTTTTTCCTGGCCTTGATAAATGCACACGTGCCCTGCTCGTAGCCATTCAGAATTCGTTTCCAATAATCATTCTCCTAGTTCGTTGCTCTGACTATGTCACCCCATCTTCATATCCCTCCATTAGCTCCCCTGTCTCTATCATATCAAACATAAGCTTCTTGACTTTGCTTTCAAACTTTTTCATTGCTTATCCCCACCCTAATTATCATCTCCCATTCACTATTGGGAAGTCAACTCTCATCTCTATTTGGCCTCCATAATCTGCTTGTTAAATTTTCAAACACCATCATGCTTTGTCCCTGCTGCTTCTCATGCTTGGGAGGAGCTCGCCATAAATATCTGCAAAACCACTTCTTAGTCCTCTTTCAAATCTCTCCTCAAAACTCTCCCTTGCCATGATGCCTACAAATAACGTAACAGTTTGGATGATAATGCACTGAGATCACTGCCTAACATGCTGATTGATATTGTCTCATATTTTTCTGGTACTCCCCCCACCCATCTGTCTGTATACATCTGTTGTCTCTTATACTCTCTGGGAAAGGGACAGTCTTTTTGTTCTGCGCTTTCATAGCGCCTACCACAATGGGATCCTGGTCCATGAGTAGAGCTCTTTGGCACTATAGTAATACAAATAAATATATACACAACAATGTGAGGCCAGTGGAACAGGGCTTGGAGCATCACATCTACAAAAGAGACAGCCAGCAGCTTTCGTATCAAGATCACTATCACCAGCGGAACAAAGATATGCCCAAATTGACAAGGAACATCTCATATGTGACCACATATGAAAAGTTCATCCAGTATGTTCAAGGATGGGAAACCATTTGAGTAGACCACAAACCACCGGACAGCATTTCTAAAAAATCTTCTGCAAAGAGGCTCCCAAATGTCCTCAGTGCATACTACTGAAACTGCAACGCTACATCTTAAATATCCGCTATGTGAAAGGGACTGATATGTACATAGCTCTTACTCAGAACAGCACTGGAGCATGAAAATAAGACAACTGAACATGAATATGAGATCCTCAACCAAATAGAAATCATTAACCAAACGAGTGCCACTTTCAAGGCAGGGCTGGAAAGAATCCAAAAATAAGATACACAAAACAACGATTTACAAGTGCTCACAACCATTAGTGTCCAGCTATCAGGAGATAAGTCCCAATTGCTCCTGAAGAACTCTGGAATTATCAAGACAAGCTAGTGTACAAGATAGCATCATATATAAAGGCAGTCAAAATATAATAATCAGATCACTGAGAGCAGAAACTTTTTCAGGACTAGATCGGTGCATTGTGGAATAGAACCCTACATCTGGAAAGCCAGAGATACCTTTTACTGGCCAAACATGACCAAGGATATCAGAGATCTAGTGAGCAGTTGTGATAACACATGGGGAAATGCAGCCCCAGCAGCAAAAAGAGACAATGAAAATACACAGCATTTCCAACAAATCTTGGAGCAAAACAGGAAGTTTTCATGAAAAACCATACTGACTATCTCATTACTGTAGATTACTATTAATCTAATTTTCAGACACTACCGCTGTGACCATCATAGACAAAGCAATGAAGCATTTCAGCAGACATGGCATTGCAAACTGTGCTGTTTCAGACAATGGGCCCCATTTACTTGCAATGAGTTTGTGCTATTTACTCAAGAATGGGAATTCGCTCATATCACATCATCACCATAACACAGTCAGTCAAATGGCAAAGCGAATCAGCAATTTAAATTACACTAAGATTCTATTGAAAAAAGCTGCAAAAAAAGAAAAACAAAAACCAACCCAACAACAAAGAAAATGTATGGCAAACCATCCTTGAATAGAGAAATGTCCACAGAGGGTATGAATAGGAGCCTAGGACAATTCTTGATGTGAAGATGCACACATGCATTGGTGCATATAGACCCAGAATTACTACTACTGGCAGTGGTGGAAGGAGTAACAGCTGAAAAAGAAGACACACACATTCACAAAGACCAAAGCCTACTATGACCAACAACCTAAAGACTTCCCAGTAATACTGTTTCCTCAGGACAAATCATGTATTTAAAGAAAGCAACATATTTCAACAGATAAAAACCTCTGTTTTTATTAATATAAAGCAGAGGATGAGCAAACATTTCACCAAAACCACAAATACATATACCTACTACAAATAAGTTTAAAAAAAATGGATGTGGATGATGATCACTGAGACTTGATCAGCAGGACACAGAAGAATTACAGACTGACAAGTGACTGACAGCTATTGGAACAGATTCCTAAATCCCCACACCACCAGAAGAACTGAGTACCAGGCAGTCTCCTATCACCATAAGAAAGACTTGCACTTGCTCCAACATCAAAACTGCTCACAAAGTATACATAAGACTTTGTACAATTCTAAGGCATGAAAAACAACTATCCCAAACACAAACCCAAACACTCTTGCTCCATCCCCTTCCCCAAGGCTCTGCCCTGTCCTGCCTCTTCTTCGAGGCCCTGCCCATTCCGTCCCCACCCCACCCCCCGTCACTCACTCTCCCCCACCCTCACTCACTTTCACTGGACTGGGGCAGGGGGTTGGGGTGCGGACTCGGGGCTGGGGCCGAGGGGTTCAAAGTGTAGGAGGGGGCTCCAAGCTGAGCCTGCAGCAAGGGGTTAAGGTGCAGGAGGGGGTTCAAGCTCTGGGAGGGAGTTTGGGTGCAGAAGGGGGCACAGGGCTGGGGCAGGGGATTGGGATGTAGAAGGAGGTCAGGGGTGCAGGCGCTGGGAGGAAGTTTGGGTGCAGGAGAGAGCTCTGGGCTGCGGTAGGGGGCTGGGGTGCAGGAGGGAGTGCAGGGTCTGGGAGGGAGTTCCGGGCTGGGTTTGGGGTGCAGGAGCGGGTTTGGAGTGTGGGCTCCAGCCAGGAGGCACATACGTCGGGTGGCTCCCAGGCAGTGGCGCAGTAGGGCTAAGGCAGGTTCCCTGCCTGCCCTGACCCCGCACTGCTCCCAGCAGCAGCCACCATGTCTGGCCCCTGGGGGCGGGGCAGGGGGCTCTACGCTGTGCCCACAAACGCCACCCCCGCAACTTCCATTGACCTCAGTTCCTGGCCAATGGGAGCTGCTGAGTCAGCGCTAGGGGCGCAGGCAGCTTGCAGAGATCACCTGGCCACCCCCAGGGGCCACAGAGACGTGCCAGCCACTTCTGAGTGCAACACGGGGCTAGGGCAGGCAGTATGCTTGCCTTACAACTCTGCTGCACTGCTGGACTTTTAGTGCCTAAAATCTCTCGGTTTGGCTTCAGTAGCCTCCAGGAGATAGGGTCTGATTCCAGGAGACTCCTGGTGAAACCAGGAGGGTTGGCAACCCTAAACCTAAAGTACATACTCAGGGAAGCTAACTAGGTATGTATCCAGGGCCATACATACTTGGACACAGCTACACTGCAATTTTTAGTACACTAGCCTGATTAGAATAAGCACAGATATATCTACCCAAGCTGGGAATTGTACCTCCAGTTCCTGTGTAGATATGCCCACGGTAACCACAAACTCATACGTATTACTAGCTTTGCTACTGTAATGCAAGGAGAAAGCCTCCTAGCTTTTGAACATAAACAAACTGTGCAAATCTGTTGACTTCAAGGGGACCCACAGTCATTCATACAATAATCTACTTAATGTATAAAACCCAGGTAACAGAATCATAAATTAACACAGTTGGCTGTCTGGCTAACCACAGGACAGTGCACACATTGAAACCTGCAGGGTGCTGTCCTGTCTGAAAGTCTATTTGTTTACTTTTATCTACTGGCCTTTTTACAGGACTCCTCTTAGCACTAGACATTAGCACACCATGAGTCTATTGCACAGATATACAGTTTTACAGAGCTGAGCAGAATAGAGAAGATTGTATTTGTCCATGTAAGCGTCCAGTGTGGGGGCTCGGCCCTCTCGGGTGCGGCTGGGAGCCAGGCCGCCTCACTACAGGAGGCTAGCAAGCAGTTCGGTCCCCAGAGTCCAAGCCCTAGGTCAGGGCGGGGCAGTGAATAGTAGCACACGGGCTCAGGCCTCAGGCAGGGCTGAGCAGCACAAACAGTCTCTTAGCCCAAGCCCTAGGTCAGGGCGGGGCAACAAACAGTAATTCGCAGGCTCAGGTCCTCCGGCAGGAGCTGAGCAACCACGGGTAAGTCCAGGCTTCTATGCCTGAGTGCTGGGGTGAGGGGGAGACTGCCACCCGTGAGTGGGGTGGCAGGGGGGACACAGGCCCACCCACTCCACTGTGTCCCAGTCCGGGGCCCTAACAGCGGCAGTTAGTCTGCAGCTGTGTCGGTGGGGTCCTGACCGCAACACACCAACATTGGCTCAAAGTCTGCTGTAGCCAGACTGGGGTCGGCTACCCCCGGGCTACTTCCCATCTCCCCCTCCATGGGTACCTGCTCATCTCTGGCGTCCTCCGCCGTGTCCCATACCATGGGCTCCTCGTGGTGTTGAGTGCTGGGTAGGTCAGGCTGCTCCTCAAGATGCGGGGCGAGGGAATGCTCAGGCAGCTCCTCAGGGTACCGGGCTCGGGGAAGGCTCAGCCAGTCCTCCTCAGGGTACCGGGCTCAGGGAAGGCTCGGCCAGTCCTCCTCAGGGTACCGGGCTCGGGGAAGGCTCGGCCCCCTCCCACACCCTGAACCCCTCATCCCCAGCCCCAGCCCAGAGCTCGCATCCCCAGCCCAGAGCCCATATCCCCTCCTGCACCCCAACCCCCTGCCTCAACCAGCAGCCCCCTCCTGCACTCCGAATCCCTCTGCCCCACACCCCCAGGCTGGAGCCCCCTCCTGCACCCCAAGCCGCTCATCCCCAGCCCCACCCCAGAGCCCCCTCCCATACCCTGAACTCCTCATTTCTAGCCCCATCCCAGAGCCCACACCCCCAGTTAGAGCCCTCACCTCCCCCCACACCCCAACCCTCTGCCCCAGTCCAGTGAAAGTGAGTGAGGGTTGGGGAGAGTGAGCCACCGAGGAAAGGGGAATGTAGTGAGCAGGAGTGGAGCCCCGGGGCAGGGGCAGGGCCTCAGGGAAGGGGCAGAGCTTGGCTTTGTGCAACTAGGAAGTTGGCAATCCTAGTCTCACCATGTTATGATAAATAGCATCCCTACATGGGGCACTCTAATATTGTAGTGTATAGAAACAGAGAACTCTACTTTCTGGAAGTGCTTGATGAAAGAACAGCATATGTGATGGAAGAAATAAAGCTTGAATGTTGCACTGTTTTAGTGTAACCCATGTGCCTAATAGGGAGATATCTCTTTAAGAGACTTATGGGGCGGGGATAGGAGTGAGTTATGTCTGGGTTATTGATGCTAGGCAGATTTAGCACTCCACATCCATCTGCAGAAACTTCTGGAATTGGGTGTGGAAGTTTTGGATCTGCTCCAGTAGGGCAAGTGGGATCAGACTCCATGAGGGCAAGAAGTCAAGGCAGCTGCTTTACTGAAGGCCATGTGATCTCTGTGAACTGAGAGAAGCTGAGCTCAGGAGCAGAAAGCAGACTGTTGTCCCTTAACTCTGAAGCATCTTGCAGTAGCTTAGCGATATTGTTAACTGTCCAACAGGGAAGTATGGGCAAAGTTAATAACAGAAAGGGGAAATTGGGAGGGTAAAATAATTTATTCTGTTTAAATGTATGCTTTGAATGTTGCTTGGTTTTAGCCAAGCTGTTCTAGTTAAATTGTCTCAACTAGTCTGAGTCACCAACTTTTCTTTAAAATGTGATAATGGGGAAAGAGTCATCTATCTTTGGTGGTCTCCATTTTTTGTTTTCTTGTAGCAGTTTTTTTGGTTTTTTTTAATCTATACACTTAACTGAGTGATTGGTTAATGAGTTAGCTGACTGGCTAGCAGTGATTTCAGCAGAGGAAGAGTTGATTCCAACTGAAGATTCCTACAAGCAAGTGAAGGGAAAATGTTGTTTTAGACTCAGCAGACTGTATAGATTTGGTGATCAAAGACTCTAACTGAGACTTGGGTGAACTCAAGCTAAGCTTTTGGGAACTTGGAGTTTCTTCTCACTGTGTTTCTGTGGGGACTGACCTGTTCACATTTTAATTTGTTTTCTTTATTTATGTTTATGTATAACTGAAAATAATGTATGTGGCTTACAAAATAGCCATGTTATGTTGTAAAAATTAAATTGTTATTTGTTTCTTTAGATCTTATAAAGTTACTTACTTAAATTCATTTCTTTAATTCCTTTTGGGACTTGAATGTGGGAAGATTGACTCTGTGCAATCCCTGCTGAAAATCCTTAGAGACTGAATTCTGAGTCCCCAGCTACTTTTCTATGGGAGCTGGGCGGTTTTTAGGCACTGGAAAAGGGCAATGAAGTGAACTCTAGCAGCCTACCCAAAGGTTACATTGGCGCTCTCTCTCTCTCTCTCTCTCTCTCTCTCTCTCTCTCTGTATGCCTGAACAGGGAACATGATGTTAGAAGTCAGTTGGCTCCTGCACATATGTGAAATCAGAAACTAGTATTGGAGGGGGAAGAAACAACCACCAAAGAGAAAGCAATAATCATGGCAGCATACCAGATTCTTGTTCCAAGTTGATGGACATGAAAGGGGATGTGTTCAGCAACTGGACATTCTTTAGATCACAATGGAAAAACTACAGAATTGCTACAGGACTGGATAAAAAGGAAAACAAAATAAGAGCAACTATTAGCTGCAATAGACAAAGGCTCCAACAGCATCTGGATATGTCCACAGCAGGCCAGGATGAGCTATGTAAAATCCTAGGAAGAGCTCCCAAAGCATCGTCAACCAACAAAAAATGTCATTTATGAAAGTCATAGTATCTCTTAAACAATTGTAATCAAGTAACTGCACCAGTAACTGCACACTGCACCATAGTAACTCTAACTCAGGAACCAATCCCTGCAACAAACCTCGATGCCAACTCTGCCCACATATCTACACCAGCGACACCATCACAGGACCTAACCAGATCAGCCACACCATCACCGGTTCATTCACCTGCACATCCACCATAATATATGCCATCATATGCCAGCAATGCCCCTCTGCTATGTACATTGGCCAAACTGGACAGTCTCTACGGAAAAGGATAAATGGACACAAATCAGATATTAGGAATGGCAATATCCAAAAACCTGTAGGAGAACACTTCAACCTCCCTGGCCACACCATAGCAGATCTTAAGGTGGCCATCCTGCAGCAAAAAAACTTCAGGACCAGACTTCAAAGAGAAACTGCAGTTCATCTGCAAATTTGACACCATCAGCTCAGGATTAAACAAAGACTGTGAATGGCTTGCCAACTACAAAACCAGTTTCTCCTCCCTTGGTTTTCATACCTCAGCTGCTAGAAGAGGGCCTCATCCTCCCTGATTGAACTAACCTTGTTATCTCTAGCCTGCTTCTTGCTTGCTTATATATACACCTGCTCCTGGAGATTTCCACTACTTGCATCCGACGAAGTGGGTATTCACCCACGAAAGCTCATGCTCCAAAACGTCTGTTAGTCTATAAGGTGCCACAAGACTCTTTTCTGCTTTTACAGATCCAGACTAACACGGCTACCCCTCTGATACGTAATAAAGACTCTGGAGAAACAATAGATCGGGATATTGCCAAACTGCAAAATGGTGACTCCTGTGATTATCAAATCTTAAAAGATGAACTAATGCATGATAAATTAGTAATAGAGATGAAAGATACAGGCATTCAAATAAGAATGCTGAGAGAGCCCATGCTAACTCTTCCAAGAGCTATAGACATGTGCAAAGTTAGTGAACAAGCTCACATCCAAATACAGACCATAAGTGGAACAGGCCAGGAAATAAGTCATCAAGTTGCACAGGGAAAGCATGAAAATACAAGGAAAAATATACCAAAATGTGTGCAAAAGCAAAGTGAAAATACAAAGTAGAGGATGTAAAAAAATGCAAAGGAAGACCTCTGAGTTCCGTGAAGAAAACATGATAATGGAAAATACCCCGAAGAGGGAGTCATATATAATAATAGCGTCAAGAGAAATTATAGCAGAACTTGCAGGCAAGAAAAACATGCACCACATCCAGAAAGGAAGCACTGATTCAGAGGGTGAGATTTGCATGTACATGACATTAATGCATAGTGCAAAATGGCAAAAATAAATGATTTCCAAAACTCAGACTAGCACCAGATGCAAAGACAAGACAGCAAAACACAAACAGGAAACTGAATGCCACATAGAAAGTGGGACAAGGTGGGTGAGGTAATATCTTTTATTGGACCAACTTCTGGTTTCCCAGACCTGGAAAAGAGCTCTGTGTAAGCTCGAAAGCTTGTCTTTCTCACCAACAGAAGTTGGTCTAGTAAAAGATATTACCTCACCCACCTTGTCTCTCTAATATCCTTGGATCAACACAGCGACAAGAACACTGTATAAATAGATAGTGGGGCATCAGTCAATGTGCTAGGTTACAATGGCTTCAGCAGTAACATGCAAAGGAAGAAAACAAAATTTCAAGCCAAAATATTCAGTTGTATGAGCATCATACCACTAGGACAATGTAAATTATAAACTGAATACCAAGGGAAAGCATACAAGCCGAAATTTCTGGTAGTACAAACAATAGAAGCCGTTGCTGTCCAAGTCATGGTACACATGATGCTACTAGTATCTTAAATGTTTGGAGTACCACAGCACTAAGCAGCTGTAACAATTACGCTAGTTATTAGAATGCAGTATCATTGGAATGCCTGCCAGGAAAGTTGGCTTAAGTTTGTTTGTTTAAGTTATCATGCTTACTTGTTGAAAATACATTCAATCATGCAATTAAAACCAAGGGAGGAAATCATTCAGGCAGCAAGCAAAAAAACCCCATTATTTCTCGATTCAGCTGTGCCAGCCATTTTAATTAGAGGATTAATGCTCCATCACCCAGTTTGCAATCCTTGTACCCATGTTCAAACCCCAACCAAATTTCAATTCATTGTTCATATGGTTGCAAGACACAAACAGCAATTTTTTTTACTAAAATCCAAATAAATTACATCTACCCAGTTGACAAAGGCCCCAATCCTGCAGCATCTTATGCACCTGCTTCATTTTCCAAATGAGTGGTTTCACTACATCAGTGGGGCTACTCAGAGTGCATAAAGTTAAACGTGTGCAAGATTGCAACCTGACTTTGCAGTTCTGTCAAAAAGGCAATCACAGATTTGTCTGACTTAAAGAGATGCTATATATTTTCTTGCGTTTCATCTCTGTTTAAAGATTTTTCTCTCCATTCCTTTACTTGAAATAGAAATTAGACTTTCGCACATTCATTACCAGGCTCATTTTCTTACTTGTGCATATCTCCAATCTTCTCGTTCCTATCTAGGGATGTGTTCCAAAGTCTATTGAAGCCTTTTGATTGACTTCAATGAGCATTGGATAAGGCCTTCTCAGAAATAATTGTCAGTGGCCTCATAAGTTCATTAGCCTTAACACACTGAGATGCACATCAAACAGGCAACTGATTTATGTTGAGGTTTTCCAAGTATTCCCTTATCTGCCCTTTCCCAATTGTTAGTTTCACAAGGTTTTTATTACTTCCTAATTATGCACACTTTTTATTTTTCTTCCCAAAGACAGAGTTTTAAAGAAGAAAATGAGTACCTCAGCCACCTGTGACTCAATATTCATTTCATCCCCCTCATCAGTTACTAATGAGACTTCTTTCTCGCTGGTATTTTTTTTTCTTGCATTAACTCCTGCTTTTTTGTGTCTGTGACAATTTGGGGAATTTGTCTATGAACAACTTATGAATTCTGGTTAATTTAATGAAATTGCTACATCAATGAATGCCTCAATGTGTAGTGAGTCAATCATGGACCGACAAGATTCTTGTCACATAGCATCCATCCTGTCTGGAAGAAGCTACTGAACAAACAGAAGTCATTAACCTTAACAACTGTGCTCTAGATGAACAATAGGTATTCTAAGAAGAGTGCTAGAACTGAAAGAAAACCTAATTCGACCAAGTTTATCTGCCGGGAGTGGAGAGTGGAAAATCCTGAAACAAGAGAACAAAGGGACAGATGACAGAACCAGGGTTTAAAAAGATAACTGAAGTCTGTGGTATAGAACAGGAACAAAGATACTGTCTTAACATAATAACAGCCATACTGGGTAAGACCAATGATCCATCTAGCTCAGTATCCTGTCTCCCAACAGTGGCCAATGCCAGGTGCTTCAGAGCGCATGAACAGAACAGGCAATCATCAACTAATCACCATCCCCTGTTGTCCACTCTCAGCTTCTGGCACTTAGAGGCTAGGGATATGCAGAGCATGAGGTTGCATCCCTGACCATCTTGGGAATAGGTCCATCAATGGCTATCTTTCATGGCCTTATCTAGTTCTTTTTTTGAACCCCATTATAGTTTTGGCCTTCACATCATCCCCGGCAACAAGTTCCATAGGATGACTGTGCATTGTAAAGTACTTTCTTTTGTTTGTTTTAAACCCACTGCCTATTCATTTTGTTGGGTGACTCCTGGTCTTGTGTTATGTGATTGAGAAAATAATACTTCCTTATTCACTTTCACCACATCAGTCATGATTTTATAGACCTTTGTCATATCCTTTCTTAGTCATCTTTTTTCCAAGCTGAAAAGTCCCAGTCTTTTTAATTTCTCTTCAGACGGAAGCTGTTCCACACCCTTAATCATTGTTGTTGCCCTTCTCTGTATCTTGTCCAATTCTAATATACCTTTTTTGAGATGGGGCAACCAGAACTGCATGAAGTATTCAAGATGTGGGCATATCATGGATGTATATAGTGGCATTATGCTATTTTCTGTCTTATGATTTATCCCTTTCCTAATGGTTCCTAACACTTGTTAGTTTGGGTTTTTTTTAAACTGTGGCTGCACGTTGAGTGGATGTTTTCAGAGAACTATCCACAATGACTCTATGATCTCTTTCTTGAGCGGTAACAGCTAATTTAGACCCCATCATTTTGTTCGTATAGTTGGGATTATGTTTTCCAATGTGTATTACTTTCAGGGGCGGCTCTAGGAATTGCACCGCCCCAAGCAGGGCGGCATGCCGCGGGGGGCGCTCTGGCGGTCGCCGGTCCCGCAGCTCCGGTGGACCTCCTGCAGACGTGCCTGCGGATGCTCCACCGAAGCCGCGGGACCAGCGGACCCTCCGCAGGCATGTCTGCAGGAGGTCCACCAGAGCCGCCTGCCGCCCTCCTGCGGCGCGCCGCCCCAAGCACGCGCTTGGCGCGCTGGGGTCTGGAGCCGGCCCTGATTACTTTGCATTCTGGCTTCTGGAGGGAGAAGGGATTTTTTAACTTTGGAATTAGACAAGGTCAAAGGAAGCTGACTGGAGGCAAAAGAGCGTAGAGTCCATGTACCAGAGGAAAAACCATGAGATGAGAGATCCAGCAGAAGGGACTTGGAATGCTGAAAACACACTAACCCAAATTCTGCAGACCACTCCAGAGTGGTGAGGAAAGTGAGGCAGGGAACAGTGTATGAGTGTTTTATTGTTTTGTCTAGTTGTGTGTATTTCTTGTGCATTCTCCAGTAAAGAGTGATTGGGATTGGAACCCTTTGCAAAGCCTGTGTCTGTTTCAACTATTATGTCTCCCTGGAGAGGTAAACTAAACTAGAGTGCCCACAGTTGGAACTCTGGGAAAAGATGTGCTTAAGCTACTAAGGAGTCTGGGGAAGCCAGCACTAGTTTCAGGGCCTAAGAAGTTGGACAGCTGTGTCTCAACTCTCAGAAGGGAGTGGTGCTACACAAGGATCTGCACCTTGAGACTGTGACTTAAAATCCAGAGCCAGAGGCAGTGCCTGGACTCTGTTTAGACTCAGGAAGCTTAGTGCACACAGGTCCAGCATATGGTGACCCAAACTCAGCAGTCTGATGAGTGTCCAAAAGTGGGAGCTTGACTACGGCTGTGACCAGCCCTTATAAGTAGTCTGCATGTTCTCCTTTGGTTGACTCCCACCTTTTCTATATAGGTTTTTGGAGATCTTTGAGCAGCCCCATTTTTTCCAGAGTTCTTCTGCACCATAATGCAGAATTTCCCAGGTTTCTTCCAAACTGTTGGAGTTGAGTATTTCTTCTTAGCACATGTCACTCAGCACTCACTAATTTTATTTACTTCTCCAAACCTGAAATTCTTGCAGTGTTGTGTTCTGAGAGTTGATTTCTTGGTATGGCAAATCTGGGTAGCATGTGGCCACTGGTCTCTAGCATTCTTTTTTCTGCACTCTACTAAGCTGATGACTCAAAAATAGCTCTCCTTGTGTTCTATGCAGCTTTAGGAACTGTGGTGACTGTGCATGATGGCTACATCTTTAAGGTCTGTAATATTCAGAACTGGCACCATTCAAAAGGCTTGAGAGTTGGTTGGAGACAGAAGGTTTATCTACACTTACCATGCTGCACCGATGCAGCTGCGCTGCTGCAGCACTTCGTGACGATGCTACCTGCGCCAACAGGAGTGCTTTTCCCATAGGTGTAGTTACTCCACCTTCAAAACAGTCGATAGCAATGTTGACAGGCGAAGCCCTCCCATCGACATAGCACTGTCTACACCGGGCGTTAGGTCCATATAAATGCATTGCTCAGGGGTGTGGATTTTCCATGCCCCTGAGCAACGTAGTTATATCGAGTGTGAGGGGGCAAGGGCAGATGACTATAGGAAAGTAGTGAGAAATAGGTATGTTAGTCCCAGGCTAAACAAATCCCTGTTACCAAGGTAACTAAATGCCAGTTGCTCCAGGTTAATCAAGACACCTGGGGCCAATTAAGATCCTTCTAGAAAGCAGTGGAGACAGCTAAGTTGATTGGGACACCTGAAGCCAGTCAAGGGCTGGCTGGAACTAGTTAAAAGCCTTTCAGTTAGAGATGTGTGTCAGGAGCTGTAGGAGGAAGCCGCGCTGCTGGAGAAACTGGGCAGGACAAACCCTATCAGGCACAAGGAAGGAAGGAGGCCCTGAGGTAAAGGTGAAGTACATGTTGAGGAAGTGGCCCAGGGAATTGTACTCATCCTGTTTCAAAAAGTCAGCTAGTAATAGCTGCTACTATTAGGGTGCCTGGGCAGGAGCCCAGAGTAGAGGGCAGGGCAGGGTGGGACTGGGCTCCCCCCCCCACACTCGCCCCGATTAATCCCAGAGACTGTGAGCCAACAGAGACTTTGCGAGGGAGGGTTGCTTCTTCCCGCCTCCCTTGCTGGCTTATGATGAAAATGGCTCAGTAGGCTGTGACCCTTGCCTCTAGAGTGAGAAGGGCTACGTGGAGGGTCACAGTGAGCCTCTGAGGCTAGCGTAATCTGCCTGGAAGTGCAGGACTCACTGAGACAAGGTCGGAGCTTTGCCACACAAGGTAAGTTGCTCGTGTAGACCAACTCTGATAATGAAATGGGACTTAATATAGCTTGTCAGCAATGTCACTGTGCTAACTTGACTACTTTGTTAGTCATTTTCTTTTTGTTGTTGTTCTAATCCAGATAAAGTCACTGTATAGTTACAGTACAAGGTAAGATTGACTGACTGGATATTGAGAGAGAAGGAAGTCACTAGCAACAATTATAACAGTGGCCAAGGCACCTTTGATGGCTGCACCTGGGACCCTCCCCTGTGTCCAACCCCTTCTCACAGACTGCCATAGGCACCAACTCTGTGAGTGCTCTGGGGCTGGAGCACCCACAGGGAAAAATTAGTGGGTGCTCTGCACCCACTGGCTGCCAAGCTCTTCCCCATCTTCCTCTGAGCGCACTGCGTCCCCGCTCCTCCACCTACCTCCCAGCGCTTCCCGCTCGGCTGCTGCCAAACAGCTCCAGGAGTAGGGGAAGGCGTGGGAACATGACATGCTCAGGGGAGGAGGCGGTGAAGAAGTGGGGCCAGAGATTTGGGGAAGGAGTTGGAATATTGGCAGGAAGGGGGTGGAGTTGGGGCGGGGACTTTGGAGAAAGGGTTGGAATGGAGGCGGGGAAGGGGTGGGAAGAGGCAGGGCAGGGGCGGGGCCTCATGGACGGGGTGGAGTCAGGGCGGGGCTGGGGGCAAATGGGTGGTCGAGCACCCACGGCAAAGAGGGGAAGTCGGTGCCTATGCAGACTGCACCAATAGTAGAGGCAGGGAACCTTCCCCAGGCATCTGAACAGAAACATGTCCCCTCACTGCAGCCTGAGCAGTGACCATGATTCTCCACCACGATCCCAACAGCACTTGTAGCAGCTGATTCCCCTCTTCCACTCCAGCTGTCTAGAAAGTGGCAGTGGTGGTCTTCCCCTCCCTGCCACCTGAATTCAGCAACTCAGAGCCAGCAGCCCCAGGTGCTTACCTGAATGCTTGGGTGGATCCACAGGGGCCTTTTGTGAAGCAGACAGTCTCATCATGCTGCAGCCAAGCCACTGGCCTTCAGGATGTACGTGAAGATCTCCTTATCATCATCATCATCATCATCATGTGACCTCAGAGCTGGGAGCCATAGGCAGGGACCTATTGTGCCTAGTGGCCAACCTGGCCCTGAACATGTGCAAATTATCTAAATTGTAGGTGAATAACAAAAAGCCCAGTTAAAAACAGGCTGAAATTTGGCCCATTATTGTTTGTGTGATCACTCTACTTTTTAAACAGGTTAAAAAATTAATAGGAATCTATTTTATTGGCTAAAAGTCCAATATATCCCCTCTGTCCTTGATTCAAAAAAAAAAAGAAAAAGAAAGATAGCAGTCGCAATGGATACATGAGAATTGCTTTCCTTCCTATACCTATCTGATATGCAGATCCAGACAATGCTTTTCAGAGAATAGTGGTCCATCATTTTATAAATCGAAGCACTAGAATAACCCCAAATAACCCTCAGTCTAAGAATGAAGTGTAATTTCTTGGCAAATACAGCCCCTGTTAATTCAGTTTAATTTCTGTGAAAAATTGCAATCAGGTTTCCAAGATTCATCACCAGCTGAGATGGCACTTCAAGGTTTATAAATGATTTATTCAAAGCAGATAACCTCTCTTTTAGTTTCTTTGGATCTTTTGTCAGCATTTAACACCACTGACCACAGAATTCCCCTCAATCACAATGTGCATCATGGGACAGAAGTGTCTTGGTATGATTCCTCCCTGATACCTATTAACCTCAAGATGCAGTCAGCCCATACTGCAGTGTCAATTGGTTTTCCAGTTTAAGACCTTTATTCTTTAGTGTTTTTTGGCCTTTATGTCTTGCATTACCCTTGTATTTAAAATGCACAAATGCAAGAAGCCTGGGAAACAAGCAGGGAGAACTGGAAGTCCTGGCACAGTCAAGGAATTATGATGTGATTGGCAGGGGCGGCTCTACGAATTCCGCCGCCCCAAGCAGGGCGGCGCGCTGCGCCGCTCGCACTGCCAGGCGCCAGTCTCGTGCCTCCACGGGACCTCCCACAGACGTGCCGCTGGTCCCGCGCCTATGGTGGAGCTTCCGCAGGCATGCCTGAGGGAGGTCCACACGAGCCACGGGACCAGCGCACCCGCCGCAGTCATGCCTGCGGGAGGTCCGGTCGTCCCGCGGCTCCGTTGGACCTCCCGCAGGCATGACTGCGGAAGGTCCGCCGGACCCGCCTGCCGCCCTCCAGTTAAAATGCCGCCCCACGCGTGCACTTGGCACGCTGGGGTCTAGAGCTGGCCCTGGTGATTGGAATAACAGAGACTTGGTGGGATAATTCACATGACTGGAGTAGTGTCATGGATGGATATAAACTGTTCAGGAAAGACAGGCAGGGCAGAAAAGATGCGGGAGTTGCATTGTATGTCAGACAGCCTGCTCAGAGCTCCAGTATGAAACTGCAGAAAAACCTGAGAGTCTCTGGATTAAGTTTAGACGTGTGAGCAACAAGGGTGATGTCCTAGTGGGAGTCTGCTATAGATCACCAGACCAGGGTGTGACGAACTGGGACTGGTTTTAATGTTTCCTCTGAATACTGTGCCTGAGCTCTGGCCGACCCTCTGTCACCTAGCAACTAATGGCCAGGCCCTTCCCCCCTGCAAGGGGATGCTAAAGGTGTTGAAGACAGAGAGATCAGGTGACCTCCTGGCCCAGGAAAGAGACAAAGCCCAGAGAGTAGGGGCTGGAGGGGATTTGGTAGTTTTTTTGGAAGCTGGCTGGGAAATGGAGGGGAGCCCCGAGGAGGCTTGGGCCTCCCAGTGGGGCGGTGGCCTCCCTGGGGCCCCAGATGGACCTAACTAAGGGGGGTCTTGTTGTCTGTACTGGCAAGACCTGTTTTGGACTGTGTTCCTGTCATCTAAATAAACCTCTGTTTTACCGGCTGGCTGAGAGTCACGTCTGACTGCAAGGTGGGGGTGCAGGACCCTCTGGCTTCCCCAGGACCCCACCTGGGTGGACTCGCTGTGGGAAGCGCATGGAGGGGCACATGCTAGATGCTCCAAGGAGAGACCCAGGAGGTGAAGACGTGTGAGCTTCTTGCCCTAAAGATAGTCTGCTCCAAGGGAGAGGAGGCTCCCCAAAGTCCTGACTGGCTTTGTGAGGAGCAGTTCCAGAGCATGGCCCGGGGACTCCGTGACACAGGGGGATGAGGTGGACAAGGCTTACTTCACTCAACTAACAGAAGTTACTAGATCACAGGCCCTGGTTCTCATGAGGGACTTCAATCACCCCGATATCTGCTGGGAGAGCAATGCAGCAATGCACAGACAATCCAGGAAGTTTTTGGAAACTGCAGGGGACAATTTCCTTGTGCAAGTGCTGAAGGAACCAACTAGGGGCAGAGCTCTTCTTGACCTGCTGCTCACAAACCGGGAAGAATTAGTAGGGAAAACAAAAGTGGATGGGAACCTAGGAGGCAGTGACCATGAGATGGTCGAATTCGGGATCCTGACACAAGAAAGAAAGGAGAGCAGCAGAATACAGATCCTGGACTTCAGAAAAGCAGACTTTGACTCCCTCAGGGAATTGATGGGCAGGATCCCCTGGGAGAATAACATAAGGGGGAAAGGAGTCCAGGAGAGCTGGCTATATTTTAAAGAATCCTTATTGAGATTGCAGGAACAAACCATCCCGATGTGTAGAAAAAATAGTAAATATGGCAGGTGACCAGCTTGGCTTAACAGTGAAATCCTTGCTGATCTTAAACACAAAAAAGAAGCTTACAAGAAGTGGAAGATTGGACAAATGACCAGGGAGGAGTATAAGAATATTGCTCAGGCATGCAGGAGCGAAATCAGGAAGGCCAAATCACACTTGGAGTTGCAGCTAGCAAGGGATGTTAAGAGTAACAAGAAGGGTTTCTACAGGTGAAAAAGCTAATATACTCTATGCTTTTTTGCCTCTGTCTTCATTAACAAGGTCATCTCCCAGACTACTGCACTGGGCAGCACAGTATGGGGAAGAGGTGACCAGCCCTCTGTGGAGAAAGAAGTGGTTCAGGACTATTTAGAAAAGCTGGATGAGCACAAGTCTATGGAGCCTGATGCACTGCATCTGAGGGTGCTAAAGGCTTGGCGAATGTGATTGCAGAGCCGTTGGCCATTATCTTTGAAAACTCATGGCGATCGGGGGAGGTCCCGGATGACTGGAAAAAGGCTAATGTAGTGCCCATCTTTTAAAAAAAGGGAAGAAGGAGGATCTGGTGAACTACAGGCCAGTCAGCCTCACCTCAGTCCCTGGAAAAATCATGGAGCAGGTCCTCAAAGAATCAATTTTGAAGCACTGTGAGGAGAGGAAAGTGTTCAGGAACAGTCAGCATGGATTCACCAAGAGCAAGTCATGCCTGACTAACCTAATTGCCTTCTATGATAAGATAACTGGCTCTGTGGATGAGGGGAAAGCAGTGGATGTGTTATTCCTTGACTTTAGCAAAGCTTTTGATACGGTGTCCCACAGTATTCTTGCCAGCAAGTTAAAGTATGGGATGGATGAATGGACTATAAGGTGGATAGAAAGCTGGCTAGATTGTCAAGCTCAATGGGTAGTGATCAATGGCTCCATGTCTAGTTGGCAGCTGGTATGAAGCCAAGGGTCGGTCCTGGGGCTGGTTTTGTTCAATATCTTCATTAATGATCTGGAGGATGGCATGGATTTCACCCTCAGCAAGTTTGCAAATGACACTTAACTGGGAGGAGTGGTAGATATGCTGGAGGGTAGAGATAGGATACAGAGGAACCTAGACAAATTAGAGAATTGGGCCAAAAGAAACCTGATGAGGTTCAACAAGGACAAGTGCAGAGTCCTGCACTTAGGACGGAAGAATCCCATGCACTGGTACAGACTAGGGACCGAGTGGCTAGGCAGCAGTTCTACAGAAAAGGATGAGAAGATGGATATGAGTCAACAGTGTGCCCATGTTGCCAAGAAGGCCAACAGCATTTTGGTCTGTATAAGTAGGGGCATTGCCAGCAGATTGAGGGACGTGATCATTCCCCTCTATTCAACATTGGTAAGGCCTCATCTGGAGTACTGTGTCCAGTTTTGGACCCCACACTACAAGAAGGATGTAGAAGAATTGGAAAAAGTCCAGCAGAGGGCAACAAAAATGATTAGGGGCTGGGGCACATGATTTATGAGGAGAGGCTGAGGGAACTGGGATTATTTAGTCTGCAGAAGAGAAGAATGAGGGGGGATTTGATAGCTGCTTTCAACTACCTGAAAGGGGGTTCCAAAGAGGATGGATCTAGACTGTTCTCAGTGATACCTGATGACAGAACAAGGAGTAATGGTCTCAAGTTGCAGTGGAGGAGGTTTAGGTTGGATAGCAGGAAAAACTTTTTCACTAGGAAGCACTGGAATGGGTTACCTAGGGATTGTGGTGGAATCTCCTTCCTTAGAGGTTTTTAAGGTCAGGCTTGACAAAGCCCTGGCAGGGATTATTTAGTTGGGGATCAGTCCTGCTTTGAGCACGGGATTGGACTAGATGACCTCCTGAGGTCCCTTCCAATCCTGATACTCTATGACTCTATGACACATCCCAGGTAAGCAGATGTTAAGGAAACTCCTTGAGATTGGCTAGGCATAAGAAACTATGTGTTATATGGTATTATATTTTTTGAGCACAGAAGGCCTGTAATATGGTATGACAGACACAGGAATGCCTTTAATTCCCAGCCTGTCACATGACACAACATTAACATAAAGGTCACCTGGCGCCAGCACCAGCTGTTAGTGTTTTTGTTTATTTTGTTTTTAAATCAAATGACAACATGACCTGCCAATTCTGGATGCCTTCTCCGTAGACTATGGATTTAAGGACTTTCCCTGTTGGTCTGCTGAGAAACCTTTAGCCAGCAGGAAAATTGCCATCTTAGTCCCCTTTCCGATTTCCCTACCTCCTGGGGAAGAGCAGCCAATCTAAGCCTCTGTATCTGCTGAAGGACAGCCTTGTCCCTCCAGCTGCTCCATGCAATGTGCTCTCTCATTCCTCTTCTGAAAACCTGGGAGCACTGCTGTATGGAGAGAACACCTGCTCCTACCAATGCTGCAGCTCCTCCCCTCACTCTCAGGGCTGCCCCACCCACAGGCCAGAGAGTGGGGAGACATTGTTCCCTGAAGTACACTCTCCTAAGCCTGGGTGGGGGTAGGCGCATAAAGTGATTGCCAGCAGTGCACCTCCCCACCAGGCCAGGTACTGACTAGGCTTCTGCTGCTGCTCCCTCCCTACAGCCACAGGCATGGGAAAGAGTGGAGATCTACACTGCACTGACACGCCCAGGTTCACTGGTAAGGTGGGGAGGTCAGAATGAATATGGTTTTGGGAGGCAGAACTATGTTGCAAATTAAACTGGATGGGTGGGCGGGGTGCTCTATAAAGAAATAAATCCAGTGGCAGGAGTTTCAGTGAAATGTGCTTTTGAGGAAGGGTATTCTCTGAAGAATGGAATTGGGAGTTTTAGGGTGAAACTTTGTTTTGGATTAAGAAGGATGAAAAGTGTTTTGGAAGAGGGAAGGGATATGAAGAGAATGAGATGCTGGGATGATCTCTCTCCTCTCTGTAAGTCTACACAGCTCTTTAACAGTTTATACAAATCTACAACTTACTGGTGTTTGTTCTGAGGATTTTGGCAGGTACCAAAACATATAATCAATCAATGACCACCCTAGACAGCTGTATGTTTGTGATCATTGATAGATGATATGTGGAGTGATGACCACAAAAATAGAGATGGATGCCTTAAGTTTTTCGAAGAAAGATAATCCAGGCCCTTGTAGGAAAGTAAAGCTGCCTCCATCAGTGTGTCATCTGAGTGCAGGAGGCAATAGAAAACCAATACTTACCCACTAACACAGCCTCTCACTGGTGCAGGGATAGACAATTTACAACTCCCCGCTGCAGCTTGGGTGAATTGAGCCCACGCTACATAGGATGGTGTGTGCCATGGAAAACGAACTTTAATATAAATAAAGGCTGTGGCAAGAATTGTTAAGTACATGCCTATATGTAACATGTGGCAGGACGTGACAAGGTTTGGGAAGAAGAAGTTTGCAGTTGTAAAAGTGGTTTGGTGTCCTTCCTTCAAAAGGCAGCTCAGACATGTACTTCTGACAAATGTTAAGCAAGGTTTATTTTCACAATTTTTTTGCACTATCAAAACTTACTGCTGATAAAATAAAACTTTTTGTAGAATATAACCATCGTTTTACAGCCTGTAAGTGTAATCTGAGCTAATTCTTCAAATGCTGAGTTGACTCTACACTCTTTTTTCAAGTTCATGCAAACGATGGGGGTATTGGGACAATAAATCCACTAATGTGTTTTTTTTTCTACTCAGATGCCATGGAGGTAAATATAGAAAAGCCTATAAATAAATTTAACAAAATCAGCAGCCTTGGTCACTCTCCTCCTCATCCAGAACATCTGCTTTTTGGGTTGGCCTGTGCTGGTCCTCTGAGGCCCTCTCAGCATGCAGAGCTGGGAGGGTGCCCATAAAGTCCATGAGACGGCGCTTTCTCAGGGGCCAGTCTGAGACTACGGAATGAACTCCCACAGGAACACAGGACCATCCTAAAATTCACCATCTTCCACTTCAGGTGCAAGTTGCATTTCTTTGACCTTGCCTTCTCTAACATAAACCCAGAGCAGCAAGCACAATAAAACAAACCCCCAAGCAAAACCCTGCCACAACAAAAGACTACACAGTACACACAATTCTCCCCTCAATGGAGAGGATGTGAGCCAGACCAAACCACATGTGACAGAGGTTAGTCACTATGCTTAATAACGCAGCCCCTCATCTTCCCATTGGAATAAAATTACCAGTTTATTTATGAATGTCTTATTTCTCTTTGGGAAATTCTTACTAAGTGGCTCTTATCAGCAATAAAACATATTCTTTAAATTATTAATGATGTTTCTGTCATTTTATTGAAATAAATAAGACACTTAGGACTTTAAATGATCTGTCAGTATTCAGCGTGAGCCCAAGAGATTGTGCAAGGAGTTTGATAATCATGGGCAAATTAATCAGATTTTCTTTTCTTAATTTATAAATTGGGGTTGAGAGAACCTAATGGCTTCAGCTGAAATATGTTAATTAAGTACTTGGAGTTTTCAGATTGTGGTGGGGGAGGGTTTCCTATATTCCAGCAGAGAGAGTGCTTTCCTCATGTGGGCTGAGGATTCTTTGCAAGAGAGGCCCAATTCAACACCCACTGAAGTTAGTGGGAGTTTTTCCTTTGACCTCAGTCAGCAGTGGATCAGGCCCTAGGTTCTTATATTAGATCTAGATACTGCAGTTGGGCCTCCCTGCTGTTGTTCTCTTCTTCCAGGTAGCTTGCCAGCAGTATGCTGATGGGAAAATGTGATTTCTTTTCACTTCCCCCTCTCCTTTCTTTGTCACATCTATTTCCACTGTAAATCTCTGTTGGTAAAATGTTCAATGCAGTAACCAGGCAGGAATTTAAGCACATGACTTCAGTTGATGTTATTAAAGCTAGGAGCTACAGAAAGCTGACGATATAAAGCTTATAAGTAATCAGAGATACTTAGCAGGATAAGGTGAGAGTAGAGTAGGATCTTGATAAATTGGAGAAATGGACTGAAATCAATAACTCAAGCCTTATTAGGGCAAATATAAACTTATTTACTTTAAGAAACGTTTCCTGCCGAAAGACTAATAGTTTTAAGGTATCTTCAGAAATTTCCGGGCAAGCCCACTAAAAGTGCTCTCTCACTAGGGTGATGTCGAGAGAGAGAAAGAAACAGCTGAATAATCTGATCAGGGTTTTTATAAATTATCCTTGAAAAAAAAAATCCCTAAAAGACTTCCCTGAACATCAGGATGTCGGCCATTTGCCTCTCTGGTTTTCGTTCTTCTTTATCTAGCCCCAAAGTGCCATCAAATAGAATTACTGTTGATTTTATAAGGATCATAATCAAGAATCACAAGGAGGATTGACAGGAAACTCTAACCTGCAGTAGCACCAGCACCATTAACATGTGAGTGACAAAGCAGAGGGGGAGAGACCACTCAGGAGCAGAAAATAGAGTGCCTAATCACTGCATGGGGAGGGGAAGGGGCAAGGCTGCTGCCCCTTCTCCTTGCCCCTAGAAATCGAACAAGGTGTTTGGCTCCATGTATCTCAAAAACCCATGGAGGTCTTGTGCTGGTCCATATGTTCATATTTGCACAGCTCATGCGGAGCTGCTCCTCCACCTGTGCAACATACACACACACTTTGGAGGGGATTCGTTCAAACAGGCCCTGGTTCCACTGCACCTCCGGAGATCCAGTCTCTGATCTCATGATCCCATACTACATCTCAAATAAAACAATTATTTTTTCTTCCAAACTTAAGCAAACAGGGCGCATCTTGTACCACTGTGCGCTATTCTGCCTGTGCAAGACAGACCAGGACAATCATTTATCTCCAAGATGTGCAGGGAATAAGCTAGGGCTTGAGAGGCCCTGTAAAATGGACACCTTATAAAGCTGTAAAATATATATACTGTATGATATATTATTATTGTTGTCAGTAGCTACTGGTGTGGTGCTCTGCTCTTGTTCGATGATGATAACAGTCGGCTGCGTGTGTGTTCCCTCTGTGTGCTGTCCCAGCTCTGCACAGATAGCTGACACAGCAAACTCCAAGAGAACCCCCAAAGACTACAGACTCTAGTAAGGTACGAAGGAACCCGAGCCAGGTTTATTGTCAAATGAAGCACAGTAATAATTTCCTATAGACTCTACAGGACATACTACGAATATGTGCCCCCTGGCAATGGACACAGCTCAATCAGTGGTGGGACTTTCCACTGCCTCCTAGGCTGGCCAAAGATGCACACTCCGGGACCTACTTTTATACAGTTAAAGGACGGATTACTCATCCCTCCTGACGTATTGAGGTACAGCCCCTTGGCTCATTAGGGTGCTGTCTCCCCTTTGATCATGTTGTTCCAGACAAACAGATCTATCCATCATGCTGTCCTGTCTTTAAGATGCACCTGCCTGTTCCTTGTTATGTCTATGGAGTGTCCTGATGTCATCTTGGCACAAGTTCCTCTTCTCGCTACTTCTGTGAGTGAGGCCTGCCTCTGGCTCACAGGCCAGCTTTTGCTTAGCAATGCCTGGAAGTACTTTGGTTCAGGGTTCAGGCTTCAGGCCTCAGACTAGGCCTCTGACACAAGAGTTTATGTTTCAGGGCCTCATCTTACTACAATTATAGAATTGAATGCACATATTCAGTTCTATCAAGGATGTCCTCCAAGGAAAAATCAACAAAGTAATATGCATCAACCTCTTCAACTCAACAGTACTGCCAGCAATGTTGTACAGCAGCGAAACACGGGCACTGATGAAGATAGAGGAGCAACAACTGTCTGTCATGGAGATGGTGGTAGGAAGAAGAATTCTGGGGATTTCAATCCACAACTGAGTCCCCAATGAAGTCATCAGACAGCAGAGTGGAGTGCAGGATGTCGTTGTTGAAAGCAGGTACAGTAAAATGCAATGGGCTAGGCATATAGCTTGGCTCACTAACAATCGACGTACTACAGCTGTCCCCGAGTGGTACTCACGGGAACTGAAAGGACCACTTGACCGACCTCCAAAGAGATGGGAAGATTTTATTGTGAAAAGGCCTGGCCACAAATGGAGAAGGAAGGCCAGGATAAGAGAAAAATGGAAGATGTGTTTTGATCAGCACAATCTATATGAGGGCTGAAGGACCAATTGATCAAGATGATATTATTACAGAAAAGTGCTCACATCATTAAAAACTATATTGTGATCCATACAAATAATGGGAGGGAAGAGTTAAGGTGGTGGATGCAATCTTATCAAGTAACATTCTGAGTGCTCAAACAGCTACTTTAACATGCATAGCCTTATGATAGTGCCGTAGTGTTTTTTTAAAGAAAATAATATTCCATAGTCTTAAACTGTTTGCAACAAGACTGCCCTGTCCACTCAAGGTGCACATCCAACAAGGCAGGGACTCCTGTGGAGGGTTTCACTTTAGTCACTGTTCACTTGGCTCACTGAAGCAAGGGCTAGTGACCCTACCTAAATAATATACAGAGATTCCACAGCCAGAAGGGACCACTGTGATCATCTAGTCTGACCTCCTGTCTAACACGGGCCATAGAACCTTCCCCAAAATCATTCCTAGGGCATATCTTTCAATCTTGGTTTAAAAACTTGTCAGTGATGGCGAATCCACCACAACCTTTGCTAAGTTGTTCCAATGTTTAATTACTCTCATTGGTTAAATGTTTACACCTGCAGTGACCGGAAGAACCAGGGATCCTTGCCATCTGGCACTGGTTGCTCCGTGACTGAAACCCTGTGTCTCTCTACTGTTTCCTTGTCCTCCCCTCCCTCTCTCTCATTTGTCTGTTCCAGCCTACTCTCAGTATTATCCAAATGCTGGATTTTGAATTCTCTGGGGCAGAGACTATCTTTGGGTTAGTTGTTTGTAAAGCATAATGGGGCCCTTGTCAGGGACCGTTAGTGAAGCCACAGTAGAAACAATACCCTTTTTCACTAATCCCCTCTCTTGCCCAGTACATTTAACATGCAGCAAAATTAGCCATGCACACAGCCTGTCTACAGTTCTCCAAACCTTACAAATATTAAAACTACCTCAGTCCTTGTTTAAATGTACCATACATGTTACAGTGTGAATTTCACACATTTATAAATCACAGACAGCTTTCACCAAAGCATTTCCCAGTGAGGGCCACTACCCTGCCAAATCACATTTTGTGGCTCTAGAGCCATTTCAAGATGAGGTTGCAAGATTATTATTTTTTAAATAAAGGGGAAAGTATTTTAATGCTCCTCATTCTCAAAAAATGGCTAAACCATTTTTCCTTCCTCCCCCCGCCAAAAAAAAAGATCTTTGAGCAGAGACCAGACCTAGAAACTTTCAACAAAAACATTGTGAAAATTATGAGCTACTGAAAACAGGAGGTTAGAGTAGAAACATTTAAGTGATCTTAACCATAGGTTTGCAAGCAGTCCACCTATAATGCTTGCTTTTAATGGACTTAGAAGTAATATTACGTGTGTGTGTGTGTGTGTGTGTGTGTGTGTGTGTGTGTGCGCGCGCGCGCGCGCACATACACGTGGCTGTTTAAAAAAAATTTCTAGACAACATCATCACCTTTGGGCCATATAAAATGGAAAGATCATATATTCCAGTGGCAGTGACACTGAATTAATCACACTTTAACACAAATGACCTTGTTTCCTCAGGGGATCTGACAGTTAGGTCTTAAGAAGTTATTGAAAAGACCACAGATAAAAATTGGAAACATTAAAAACTGTGGGAGAACATTAATTTAAATTATGATAATATGACCTATTAAAGAAAGGAAGGAAAATCTCCCAATTGGCCAGGTCAAAATAAATTTTATTCCACAAGTGAAAGTTATACACCAGTTTTAAAGAAGTAGAAATAAATATGAACATTTAATTCTCTGTCTATTTAAAAGGAGATACCTAGAGGATATTCTTTGCTTTCACAGTCAACGGATGCTAGGGTAGATTTCCCTAGGCTTACCATATCCCTGCAATGAGGCTTTTGTATTAATTCCTACAATGCACATGGAAGGGCAGGTGTCTGGTGGACTGGGAATTGGAAGCAGAAGGTACTCAGCATAATATAAGCTTAAGAGGGATTCTTCAGTGATATTAATCCCTATAACAGAAGGTGAAGGAGGCAAATGGTTGTTACAAGAGTTCCGCTACTATAATAAATGCAACAAAGGGTGCAGGTCGGTAGCAGAACTCTGATGGGAGCCTGCAAATATGAGAGACAATTACATTTCAGCAGAGTTCAACTGTGGGTTTATTGTGCAAAATTTTGATCTGTGTAATAACAGTACTCTTATGACCCATATCCGTTTATATTTTCAATATCAATTCCCACTCTGTGTCAAATACTTTCCTAAAGGCCCATGTGCTTGCTGCATTGATGTTGACAAACCTGGCACATTTTGCCAGCAAGACCTTTGTTCCAGAGCATCCCATCTTTATAAAGGCATTGATCTCTTTGTAATGCTGGTGTGCATGTTTTGACGGGCAGTGTCAAGGAAATTTAACTATTATTCCCTGGCTCTAAAAATTCAGTAACTTCATAGCTGGGGGATTCTCTTTTCCTCCTCCTATACATTTTTCTGTGGCTTCACATATTTTTACTAATGTACTAGTTCCCATGCCTTAGCTTTCAGCTTCAAGAGCTTTCTTTGGCTTCCTCCCCTCCGAGCATATAGGAATTTCACAAGTAAATCACTGATAAAGGGAATACCGTGATAAGATAGAATCAATATTACCCATCACAACACTCCATCACTAGAGACACAAATACAGTAAGAGCTGCCAGAAGCGACCACTCCTGGGAGCTAGCAACAGTGGTTGCTTGTAAGACGTGGTCTCTCTTCAAAGGTATGATATTGCCACCCTTACTTCTGCGCTGCTGCTGACTGCGGCACTGCCTTCAGATCTGGGTGCCTGGCCAGTAGCTGCTGCTCTTCACTCTGCCTTTAGAGCTGGCAGTCAGATAGTGGTGGCTGCCCAGGCACCCAGTTCTGAGAGGGAGTAAGAAAATGTGGTCACAGGTCACAGATGACAAGTCATCATTCTTCATAGTTAAATTATAAGGAGGAAAGTTCTGTGGCCTCTGCAAGTAGTCACTTGTAACAGGTGGTCTCACTTCAGAGGTGGTTGCTAAAACAGCTTTTACTGTATTAATTATCCATCTCCACTCAAAAGTCTAGTTTGAGGATATTAGAATGTAACAGTTAAGGGCCAGTTAGCTTGCTTATAGCTTATAGCTATAAATATTTTGCTTATAGCTTTATATACATACATACATATAAAACAAAAGGAATTACAGCCTCTGGATACTACATTGCCCTATTTTCAATTTCTTGCAACTTTCTGAATCTTACCATATGTTATATTATTTAAGAAATAGCATGTGATTGCATAATTAAAGAGTATTGTAATACAAATACACAGGGATGATGAATTAAGGTTACATGTGAACTATATATTAAAATATGTTAAGATTATTAGAGCTGTTGAAATTTTCCAAATCTGACTTTTCAGTGAAATTTTGTGTTGAACATTTTGGATTTTCCCCTCAGTTTTTTACCAATACTACTAATACGATACAAATCAATAAATAAATGAAGTAGAGCCATGCTCTTTGGGTTGATAGGCCAAGTGGCAAATAGATAAGGACAAAAGTCAGAAGGGAAACAAGTTTTATGTCCATAGCATTAATATTACCCAGCATGTGCTATAAGCCAGCCAGCACCCACTAGACAATTAGAGGAATTTATTAATTGATACATAAAAATAGGAAGCCATTAAATAGGCCATGACTCTGGGCTGCGGAACAGGAAGAGTTAAGAAAAGAATTATGTTTGTATGATTCTCCGTGAGTATTGGTTTTGAAGAATGTTAGCAGTATCATTGTGGTATCCATCTGGCTGCTGTAGTTAAGGCTGTATTCAGCATTTCCATTATAAATCCTATTTTCAAGGGTTTATAACTTAGCCATAGTATAAATTCAATCTAGTCTGAAACTCAACATGCAAAGTCTTATCACAGGAAACAAAAGATCGTTTAAAGAAAAATCCTTTTGGTCGTTTCCAGCTAAAGGAGTGAAAAATAATAAAGTCATTTGAGGGGTTGATGCTCCTGTGCCCTCCTGTAAATTAAAAATGGTGACTATTTAAATGGAAGATTTCACAGGTCATTAGTCAAGAATGTGGAATATATCTATGGGTTATTGGCATTTAAAAACTGAGCTATTTCATTTGAAAAAGCTACTACAAGGTACGAGCCGCAACTTTTGCAAAGTTTCAGTATAAGTTTTGACATGCACATGGGCGGCAGGTTTGTATAATTTTTGGTGGTGCCCAAGTGGATCTGTCTCATCCATAGGATGAACTGGGGCAACCGCCCCAGGCCCCGTGCTTTGGGGGGCCCTGCACTTCAGGGGGTCGTGGGGTCCAAGGTGGCCTAGGGGGTTAGCGGGGTGCCTGACGCCAACAGCAGCGAGCAACCCTGGTGCCGACAGCAGTGAGCAACCCTGCTTGCCCCCACTCCACCTCTTCCCTGAAGCCCTCACCCCTGAGCAATGCCAGGAGCCGGTGAGGTGAAGCGGCGTGGGCTGGGGCCAGGTCACTCGCTGCTGCCAGAGCCAGACCCCCTGCTAACTCCCCAAGCCGCCCTGGACCCCGTGACCGCCTGAAGCACAAGTCAGAGATAGGCATCACCATGCTGTGCGACAACACGTGACAAAATTACCGGATTTAGTGACAGACATTGCGGGGTGGAGAGGGTATTATGTCATTCAATCATTCAACCCATAAAATAGCACACATTTTGCCATACTGAAAAAAATCCCAGTAACCTAGATAATAATAATAATAAATTCAACTCATAATTAATGAAAAATGTGTGTATACTGTATATGAGATTATATGAGAAAGGAAAATGAGCTTGTTTTGGGATTTTACAAGGCACTTATATCATTTAAACACATTTAGTACCTTGAGTAATGATAACACTTCTTGCAAATCACATAAATAGGGAACCCATGGTCCCCTTTCCTCACCCCATTGCAAAGGCACAGGGGTTATTGCTGGCTGCCCTAGGGCTGCAGAAAACCTTACAGGCAAAACATATGGAAAGAAGAGGATCAATGTATACAGAAGTCTGAAGGGAACTCCCATAGTGCATTAACACTTTAAAAAAATCAAAATTAAATACATTACAGAGATAAGAACCAGTAATGACAGCCTTTACTTCATGAGAAGCTCCAGAGAAAGAAGACCCAGAGGGAGTAATGGTAGGGGCAATCCTAGGGAGACCAAAGGGGTTGGTAGAGGGAGCAGACAGAGAGCAAGGGTAAAGGCAGAGTCACTGCAGGGTTGACCCAGTCTTCTTCCTCTCCCCTGTGGATAGAAACACTGATCACTATCACTATAGGAGGGAACAATAGAGTGGAATGCCCGGAGAATGTCTGACTTGAGGACAATTTCCTGAAGGGACCCTTACCCTTGCAGAGCTTTTCTGGCTCCAACATTTACATTTCTACACAGGGTGGTTTGGCCCACAGCAATAAAAATGTGCTCATCTTCCATGTGCTTTTGGACCAATGGAAAAAAAACAGGTACAATTCAAGTGACTTTTAAAATTGCCTCTGAAACTGAGTTAACAAAATAAATGAGTTTATGAACAAGCAGAAAATATACTTCACGAGTGAAAAACTATAAAGAGTTCTTTGCAAAGAAATTGTAAGTTTTCTTACAGGAAAAGCCACAAACTGTCTGGAAAGGAAGAGTAGATTGAATTACCTGCCTCAGTGAAATTAAATACCCAGAGAATTGCTGGGCCTGTGATGTTGATGACCGGGGCTTGCTCACCTGTGGCTCCCCCTCCCCATGCTGTGGAGGCACAGCCCAGGCAGGTCTGCACCTGAAAGCAGGCGGCTGCCTCAGGTGCAGCTCCCATTGGCCAACGTGGCCAATAGTCTGGGAGCCTCCCAGCCAATGGGCTGGGTGGGGGGATGGGGATGGAAAGGCAAAGGGGGAGATTGTAGGGAGCTCTGGAGCAGGGGAGGCAGTGGGGGAGGGGAGTTGTCTGGCACAAAGGGGGGGCTCTCTGGAGAGGGGTGCCAGGGGCACAGCGGCTGGTGGGGGTTTCTCAGGCGGGCAGAGGGTTGTGTGGGTCTCTATGGGGCAGGGTGGGAGTGATGGATGGAGCCAGCTGCAGCCCAGGTCTGCTCTGTGGGGGAGGGGGTGTTGCTATAGCCCTCCCCCCCTCCGCCCACGGAAAACCCTCTGTACTGTGTATTTTATGCCAGCCACAGGGCGCCCATCGCTGCTCCTTTCCCCCCGAGGTGAGAGCGCCCCATGTTGATGACCCATGGCACGGGGCCCCCCAAAGCATAGGGCCTGGGGCCCAAACATTGGTGGAGGTGGGCCCACCTTCATGAATATTGATGGAGCATGAGCACCACAGGCCCATATAACTTGCCGCCTATGGACATGCATGTAGAGGTCCAAACGTCAGCCTTGGGATGAGATGGCCCAGCACCCATTGACTTCAGTGAGAGCTATGCTGGCTCACTAAAAGGCTGCATTTGGTCCCAAGTACATTCAGTAAGGCTGTCCTCCGGGCACTATATAAGACCTTGAATGAGCCATTACTATGCCAGGCCAGCAATCCTTGTTTCCAAAAATCACTTGAGAGCATTTGTTTGCTAAACCACAAACGCTCCAAAAGTCCTTTTAATATTCCATGTTTTTAAAAAGGTGTATGAATAGGGTCCTTTGGAAGGAGCTGCAAAGGATACTGGCTGGAGTTAACACCAGAATGCCTCCAAAAGAACTGAAAATGATCTAAGGAAATGCTCCGCATAAGTTCAGCAGCTTCTCTCTCTCTCTCTCACCAACAGAAGTTGGTCCAACAAAAGATGTTACCTCCCCCACCTTCTCTCTCCAAGAGAGCTGTCACTCCCTGTTCACCCTGTGTACTGCCACCCAGCACCACAGTGTTTGTTCAGAGGATCAATCATTCAAATTTCAGCTAGTTCCTAAGTGCTGCATTCTCAGTTTCCTAAACGCTTTGTCCTGGGAGGTGCCACGGCCCTTCGATTCCCATGGACCTCAGAGGGGAGGAGCGATTGAGGTACTCAGCAGATCACTGGGTTAGGCCCTATGCTTCTGTGTACCTTCTGCATGAGGGGCATGTGCAAAGGTGGGGGGGAGCAGTAATAATTGTTGGAGGCACAGAACTCCTCTAGCCCAGGGGCCAAAGAGTGGGGGAAGGAAGAGTGAGCCCCTGCTGGGCCCAGGTGGGGGATGGAAGGGTGAGCCCCTGCTGGGCCCGGGTGGGGGATGGAAGGGTGAGCCCCTGCTGGGCCCGGGTGGGGGATGGAAGGGTGAGCCCCTGCTGGGCTGAGGGGGGAGGATGGAAGAGCGAGCTCCTGCTGGGCCAGGGGCGGGGGGGGGGGGTGGAGGTGGAAGAATGAGCCTCTGCCAGTGGCAGGGGCGGGGGAGGGAGAAAGGAAGAACAAGCTCCTGCTGGGCCGGGGTGGGGGATGGAAGGGTGAGCCCCTGCTGGGCTGAGGGGGGAGGATGGAAGAGCAAGCTCCTGCTGGGCCGGGGGGTGGGGGCAGGGGAGGTGGAAGAATGAGCTTCTGCCAGTGGCAGGGGCAGGGTGGGGGGAGAAGAACGAGCTCCTGCTGGGCCGGGGGGCAATGAAAGAGCGAGCACCTGCCAGGAGGGTTGGGGGAGGGAAGACTGGGGCTGGGATGGGGGGAGCACAGTCAAAAGGGGTCAAAGTTAAATTTCTGCACATGCCCCTGTTCTGCATACGGACTTATAGAAGATACTTAGTTAAAAATACTTTGTTAATAGTTGCAAAGTGCCTTGAAGATGTAAAATGCTGCGTGGAGAGGGAGTATTATTCAGTGGCTAAGCACAGAACTAGGATTAGGGAAACGTCTGCGACTGACTCTGTGACCTTAAGTAAGTCACTTAGCTCTATCAGTCTTTGCATCTGTAAAATGAGGATAGAAGAGGTGGAGAGGGACGGCTTAGTTCGTTCACATTGATAAAGATCCGTGGGCAGAAGGTGCTATGAGTATTATCATCACAGTTGCCGGGAAATGAGACGGGGTGACAGAAATATCTTCAAGCCTGGAGAAAAGGTTTGTTTCAGCTAAGGGGTTGTTATTGTAGACCGACCAGTTTGCCCATCCCTAGTCACAACTTTCATGTTACTTGGAGTGTTTGGGAAGGTTAATAATGTTTTAATGAGGGAGGTTTAAATTTAATTGGAAACTTCTAACTGAATGTTTCTAAATAGAGGGAACTAATTGCATCTATGAAAATTTGCTGGAACTGTCAGGCATCCATCTGGATCGGCGTATTTCCCTGAAGCTGGTGAGTTAATAAGCTTCCTAATTTCCTTGAAGGGGATTTTGTTTCATTAACTTTTCCTTGCCCTTTTCTGTTTAGTCGTCGTCAAAGGAATTTGATATGAATATACCATAGTACTGACTTCACTGTCTCTGAATATGCTGGAGTACAGAGATCTGGTTTGTAGGCTCCTGAGCCCACAAATATGAAACCTTTATATAATGAATTTTATCCTCATATTTACAGAGCTCTCCCAAGCTATTTATTTTCCTTTTAAATGAAAAATATTCTGGCTAATGAGCAAGGCCATTCAAATCTGACCTGCTAAGTGCTGAATACTGGAGCTAAGGGGAATTGCAGGCAATCTGCACCTTGAGGAAGGCATTTAGCATCTCACAGGAAGGGCAGGGTTGAGAGCCAAGGGGTTTTCAGCACCTCACAGGATGTGACCCTTGGAGCCAGATTCTGGTACATGTATTCACATTTGATAGAACCTGACACTTCAAACAGCCTCACTGAAGTCAAAACACTATTCTCTTAACTGAATTCTTCAGAACCATGTGTGGAATATAATGCTATTCAACATGCGTAAGGGTATCAGAATCTAGTCCTTAACTATGCAAAAGAATGAGAATTTGAATTTAATGTTTGCTTATTAAAAACAAAAAACACCCCACTCCCTTTAAAACACCATGAATTTGCTCTTCTTGAAACTCAAACATTTCAGTCACCATAGCTGACGCACTGTAAAATTCTTCTAATCTGACTTTCTTTTAATTCAACAAAGGAAATCAGTGTTTTTGAAAGGCCAAAAAATGTGTTTTGTGATCTTCTGCTGAGGCAATTAAAGCAAAACAAACACATTGGGTCCCCACTGTTATGCACAAAACTGGACCTCATCTCCTCGTCAGGGCTACCGTAAAATAAATCAAACAATGAATATCAAGTAAGTTAAAGCCAGTGGTTCTGTTAGATAGAACACAGACATGGTAAATATATCTATATTTGAAATGCAATGACAAAAATTCCTTCCCAAATGGTAAACAGAACATAAAAATGAAAGTTTTTGCACTTCCACTCCAATTGCAGAATCTGCCAGTGCTTAACAAAATGCATAACTATGCTCATGTGACAGGTTTCAGAGAGCTAGCCATGTTAGTCTGTATCAGCAAAAATAACAAGGAGTCCTTGTGGCACCTTAGAGACTAACACATTTATTTGGGCATAAGCTTTGGTGGGCTAAAACCCCCTTCATCAGATGCACAGAGTGAAAAATACTCATGTGAGCAGTCCCATCGATTTCAATCATGGCTACTCATGTGAGCATAGTTGGGCATGCGCTTAAGTGCCTTGCTGGATTGGTGCCATGGTACAGAAATGCTTCGGACTAATTTTGGTTGTTGGGTTTAGTGTGCAGGTGCTGGGTGGTTGTTGGTGGCCTGTGATATACAGGTTAGACTAGGTGATCTGGTGGTCCCTTCTGGCCTGAAACTCTGAGGAAACTGTGTATAAACTTGGAATTGTAAAAGACAAACAAAAATAAAGTTAAAGAAAACCATTATTAATTTTCAATCTGCCAGTATTACAAACAAGAGAGAGTAAAATATAGTTAAAGACTGCTTTTAAAACAGAAAGTGTTCTTTTAAACCATGAGACATAAATCTATTAGTATTTACTAACCACCCCCCGAGTGAGGTTTGGAAAGGAAAGCCTTACCGTGCACTAGAGGGGGGGTTAATGAACTGCCAGGTGACTCAGGATGTAAGTCTATTATGGATTTTAATGATCAAGAAGTTTGGCTCTAAAGGACTCTGCAGTAACAGTCTAACAAGTGGATCAGCATGTGCACTACCTTACATAGAGGTGACATGGCACAAATTAAAAGGGAAGGGGGTGAAATAGCTCACATAAAGAGCCTCATTAGTCCATTTTTTTTATTAACCCCTCCTCATTCCTATCCCTTCTAAAACCCCATTTCTTCCATGTTACCCACAGGAAGCCAGTTATCCTGTGTAAAAAATTATAAATTGAATGGAACCATCTAATTAGGCATGTACCAAAATGGAGTAACTGCAGATTCTTATCACTGCAACCCTTGTCCTTCCTCCCTGTATTGTTTATTGCTCTCACCCTTTGCATCATGTCTAAAATTAGATTGTGAACTCCCCAGGGCAGGGACCAGGTCAGATCTTTGTATTCACTCCGCAGAGCGACTAGTAAATTTTTGGCGCTGTATAAATAATAGGCAGGGAGCCTGAGCTGGCAATCTGTACTTAAGTAAAATTCCAATTAACTTTCGTGGGACTCTTGCCACAGTAAGGGCTGCAGAATCAGGCCCATAATATACAATGAAACCCAGGTCTGGATTCACTAGTGATCACAGAGGAAGGTGTGAATTATACCCAACCTACCCTGGGGGCATTCATTCCATTTCATACGATCAAGTAAATCTGTGGTGGCAGAGCTCTGAATTACTTTAGTGTCTGTGCCACGTCTGGACTCTTAATAATAAAACAATATTTCATTGAACATGATAGATTATTATTTCTAATGCAGCCTGAGTAGATTTGTTCTAAATGTGGACAGCCAGGATGGTTGCTGATTTACCAAAATCAGGATTTTTTGCCATCGAATAAACTTAAGTAATTAACATCAGTTGGTGAAAGAGACAAACTTTCGAGCTATCCAGACTTCATCAGAAGAAGAGCTCTGTGTAGCTTGAAACCTGTGTCTCTCATAACAGAAGTTGGGCCAATAAAAGATATTACCTCACCTACCTTGTGTTTCTGATATTCTGGGATCAACAGGGCTAGACCACCACTGCAGACAATAAGTAATTAACACTCACTAATCCTTCTGTGAATTATAGAAATTATTTACAATTGGACTTACAAGTATATGAAATCATGGTTGCAAGGAGGAATTCCAAATACCAAATAAACTTACAGAGCTGAAGATGCCTATTGAGCATTTCAGTGTAATGATTGTTCCTTATTAGGAAATTACACTTACTGGGTGAATCTTCAAGAATTTGCTTCACAGATCCTCTTCCCACCCCTTATCCAAAGGTTGGATGTTTATCCAAAGTTTATCTGGAACATACAAATATTCTGAGTTTGTCTTCCTATATCCCACTTCAAGCCGATTCTTCTCTCCTCCCACCTGAATCCTTCTCCTTTCCCCTTGACCTGATCCCAGAACCAGCTCTGATCAGTTACTTCCCCTCTGGACCCAGTTGCATCCATTTTGTTTCTCTTCATTCCCCATGATCTGTTTACCCAGTTTATATGCGATCTGACAGTTTCTCATCTGCACGTGTGATAAGTATACTCTCCACCCCATTATCCAAGTCATTGAAAATGTTGAATAATATGGCACCCAGGATAGACCCCTGTTAGATCCCACTATATATGTCCTCCCAATTTGACAGTGAACCATTGATAACTATTCTTTGAGTATGGTCTTTCAACCAGTCATACACCCACCTTACAGTAATATCATCTAGGACAGGGATTCCCAAACTTGGTTCACGGCTTGTTCAGGGTAAGCCCTCAGCAGGGCGCCACTTCCTGCAGCTCCCATTGGCCGGGAACGGCAAACCGTGGCCACTGGGAGCTGCGAGTGGCTGTTCCTGTAGATGCTCAGGTAAACCAAGTGTCTCGTGTCTCGCCAGAGATTTACCCTGAACAAGCCACGAACCAAGTTTGGGAACCCCTTCTAGGACACGTCCCTGGTTTGCTTATGAGAATGTTATGTTGCTTGTGAGACGATGATATTGTTCTGTTAATATTCTGAACTGCTATGTTGATGTTTATAGGATGTAGCTCCCCTTTTCTTTTACAAAACCATTTTGGTTGTGTTTGCCCAACAAAATGTTGTGCTAAAGGGCTAATAGCTTCAGTTACTATCCCCTCAGCAAACAGCTAGGAATATTAAGTCTGTATTTTATTGGTGGTATTGTCTAATGGCCTATTTTTCAGTGAAGTTTATTTATTCTGCCAGTAGTATCCTGAGGCCCCAGTCATTATCAGGGCACTGTACATACAGTAAATAAAAAGACAGTCCCTGCCTCCGAAGAGTGTATAATCTAATTTGAGAAGACAAACAGACAGACAATATACAAGCAGAACATTCTGCAAGTCCTGTTAATTACATTTCTTAAAAAAAATTAACTACCTCTCATTCCCCTGGTGCCATCATCCTGCAGCCTGTTCCACCATAGCTGATCAAATTTCAGATGTTGCTCTGATCCCGCAAACACTTATATATATGCTTAACCTTGCACACCCGAGTAAATAAATCCTTCATCTATGAAGTCAATGAGATTACTCAAGTGCACAAAGTTAAGTCTATGTGTAAACGTTTCAGGATCAGGCCTTAGGTCTAAATCACTCCTCATCTGGGCAGAATGCCCTGTGATGTCAATGAGAGTCTTGCCTGAGAGAGGAGGATGTGGAAGTAAGGACCAGAAGGCTCAGTCCAATCTAGGTGCAATCTAACACTGGATAATTTGTACAAAGTAGAAAATTTGCAAAAATAAACTTAGCATAATTAGGTCAAGAAGAAACTTTCTTAAAAGGTGGGATGATGATGGCTTGGAACACCCTGATAAGAGTTTCTGATAACTAGAGCTATATTTTGTTCATGGCAATGGTATTTTAAAGTTACAATTTGAAAAGGACAGAAGTCGTGGCAATGTAAAGGTACCTGGTACCCTGAATTCCCTTTGTTTCCTGCATCTAATCCCATTTCCACCGATCCCTCCTCCATGGCACTGTGCATGAGTTCAGACTGCAGTCTCGTTCTTAAATTCCACCCAGCCACCAGGCTCTCACATACATCAGTGTGTTATCTATCTCCTTGTATGAGGACAGAGAGAACCTCCACCTCTAATTAATCGGCCTGTATTTCCCTGAAATAAATTAACCAAAAAGTGACTTCTGTAGTTTTCTTAAACAAATTAAGATTATATAATCAAACTAGGCTACATAGAGAAAATGGTCAATAAAGGGTTGTAGGGGAGTAGGAGAGAGAGATTATGGACTTCATCTGATCTTGTTTATTCTTGCCTTAAACTCGTGTAGCTTCAGTGGACTTAATCCTGATTTATACCAGCATGAGAGAGATCAGAGCCATGTTGCAGTTTGACATATCTATATCCAAGCTCCAAACTTGGCATTCCCGCCTGTTAGTTCTATAATATATAGAAAGGTTACTGGGTTAAATACCACTAATATAATCAACCATAGAGAGAAATTTTAAGGGAAAAGAATCAAAGGAGTTTTCAGTGTAATTTGGAATCAACCACTAAGAATGATTGTAGTGGATTATATTCCATAGCTAGGCTGGTGTGCTAAAACCACTGCCTGTCATGTTGATCAATACTGTCTCATTGTTTCTTTGCTCACACACATATACCCCATGTCACAGTGTTCACTCACTCACTGAGTGCCTGCTCCTGGCTACTCTGGGAATTAGTTCCTTCCAGATCCAATGCCCCCGCTTCTGTCACTCACTCAAGCACCCTGCTGCCTCTCAGTCTCCAACTCAAGGTGCTCTCTCTTTATGTTAGTCTTTAAGGTGCCACAAGTACTCCTGTTTTTTTTTCTCTTTATGGCTTGTCCCTTCACCAGGTCACTATAATCCTCCCCTTCTGGGATAGCAAAATCCTACCAGACATCTGTCCCCAGCAGTCTTCTGCTTCACTGCCCGGTCTGTGCCACGTCCCCAGGGACTGGTAGGGGAACCAGGGCTCACTCTCTACTCCAGGTTTCTAGTTTCTAGTCCAGGGACCATATGTCTAACAACTGCCATCTGCTTTCTCCAAGACCCTCTTGCTCTTTCCCTGGACTCCTTCCTACGTCTTCTGGCTCCCCCGCTCCAGGTTTACTAGTCCAAACTCTCTCCTCCCATGGAGTAACTGCAGACTACTTAACTCCATAGGACTACACACACCTTCCTTCTCCCAGGCAGTGACTGTAGACTACTTTCCTGCAGCCCCTTTCTGCTGCCAACTTCCTGCCTTTATACCAGTCCTTGCCTGTTTCTTCTCAGTTGGACTCCATCTTCAATCAGCCTCTCAAGCCCTGGCTTTTCCTCGGGTGCAGCTTATCTGGATAATTAACCTAATTTAACCTGTTCTGCCTTGCGTGGGGTGGACAACCCATCACAGCCTGTCGGTCTGTGTAGAGCCATCTGTTGTCTTTTGTCTTCTTCTTAGATAGTAAGCTCCTAGGGAGAAAGGACCATCTTTTTGTTCTGTGTTTTGTACAGTGCCTAGCACGGTGGGGTCCTGGTCCATGAATGAGACTCCAAGGTGCGATAGTAACACAAATAACCATAGAAAGATTATCAGAAAAGTCCATAAGAAAAGAGTTAATACACTGTGTAACTGGCAAATTATAAGACTTAAGACTGCTAGGATAGAAAGATGAAAAGTAAGACAACAGAAGCTGAAATAAATAATAATAACAAGATATGAAAGAGAATATGACAATACTGATAATAAATTAGATTTCCACCCTGGGAATAGCATCAGTAAAGTAAGTTTTCAGTGAACTACAGCCAAGACTTCCAAGGAACGGTGAACCGCAGCCACTGGGAGTTGTGGGGGGCCGTGCCTGTGGATGGTCAATGGAAACAAAATGTCTCGCGGCCTGCCAGCGGATTGCTCTGATGGGCCACATGCCGACGTTTGCCCACCCCTGCTCTGGGAAGTGGTAGTGATGAATCAGTAAATTTTAATACTGAATCATGGATGGTCCGTGGCTGAAGCACTGGATTTAGGTTCATTTCCTAGATCTGGCACAGACTTTCTGTGTGACCTTTGATAGTCACCTAATCTTTCTGTGTCCCAGTTCCCTGTCTGAAAAATAGGGTAATATCAGCTCATATATAAACACATCTCCTCAGTAGATTTCATAGCTCTGTACAAAGGATCAGCATCATTATCCCCATTTTAAAGATAGGGAAACAGAAGCACAGAAAGGGAAAGTGACTTGTCTAAGGTCACCCAGCTGCCCAACGGTAGAGCCAGGAATAGAACCCAGTTCTCCTTTGTCCGACTCCAGTGCTCTAGCCAGTAGAGCATGCGGCATCCTTCTTCCCACTCTCTGTCTTGCCTATGTAGATTGCAAGCTCTTTGGGGCAGGAATTATTTCTTCCTATGTCTTGGCCTAGGACTCAATGAACCTCTAATTTTAGTGCAGGCCTCTAGGCACTAACCTAATGCAAATAATAATGATAGTATCGTTAATGAAGGGAGTGGGCCAGACTTAACTCAGCCAAACAAAGAATAACAATAGCACCATGAAGGAACAGAATATTTTAGAAGTGAATGGCCCTGAGTGGTAAGTGCTGCATATTCAGCCTCAGGTGCTGACTGTTGAGTAACTCTCTCTTGCAGATGCATGGAACTGCATTGACCAGAGAAGCCCAGTACAGTTAATTTGACTGATAGACCTGAGCTGCTTCCTTTCTACATCTATCATTGTAGATAACGGATTGGCATAAACAATTAAAAATGAGAACTAATTAAAGTTTTGGTGAGAAAAGGATTGATTCAATTCTATTTATTATTTTGCTATAAATTTTTCCATTCCCTTCTCATTCAATATAGATAGAAACAGTTCTCTGTAAAACCTGTGGCTAATCACAGTAATTTATGTTCTGTATCAGCTTTCAATAAATATTTAACATTTAAAATGTAGAACATTCATTTGGTCAGTGACCATAGTACGGATTAAATTTATATTGCATTATAAGCAGATACAAGTAAGTGATTCTTGATGTTACAAAGGATCATTTCTATGCTACCATTCAAAGAGTATAGCATAAACTATAGATTACCTTCAGTAATACACTCTTTCCAACAGCATCTGTGTTCCTACTCAATTTTTTAGTTTTAGTTTAGACAAATGTTTCTTTAGAAAAAATACAGGATAATTAATTTATTTGGCATGAAAATGCAATTTAATGGGGAATGCTGAATAAATATCTATTACTCTTATTCAAATACAACATTAGATGCTGTCAATTTATTTTAAGATCCAAATTAGAACCAGTGTCCTAAAATAGTTAGACAATTGTCAGGCTGTTGAACACAAATTAACTCTCTCTACAACAATCTCGGTGTTCCTAATGCACCACAATATCTTAAATATCTACTTTTGTTGTTGTTCCACCATTATTTGTTGAGAAAATTCTAAAACAACCACAACTACTAATGCTTAAGTAGGACCTATTGTATTTTCTGCTCCTTTGACTGGCCCTTTAGCAGTAGCTAACTTTATTTCCAGCAGAAGCCTCAGTGACTATCTGCAAGTAAACCAAAAGGCCTTGTTAATTTCAAACTCCATTATAAGTACAGGAAGTAAATCAGAATTTCCGCCCCTCCTCCCCCCCAAAAAGGAGGCATATTTTATTTGCTAATTCTACAATAGTTGAACAAAATGTAATGTATATATTTTAAAGCAATTGACAAAGTCCCTTTAAGAGCAACAACAGTTTCATTTTTAGATATTTTTTCACATACTGACAGAAAATAATAAAGGTTTCCCTGTTATAAAGCCTTTCAGCTGATGCTCTCATAGTGAAATAGGGGATACTTTGGAATATATAGCTTGAATCTGGCAAGGATATTTTTAATTTGCATTGGAGAAATGGCACATCCAGCAGCTCAAGGCCCTGAACATTGACTACACCACAATGTTGGCTCGGTACAGCCTCAGGGGGAAGAATGCCATCTGTTAAATCAACAACCTAACTTCCTACAGCAACAAGATGTTCTTTGGAGGTCTCCAATCCCAACTGTGCTCAGCTTGGAACTTCTGAAAGGATCCCCTCAGAAGATGCTGTGGCTACAGGCGATGTAAAAGTCCTCTGGACTTCTAAGCAGGTGACAGATGAATTAATAACTCCATTATATAATGTGCTCTTTATTATAAACACCTGTGGGGTATCAGATGGATATTCTATATTATAAACACCTGTGGGGCATCAGATGGATATTCTATAACAGTACATAATGCTGAACAAGGTTTAGAAAAGGAAGTAATGAAATGACAAATACCTGTAGCTAACTGAAACAAAAATAAAGGGTAATTTCTGAAGGTACAGTAGTTATCCAGATTAGAATCTAGCTACATCCTTCAGCTAACACCAGTGCTCTTTTAGGAACTGCAGAAGGTTCTTTGATGACTATAAGTGCTTAGGTCCCAATTCTACATTTCAGCCAGTACCACAGTGGCCATAGCACTTGTCTTGGGTATCAGAGCAGTACTGAAGCACCAACACCACATTGTGAAATACCGAGGTTTTCACTGGAGGTTTCTGTGATGTTTTGAGGAGCACTCAGACCAGTAAGGTGCCTGCCCTTTAATCTTGGCTGTGCAGCATTGGTTCAGATCCCTGACACTCATAGCCTGTCCACAAGCACAAGGTCTCACCCTGGCTTTCACCAGTCTAGTTACCCCTTGCTGGGTAACCAAGAGCCCTTCCAGTCCCGAGTCTCCACAAATCCATCCATCCAAGTTCTTAATTACTTGGACTTTTGCCCTCTGGTTCATCACCCCCAAAGGTGTGAAAACAGCCTCACTGTTATCAGTTCACTTTGGCACACACCTTCCACACAGTTTGCACAACAGAAACCTGCCCAGGGTAAAAATAAACAAAAAGTTTTATATACAAGAAAAACCACAGATTTAAAGATGAAATAATCAGGGAAAGCAAATGTACACAAGTTACACTGAAAATAAGCATTAAGGCACAACTTCAGGTATTACACTTCTATATTAGATAAAATGCCTTTTCTAATACAAATTACCTATTGCCTTTGAAGTAAAGCTCTGCCTCTGGCTTTTGAAGCCTGCTTGCCTAGGTCAGTCCCACCCCCTCGTGAGTCACACTGGGGAAGGCCAATCAAAGGAACAATCAAGGGAACAAGGTCAGGCACTCAGTCCCAACTGCCACAGCAGCTGTAACTGAAACTGAATGCTTCTACCCAGATCCTGGTGTGGTTTTGCAGAGACTGTGATTTGCAATTCCCACTTGCTGACATCTAGGCTGGAAATGGCACATCCAATGTGAAAGGTGCCTGCTGGCGAAATCTCTCAGGCAGCAGGTGGGGGAGCTACAGGAGGAGGTGGCTAGGTTGAGGAGCATCTGAATCCATGAACAATTCCTGGACAGTGTCCATGTGGAGACAGCTGCGTTAGTTGTCCCAGTACACAGGACTGCTGACACACCACTGGTGAACGAGGAGATGGCTCAGGGTGGACACTGGCAGCTGGTTACTTCTGGCAGCAGACAGTGCACCACCCCTGCCCCGAACCCTCCTGCCGTGATAATAGGTAACCATTATGCTCTTCTTGATACAGGAGAGAAGGAATCACCCCCTTCAGCAGAGTAGGAGAAGTCTCGTACCCCTAAGGCTGGGAGGTCTGGTGCCACCACTGCAGGGGGAGGGATAGCTCAGTGGTTTGAGCATTGACTTGCTAAACCCAGGGTTGTGAGTTCAATCCTTGAGGGGGCCACTTAGGGATCTGGGGCAAAAATTGGTCCTGCTAGTGAAGGCAGGGGGCTGGACTTGATGACCTTTCAAGGTCCCTTCCAGTTCTAGGAGATTGGTATATCTCCAATTATTACCTTTAATAGGAAACGTAGGGTAGTGGTGTCGAAGACTCTCATATGAGGGGGACGGCGGCGCCCATCTGTTGCCCTGACATTTCATCTCAGGAGGTATGCTGCCTGATGGGGGCTGGTATCTGAGACATTACGGTGGCATTGTCAAGGATTATCCAGCCCTCTGACTACTACCCCATGCTACTCTCCATGTGGGCACAAATGATACTGCGAGGTGTGACACTGAGTGGATCAGGAGTGACTACAGGGCTCTGGGAGTACGGGTGAAGGAGTTTGGAGCACAGGTGGTATTCTCTTTGATTCTTCCTGTCAAAGGTAGGGGTCCGGGCAGAGACAGGTGCATTGTGGAGGTGAATGCCTGGCTGCGAAGATAGTGTCACCAGGAGGGCTTTGGCTTCCTCGACCATGGGATGCTATTCCAGGAAGGACTGCTAGGCAGAGATGGCATTCACCTTTCGAGGCAGGGAAAGACCCTATTTGGACACAGACTAGGATGACCAGGTGTCCTGATTTTATAGGGACAGTCCCGATTTTTGGGTCTTTTTCTTACATAGGCTCCAATTACCCCCCACCCCCTGTCCTGATTTTTCACATTTGCTGTCTGGTCACCCTAACACAGACTGAGGAGGGCTTTAAACTAGGTTCAACGGGGACAGGTAAGCAAAGCCCACAGGTAAGTTGGGAACATGGAGACCTGGGAGATGGATCGGAAATAGGAGGGAGTGTGGGCTATAATGACAGAGAGAAAGGAGGGCCAGGGCAAAACTGGGTGGCAAGATCAAATCAGTATCTTAGATACCTATATACAAATGCAAGAAGTATGGGTAATAAGCAGGAAGAACTGGAAGTGCTAATAAATAAATACAACTATGACATTGTTGGCATCACCGAAACTTGGTGGGATAATACACATGATTGGGATGTGGGTGTGGATGGGTACAGCTTGCTCAGGAAGGATAGACAGGGGAAAAAGGGAGGAGGTGTTGCCTTATATATTAACAATATACACACTTGGACTGAGGTGGAGATGGACATAGGAGACCGAAGTGTTGAGAGTCTCTGAGTTAGGCTAAAATGGGTAAAAAACAAGGCTGATGTCATGCTAGGAGTCTACTATAGGCCACCTAACCAGGTGGAAGAGGTGGATGAGGCTTTTTTTAAACAACTAACAAAATCATCCACAGCCCAAGATTTGGTGGTGATGGGGGACTTCAACTATCCAGATATATGTTGGGAAAATAACACAGTGGGGCACAGACCATCCCATAAGTTCTTGGACTGCATTGCAGACAACTTTTTATTTCAGAAGGTTGAAAAAGCTACTGGGGGGAAGCTGTTCTAGATTTGATTTTAACAAATAGGGAGGAACTCATTGAGAATTTGAAAGTGGAAGGCAGCTTGGGTGAAAGTGATCATGAAATCATAAAGATCACAATTCTAAGGAAGGGTAGAAGGGAGTACAGCAAAATAGAGACAATGGATTTCAGGAAGGTGGATTTTGGTAAGCTCAGAGAGCTGATAGGTAAGGTCCCATGTGAATCAAGACTGAGGGGAAAAACAACTGAGGAGAGTTGGCAGTTTTTCAAAGGGACCCAAAAGCAAGCTATTCTGCTGGGTAGGAAAGATAGAAAATGTGGCAAAAGACCACCTTGGCTTAACCACGAGATCTTGCATGATCTAAAAAATAAAAAAGAGTCATATAAAAAATGGAAACCAGAACAGATTACAAAGTATGAATATAAGCAAACAACACAGGAATGCAGGGGCAAGATTAGAAAGGCAAAGGCACAAAATGAGCTCAAACTAGCTACAGGAATAAAGGGAAACAGGAAGATTTTTTATCAATACATTAGAAGCAAGAGGAAAACCAAGGACAGGGTAGGCCCACTGCTCAGTGAGGCGGGAGAAACAGTAACAAGAAACTTGGAAATGGCAGAGATGCTTAATGACTTCTTTGTTTCGGTCTTCACCGAGAAGTCTGAAGGAATGCCTAACATAGTGAATGCTAATGGGAAAGGGGTAGGTTTAGAAGAGAAAATAAAAAAAGAACAAGTTAAAAATCACTTAGAAAAGTTAGATGCCTGCAAGTCACCAGGGCCTGATGAAATGCATCCTAGAATACTCAAGGAGCTAATAGAGGAGGTATCTGAGCCTCTAGCTCAGGGGTCGGCAACCTTTCAGAAGTGGTGTGCCAAGTCTTCATTTATTCACTCTAATTTAAGGTTTCGTGTGCCAGTAATACATTTTAATGTTTTTAGAAGGTCTTTCTGTAAGTCTATAATATATAATTAAACTATTGTTGTATATAAAGTAAATAAGGTTTTTAAAATGTTTAAGAAGCTTCATTTAAAATTAAATTAAAATGCACAGCCCCCCTGGACCAGTGGCCAGGACTTGAGCAGTGTGAGTGCCCCTGAAAATCAGCTCGCGTGCCGCCTTCGGCACGTGTGCCATAGGTTGCCTACCCCTGCTCTAGCTATTATCTTTGGAAAATCATGGGAGACAGGAGAGAGTCCAGAAGACTGGAAAAGGGTAAATATAGTGCCCATCTATAAAAAGGGAAATAAAGACAACCCAGGAAACTACAGACCAGTTAGTTTAACTTCTGTCAGGGAAGATAACGGAACAAGTAACTAAGGAAATCATCTGCAAACACTTGGAAGGTGGTAAGGTGATAGGGAACAGCCAGCATGGATTTGTAAAGAACAAATCATGTCAAATCAATCTGATAGCTTTCTTTGATAGGATAACAAGTCTTGTGGATAAGGGAAAAGCGGTGGATGTGGTATACCTAGACTTTAGTAAAGCATTTGATACGGTCTCGCATGATATTCTTATCAATAAACTAGGCAAATACAACTTAGATGGGGCTACTATAAGGTGGGTGCATAGCTGGCTGGATAACCGTACTCAGAGAGTAGTTATTAATGGTTCCCAATCCTGCTGGAAAGGTATAACAAGTGGAATGGATTGCCTAGGGAGGTTGTGGAATCTCCATCTCTGGAGATATTTAAGAGTAGGTTAGATAAATGTCTATCCGGGATGGTCTAGACAGTATTGGTCCTGCCATGAGGGCAGGGGACTGGACTCGATGACCTCTCAAGGTCCTTCCAGCCCAGGGGTCGGCAACCGGTGGCTCGTGGCTCGCCAGGGTAAGCACCCTGGCGGGCCGGCCCGGTTTGTTTATCTGCCGCATCGGCAAGTTCGGCCGATCGCGGCTCCCACTGGCCGCGGTTCGCGGTCCCAGGCCAATGCGGGAGGCAGGAAGCGGCGCGAGCCGAGGGATGTTCTGGCCGCGGCTTCCTGCCTCCCGCATTGGCCTGGGACTGCGAACCGCGGCCAGTGGGAGCCGCGATCGGCCGAACTTGCCGACGCGGCAGATAAACAGGGCCGGCCCGCCAGGGTACTTACCCTGGCGAGCCGCGAGCCACTGGTTGCCGACCCCTGTTCCAGCCCTAGAATCTATGAATCTATGAATAAGAGTTTCCCAGCACACCCCTAACCGTAGGGGGATCCAGCATTTTACAGACAACTTTTAGCCTCCAGACTGGCCCTCAGTCTCTGCATGAAAACTTCAGTTTGAAGCCTCCTTTTTAAAAGGCTTTTTCCCCCACTTTCCCCTCCTCCTCCCAGCATGGCAACTCGTGGTTATCCCGAGTGGGAGAAATTCCCAGTTGTCTCAGTGTCTTTCCATTACCTTTAATTTTCCACCGCTGCCCTTTCCTGGGCTGGACACTGAAGACAGATACATGCAGCTGATTTTGTGTAAGCGAGCTTGAGAGGTACCCCTCCCTGACGGACTGCTCCCTGCTCTGCTTGAATGGAGCTGAAGTTTATGAGCACAGTTTTCTATATACATAAATTCATAAACAGGTCTTTATACATAACTCACAAACACTATCAAATTCAGAACATTACAAGCTTTCATAAAAGACCTTACTCAGTATATTTCTATAATACAATGACAGTGTACAATCAGTTGATTTAACTGTGTATTTGGGAGGGGAGTGTTAAACCTTCTGTACTCCCTTTGGGATATTTGGGCCCTGATTATCACAGTCTCCTATACAAGTACAGATCTGGCCCAATCCCGCTTTTTCTTATGATATTGTGCAAGATCACTGCTCAAGGTGGCATAACTGAAAAGGTAGTAAATAAAACAGTTTCCCAAGCCCTCCAAACATCCCTTATAAGACTGATTGTTACAGACTCACCAAACCATTAGAAAAACAAGTGTATTTACAAATCTGATAAGCAAAGCTGGTTGTCCAAACTCTCTAATCATCATCAGACTTCACAGCAATTCAGAATCCAAAATACAGAACATGTAATTGAATACATCATTAAAATGTCTTAAGTATAGATAACTAGAATTATTGAGGTCTATATCTTATGACTTTAATCCAAGAGAAAGGTAGCATAAAGCTTTATCAGCTATTAGAAATATTCTCACTCTTTCATGCTAAGAAGTTTGTCACTCTCTCCTGCTCTGTAAATTGTTTGAGATCTAATCTTGTCATCATTTAATTCACTCCAGGTGTCACGAACAACAAAATATTAAAATTCCATCAGGTGTGCCATAGAAATGCAGCTTGAAAATTAAAGTTTTATCAAATACTCTTTCTGTACGACTTATTTCACCTGTTGTGAGGTGGTGAATTTAAGGATTCTAAGGTTTAATGTTTCTAATAGCCATTTCAATTCTATGATATCCCATTAGCTGGTGTATGAAGCAAGTTTGTAAAGCCTGAAGCTTCTCCATGACCTGTAGCTCACCTGAAATCAATCACACCAGAAAAACGTGTTTATTCAGTCATTCTCTGCTTGCTGTCGTCATTCATTACAGGTGGACTTCTATAAATGTATTTTCTTTACACCAAAATCTATTTTATATAGTTCATCCATAACAATACTCATCTGAATTCTTAAACTCAATAGTTTGGCAAACAGATTTACAGCTATTGGAGATGGGCACAATGTAAGGTGAAGCTTTCTTAAAGGAACAGCCCCCAGAATCCAGTTACCAAACACCAGTGAGTAGGGAAGGTCGTGGTTTGTCACAAAACGTTTACAGTCATTCCGATAGGAGATGAAGATACACATTGGAGCTTCAAGAATCCCTACAGCAATTCCAAAAGTGGGGAAGTGAGTGATCCAGTTACACCAAATGCATCAAGGGCAGGATTCTGAAACAGCGAGATCAAATAAATTCACGGGGATGGAGACAGACATCAGCTATATCTAAAGTTTACTGAAATAAAGAAAGAAGTTAGAGAGAAGCAGCAGAAAAGACAATGTTGTGCGTGGAGAGCCTGCTGTATCAGGAGATTCAAAAGAGACAACATTCCTAAAGGGACAGCAGCAGTCCCAGGACCCGTTTTAAATCCCAAAGTAACCTATATTTCACACAAATTTGTTGTCCCCTTTACTTTTATTTATTAAAAATTATTCACATCAGAAATACAGAATAATGGAAAGAGTTTGCTACACTAAAAGGAATGACTCCCACAGCATTTTAAGTTTCCTTGCATGAATGATTTGTCTCCCTGATTTGGGACTGGGTCACACGTTTCATCTCCCCATTGGGGTCCTGGCAGATCAGAAGGTCTGACTGGGAGAAATCACAGAAATCGTAAATACATGGAATTACAAGACATGCTCCAAAAAATGCAGGATGAATGATATTCCAGTAGGCCTCAAGGTGGAAAAGTACATGACCTGCATACCTGGAAGAGAGATGGTTTTGAAGGTTGACTTTGACTGTATTGTTTGTGAGAACTGCAATTAGCTGGCTCATATTGCAGTTTTGTGTAGCTACCTATATAGGACAAGAACTTGATGCACAAGAAGAACTTCAAGTCCCAGCCCTGTGCTGCTGCTGAGGTAGAAATTCTTGGTGTAGAAATTCGGAAACACAGATAAGAGAAGTCGGCTTGCAAAAAGAGCTGAGAATCATCATTCCTGCAGTCAGTAATTTAAGCCTGAGAAGCAATCTGCTTTGGGCTTCCAGAACCATACTCATGAACTTAAAACAAATCAAAACTATAAACTACATGATATCATTGATCAGTTGTTATGGGACCATGCTTGGGATAAAACAGGTAGCCATTGGCACATGGGAAAGAAGATGCTAGCAACATCATGAAGACTTATTGGAATGAATATCCTGGAAGAAAAAGCAGCTCAATTTCATGTAAAAAATTATTAGATAACTGAACTTGCCAAGCAGAATTCTCAAGAAGAGATTTTGTTTTTTTAGAGGTGGGCAGAATGGAAAACACTTTTCACAAACATTTTTGTGAATTCTCTTCTGCCCCCGCCTCTCCGCCGCCACCCCCATTTCTTTCCAAATTTTGTTTTGGATGAAATTTTCGAAGTGGCTCTACTGATTTCACAAGTAGCCTAGCAAGGATGAGAACATATCCAAGAGATGGGAAAGACCAAGAAGCGTCTGGAAGCTGAGAAGTTGAGATCTCTCTTTGGCCTGAAATTCTCCAGGCCCAGGTGGAATCCAACAAGATCAAGGAGGCTAGAGAGAAAGCCAAAAAAGGAAGGGATAAAGAGATACAGTTAAGCCAAGCTAGCAGGATGGCAGATGAGCCTCAGAAACTACTCAAGACTTTGCAGCATTATGTTCAAAACCTCTCGGTCCAGATGGATGATATTATCAGGGCCCATAGGATACAGAGGATAACACCACCACATTGGAGAGCCAGAACTACCTACCGTAGGCCAAAAGAACTAAGGTCAGCAAGCGGAGAGACTGTTTTTTTCCTGTGTGAGGGTTCAGCTGCTTCACTCTCAGAACACCAGCTCAAGCCACCAGGCAAAACTGAAGCAGAGGTCTCGCAATTGCAGACTATAGTGAACAGAGCGGTATAGGTGTGTACAATGCTAGGGGAAAAGCAAATGCACAAGGCCAGGACAATAAAATGAATAGAGCCCTAAAGAAAGAGGAGAGAGAATTGGCAAGGATGTTTCAGGAAAGTGTGGCCAGCCAGGTGGAAGCAGCTGTGGGAAAGGCAGAGAGCCAATGGTTGGAGGAACTGACAAAGCTTTGCAGAGTACAAAGCTAATCTGAAGGCAAAACGAGAGAAATGGGAACAGAAATCAATTACAGAAAATCAGATAGAGCTGGTACCTGCCACAGACGAAAGAAAGTGAAAAACAGATCACAGCCTTTAAGAGTAATAAAAAAGATCATCTTCAGTCTGTGGATGGGAAGTTAAAACCAGATGCTATAAGAGCATGAAAGAGCAAGAGCTGCCTTTTTGTTTTGTTATTTGTATGAGGAGAACTACGTGGTGTGGATAAAGCCTATGTGGGATTTTCAAAGAAACACTTTAATCTTATCAGTATGAATGAATTTCTTCTACAAGAAACTTATGCAGAAAGATGAAGATGCAGGCAGTTCTTTGCCAGAGGCATCAAGAGCTCTGGAGAAACAATATTTATTAACTTTTGATTTTTAAAAATGCATCCATCACAACATCTCTCAGGGCAGACGCATAAAAGACTGAACACAACACACGATGAGTCCACTGATTAGTCTAAATCTAGCAACTCAGTCCCACCACTGTTTAATGCTGCTGGAATGACTCAGCAGGAAAAACCCCAGTACCTAGGAAATCAGCAAGGCCTTTTTCTCATGGAACATTGTTTGTGACAAGCATGCCACATTATTTTTATTTGTGTTATAGTAGCACCCAGGGGCCCATCCTGAGACCGGGCACCCATTGTGCTGGACACTGTGCAATATGGACCAAGCTCTTCAGGGCAAAGACTAAACAGACAAGAGACCCAAAAGGTGTATACCTCCATTTTATAGATGGGGAACTGAGAGATGTTGTGACTTGCCCAACGTCACACAGGTCATTTATGGCTGAGCTGGGAAATGAACCCAGGTTTCCTGAGTCATATTCCATATTCCTTAACCCCCACAAGTCCAAATAAATGATTTCCGTGTATTGTCTGGAATATGCTGTAGTACATGCCATACGTGTTTAGTAGAAAGTAACTGGATACTACATTCTCTAGTGGAGAAATAGTCTGTGATCTTGTAATTAGAGACTGTTTCATTGCACACTCATGGGGGACAGAATTAAGATTGCACGTTAAGATTTCCTGACTTGTCTGTGCTTAACTGTGCAACTTTAATATTCTCTACACAGATTTATATATAAAATATACACCTTACACCAATACAGCCTGTATCTGTTGGTGGAGGATGAGGCATGGGTGAATAATCAGAATGTCACAATGGTTCTCCATTTGCGTGTGTGAAGTAATTTTATGATGCTAGGTTTTCCCTTTTTAATCAAGGAAGCCAGGGTTGCTTGGCAGTTTCCTCAAGATGTCTCTGTTTTTAGTCAAGTTTGAATCACTGTTAGGCCACACCATATGACTTGCAGTTTTGGAACACTTATAAACAATATTGTACCGTCAAGGAATCCTACTGTCCTATAATTAGATTATGGAATATATCAATTAATGTGTTAACATATCATCCAGTGATGAAAGCTTCCATCCCATCAACTTGCACAGGATCAATAGGATGGTATGATGTGACGTACTGACCAATTTATTTTATTGCCAGAAGGCTCAATACAGCAATTTTAATGGCACTACTCATTAGGTAAACTTTATCAGTTCTACAAAAACACACCCTGTATAAATTCAGCTAATAGTTTCCATATTACAAGCTATCTTGGTGCAGATTTTTGTCACTGCAGAGAAACAACAATAAGGCCAACTCGTGGGAGTGCTGCTAATAGAGAATGAAGAGAAGAAATTCTTTAATTGACTGAACCCCAATGCAAGGAGCCTGGGTAACAAACAAGCGGAATTGAAATTGCTTATTTATGAGCATAAATTTGGTCTAGTTGGTATTACTGAAATCTGGTGGGATGATTCACATGTTTGGAATGTTAAAACCACTGGTTATAATCTATTTAGGAAGGATCAAGTGGGCCAAAGGGGTGGGGAACTGGCACTCTGTGAAAAGTGGCATTACCTATTTCCGAGTCACTGATAACTTAGAAGAAAATGACCTTGAATGCTTACGTATCAATGCCCAACAGATTAAAGCACAAGACGGGGTATTAGTTGGTCTTGGCTAAAGACTGGCAAATCCCATTAGGGAACAGGATGGGTGATTCCTTTCACACCTATCTATAATGTGTAGGAAAAGAAGCTCTGTGAGGATGAGGGACTGTGATGTGAGGGACATAGATTGGAGGTCCCATGCTCCCAGTGCCAAAATGTCCTTGGAATGTGTAAATATTCTAGGTAATAATTTCCTAACACAAAAAGTGGTGTCTCCAATACAGGGGAAGTCTATATAGCTAAAGAGGAATGATCACAGAACTAAAAATTAATGGTAGCTTAGGTACAAGAGATTGTGACTTGATCACATTTATATTGTGCCAACAGAATAAAGTCAGACCAGTAATATATATACTTGGTGCTTTTAAAAGGCCAGTTTCACAAAGCTGAAAACAATTATTAGCCAAATCAGCTGGGAGGAAGAATTTAATCAGAAAAATGTAATGATCATTGGGAATCATTTAAGAACATCTTATTAGGTGCCCAAAAAGCCACAATCAAGGGAAGAAGGCCGTAGTGGTTAAAAAAACTGACCCAGTGAAGGCAGCAATACATTTAAAAAAAAATGGAAGAAAGGGGAATTTGAATCAGAAGCTAGGAATTGTAGTAAATAAGTAAAGGACATAAAGGGACACAAGGAGAAATCTATGGCTAGCAGGCTTAAGGACAAGAAGGAGGAGGTTTTTTAAGTCTATTAAGAACAAAAAGATCCTAACAGTGGTATCTGTCCTTTACTTGATGGAAATGGTAAAAACATCAATAATAATGCAGAAAAGGCAGAAGCATCCAATAAATATTTTTGTTCTGTATTTGCGGGAAAAAACAAATGATGTAGTCATATCATATGATAACACTTTTCATTCCACCAGTACCTCAGGAGGAGTATTAAACAGCAGTTACTAAAGTTAAACATTTTTAAACCAGCAGGTCAGGATAACTTGCATCCAAGAGTTTTAAAAGAGTAAAATAATGGACGATACAGGACCTGATTAATAGAGAAGTAAAGGAAGATAATATAATTAATGCCAACTACATGGATTATGGAAAATAGCTCCTGTCAAACTAACTTCATTTTTTTATTTTATTTTATTTTATTTATTTTTGAGATTACAACTTTGGTTGACAAAGGTAATAATGTTGATTTAATATACTTGGACTTCTGCAAGGCATTTGACAGGGTACAGCATGATATTTTGATTAAAGAACTAGCAAGACATAAAATTAACATGGCACATATTCAATGGATTAAAACTTGGCTAAAAGATAGGTCTCAAAATGTAATTATAAACAGGGTAACATCATTGACTGGACGTGTTTCTAATGGGGTCCCTCAAGGATCAGTTCTTGGCCCTACACTATTCAACATTTTTATTTAATTACCTGGAAAAAACAAAATCATCACTGATAAAGTTTGCGGACGACACAAATATTGGGGACGTGGTAAGTAATAAAAAGGACAAGTCACTGATACAGAGCAATCTGAATTGCTTGGTAAACTGGGTTCAGGCAAACAACGGGTGTTTTAAGATGGCTAAATGTAAATGTTTTCATCTAGGAACAAAGAATGTAGGCCATACTTACAGGATGGGGGACTCTATCCTGGAAGCAGTGACTCTGAAAAATATTTGGGGGTCAAGGCGGATAAGGAGCTGAACACAAGTGCCCAGGTGACGCTGTGGCCCAAATTGCTTATGCAATCCTGGGAGGCATAAACATGGGAATCCTGAGTAGAAGTACAGAGGTTATTTTACTCTGTATTTGGCACAGGTGCAACCACTGCTAGAATAGTGTGTCCAGTTCTGGTGTCCACAGTTCAAGATAGTTGTTAATAAATTACAGGGGGTTCAGAGAAGAGCCACAAGAATGATTAAAGGATTAGAAAACCTGCCTTATAGTGATAGACACAAGGAGCTCAATCTACTTAGCTTCACAAAAAGGTGGTTAGGGGGTGATTTGATTACAGTCTTTAAGTACCTACATGGGGCACAAGTATCTAATAATGGACTCTTCAATCTAGCAGAGAAAGAGACAACATGATCCTTTGGCTAGAAGTTGAAGCTAGAGAAATTCAGATTGGAAATAAGACATAATTTTTTAACAGTGAGATAATTAACTATTGGAACAACTTACCAAGGGTTGTGGTAGATTCACTCTCACTGACAATTTTTAAATCAAAATAGTGTGTTTTTCTAAAAGTTATGCTCTAGGAATTATTTTGGGGAAGTCTATGACCCATGTTAGACAGGAGGTCAGACTAGATGATCATAATGATCTCTTCTGACCTTGGAATCTATGAATATTCAATCTATGAATCAGGTAATCATAGTTCTGGGCTTTATTCTAAGTATTACAAGTACACATGCTTTTATTCCCTCTAGGGAGGGATTCTCTCCCTAGAAATATTTAAACTCGTAATACTGAGGGAGCTGAGTATTTGATGTCAGAATAAAAGAAAGACCATCCCCCTCCTCCAGACTTCCCTCTAACTGTATATTTTCCATAATCTGGAATAGTACCAGTTTTGTGGTGCAATTGTATTAGAGGTGTATGTTACATTATTTATTATTAATTATTATTATTATTATTATATTTGTATTACCCTTGCACCAAGGCACTGCATCTGAGGTGTAGCAGACATGCTTTCAAAGTTGAAACCAACTAGACCCCAGAATTATTGGTCAAACTGATATAATTACCGTGTGAAAACATCTCACATAATACGCCTCTAAGGGGAAAATTCTGGAATAAAGTCTGATCAGCCCTGAAAATGGATAGTGAGTCAGCCCTGCTGAACTGGCAAGGGAACAAAATGCTGCAAGAAAGTCTTTGCTGTATCAGAGACTCATCAACTGGAATTAAATACTTGCTAAGCCAGAAGTAAAGCCTAGCAGACAACAGTGGCTTTCTAATGACATCAGTGGGAGCTTATTTGCATTATTGCTTGTGATAAATGGTCATTAGTAAAGAGTGTGAGTATATACCCTGAAGAGGACCAGCAGCTTGCTTGCTAGGCAGTAATGCAGAAGTTCATTCTCCCAAACCAGCAGTTTTTCTAAGAATCAGAGGGGTAATACTGAGGTACTGGGGGGAAAATATGCCACTCATCATTGATAAGGGGGACTGGAAGCGCCTGCTCCACCAGTGATGCCAGTTTTAATTGCCTATTCATCATCCATCTAAGCAACAGAGTTTCCATGCTGCTCACCTTTATGCAGGGTCAAATCCACAGCTGGTATAAATTCCCAGAGCTCCATTGATCTTAATGGACCAAACTTTCAGCAACTGAGCTTCTGGCCTAGCTATGCATGAAATTCCCAGTCCACCGAGCCACCAGCTTGTCTTCATTCAGATTCCTCCAACCGACCCATTCCTTCTGTGATGGCCTCCAGAAGATGGACAACAATATCCACTGCAGTGGGCGTCCAAGTGTGTCCTGTCTATTCTACACCTATCTGGTTTGTACAGGAAGGTCCTAGAGACAGAGTTTGCCCGTATTTATGTCTTGTGCAGAGCTAAGTACAGGTCACCAGTGTTAAATAATAAAATAATGAGCACTAACAGCTCCGGGGATAGATAATGGGCTCTTCACATATAGGGTCAGTGGTTCAAACTGCCTACGTGAAATGAGTCACTGGTCTCACTCCAGATCAGTGATTCTCAGCCTGCAGCTCAATCAGCACAAGTGCAGCCCATGTGACATCCTCAGGGCCATACAGGTAATATGTATATTGTATGGATGCGGCTCACATAAACACATAGCTGCATATGTGGCCTACAGTGGTAAATAGGTTGAGAACCACTGCTCCAGATAGTTGTGTTCACATGTCACCAGGCAAACCTGTGGGTAGTTTCAGAAGGAAAACCAAACATTGAGTGAGCATGGGAACCAAATTACACTCCAATACCTGGGTAAAAATAGTTCCTGAACAGGCCTGGAGTACTGGGTATGCCCAGAACAGGCTCACGCCTGTACTTCTTTTTGTAGTTGGAGAGGCTTTCGGGTTCCTTGGGTGTAAATTGGTCATCTTTCATTAAATTTTCTTATTTAAATATTTAACAATATGAAGTGGCATGTTAACCCTTTGATAACTTTGGATAACTAACTGTTAATTGGAATTGCACATGTATTGAGTGAACAGATATAGAAAATGCATCTAAATAATATAAGCTGAACTGATTAATAAAGGGTCACAGTTGGGGGTAAATCAGTTTAATTCTCATATGTATAATTGTGGTCAAATTGTCCCATAAACCCATAAGTAATTATTTCCCCTCTAAAGCACCAATATCTATCCATCAAGTTTAGAGACTAGATTATTTAATCCCCTGATCAAAGTATTGAAAAAGAGATCCGTGAGCTTTCTAATAATTTATGGATTTGTTTATTTTGTGCTTGATTCTCGCTAAAATCTTCCAAAGGTGTAACACACTTCAGTAGTTCAGCAAACAAACAGACTTAAGTCCTAAAGGATCAATTTACAGAGAACATCCGTTTTTCCAACAGAGCTCCTGTATCAGCTGTCTGTTATCGTCTTGCTGGTGAACATATTAAAATGGAAAAAGTTATATAAGCAGAATCAGCTTTTGCTAAAGTAGATCATTCCTTATGAGCCATGGGTAGGGTGACCAGACAGCAAATGTGAAAAATCGGGACAGAGGGTGGGGGGGGGGGGGTAATAGGAGCTCATATAAGAAAAAGACCAAAAAATCGGGCCTGTCCCTATAAAATCGGGACATCTGGTCACCCTAGCCGTGGGGGAATAGTTCCCAAGTGAGCTAAAACAAACCAACCAACCTCTCAGTCCAATACTGCACATCATTCTCTGAGGCACCAAGCTTCACCTCCCAAAAGGTTGTAAAAGTGCTTAGGCCCCATGTTATTTGATGCCTTAGAAAATGTGTGTTGGTATTACATAGTGCCCAAAGGCCCATCATCCCAAGTGCTGTCCAGAAGGAGAGTAGCACACAGCCCCTACTCCAAAGAGCTTTCATTCGTTACAAAAATGATGACATGAGGAACAAGACACACTATACAAGCACAATGGTTGAGGGTGATGCTAGGCTGTCAGTTCCAGCTTTTTATATATATTTTCCTAGCCCTTTCGGGTTCGTAAATAATCAATACTTGTCTTCAGGGGGCTGGGTTTGTGCAGTATTTCTAATCTTCTCTACTGTCTTTTTTCAATAGCACCTAAGTGTCTTAGGAGCCTAAGCCCCATTTTCCACAGTGACTTAGATGCTTAGAAGCCTAAGGAGTTGTATACATAGTGGAACTGGGGGTGTTATTTCCAGCTTGGGTACACATACCGAGTGCACTAAAAACAGTGTAGCTACAGTGATGTAAGCGGCTGGAGGGGCTACCCGCCTCATCTGAGACCCCAGGTACATATTTGGGTGGCTAGCCCTTCCCGCAGCTACACCTCGTTTTTAGCACACTAGCTTGAGCAAAGCTTGTGTCGGTATGTCCTTCTGTGCTGAAAATCACACCTCCAGTTCCAGTGTAGAGACACCCTCAGCCTCAGGGAAAGTTAATGGGAGTTAGATACTTCTGAAAATTGTACCCCTCGTGTCCCTCTCCCACCCCACATTTCACTCTCTCTCTCTCTCTTTTTTCACTCCTTGCTTTCTATCTTTATACACCAGAACTAGTCCCAATCTCAAGGCTCATAGATGACCTGGACACCCAGTCTTCAGCCAGTTTTTGGCTGGGAGACCTCCTACACTGGATATCCCACTCACATTTACGTCTTTATGCCTCCCTCTCCCCCAATCCCGGTAATCTCAATAAATTAGCCAGTTTCTTTAGACACACACACACATTCTGACTTTGATTCACTCTCATTTTCTCAGGTGAGGAACAAATTTCACCTGCCCCATTCCAGCAGGGGCAGCAGTGTCTCGAAACTATAAGGTCCCAGTGGAAGAGCAAGGCAGTGTTTAATTTGGTGTCATTCCCCTACCAAGAGGACAGCTTTATTGGCCTGTTGAAGAGCCATAGAAGCGCAGGGTATGAGCTGACTGGTGCATCTCCAAACACCCCAGTTACTCCCCTTCCCAGGCAAGCACAATACATTTTTACAGCGGTGTTGGCTGTTCATCTCCTTCTCAAAGGTTACAGGTGGCTTGCTCTGCTGCAGCCCTGCACCTGGGCAGACATACAGCTGCAGGGAGCCCTGTGCCCTCTCCTGGCAAATGCCAGAGCTGATTCAAGCCCTCAGCGGTCTGTTTGCAGTTGAGGAATTACCTACAAAAGTGTCTTGTGATCTTCAGCTGTTTCTCTCATTTCATTTTATACCAAACACTGTGAGGCATTTTCTGTGACACAGAGTACAGCCAAGTGTAAGAGGGGGGAAAATCTCCACCTATGAACACAGACTCTGTACATGTCATTTTTCATCTCTTATGAGATGAGAGATCTTGGAGTCATGTGGATAGTTCTCTGAAAACATCCACTCAATGTGCAACGACAATCAAAAAAGCTAACAGAATGCTGGGAATCATTAAGAAAGGGATGGATAATAGGACAGAAAATATCATAAATATCTATATAAATCCATGGTACACCCACATCTTGAATACTGTGGTCACCCCATCTCAAAAAAGATATATTGGAATTGGAAAAGGTTCAGAAAAGGACAACAAAAATTATTAGGGGTATGGAACGGCTTCTGTATGAGAAGAGAATAATAAGTCTGGGTCTTTTCAGCTTGAAAAAGAGACGACTAAGGGAAGATATGATTGAGGTCTATAAAATCATGACTGGTGTAGAGAAAGTCGATAAGGAAGTGTTGTTTACTACTTCTAATAAACACAAGAACTAGGGGTCACCAAATGAAATTAATAGGCAGCAGGTTAAAAACAAATAAGAAGTATTTCTTCACACAATGCACAGTCAGCCTGTGGAACTCCTTGTCAGAGGATGTTGTGAAGGCGAAGACCATAACAGGATTAAAAAAATAATTGGATAAATTCATGGAGGATAGGTCCATCAATGGCTATTAGCCAGGATGGGCAGGAATGGTGTCCCAGGAATGGTTACCAGAAGCTGCGAATGGGCGACAGGGGATGGATCACTTGATGATTACCTGTTCTGTTCATTCTCTCTGAAGCACCTGGCATCGGCCACTGTCAGAAGACAGGATGCTGGGCTAGATGGACCTTTAGTATGACCCAGTAGGGCCATTCTTATGGGAAATTATTTATTTTTCTGGCCAGCTTGGTTAGGAAGATGTTAACTCTGGACTCAAATAGAGTTCAGTTGCTCCTGAATTTGTTTAGATGAACATAAAAATGGCCATACTGGGTCAGACCAATGGTCCATCTAGTCCAGTGTCCAGCAAAATTGTAGGTGGGGGGACCCTACGTTTTATTGAATCAAGAAAAAATTGCTCATCAAGGGGTCCTGAATAAACATGTGCCCTTTCCCAGTGAAATAAAGCCAGAGAGGAGTACAGTGCAGTTAATCCAACATCAGGGGATTTTGAAGCAGGAACCATCATCAAAATCTGGTTTGAATTCTTTTCCATGCAGGTTACCTCTGGCACATGCATCACTACGCCGCACTGTAAGAACCAATTGCAATGAAGTGACTACACTGAAATTTTCCCATGTCTTACATCCACAAACTGTATAATTTCATTGGGTATAATCTTGACTTGGATGGTAGCTAGCTCCTCCCTCGCTATACGTATCAGCATGCAAAACAAATATTTGATATGAGTCAGAAATGCGATGCTGTTTCAAAAAAAGCAAATGCAATTTTAGGTTGCATTAACAGAGGCATAGCCATGCAAGTCATGGGAAGTGATAGTACTGTTCTACTTGGCACTGGTTAGGTCACAGCTGGAGTACTGTGTCCAGTTTTGGTCGCCAATGTATAGAAAGGGTGTGGAGAAACAGAAAAGGATCCAGAGGTGAGCGACAAAGATGAGCAAAGGGATGGAATGCAAGCGATATGAGCAAAGGCTGAAGAAACGGGGTACATTTAGTTCGGAAAAGAGAAAACTGAGGGGAGGGCAGGACATGATAGCAGTCTTCAAATACTTCAAAGGCTGCCATAAAAAAAAGACAGAGAAAAGTTGTTTTCTCTTGTCACAGAGGGCAGGACAAGAAACAATGGGTTCAAACTACAGCATAGCAGCTTTAGATTAAATCTCAGGAAAAAACTTCCCAACTGTAAGAACAGACAGTCTAGGGAGGTTGTGGAAGCGCCTTCACTGGAGGTTTTAAAAAAGGAGGCTGGATCGCCACCTGTTTTGGATGGTTTAAACACAACAAATCCTGTGTCTTGGCAGAGGGTTAGACAACATGATCCTTGTGGTCCCTTCCAACCCTACGATTCTCTGATAACAGAGAAGGTTATAATACAGTCCAATGGCCGGAAGTTGAAACTAGACAACTGGAAATAAAATGTACATTTTTAATGGGGAGAGGAATTAACCATTGGAACAATTTACCAAGCATACATTTTTGAATCCAGATTGGCTGTTTCTCTAAAATATATGTCCTAGGATTTATTTTGGGGAAGTTCTATGGCCTGTGTTATACAGAAGGTCAGACTAGATGATCACAGTGGTCCTCTCTCACTTTGGAATCTCTGAATCAACCTTGTCCTTACCAGCAAGATGAGTACATAGGTAAACAAGCACTCCTATGGGCTTAATATAACCATTGTTGTCCCTTCCTCCTACCATCCAAGGCCTTATCTACACTAGACTTCTATGGGAAATCTCCACGGATGTTTTACCATCATGTTGTCTAGATCTGCTCTGAGCAGGTTTAGGCAACATGGTGGTAAAAACGCAAGTTCCTTGTCTGCTATTACCAATAGACTGCCACCAACAATGGTGAAACAAAGGCAGCTTTCCCAAACAAGGCTAGTGTAGGGACAGCTCACTTGTAATGCTGTGCCTAAACATAGGGCCCTAAATTCAGTGGAGCCACTCGCATCAATAAGTGCTACCCGGGATGAGTAAAGATTGCACATTTGGGCTCATACATTGCAAAGTATTTGAATCTTGGGCTGAGGGTGGCATTTCCAAAACACACTGAGGCTTGGCCTAACTTGGCTCCAATTGGAATCAATGGAAATCTTACCAGTGACTTCAATGGATGCAGAGTTAGCTTTCAAAGATCCAACTCTGTATTTTTGATGTCCTTGAAAGTGCTTAGCACTCTTTAGGCACTACTGTGAGTAGGAAAATCAAAATGATAATATTGCAACCAGAGAGCTGCAGCCACTTCAAAGGCAGGTACTTGTTGACTCGACTATTTTCCACTGTTGGACAGGGGCAGTACTACCCATTTTTAACCCCTCTGGTGCGCATCAGTAGAAGTTAACTAGAGCAGAAGTTGCTAACAACAGAAACACGGACTTTACCTTTGGAGGAGAAGGAAGGGGCAGTGTTGTGATGTGCTGTTGCTGGGCCGCTATATTTCAATGCCTGGATTCTATTCTCAGCTGTATCACTCAGTGATCTTGGGTGAGTTTCCCTGCCTGTCAAATGGGTGCAATATTTATTCCTCATCAGGAGCATAGAAAACAAGCAATATAAGCTCCTCAGCTGCACATTTTTATTATCCACAGCTGAATCCCAGCTTGAAAAAAAAGCAGCTGGAATACCTGTTTTTAATTGAAATGAGCTGTACCAGACAGATTTTCATTAACGTTCATACATAACACTAAAATTGCTCTTTACATCTTAATTGCCCATTAAACTAATAAAGATCATGGTTTTCTTAATGATATGGTAGTTCAATAGATTTCCAGTAAAACACAGTTTTTTCCCTCCATCCAAGTACAGCTGATAAATTTCCATTTCCATGCATTGCAGTTACTGTTACACAACACATACTTCTGATCATTTAAAAATCCGTTTTGTATATGCTTGTCCAATAAGCACAGCATTTGCAGTGTTTGCTCTTTAGTGTAGGGACTGTTGTCTTCCTCTGTATTTGGAAAGTATCTATCTTACTGAGAGTAATGGAAATGTACAGATAATGTGGTTAATTCTTTCCACAGAGAGAAGCAAAGAATACACCATAAACTGTAGCATTATCAGGGAATAACTTATTTTATAGCATCCACAGGTGTGCTGTGTACTTCCCAGAAGCCTCTGCCCCAAACGACCTCATGATCCACATTTCAAATGATCTGGTGAGTAATGGTTACAATGAGTAGAACACATTGAGATGCCACAAGGAAGGACAAAAGTCACTGCAATATGTATCCCAGAGTTACTCAGTGGAAGTGCGTGCACCATCATGGTAGCTATGCAAAGTTTTAGTATTTCATATATTTATATGAAGGAAGAGAGAGATATAAAATGGGAATATTGTCACCATTGCAGGAGTAGAGAACTTTCAGTGAAGAGAGTGGGACAGTTCACTAGATCAGTCAAGGACAGGCGTTACATGTTGGGCACTCTGTAAAAAAAGCACGAAGAGAGAAATGGATGAATATGATGTCAAGGCAATGCACACAGACAGAGAGGAAGGGGTGACAACGGAAATGAATAGGGTGGAAAAACATGGAGGAGTGAAGTTGAGGCCCTTGATGGCAAGGGCAAGAATTTTAAATGGGGTATGGCAGAGGAGGAAGAAGGTGACTTGAACTGAGGCATGTTAGTTTCTCTAGTGAAAAGCTCAGAATTTGTGACTTCCAGTTGTCTTTATCTCCTGTGGAGATCCCAGTTGCCAGTAGCTAGTGTAGCCATATGTATTAGCTGCAGGCAGGATGGGTCACTGATATCACCTCCGTGCAGTGCTGGGAAGATGTGCTCACCATCTCCACTTCACTTTGAAAAACCACTTCTTGTAATGTCTTTCAGCTTGACTGGTAGAAAGAAAACTTTAGCTGCAAAGCTGACGGTTAGGCATGAAGTAATGACTGCTGACTGCTACCCACAGAGGCAGTTACTTGTGGGGGACATACTGTAATGCAGTTTCCTTGAATATTCAATGCAAAAATAGAATCTGAGTGGGATTTTTAAAGGCTATTTTAAATATTTATAACACTATGCAGATAGTTCTATTATGATCATTTGAGATCCTTATCCTAGCAGCAAGCACTCCCTATAGTGTGATGCAAAAGCCTATTGTTGAAACTAGAGTGACCAGATGTCCCAGTTTTATAGGGACATTCCTGATATTTGGGGCTTTTTCTTATATAGTTTCCAATTACCCCTCACCCCCCATCCTGATTTTTCACACTTTCTATCTGGTCACCCCAGTTGAAACACACAATCTTACAACTCAGCCTGGCTCAGCCAATCAATCATGTCAAATAAACAGAAAAGATTCCATCAGATATCTAAAGAAACCAAGTTATTTCCCTTGCACTGACAATTCTGGCAGCACTAGCTGTTATCTTTGGACCCAAACATGGGGAACCTATGGATGTGCCTCCCACAAGTCCAACCCTTCCCTCCACAGGAAGGAAACAGAACAGGTTGGGGATTGCTTTGTAGGGTGAAGTCTGGTTGCAGAGCTATTCTCTCCAGGCCCCTGTGGTAGCCAGGAAGAGCTACAGGGATCTATTCCCAAATGTCCTGGCTAACGGGATGCTGGCTGCCCTGATGAGGCTCGTTTAGCCTGGCAATTGGTAACTGGTCACTTTAGTGAATTACTTAGTTGTCTATCTACTGTCTGATGAGTTCCTGGATAAAGTCTGCAAACTACTTGTGTCTAACATACTTGCCAAACCACCCGTACAATCTGAAGTGCTGCTTGCATCCGAAGAAGTGGGTATTCACCCACGAAAGCTCATGCTGCAAAACGTCTGTTAGTCTATAAGGTGCCACAGGATTCTTTGCTGCTTCTACAGAACCAGACTAACACGGCTCCCCCTCTGATACTTGAAGTGCTGATGTCTGTGCAAGCAATGAAAAAACAACACATCTCTTGGTCCTGATGCCATTCCAGCTGAAGTTTTCAAACATGAAGAAAATGTTTTCATTGAAAAGCTTTCTGAATTCTTCTCACATATCCAGCTTCAAGCTATCATACTGCATCAATGGAAAGATGCCAACATCATTACAGTCTATAAATGCAAAGGCTCAAAAAGTGACTGTGGTAATTATTGCACCATCTCCTTTCTCTCCATGGCTGGTAAGATTCTTGGAAGGATCCTCTTGAACTGGCTCCAGGTCCAAATTATCAACGAAGTTCTGAGTCACAGTGCATCTTTCACGCTCAGTAACTGAGAAGATGAGGAGAGAGAATGAACCACACGTGACAGATATTGGTCACATCACTTAACGCATTACGTTGAGCTCTCTGATACTATGAGGGTGATATAAGGAATAGAATAAACTAGCAGTTCTCAAACTTGATTGTGCCGCAACTCCCTTCTGAAAACAAAAATTACTATGTGACCTGCAAGGGGGGGGGGGCAGAGCCCAAGCCCCCACCCCAGCCCCACTGCCCTGGGCTAAGCCCTCAAGCTTCAACTTAAGCCCCAGGCTGCAGTGAGTCTCATGCTGGTCCTGTGATCCCATTAAAATGGGGGCAGGACTCACTTTGGGATCCCAATCCATAGTTTGAGAACCACTGGAATGAACCTAACAGAAGCAGATTCCTTTTATATTTACAGTCCTTGGTGTAGTGGTTGTTTCAATTATTCTTCATCACTTTATATAGTACAATCACTAGGCAACACAGCGTGAACAGCATGATCTAATTCAGCCTCCTCTTCCTTTGCTGTTTAAAATGTATCTCTTATGTTCATGAACATGATACCACCTGGTGTTTTTATAAAGCTCAGATAAATTTTAATGAACTGAGTGTCTCTCTCGTTCTCTTTCCCCTGCCTCCAATCACATAGTTGTTGGTCTTCTCCTTAGTTTTCATGTGCATAGAACATGAGCCACACTTTGCCTCTAAGTTAGAGATGGGGCCTTTCAAAACTATGGATCTGAATACCCCTGAGCTAGCTTTGGGGCAAGGATTTACCTTGTGGTTGTTTGCATTTGTCTTTTTAATTGGCTGAACCAAATGCCCATGAATGTTAGGATGCAGCCGCTGGTTTCCAGGCTCACACTTGTTGGCTTGTTGCAAACACAAAGCCATAATTAGTTAGTGTTGTATTTTGACAATGTTGGATTCAATCATCTTTTCCTATGGACATGGGAAATGTTAGCTGCAGCATCCCCATTTCCTCTGCTAGTGAGTCATAGCCAAAGAACAATAAATATAGGTTTAAAAGAGCAAGTCCATGTCGAACCACTGTTTAGACTGTTATATTTCTGTTAATTAACATAGGCTTGGTTTGTAGAGTAACTGAATGATGCAGATACCTGCTGAACATTCAGGTGTCCCCCCCCCCCAAATTCCTAATTTTTAGCATAAATGATTTTTTTTGTCCAAAAACCTTGTACCAGAAGTTCACTATTTGCTGCTCATGTGTTTAAAAAGTTTCAGTCATCCAATCAGGGTGCAGAAACAATACCACATTAAAGTACATGACTGATAAATAAGAGAATAATCAAAGCAAACAGTTAATATAGCCAAGCTAGCCCTGCACACTAGTCAATGAATACAGAAACGATGCATTAAAAGAAAAGAAGAATTGATTTGATAGTGACCAGGGGAGCAAATTAGCCATGTGTACTATTGGAATGAACAGTAATTCAAGCAGGTCTACGTGTAACATTCTCCCTTTGCCCTACAATCTTTTCTGATTAACCTCAGGCCAAATGTGAATTTTTTTTGGACAGGAAGAATGATCCAGTGGCTAGGATGCCAGCCAGGGACTTTGGAACTCCAGGTTCACGTCCATGCTCTTGCCACAGACTACCTGTGGCAGGTCACTTAGCCTCTATGTGCCTCAGTTCCTCTTCTGTAAACTGAGACTAATATCTCCCAGTCTTCACATATGTTATAAAGAAGATGGCAGTCAATTGTTCCCCGTGTCCACTGAAGGTAAGACAAGAAGTAATGGGCTTAATCTGCAGCAGTGGAAATTTAGGTTAGATATTAGAGAAAAAAAACGTTCTAACTATAAGGGTAGTTAAGCTCTCAAATAGGCTTCCAAGGGAGGTTGTGGAATTGGATCATGGGAGGTTTTTCAGAATAGGTTAGACAGACACCTGTCAGGGATGGTCTAGGTTTCACTGGTCCTGTCTCAGCGCAGAGGCTGGACATGAAGACTTCTCAAGGTCCTATCCAGCCCAACATTTGTGATTCTATTTCAGAATAGTCAAGTGCAGTTGCAAAGGGAGGTTGCTCCTTTTACAGGGATGTACATATAAATCTAAATAAATAATATTGTTAAACCATTAGGCTACCTCCTTATATGGTAGGTTATAAGGCAGATTTTTCCACTCTAAAATAGATAAAGTACAGTAGCCACAGTGACAGCTTAGGGCTCACAAATCTTCCATTTACTTAGCAGCAACTGAGGACCTCTCTGACGCAGCGTTCACTTGAACAGCCAGCTTTGGCTTTGTTTTAATTATTTTAATTGAATCCAACATTAAATAGGTGCATACAAGACTATTTAATTTGAGGGCAGCAGTTTGCTTTCTTTGCCAGTAACTACTTGGCTGCACCACTGTTGTCAAGGTGAGACTCTCCTGAGAGCAGCCGCCTCTCCTGCACGGTTGTCATTTTGTTCTGTGCTCAGGGAGGCGTGACACGCCGCGGCATGACCCTGAGAGACAGCAGATGTTTGTATTCACCCTTGCGATTACCAAATCTAACAGTGCTTGTTAGAGTGTGACAAGCTGGGACGAGCTCACTAGCTCACTCTGACCAATGAGATGTCCAAGGTTTCCTCCAAAACACCACTTTTATAGCACATCACTGCAGGATGTTTTTAGGACTCAGGCTTCTTCCATAGCTGCACTGCATTCTGCAGCTGGCATGCAGTGATATTTAGAAATGTTACAAGTAATGGTCGTTTAATTCCCCCCAGAGATACAGGATTTCTGAAACAAAGTCTGAGCTACGTTCTCATGTTACACTTCTTTGTCTTCAAAAACCAATGCTGCCAATTATACCTCAACTTAAAAGGTAAATGCTGGATGTTCACAACATTCATGAGAGAATTTCATTAGCACACTCTTTACTTTCTTTTCTGGATCACTAAGGAAGATATTTTAAAAGATCCTGATGTCATAGGATGTAGCTAGACACGGTGCTAGTGACTGTAACCTTTCACCTGTGGCCAGTCAGCCAATTTTCACTCCATGCAGCGCTATCCATTTCCAAGTAGACGTGGATTTATTTGAGTGTGCAATATTTTGAGGGACGGTATGAAATAATTCCAATAGTACATTAACTGATTTCCCTTCATCCACTAACTTTGCAATGCTAGTCAAAAAAGCAATCAAGTTGGTCAGGCAAGGTCTGCTCCTTATGCACCCATGCAGCCTATTCCTCATGGCTCCCTTACCCCTTAGGTTAGAAGGTTTAAGGATTTTACTTCTCTCAATACTTAATTGGGAAAGAAGTTACTCCACTCCACTCTGTCTCTAGCTGCAACACAGTCAAGATTGTAAGATCCATGCTCAGACTCAAGACAACTGTAATATCTATCCACCTGTTGGCAGCCCTTGTATTATCAGGATGGGGAATCGAGCTAAAGTCCATTAGCAAAGCATTCAGTGCCATTGAGTATGTTTCCTGTAAGAAATACACCTTCTTAATGCTCTGGGAAATAATTCAGATATTAATAAGCCTCTTGTAAGAACTGTAATCTTAAAGTTCTCCTTTAAAAAAAATATTTCTGCATTAAGGTCTGGGAACATCTCTAATTAAATATTGTATTCAAGACATTAACATAAAAAAATCACCCTGTTCAGCAAGATTTGTAAGATATTTGTGTTGACTTTTAAGCTAATGTTGTAAAGCTCTTGAACTATTCTCATTGGCATCCGAACATTTTCAGCCATATGCCAATCACACAATTAATATAAGAATTTTTATAATGTGGAATAAAAACCAAGTAGCATTTCAGTACAAGCATATAAAATTGCTGGGAAAGATTAAATGATTGTGGCTATTAAAATATACCAAGTTGGCAGCACTCCTAGATTCTATAACAAAGTGCAATGTAATTGATATATAGTAGACTTATGAAAAATGAACTGAGTAGCCATTTCACCTTAGACGTATATACAGTTTTAACGTAAACAAGAAGCCCAAAATTGGTTCCAGCTCTGGCTTTACATACATTTACTTACACAGACTTTTAAAATCAAGATCAGAGGAACACACTGCATATATAAAGGAAGGGAAGCCTGAATTCGTTTTGTAACATTTGAAGGCCATGTAAAGTAATACGTTTCTTGCTGTAGAACTCAGAATATTTGATTAGGAAAATACTGCTCATTTGGCATCCTTCAGCTGAATACCAGACTGAAATCTAACCAAGGCTATTTCTGAACTTGAAAGGATTTCAAATGTTGTTCAGCAAAACTAATTCAGTTTAATTAAATGTATCTGTATTTTATAGACAAAACAAAGCTAAGATGCTGTGCAAAGCTTATGAGATGGCACCCATCCAAAAGATTCCACTCCTGGGTAAATGTGATATCAGATAGCCTAGTGTAATGTAAGTGATCATTTTAGAAGAGTAAATCTGATGAATAGCCTCTTTGCTGAAGACAGATTATAGGCAATGCAGTAGGTATGCATGGAATTCAGCAACTTTTCTATAGCCACACTCTAATTTAATCCTGGCAATATATTCAGTCACTCAGCCGGATAAGAATTTGTTTTCTGCATTAAGCTTTTTTAATTGCATGTTCTGAACATCCAGCATTTACCTTTAAAGTTTGGCAAGAGCCTTACTTTTTTAAAAAATATATTCATTTGGGCAAGTCAAAGCTTTGTGTGAAAGCAAGTTCTGTAATTTACTAGACTGAATATATTCAAACTGGCCTGACATTTTATTAGCGTTTCTACAAGAAAAACTAAAACACTCCTTCTGAGAGCAATTAATTCACCTAATTCACTGAATTGAGATGAGTCTCAAACACCAATGAGGACAGATAAATAATACAAGGAGATCTAGAGAGAGCAGAAGTGTGGGCAGAAAGATGACAGGTTTTTCTATTAAAATTTGCTGTCAATTTGAATTTTAGTTCCCTTGAAAGTGAAAAACCCTAAGGACCAGCTAGATCAAGAAATGTGCAGTCCAGTTGTGGTTCAAGGTTCAACTAAGCTCTGCCTAGCACCCCTACTGTAGCAATCATGAGAAGTAAACATCTATCATGCCAAACTTAGCGATGCAGACAAATAACCACGAGGAATTTACGTTTTTCTCTTGTGCCTTATACCAAATTTCATCACGATTTCAGGAATATGGGAAACTACAGAGTCACTTGCCCTATATTAAGATGTTGCACTGGTTTTGGTATTCAGAATTCAATGTGCTGTGCCACGGTACTTTTTTTTTTTTTTGCCTTCTGCCCTAGGCAGACACGTGTCCTTATGAGTCTGAGCCCTGTGGGAGGACACAGTATTACCAATACCCGAGTAGAGCTGTGCCATTCGGCCACTTGCCTGGGAACATACTTGCTGTTGCTCCAAAAAAGGAGCAAAGCCGCCCATTCCCCTGAGTGCATGCTGCAGCCCACAGCTGTGCAGGATGGCCTAGGCAGATTGACCACACTTTCTAAGGGCCATGGAGCTCTGTTAGGAGCAGGAATCACTTCAAGGCTAGTGCAGGGGCAGGGCAGAGAGGAAGGAGTGTTGTGGTTAAGGCACTGAGCTGAGACTTAGAAGACCCAGGTTCAATTCCTGCTTGTCAAAGTCTTCTCCTGTAACCTTCAGTGAGTCCCTTAACTGCTGTGTACCTCAGTTCCCCATCTGTAAAATGAGGATTTAAATTTCTTCAACAACACAGTGAAGACAAATTCATTAATGTTTGGGAGGTGCTCACATACTAGCGTGCCATAGGCCATATCAGCAGCTATGAAAGGTGGAGGACATCTGCCCTCCCAAGTAGCACAAGGCATGCTTTCCTCCAGGTATCGTCATTGAAGCTGGAGGTGTTTGACAACTTTCAGCATGAGGAACAGTGTTTCTTTCTGCCGTAATTGATTTTTAAATCCACATTCCACTGAACCATTTAAATGGTGTGTGTGTGTGTGTGTGTGTGTGTGTGTGTATTATATATATATATAAACAAACAAGTGAGGAACACTGAGGGCTGATGGCCTAGTGGGTTAGGTAAACTCACCTTTTCTATAGACACAGCCAAGGGAGTATGCTGTCCCAGGTGAGAAGTGAAAAATGAATGTTTTAGTTTCCTCCTAGTCTCCATTTATGCACATGCAAGCCAAAGAACCACCACAGTTTGGGTCATTTGCAATTTCCAAGAAAGGTAGAGCACTGCAAAAGTCCAGTGGCTGTTGATCAGGATGCAGCGTTTACAGGCAAGCATGCATACAGTATGCCAGAGACCAGCACTATTGGTTCCTCATCCGTCACCACAATCTTCATGTACAAATTTAGTATGGTGTTTAGCAAGGTATAACTTCAAAAACAAATGCTGGAAAATAAAGCTAAAAATACTCTACTCCTCCATGTTATGTTTCGTCATAACAGAAAGAGGCTCGGTTCTGCTCTCAGATATTCAGATGGCCATTGCCCTACAGTTTGCATCTTTGTAGTAATTTTACAAGGCAATAACATGCACTGGCTTATCTGGGATGAGTAAGTAAGCCCCAAGATACATAGTTTCAAATGATAAAGCGGTCTGGCAGAATTAGATTTTAATGTTATTTTATGCATAGATTCCAAGGCCAGGAGAGACCATCATTTAGTGATCATCTAGTCTGACTTCCTGTATAGCAAAGGCCATAGGACTTCCCCAAAATAATTTCTAACACTTATCTTTTAGAGAAGCATCCAAGCTTTATTTAAAAATGGTCAGTGATGGAGGATTCACCACAGCTCTTGATAAATTGTTCCAATGATTAACTATTCTCACCTTTAAGAATTTATGTCTCATTTTCAGTCTGAATTTGTCTAGCTTCAACATCCAGTTTTTTTTATAGGATCTACTTATCATAAATACATGTTGATTGGCATTAATTATATTACCCTCCTTTAATTCTTTATTAACCCAGACCCATATCGGGCACTCTATTATCTTGCTTGGGATTGAAGTCAGGCTGACAGCCCTGTATTACCCAGGTTATCCTGTTTACCCTTTCTAAAAATTGGCACATTAGCTCTCTTCAAGTCTTCTGGAACTTTCCCAATGCTCTAAGACTTATTGAAAATCAATATTAACAATCCAGAGAGCTCTTCAGCCAGCTCTTTTAAAATTCTTGGATGTAAGTTATCTGTACCTGCTTATTTAAAAGTATTTAACTCTAGTAACTGCTGTTTAACATCCTTCCTGAGATACTAGTGGAATGGAATCACCACGAGGAGACTAAATTATCTATGGTCTCATTTTTTTCCAAATACAGAACAAAAATATTTATTGAACACTTCTGCCTTTTCTGCATTATTACTGATAATTCTATCATTACAATTGTCCCTTGGTTGTGGGATTGTGGCTTGGTGGGCCTCTAGTAACGTGTCTTTAAATGGTTTCCAATTGTCATTCACAGTTTTCTGATTAAATTCTTCCTCTCATCTGATTTGGCTTTGTTAAACCAGTCTTTGTAAACACCAAGTACAGTATGTATATATACTGGTCTGGACTTTATTTGGTTTGCACATTATAAATGTGATCAAGTCATGATCATTTGTACCTAAACTACCATGAACGTTCAATTCTGTATTCAGTTTCTCTTTATTTGTTAAGACGAGGTCTAATGAAGAACTCCCCTGTGGTGGCTGCAACACTTTTTGAGATAGAATTTCTAAACATTATAGAAGACAGTTTTCTAAGGATGTTTTAATACTGGCAGCACAAGACCTCTAGCATGTGTCACTCAAACTGAAGTCTCCCCATGATCACACAGCTTTATTCCCTATACATTATAGACAGGTGCATAACTGTGATTTTGTGGTCTGTAGCAGAGATCAACTCATACACCAACTTGTGCTTTATACCTGTGTGGACATTCAGCCATAAACATTCAAGATCATTCTCTTCCAAGTTACCAGTGACTTGGAAACAGGCAATGCCATTTTTGACACACAGTGACCCTTTTGCTCACTTGATCCTTCCTAAATCAACTTTAACATTCGAAACATGGGACTCATCCCACCAGATTTCAGTAATACCAACTAAATGAAATTTATGTTTGCAAATGAGCAATTCCACTTCCTCTTGTTTGTTACCCAGGCTCCTAATATTGGTGTATAGGCAATTTAAGAATTTCTTCTCATGTTCTTTGATTCCTTGATTAATTTTGTTCTCAACATCTTAACTTTGTTCTGAGTGCTCATATCTTCCCTTTTTATCCTTCCCCTTTGCTATTAGTTTAACACCCTCCTGACTAATCTAGCCAGCCTGTCCCCGAGGAGATTTGTTCCTCTTCTACTGAGGTGGAAGCCATCCAAACTATACATCCCCTTTTCCCATAGAAGGTGGATCAATGTTCCACAAAATCAAAACCCTCTACTCTACACCCCATACCTAGCCAGCTGTTCACTTCTAGAATTTTCTGCCTTCTGTCCTTCCTTCTTTCGTGGACCTGGAAGGATCTCAGAGAAGACCGCTTGTACATTCTACGGGTAAACTTGGATCTACCATCTGTGAGACATCCCAGACTCCATGTCATTAATTCAGATATGAACCACCACAGGCGGACCCTGGCCCATCAACTTCAGAAGCCTACCCAATCTTAGAATAACATCTCATGTCTTAGGAAGACAGTACATTGTCCCCTTGTCTGTCTGGCCCTGGCAGAATTTTCTCTTTTTTTCTTTTTTTTGATTGTAAGTATAATGGAAATGCGAACTGGCTGGAAAGGTTTAATTGTTTTCATGGGGAAGCTAAAGAGATATACATATTATTTATTTCAAAAACATCAGGAGCTTTTAAATAAATCTGTATTACATACAGTAAAAACAAATCTGCATTTCATTTAATAAGTCATATCTACTGTTCACCATTTGAGCTTGGAAAAAGATTTATTCTTTAATAGTTTTAATCCACTTTCTTTATATTCTGAGATTACAAACCTGCCAAAAATCAAGAAAAATTCAGACTGGAGCACACTAAGCTTTTGTTATGAAGCAAGCTTACATTTTACAAAAAAGATACAACAAATACTTCAAACCTGGAGCTTTTCAATTATAAATGTGCTACTGACAAAATGTCATCAGAGGATTTAGATTGGAAAATTGTCTTGGAAATCTTTATAATCCCAAACCAACCATCCTGAATATATGCCATGGAAAAGAATAACCTACTATCTGATCTGAGGCAAGTCCATTGTTCATGAAACTCATTTATCAATGTCTGCAGATACCCATCTGCCCTAATGCCAGATTGATTTTGTGCACACTTCTGACATAAGAGCAAAGATGACCTAGAAGAAAAAAACCGGGGGAAAATAATTATCTCTGACTGTTGAGCAGATGTAGTACAAGCTCTTCATCCTCTGCCAGAGAAAGCCCTGTATCTAATGGCACAAAAGAGTCCTCGTCGCTAAGTTTAGCCTTTTTCCTTCTCAGTGGCGATTCTTCTGCTGCATTATTGCTGCTCTTGCTTCTTTTCCTTGTTCCGATCTTCTCCTCAAGCTCACTGCAGAAACAAATCAATTACTCTTTTTAACAACTGTGGTAATCAATATTATCATGCAATCAAACAATTCATTTTAAACAAGGCAAATTTATGGCCAGATAAGAGGCAAACATAAAATTACTATTCAGAAGAGGATAGCAATGGAATTAAATTAACTGAATGTCTAAATTAGAATCCCTTTCACATAGAAGTGAATGTTTTGTTGTTTATTTAGTAGTTAATTGGTTAAAATATATCAAGAAATCAATACTGGCTTTATACAATACTTGTTGCATTCTGTAGTGCTAGAAAACTTGGAAAAGTTGATTTAGTGATATGTCAGTTGACCTAGACAACAGTCACAATGTTAGAATTGTCATCCAGAGCAGAATCCAAACTTTCTCAACATTCCAGAGTGTGGCTACAGGGGTGATTTGGGCCCATCTCATTTGTGGCCCATTTGATGTTTTTAAAACATTTCCCCTAGAAGTAAATCATTGGAAACTACTACATAGGTCTTTGCCATGAGAGGAATAGAGATATTCAGCAACAGGATTTTTCAGCCACTTTAAATGTGAGTTATAATGGCATTTTCTGGGCAGGATTTTATACTAATGGGGCTCAGAAACTGTGTTCTTTATAACAACTGAGAACAATTATTTATACTCAGAGCAATCAGGAGGAAAGTGCAGCACCGTCTCCAGAGAAGTGGGGGCAACAGCAACACATTTAATATTAGGGTTGGAAATAATGATTAAAAAACCACAGAAAATATGGAGAAGATGAACTTGAAAATAAAATGGCTTTGTGCAGCTCGCATAGTTTTTCCTCCAAGGATCATCTATGTCTTCAAACAACCACAGTCTACTTCAGAGATTTGCATGCACAATATTACATTAAGTACCTCCAAAATGTAAGCACATTTCAGCTCAATACAAGAAACACAAACATCTCTCTTGTGTTTCACGTTTTCCCAAATGCTCCTGACAAAAGCACAGCTTTTATTGTGAACCATTGGGTACGATACTCCTTACTTTTTTCCTAATCCTCTCTGAGCTAATGAAAGTCAGCACATGGGGTTTCTACGTGATGCACCAAGAACAAATGCATGAGTCTAAAATAGTCTCAGGGAAGCCATTGGGTTCTAACAGGTCAATATGCCACACACCATTTCAAAATGCCAGTAAATATAGATGGCCCTATTGCTTTAAAACACTTGCTATCCAACCCATCAACATGCATACATGTAACTGGATTTGTTTCTAAATTATTGTTAAAATTAGAGTTGGTTGAAATGCTGCTGAAACTTTTATTTTTAAGAAAAATTGTTTTCATGAAATACTTTCATTTTGGTAGAAATGTTCCAGTTTTTCAATGAAATACCAAAACCAGAAAATAACTGGCTTTGGAAAATGATTTTCTGTTACAACGTTTGGCTTTTAAAACTAAAACATGATTTTTTTAAAAACTAAAATGGTTTTTTATAAAATACATTTAATGGGAAATTTTCCAAATTAAAAAAAAAATTAAAGTCTTGAAACAACAATTGGCATTTTTTGGCCAGCTCAGTTAAAATACCCAATAATATTAAATGCAAACTGTACATTAACTCGGTGGTGACAAAGCAAGAACCGCACCAGGAAACTCAAGGTAAGGATGACACACGCCTTACTTCTTTCCCCTCCCTCACACAGTTGAGCATTGCTATTGCAGCTCACGAAGTATATAATTATTGCATGCAGCGCCCCGTGCAATGTCCAGTCACTTTGAGAACTATTAAGATCCGAATGTTTGCGTTAACTGAGATTTCTTTCCTCTGCTGCTACTAATGTATGACATAAATTCCAAATATTAAAGACAAGTTCAAGAAGGAAAGTAATAAACATGTATACAGCCTTTCCAGCAAGATTTAAAGCTGCAAAACCCAAGCCTTACCTAATTTTTCTGCTTTTTATGTATCCACGTTGACTTCAAATGGTTCCCTTACAACTGTACTTCAGAAAAACTATTTCACGCTGTGCATAATTTCCTTACTAAACCCCAAGTTTAGATGCTCACCCTCCTCTCCCAACCTTTAAAAAGCCCCAGCTCCTTCTAGAAGAGTCCTGGACCCCGGGGAAATGGTCTTGCCTGTCCATCCTTCCCTTCTTCTCTGCCAAACCGGGAGTCAGCATCAGGGACTCCAGGACCCAGCTGCTTGACTCCCAAACACATGGGTAGTCACCAGTGACATCAGCAACTTCAGCAAAGGCTTTTTAAAAGCCTCAGCTCCCGTTGTACTAGGGCCACATGGAGCTATATAAACAAAGGTAGACCTGGTCCATTCCCCAAAGAGTTTATAATCTAAGATTCATGCTGGTAGATGGATATTGTTAGCTGCAACCAGGAGATAGTAGAGTTAGTGTCCCTGCGACATGGGTAACTAGGGTGTGGGACAGCAAGAGTCCTACAGAGAAACCCAAGGAACAGACAAGCTTGCGGAGAAAGCTTAGGCAGAAGAGTTTTATGCTTGCTGACATTATGTGAGCCCAACCCCAGGACTAGGGTGACCAGACGTCCCGATTTTATCGGGACTGTCCCGATATTTGCTTGTTTGTCCCGCGTACCGACCAATGTTAGGTCGGGACACTGGACAAACAAGCAAAGGCTCCGGAGCCCGAAGGGCTCGCGCCCTCCCCTGCCCCGACTCCGCCCCCTCCTTTCCCAAATCCTCGCCCCCATCCCCGCTCCCTCACTGCCCCATTGTCTCCCTCCCCAAATCCCTGCCTCTTTCCAAGCATGCCATGCCCAGGAGACTCAGGGGAGTGCGGGGCCGGGGTGAGTGTGAGTCTGGCCTGGCCCCGAGCAGGCAGGACTCGGGCGCGGTACCTGGAGGGAGAGTAGGGGGGCGGCCCGTGGGGGTAGGTGGCGGCTGTTCTCCCCACCTGGGCAGGGGACTCGGGAGCAGCCGCTGCTGCAGCTCCCACTGCTGCGGGGGGAGGAAGTGGCCAAGCACGTGGCGCTCGGCGGCTGCGGCTTTGGTGCCCGGGCCCGAACCCCCCGAGCCCGGGCCTGCTGCGGGGCAGCGCGCACACTGCGCTCAGCCCCTGGCCAGTCGCGTCTGGGCTGGCTGCCCAGCTGGTGCAATCCCGTGGCGGAGGCATCGGCAGCCCAGTCCCGTTCGTTCCCCTGCAGGACCCGAGCGGGATGCGGGGGGCTGGGGCCTGCTGCCCCCACTCCGAGGCCGCCCGCAGGATTGCACCAGCTGGGCAGCCAGCCCAGACGCGAGTGGCCAGGGGCTGGGTATGCGCAGCGTGCGCGCTGGGTCCCCGCAGCAGGCCCGGGCTCGGGGGGTTCGTGGGCGCCAGAGCCGCAGCTGCCGAGCTTGGCCAGCGGCCGCTTCCTCCCCCCGCGGCAGTGGGAGCTGCAGCAGCGGCTGCTCCCGAGTCCTGCTGCCCAGGTGGGGAGAACAGCCGCTGCCTGGCCCCGCAGGCCACCCCGTACTCTCCCTCCAGATACCGCGCCTGAGTCCTGCCTGCTCGGGGCCAGGCTGGACTCACACTCACCCCGGCCCCGTGCTCCCCTGAGTCTCCCGGGCCTCCCTCCAGCGCTTGCGGAGGGAGGAGGAATCGGGGGGTGGGGGATTTTTTTTTTCTCTGCTGCCATATTTTCCCCCTCTGCCCCCCCCCCCGCGTCCCGATATTTGACCTGGGTGATCTGGTCACCCTACCCAGGACAGGTGTAGACCTGGAGCACATATAATATTGACTGCTGTGTTCAGAGGCGGGTAGAGCTCATCCAACTTACACCTCTCTTTACTCTTCCTTTTACTTATCTGCAGCCCACCACATTTTGCCAGACTTCCTCCAGTTTTCATCTCCCTGCTCTGTCCAAACTATCCCATCCTCAGCTCCTCTACTGCCTGCCTTGCTACCATAATATTAGTGCTGTACACCTCCTCCCAACAAAATCAAGTGAACACATTTCACTCAGTTTCTAAATTATTATGAATCATGTAAAGAGGGAAAGTCTTATGCACTTACTGAGACCAGCCAGAGGAGCACATAACCTATCTGGGTTACCACACACTCTGTAACTCTTGTCTTCCTTTCTCCGGTCCCTGTTTTTCTTCACACTTCTATCTTATCTAAATTAAGATAAAAGCTCTGGGGGGCAGGACCACATCTTTTCTATGTTCTGTGAACCATCCATCACACTTGGGCCCTAGGTAAGAGCTTGTCTATACAGTCAGTGTGTGGCAAGCCAGGTGCAAATCTGCAGTGCTCTAGCCTGCTGTGTGCTAACTGGACCCTGCTACTGTGCACTAAAAGTCCCATAGTGCACTTGGATGTACGGCTGTTTGAAACCGCAGTACGTCAACGCATACTATGCAATGTTTAGTGCATGGTAGCAAGGTCCACACAGCCAGTAAGTGTGTGGTAGGCTAGAGGGCTGTACATTTACATACTGACCCGCCACACACTAAGACTCTGGGTGGAAAAACTCCAAGTTACATGTCAAAAACCAACCAACCCAACCCTATGTGTTAAAGCAACATTAAGATGCAAGATCAAGCAATCAAAAGTTAGGAAATACCAGAATTAAGGTTGTCCAGGCAATCGTAATTCAGCCCCCTTGTGTGTATGTATTACAATACAGTCTTTAATAGCTTGATTGCATACCACTTTTTCCAGCCAGTCCACAACTTACTCCCTCAGCTCCTATTCCGAGTCTCCTTGCCCAGCAAGTCCCGTCTCACCTACCCCAACTCCCAGTCTTGTTCTCCTCCCCCCGACACCAGCCTCTCCGGCTTCTCATATGTCCATCCAAGGCTCCTGGCCCCAATCTACTCCCAAGACTCCGTAGGTCTAGCTCTTGTCCCTGCAACATTTGAATCCGTCAGTTTTCTCCTCCTCACTACACGGGACAGGACACACAATATATTTTCCCCTATCTTTGTTCTCAGAAACACCTGAATTGTTTTGGCTGAAAATTTCCAATATACTTCAGCCTGAGGAACACAGGCGAACTGGCTAAAAGTTGTCCAAGTTATAAGCAGTTGAGAATGGGGTCTTATAATGGGAAACGTCAGGCAACCTGATCATGCAATGTTCCCAGCATAGTGGTCACTGCAGAAAGAAGACTCTTAGAAAACATTGTTAACCATCTGGGAAAATGAACAAGTCAAAGATTTTTGTGTACACTTAGTTGACATTTTGCCATTATTCAGTTTTAGTGCAGTTTGGCACGAACACTGTACTGTAGATCACATACGCTATTTTAAAGGTTATTTAGGGAATTAAGTGTTTCCTAGTGATGCAGCAATTCCAAGGGTTGCTTCATTAGAAACAATGTTTACTTTAAATAACTCCCAATAATCAGTGCACACGTGTGCCAACACTGCGCAAAAATATGAGGCTCGGTTGCATTTTAGACTCTTTGGATAAGGAATTTCCAAATCAGACATATGTGGATTGGCAGTAACAAAATTTGGACTCAGATTTTCAGCCCAATCTTAACTTTTTGGGAAGTGCAACAAATTGCAGGCACATTAAAATGCCTACATTATAAACCTTCCAGAAACAGGGTTTACAATTAAAATGACAGCTCAAAATATGACTACAGTGGCACAGACAAACACCACCAGAACACAGGTCCCGCTGGAAAAAGATCAGCATTACAATATGTTCTTCCTTTTTCTAACTTAGTATAAAGAGAATGACAAAGTTTCTATCTTGCTGCCTGTCTTGCCTTCGTTGTGTGGAGATTGCAGGTGTGTGATCCATACGTCTGCCTACCTGTTCTGTTCTTGTAAAAAGGACAAGAATAGACACTGCAGATGTCAACCTCTGCCTACTCATTAAAATGAAAAAAGGAGACGGGGGGTGGGAAGGGAGAGAAACACATGACACAAACACGTGTATCCATATGCTATGCGATCAAAGAACCTTACATTTCTTCTGCCTGCCCAATAGAGAATGAGAGGAGTTAAACAATATTGCAGCTTTCACGTTAGATTTTTTTTTTTCAGAATTACAACATTTAAAAAAAATGTTTAGATCTATTGTGATTTTGGGGTCTGTCAACCTTGCAGGTGTCCCTTTAAGCTGTTTGCTATTGATACTTAGTTCATAACTTCTTGGGGGCAAGGGTCTTGTCCTATTTCTCCATGCAGCCCTTAGTATACTTTGGGTGCTATACAAACACTAAACAACATACGTTGACAGTATATGTACTTATTCTAATGTCAATTGCAAAAGTTTTCCAAGGAACCTATTGTACGGTTAGCAGAGTTTATGGGAATTCATTTAAAAAAAGAGTAAGACTAAAAGCCTAATTAAATAAAAACAATCTTAGCTGCTTTGTCTATTATTTTCAGCACTTGAATAGGCTTTGAAACCTCAGCTGCATTCATAATTGACTGATAGTGCATCTAGGATGCTAGTTCAAAACAATCAGTAATTAAAACAAAGAAGAAATAATACAATGTAAGAAGCAGCTGGCTTATAATAAATACAAAAAAACCGCCACCTCAGACTGGAGATGGAGACACCATCGGAGTGGGGGTCCTGCAAGGATCAGTTCTGGATGCAGTTCTATTCAATATCTTAATCAATGATTTAGATAATGGCATAGAGAGTACATTTATAAAGTTTGCAGACGATACCAAGCTGGGAGGGGTTGCAGGGGCTTTGGAAGATCGGATTAAAATTCAAAATGATCTGGACAAACTGGAGAAATGGTCTGAAGTAAATAGAATGAAATTCAATAAGGACAAATGCAAAGTACTCCACTTAGGAAGGAGCAATCAGTTGTACACATACAAAATGGGAAATGACTGCCTAGGAAGGAGTACTACAGAAAGGGACCTGTGGGTCATAGTGGACCACAAACTAAATATGAGTCAACAGTGTAACACTGTTGCAAAAATATCAAACATCATTCTGGGATGTATTAGCAGGAGCGTTGTAAGCAAGACACGAGAAGTAATTCTTCTGCTCTACTCCGTGCTGATTAGGCCTCAACTGGAGTACTGTGTCCAGTTCTGGGCGCCACATTTCAGGAAGGATGTGGACAAATTGGAGAGAGTCCAGAGAAGAGCAATAAAAATGATTAAAGGTCTAAAAGAACATGACCTGTGAGGGAAGGTTGAAAAAAATGGGGTTTATTTAGTCTGGAAAAGAGAAGACTAAGAAGGGACATGATAACAGTTTTCAAGTATGTAAAGGTTGTTACAAGGAGGAGGGAGAAAAATTGTTTTTCTTAACCTCTGAGGACAGGACAAGAAGCAATGGGCTTAAATTGCAGCAAGGGAGGTTTAAGGTTGGTCATTAGGGAAAACTTCCTAACTGTCAGGGTGGTTAAGCACTGGAATAAATTGCCAGGGAGGTTGTGGAATCTCCATCCTTGGGGATTTTTAAGAGCAGGTTAGACAAACACCTGATTCTATGATTAGACCTAGATCTTGTTACCTAGAAAACTTAACTGTATAACACATTTTAAACGGAACTGTAAGTTTTCCAGTCTCTGTATAATCCAAAACACCAAAACAAGGCTTTTCACCAAAAGCTTTGTGAGAAGGTTATTCTTGAGTCAAACTGTTTCTTATAGTTACTGAAGAGGCATGTTGCTAAGTTAATGGAACATGTTGCAAAAAAAAAAAAAAAAAGTACGTGCATTTCAACAGCCAATATGTTCAGCTATTAACTCCAGTCATGATAGAGCAGAAGTGGGCAAACTACGGTCCGTGGACCACATCTGCTTGTCCCCGGCCCCTCCCCAGCTGTCCCCCTCCCCTGCAGCCATGCTGCCGCGCGGGCAGTGCTCTGGGCAGCAGGTTTGCGCTCTCCTGCTGAGCAGCGCGGCAGAGTGTCTGGCTCCGGCCGGGCAGCGCGGCTGCCAGAGATGCTGCTCTGAGCAGCATGGTAAGTGGGCAGGGGCCGGGGGATGGGATAAGGGGCGGAGGGTCCCGGGGGGCAGTCAGGGGACGGGGGGGATTGGATAGGCGTGAGGTCCTGGGGAGCCTGTCAAGGGGTGGGGGTGTGGATAGGAGTCAGAGCAGTCAGAGGACTGGGAGCAGGGGGGTTGGATGGGTGGGGGGGCAGTCAGGGGACGGGAAGTGGGACAGGTTGGATGGGGCCAGGCTGTTTGGGGAGGCACAGCCTTCCCTACCCAGCCCTCCATACAGTTTTGCAACCCCAATGTGGCCCTCGGGCCAAAAAGTTTGCCCACCCCTGTGATAGAGAGTAGGTGTGGTGAAAGGTAGATGAACAAGGAGGGAATCTAACATGGGAAGCAACTTGGGATGGGTCATGAAGAAGCATAGAGATGCTTCTGAGAGAAATGGATGCAGAGAACCTCAAAACAGGTATTTTTAGTGCAGGAATATTGAAAATCATGGAACGAAGTAAGGTGATCTATTCAGTAAATGGCACGACTCATAAGGAAGAACACTCAGGCCAATATCCCTTTATAACATTTGGAGAGTGGCACGTACAGCTGGATTGCAGTCTTCCTTTGTGCTATCCGGTACAGTTTAGCTCTTTACTGCTGCAGCAGCCTGAATTATCCACACAGATTCATGTAGCCTGATGGCCTAATTTACTCTGAGTGGCTATATCTGCATGGGCAGCAAGGTAGTAACAGCAGATTTCAGCGACATGCACAATAATTCCTGTGGGCCCCCATTTATACCCATGTTAACCCAAACACAACAAAACGGGTGTTTTCATTTTATATATCACTTTTGCTGCACATGCATAATCACACATCTTATAAATACATCTTTGATAAATACTAGCACAGGAGACTGGAATCCAAGAAGGTGGGATTCTAATTCTGATGGTAATTCACTGTGCAATCTTGGGCAAGTAACGTTCTGCATCTCAGTTTAACCACCTATAAAATGGAGGAAACTGCTACTTACTTTCCAAAGATGTTATGGGGGGATAGCTACAAGAAATGACTTGATTTTTTTGATTGCTAGCAATGAACTTCTTCAGGCTTCTAAGCATGTCTTGTCAACTCAAAGTCTGTATTCTTTAGATTGTAACGGCTTTGAGGAGGGACTATTTGAAATAGGGGCAGCTCTATGTTTTTTGCCGCCCCAAGCACGGCAGTCAGGCAGTCTTTGACGGTGTTTCTGCAGGTGATCTGCCGGTCCCGCGCCTTCGGCACCTGCCGCCAAATTTTCGCCGAAGCCGCGGGACCGTCGGACCTCCTGCAGGCATGTTGCTGAAGGCTGTCTGACTGCTGCCCTCACAGCGACCGGCACACTGTCCCCCCCACGGCTTGCCGCCCCAGGCACGCGCTTGCTGCGCTGGTGCCTGGAGCTGCCCCTGGTTTGAAATAAAAGCCCATGTGCAGCTTCAAGCACATTGTCATTACTTAAATAATAATGTTTATATGATGCTTTGAGAGCCTCAGATAGAAGCCTCTATTGTACGTATTTACATTTGCTATAATATTTCTTGCCCATGTAAACACAATGCAGCCAACAAGTTGCTGTGTAATTCCAGCATGTTTGACAGTTCAACTTTCCTAAAGAAACTTTCAGTTAATAATGAATGAATCTGCACATAAAAAATAATTCAGAATATTTAAGAATAATGTATCCCTTAAGTATTGGCATTTTGCTAATCAAACACTTTGTGCCACAAACTTTCTTCCATATAATAAATTTTAATTTACAAGGTGATGGCAACAATTCTAATGAAGATTAATTACTGCAGTCCCTTCCATACAGCCCAGTGCAGCTTCTTTCCAACTTACTGTCAGAATGCTACAGCATATAGCAATGATAATGAAAATATATTGTGTTGTGTTATTCTCTTTACTGGCCATTACACTGATGTAAATCAAAACTGTTCTAAAACTAGATTTACAAAAATAACTGAAGAAAAAGAGAAGATTCATCTACTTGTATTTCATTATAAATGTAATGGCACTGAAACCAAAAGGATGCGTCCGTTCTAAAGTAGAATTACTATAGTCTGGAAGAAGAAAAAAATAAAATGGAGAACACAGAACAAAACAAGCTGTTAAATGTTTCTCTCTATTATACTGGAAGTATTAAAGAGGATTTGATGGTGGAGATAACTCTGGGCAGCCCACTGTGCTCTAACCTCTACGCTGACTGTGCCCGCAATCTCTCCCTTCTTAATACCTGAACCAATTCACTTTTTGTATTTCTTAGGTTACTTGTTCTGCTTGTTGCCTTAGGTGCTGCTGTTCGTTTAGTTTATTAAGTACTTTATGTGCAATTAAATTCACTCTAAGTTTCCTAACGACCCAGCCTTTTTGTGTTTCTCCTTTTGTATTTAGTAGTTCATTCAAATAGCCTTGGTAGGGTGGTTATATCCCCAAAGTACTTGCTTTAATTTAAAAAAATAAATCTCCAAGGCCCCCAGAGGCTTCCATACTTTGCATGAACAACTTACTCAGACATTCTATATTTAATTCTTCTTTTCTTGCATTACTAAGTTTCCCCTCACTTTATGCATTATTCAAAAATTTTACAATTTTATCCACTATTGGCCTTACATGGAGGCAGGGTTTAGTGGCCATGAGAGTACTGAAATGGGAATCAGAAGATCTGGGTTCTACACCCAATAGTTTCCTTTTGTAAGTCACAACCTCCATTCCAGTTTCCCTATCTGTTAAATGGGGAGAATGAGTGTTGCAAGTATTCATTCATTCATGTTTGTAAAGAAATTCTAGTTCCTCAGAAGGAAGGTACTATACAATGAATTTTAAGTCTTACAGTATTAGCAGCATTATTTTCAAAGACCTATGAAAATAAAACTTGAAATAAGTATTTGCAATGAAAGTTGATAGGACACTACATACTGCCTGTGCTTCCAATCTATTTATATCACTGTGAATTATATTACCCTTTCTTGGGTATTGGCTGTTTTTCCTACCCCGTTTGGTATGAACTACAAATGTCAACAACTTACTGCCCAGTGTGTTTAAAATTTTTCCATAAAATGGATCCATCCTACCTCTGACATTCAAACACATTTACTCCTTATCTGCTTAGTCTGACACCAGGCTTCAAATCTTGGTCTCCTCTCCATATTTTTAAACCGTGCAGTGCCATCTGTTTCAGATGCTCCTTGTATCTCCCGTTGAGACACCAAGTCAGTTAATATTTTAATCTTACTATAAAACCATATGTCCTTCTTTCACTTACAGTTGATTCAGGTATTGTGTGGCTCTCTTGTTTAGGTACACTTTCAATTTCACATGCTTAAGGCCAGAAGGACCCATTATGATCATCTAGTCTGACCTCCTTGATAACAAAGGCCATAGAATTTCACTAAGATTCCTTCATCAAGCCCATATCTTTGGGTTGAGCTAGAGTTTATCTTTTAGAAATTCATCAATCTTGATTTAATGATTTCAACTAATGGAAAATCCACCTTGTTTCTAGCTAGAAAGAGATTGTTCCAATGATTAACTACCTTCTTGATTAAACAAAACAAATCCACCCCTTATTTCTAGTCTGAATTTATCTTGCTTCAGATTACAACCACTGGATCTTTTTGTGCCTTTGTCTGCTAAATTAGATAGCTTTCTACTAACAAAAATCTTCTCCCCGAGTAGCTATTTCTAAATCATAATTAAGTCACCTCTTAACCTTCTCTAGGGGCTTGTCTACACTACAGGACTATTTCGAATCTACTTAAAAAATGTGTCGTCATTGAATCAATCCCGCCCTCCCTGTCTTCCTTGAAAGCGCCGGCGGGAAATCTGTTCGCGCCCTTCTCTGGTCGGTTACAGCGTGGACGCCACAGCACTGCGAGCATGGAGCCCGCTGCGATCATCGCTGCACTTATGGCCGTTGTCAACTCCTCGCACATTATCGTCCACCTCTTCCACAGTCAGATGCTGAGAAACCGGGCGAGGAGGCTCCGGCAGCACGGTGAGGAGAGTGGCGCAGACCTCTCACAAAGCAGGGTACGCCGGGCAGTGGAGATCATGGTGGCAATGGGTCAAGTTCATGGTGTGGAACGGCGATTCTGGGCCCGGGAAACAAGCACAGACTGGTGGGACCGCATAGTGCTGCAGGTCTGGGATGACACAGAGTGGCTGCGAAACTTCAGGATGCGTAAGGGCACTTTCCTTGAACTGTGTGACTTGCTGTCCTACCGGCTGAGCAAGTGCAGAATGGTGGTGGAGTGTGCTTTCGGACGTCTCAAGGGGAGATGGCGGACCTTACTGACTCGCTCGGACATCAGCGAAAAGAATATCCCGTAGTTATTGCTGCTTGCTGTGTGCTCCACAATCTCTGTGAGAGCAAGGGCGAGACCTTTTTGGCCGCTTGGGAGGTTGAGGCAAATCGCCTGGCTGCTGTTTACGATCAGCCAGACACCCGTGCTGAGAGAATATCCCAGCGGGAAGCGATATGCATCAGGGAGGCTTTGAAAGCGAGTTTCCTCGCAGAGCAGGGTAACCTGTGACTGTCCACTTGATTTTAAGAGAGCCTGATCATAAACCAAGTTTTCCCCACTTCCCAAGGACGTTTTAAAACTAAGGACATGTTTTAGTAATTAATAATAAATCTTTCGTTGACTTTGCATTTCTGTTTATTCGTTGAAACATGGAAGCATTCTGTGCTGGTTAAGGTGTGCACTGATGGGTGGGTTTGCAGGAAGGGGCGAGGGGTGCTGTCCTTGGATAGGGGTTACCATGACGGCTGTGGGTTTGGGCGTTGGAAGGGGGGAGGGGTGTGGGGGAAGGGTGAGTATCTGCCCCTGGATGAGGTCTCTTTTTGGGGCTCGTGGCACCGGGGAGGATCGTGACTACGGTCCAAATGCATGTGAAGGGAAGCCTGCCTTTACATTCGGGGATGTCAGGCACCAGGACCCTGCACAAGCATACACATCAAGGAAAGACCCGGGGCAGCATACACCACACAGACTGTCCCTGGTGCCTAGTGACTGCAGTCTGTGTGTGCCCTGCAGTTGACCCTGCAGCCAAGTCTGTAGCATGGCACTGTGGGCTATGCAGTGACATTACAATTCCCCCCCCCCCCCCCACAGAACAACAGACAGTCTTCTGACACCAGAAACGTGACGGAAACAGTCAGTAACACCAAACCGCTTTTAATAATGTAATACACAGTGGGGGGTTTGAACTTGGAGTTGGGACTGGTTGATGCTGTAAAGAAAGAGCTTGTACAAATTTACAGCGCGACAGTTGTCTCTAACATTATCGGTGTGCTGCGGTGCAGGGACAGTTCTCACGGCCCCTACCGCCCCTCCGTCTTGTCACTTTGGGTGAGGGGGGGACAGGACTTCTTGGCGTTGGAGGGCGGTTGCAGATGCACTGCAGGGGGGCTCTCTCCTCCTGACTGCGGTCTTGCAGAACATCTACAAGGCGCCGGAGCGTCTCCGTTTGCTCCCTCATTAGACCAAGCAGCGTTTGAGTCGCCTGCTGGTCTTCCTGCCGCCACCTATCCTCCCGTTCCAGGTGTGTGCGATGCTGCTGACACAGGCTCTCCCTCGACTGTCTCTGCTCTGCCGCCTCCGCTCTGGAGCTGGCCATCAGTTCCTGGAACATGTCGTCCCTTGTCTTTTTCTTTCGGCGTCTAATCCGAGCCAGCCTCTGCGAGGGGGATGGCGGGGCAGTCCGGGAAGGAGCCGAAGCTGTGTGATGTGAAAAAGTAGGTGATTTCCTTGAACACATACATGTTTGCCAACAGTAAACACAGTCTAGTCAGTTTCAGTTAACAAGACCAAAGAGGGAACCAAGTCTCAGGAGATCTCAGAACTAGTCCGAGATTTCGGAATACGCTCTCATTGGCGGCGCCATTGCACTGGAGAGCGCACAAGCGAGGAAAGATAGCTGCATCCCTCTTGCACAAAGTCCTGGTAAGCCTTACAGTACATACTGCTTATCAGTTACTGGTTAGCTGTGCTCTCCTGCTAAAGGCAATGTGCAAAGCAGAAAGGATAAGCCTTTAGCAGCCCCTCCCGCCAGCGCACGGGAACGATCAATGCATGCTTGTTCTCTGTGGACTCTCGCACGTGGCTGTTAGGCGAGGGTCATTGTTATGCAACCTAATTGTAAACCATTAACAATAGTAACACTACACTAATTGCCCTACTTAGATGCAGTATTTGCAGACCGAGATCACCCTGAGGCGGGTCACTCGTGCCCAGAAAGACCGCATGTTACGGGACGCACTGCACAGACCAGGACCATATGCAGCAATGCTAGTAGAGGCGATGGTTCCACTCTATATTCGGATGTCCTGGCGTGGAAGAGTCTGCTTCCACGGAGCGCCCAACAAGCGACCTCTTCCGACGAACCTCATGCGGAGGCTTTGCGAGGAACTGAATGACACCTTCGTAGAAATGTCGCTAGAGGACTATTTTTCTATCCCCATTTGTGTGGACCTTCTCTTTATATAGTTTAATATATATTATAGTTTAATATTTAGAATGTTTTAATTTGTAAATATTTAGAATTTCTTAAAGTCCATTTGTGTGGACCTTCTCTTCATATAATTTAATATATATTATAGTTTAATATTTAGAATTTTGTAAATACTGTTTCTATTTTTTCTATAACAATGTTATAAAAAATAAATGTTTATACGTGTGTTGCACTTACCGCCTGATCCTTCCCCTGATTCCGAGTCCTGGTTAACGGGCGGGGAGGGTTGGTAGGGGATCTCTGTGAGGGTGATGAAGAGATCCTGGCTGTCAGGGAAAGCGGGAGTGGGTTCCATGTCGCCTGCGCCGTCCTCTAAAGACCCTTCCTCATCTTCCCCATCGGCGAACAGGGAGGGGGAACTGTCCCGGTACACTATTCCGTCCTCGGAGTCCACCGTCACTGGTGGGGCACTGGTGGCAGACCCACCTAGAATGGCATGCAGTGCCTCGTAGAAGCGGCATGTCTGGGGCTGGGCTCCGGAGCGTCCGTTTGCCGCTCTGACTTTTTGATACCCTTGTCTTAGGTCCTTCACTTTCACGCGGCACTGCATCGCATCCCGGCTGTATCCTTTGTCTTTCATGGCTTTAGAGACCTTCTCGAAGGTCTTCGCGTTCCGCTTGTTGGAGCGCAGCTCCGAGAGCACAGACTCCTCGCCCCACACAGCGATCAGATCCTGGACTTCCCGGTCAGTCCATGCTGGGGACCTCTTTCTAGTCTGGGATTGCCCGGACTCCTCTGCTGGAGAGCTCTGCATCGTTGCAGGTGCTGCGGAGCTCGCCCCGATGTGCAACCAGAACGTCAGATTCAAACCGCCCAGACAGGAAAATGAATTCAAATTTTCGCGGGTCATTTCCTGTGTGGCTGGCCAGAGAATCCAAGCTCGGACTGCTGTCCAGAGCGTCAACAGAGTGGTGCACTGTGGGATAGCTCCCGGAGCTGCTAAGTTCGATTAGCATCCACACCAAGCCTAATTCGAGCTAGCAAGTGCGAATTTAGCGTTACTCCACCTGCCGGGGTGGAGTACCAAATTCGAACTAAAGAGCCCTCTAGTTCGAATTAAATGGCTTCCTGGTGTGGACGGTTGAGCGGTTAGTTCGAATTAACGCTGATAAATTCGAATTAAAGTCCTAGTGTAGACCAGGCCTAGGATAGACTTAATGCACTGATAATTAGTCTCTCACTAGAAGGCATGTTTTCCAGACCTTACATCAGCGTTGTACCTCTTTTTTGAATCCCTTCCAATTTTTCAACTTCTTTTTTAAAGGAACGGACTTAGTATTTGAATATTGGCCTTACTAATGCAGCGGTAATAGCATCTCAATAAAGGGATGTTCCAAAGTAAATTCACTACAAGTAAGTCACTTACTTGGGCCCTGAGTCATGACTTCCTATGACCCCTCCCCCTTGAGCTGGTTGGGAAGTTTTCAACAAAACAGTTTTGTGCTAGAAAATGCTGATTTGTCAAAACTGGAACTTTTTGCGGGGAAATAGTCAGTTCAGTTAAACTTTCAACAGAAAGATTTTTTCAGGTCCAGGATGGCATTTCTGGGTCATTACCAGATAGAGAAAGAGACCCATCTGAGAATAGCAAGTAGCTTGTTAGTGGGGGCACCTAGGATGTGGGAGACTCAGGTTCAATGCCCCATTGTGACTTATTTGGAGCAGGGATTTGAATCCAGGTCTCCCGCATCCTATTATTGATTATACAAAGAAGAACAGTTCCAACAGGAAAGACTCCAGGTGATTCACTTTAGAATAGTTAATAGCCAGGTGGTTATGGCACTCACCTGGGATGTGTGAAACTGATTTTAAAGAGCTTTTCTGACCATAGTCATACTAAGTTCTTTCCTCCAGAATATCACAGAAACATCTCTTAGACGGAACAACATGGCTTGAAGGCAAGTTAGACCATAAGAAAAGATATTGCAGACTAATCAAGAACAGTACAAAACCTAGTGGGGTCAACAGAATCGCTCACAGCATCCTGATTTAATGTGTTAAAGGAGGAGGAAGAAATGGCAACTTCACTTGTCATTGACATAGCAAACAGAGCTATACATAACAGCAGCACTAAATGGTGACCTCTATGAGCACAGCTGTCAGCTCATGGCAGACCACAGGACTGACTACAGTAAAAATGACACAGCTAATGATTTTACAGCAAATATAATTTATTCATCCCATTTCCCCCTCTCCCAATTCCGAGATCTATTCCATTTTGACCTACCTAGGAGCTAACAAAGATGAATAGTCCTACATATTAAAGATTAACAGAATGTAACAACAAGTCCAATCACAACTTTGTTCTAGCTCACATTTTTATTGAAAAAGATTGAGGGATTAAAAATATTAGAAATTCAATTTAACTGCACAATGAATATTTAGGATATCCAGCTGCTTCTTTTCTGCCCTATTCAACCAACTGCAAATTTTTCACTTCATTAACAATTCACATTAAGATAGCCTTAAACCAAACATGATGAATGTTGCTAGATATACAAAAATTAATCGTATATTACATGCTTGAAGTAATTAATTACTAATTTGGTAGAAGTGTAGTTAGAAGGATATTTTATTCAAAAGCAAATTATCTAGTATATTGTACAACTCCCCCTCTCGCGTCCCGGTGAAAGAAATGTTGGGGAAAGAAAAGATTAATACCTTTCTTGACTTCAAAACCATGGACAGATGATCCATCTTTGAAGACAGTTGTAGGAAGAAGCCTTATGCTTTGAATATTAGCCATTTCAGCTGGATAGTTTTCCTTTAAAGCTAGCAGGAGTTGCTGCAGCCTAAGGTATTTCTATTTTATTCTAGCACTTGGGGCATAAATCTCAGAATTTCAAAAGAATAATGGCAAAATGCAGTTGCATTTTCTAATTTCAAAGTCAGGTTCTTACCATGAACAACTGCCTGGTTATATATGGTTTTAGATAAAATCATTAGACAAATGTTCCAGGCACCAGAAGTGACTCACCATGTAATTAAATCAACTTTCCCAGGTGATGTATTGAGCATTTGTGTTGCCATAATGGACCCTCCTTTGCCCTTCCCCTTTGTTACTGACACCAAGGTTTCTTCCCTGCTCTCTTTCTCTAATCACTTACCCAGGGAACCCTCTTTCCCCAGTCCTCATGACTTCCTTTACTCCTTTCCTGCCATGTTACTTCTCACAAGACAAGCATCGACTCTCCACATCCTCAAAATCCTTGATCCCACCAGCCTCTTCAGCTACCACCTGTGTCCCTCCTGCCTTTACCTCTAAGCTTATTGTACAGTCCAACTACAGATGCTTCCCTGAGTTCCTCTTTTCAAACTCCACCCTTGATTTGGCCCTTCAATCCGGCTTCTCCCTTCTCCACTTCACTGAAACTGCCCTCATCAATTCCTCTCAATGACCTCCTCAGAACCAAGTCTCAGGCCCCCAACTCCACTCTTGATGGGTTAGTTGCTTTAATACTGTCCATTCAGAGACTCCTTGAAATCTTGTTCTTCCTTGGATTGTATGGCTCTGGCTTCCCCAGGTTCTACTCCTACCTATCAGCATCTACCTATCAGCATCTCCTTAGTGGGTCATCCCTGCCCTCTTCTTCCCTCCTATTCTTTATGGAATACCACAGGGCTTCACCCACGGCTCATTTCTTTCTTTCTCTTACGCATACACTGGGTGATTTTTGCCACTCACCTGGCTTCAATTCCCATCTTTACACCACTGACTCTTAAATCTATCTGTTCACTCCTGACCTCTCTCTCTCACTCTAATCCTTAACCTTGGCTTCTCTCTCTGATCTCTCTTTCTGGATGTCTCACAACCAGCTAAAACTTAAACATGGCCAAAACTGAATTCTCTCATAGGAACATAAGAACAGCCACACTGGGTCAGACAAATGGTCCATCCAGCCCAGTATCTTGTCCTCCCTATAGTGACCAATGCCAGGTGATTCAGAAGGAATGAACAGAACAGGCAATGATCCTCTGTCATCCAGTCCCAGCTTCTCGCAGTCAAAGATTTAGGGACACCCAGAGCCTGGGGTTGTGTCCCTCACCATCTTTGCTAAGAGCCATTGATGGACCTATTCTCCACAAACTTATCTAATTCTTTTTTGAACTCTGTTATATTTTTTACCTTCACAACATTCACTAGCAACGAGTTCCACAGGTTGACTGCACGTTGTGTGGAGAAGTCTTCCCTCCCAAGCCTTTCTGACTCCCCTCTTTCTCTGTCATTGACAGCATGATCACCCCAATATCCAGACCCCATGACACGTGTGTGTGTGCAGGGGGAATCTGACTTTTTTCACAGGCTCTTGCCTCCTCTCCTTCCCCCCTCCCCCTCACCATCATGGCAGTGTCCAAATGCTGCTGCTTCTTTCTCAGGAGTGGCCCTAAGATCATCTTTAGCTATACTATTTAACCCTGTAGCATTGGTTTGTCTTTGTTAACACCTATTCAGCCTAAACAACTGAGGGAAACTTTGGAGAATATTATATTATTTATTTATATTTCCTAAAGACTCAGCATTCCTGCCTTTGCAGTTATTGCTGAGGAAGCTTGCACTCCACTTCTCTAAACGTCTGGTAAACACAAAGACAAGACGACTTTCATGATATTTCTACAGTGAAAGGAAAAAAGAATCTGGCCTTATTCATAAAATCATAAAGAAGCAAAAAAATGGATACAAACTTTTTTTAACCCCTTTGGCGAGTACTTTTAATACCATCTCACTATAAAGTCTGTGAAAAGTCTGGCTAACAAAAGGGTCTTACACTGTGCTCTGAAGCATGCCAGATTCTGATTCTGATGGAGTCCCATGACAGCAGGTTCCTGAGGCATGGTTGCTCCACTGAGAATGTCCTGCTGCTAGCCACAGAAAGTTTAAACCCCAGAACTGACAGCAAAACACAGCCCAGCAGATCATAATTCCCATGGCACAGAACTGACAACATGACAAGTTCACACAGAAAACCTTTTACTCAAGTTAGCAAAACTGAGCTAGTCAACTTTGCAATAATAAAAATAAAGCTAAAACTCCCTCAATTTTAACAGTCAGTGGGGTTTTCATGGCAAAAATAAACGTGAATATTAGGAACCGGCAATTTTTTTCAGTTCATGATGTGCTTTTGCACATTAAAGCTACAGTAACAACAGAATTTATATTGTTCAAATTCCTCTGGAAGGGACACGGTTACAGGAACTGAATAATTGTAAGAATTTAAATTTGACTTGCTAATAAACTTTCAAACATATAATTTGCATTAATCATCTTTTTATTACTTGGTAAGAATTTCAAATATGTATTAGCTTAGATAGGAAAGGAACATAAAAAGGCATGTGATGCCCAGCTACAAATCAAACTTACTTGAAATGTGACTTTTACAGACTAATCAACTTTCAAGCATGACTAGATTCCAAAAATCAGATTAAATGCATTTTTCAAAATTACTGAACTTTTGCAATGTAAAGTTATAAAAAAACAATTTTCACTACTTTAAAACAATCTATGAATAAACTGGCCCCCAACCAATTTACATTTTTAATTTATTTATGTATTTAAACTTCGGCGAGGTACACAATGAAGTTAGTTAACAATTAAAAAAATATTTTTCCAGTATGGAAAATGCTCTTTATCACGCTACATTATTTTAAAGTTCTTTGCAGTGTTGTTGTAGCCATGTTGGTTCCGGGATATGAGAGAGACAAGGTGAGTGAGGTAATATCTTTTATCCAATGATTATTGCCTCACCTACGTTGTCCCTCGCATTATTTTAAAGTCATACAGTTATAACTTCGGCAATATATTTACATTACATTTTGAGAATGAAAAATAATTGCTTGTGATAAAATTAGTTTAACACATGGTACTCTGTCGGCTGTCAACCTTAATGCATAGCACAAAGAATTCAAATGTTAAAATATATGTTGGACTTGTTAGCGCATCCATATATTGATTCTATTTTCTACATATCAGCGCCAATGGTTGCCTCTTTAGCCCAACTTCTATTTATGATTCATTGCTTTGTAAGACTTGTGACATACCACAGGTACTCCACATTTCAAGAAACATTCATTGACAAATCAATTCTGTCTATATAGGGTGAACAAAAACTGCAATATGCAAAAATAAAAAGGGCTAAACTATACCCATGTGGACAATTTATCATCTATGATCCTGTTGGTGAAAGGAACACTGCCATCTTGAATTTAGCTAATTAAAAAAAAAATTAAAAGTTTTAATCATCATGTGACCCCATCTCAATTTCTGTGGTCTTAAAATTAAGTTTCCCTGTTTTAAACTTTTTTTCCATCTTGCTGTGTAAAAAGAACCACACAAGGCCAAATGACCAAGGCCCCAATCCAGCAAAGACTCATCCATGTGCTTAATTTTAAATACAAGTGCTCATGTTGAACTTGGTGGGCCAGATCATCAGCTGTTGATTCCAATGGATCTATGCTGATTTATGCCAGCTGAGGATCCGGCTCATCGGATCTACTCTATTTGCAAGCTTATATACAACAACTCTTCACTTAAAGTCGTCCTGGTTCACGTTGTTTCGTTGCTGATCAATTAGGGAACATGCTTGTTTAAAGTTGTGCAATGCTCCCTTATAACGTCGTTTGGCAGCCGCCTGCTTTGTCCACTGCTTGCAAGATTCTCTGGAAGAGTAGCCCCTCCTTATGGGGATTAGAACCAGGGGGGCTGGCATCAGCTCCCCTAAATTCCCTATAAGGAATGTGGCTCGGCAGCTGCCCAGCAGCACTTCAGGTGGCCCTCCCCACACTGCCTTGCTGCTCCTGCCCTGCCCTCTGCCTTGGAGCTCCTCCCCGGAGCTTCCTGCTTGCTGGAGGGGGAGGGGGAGGAGGGGTGCTGATATCAGGATGTCCCCTTGCTCCTGCCCCACTCTCCACAAAGCAGAGGAGGGGGACAGGGCTCAGGGACAGAATGGAGGGAGCTTGCTGGAAGCTGTTGCTTCCTGTCTGAACTGGCTGATCTGTTTAAAAGGGCAACCTACTTGAAGTGGGGTCAGCGTACTTAAAGGGGTAATGCATGTCTCTCACTTATGCATGCACCCCCCAGCACTTTGGAAAGTCAGCACCTGTGCAGCCGTGCATCTGCTGTCAGGAGGAGGGAGTGGTGAGCTCCAGCTGGATAGCACGGGCTCATCATCTTCATGTTCAGTTTTTGCAGGGAAGTGTTTGCAGCTACTGCCCTACATCTATTGTGTTTCCTCCCTCCTGCCTCAGTCCATGCTGCCTTGTAGAGTGTGAGCGTATTAACCCTTGAGGGCTCAACCGAGTGCTAGTTCATCATTTAGCAGCAAGGCATTCCCTGGGAAATATTCCACCTTCTGACTTCACCGCCTTCACAATCATTCATTGCCATGTACAATATTAAACTGTTTGTTTAAAATTGTTTAAAACTTATACTGTATATGTATATAATGGCAAAAAATATTCCCTGAAACCTAACCCGCTCATTTACATTAATTCTTATGGGGAAATTGGATTAGTTTAACATCGTTTCACATAAAGTTGCATTTTTCAGGAACATAACTACAACGTTAAGGGAGGAGTTGCTGTATTTGCAGGACTGCGGACTAGCTGACTAGGGAGAAGCACTGTCAGGTACACAAAGTAAAGAAAACATTAAAGAGAGCTTTTTTCTCTGTTGTTTTATCTCTTTTACGGACATTTTAGTGCTCCAGAGTGAAGACTGATTTTTAAATTGACTGTGTCAAAATCCTCTAAAAATATTCTTATACAATAGATCAAGACTTTGCCAAGTCAGCCTTTACTAGCTAAAAGATAACACAAAATTTTAACTAGTGAAATACAACAGAAAATTGTTAAACACATACTAAGTATTGCTTAAACAAGAAAGCCATATATGAATCCAAGTTGAAATGTATCCTTAAGCCTATTGCCTTTCCCCTACAGTAAGTATGCAAAAAACAAAACAAAAACCAACCAACCATCAATCCATTCATCCGTGGTCATTAGGAGATCCCTGTGGTAACTAGACATTTAAGAGGATCTTAAGAAAAAGAGTTTCATCACACTTAGCTGCTTCAGCTCTAAGCAATCAACCTCTAGTAGATGCATTCGTCCACTATAGCTGGATGTCTGAGTCTCTACTAATACATTAAAGGCAGCTTGCTAATCATTTTAACAAAACTCCTCCAATATGTGCTAAGCGCTCCCAGGGGCGGCTCCAGACCCCAGCACGCCAAGCGCATGCTTGGGGCGGCATGCTGCGGGGGGTGCGCTGCCGGTCGCCGGGAGGGCGGCAGGGGGCTCCGGTGGACCTCCTGCAGGAGTGCCTGCGGAGGGTCCGTTGGTCCCGCGCAGCTTCGGTGGAGCCACGGGACCAGCGGACCCTCCGCAGGCACGCTTGCAGGAGGTCCACCGGAGTTGCGGGACTGGCGACCAGCAGAGCACCCCCCGCGGCATGACGCCGTGCTTGGGGCGGCGAAATGTCTAGAGCCGCCCCTGAGCGCTCCCACAGTCAGGTCAAGAGGAGGAGACAGACTATTATTAGTATAAAATCACTCCCCTATCCCTACCATGGGCTGACCCAAGCTATCGCCGAAGCTCAGCACATACTAGAGCAGGGGTGGGCAAACTTTTTGGCCCGAGGGCCACATCTGGGAATAGAAATTGTATGGCAGGCCATGAACGCTCACAAAAGTGAGGCTGTGATGTGGGAGGGGGTGAGGGCTCTGGTTGGGGATGTGGGAGTTCAGTGTGTGGGAGGGGGCTCCGGGCTGGGAATGCGGGCTCTGGGGTGGGGCTGGCGATGAGAGCTTTGGGGTATAGGAGGATGCTCTGGGCTAGGACCAAGGGGCTTAGAGGGCGTGAAGAGGATCAAGGGTGCGGGAAGCGGGTTGGCGTGCGGGGAGAGGCTCGGGGGTGCAGGCTCCAGGCAGCGTTTATCTCAAGTTGCTCCCGGAAGCAGCAGCATGGCCCCCCTCCGGCTCCTACACACAGGCGGCTCTGCACGCTGCCCCATCCACAGGCACCGCCCCTGCAGCTCCCATTGGCTGTGGTTCCCAGCCAATGGGAGCTGTGGGGGCAGCACTTGGGGCAGGGGCAGCGTGCAGAGCGGAGCCCCTTGGCTGCCCCTATGCGTAAGGACTGAAGATGGGCCATGCCGCTGCTTCCAGGAGCCGCGTGGAGCGGCCCCCGACCCTGCTCCCTGGCTGGAGCGCCGGAATGGGGCAAGCTCCAGATCCCGCTCCCCAGCGGAAGCTCAAGGACCAGATTAAAACAGCTGGCGGGCCATAGTTTGCCCACCCCTGTACTAGATGAATTTATTTAAATGGTTAGTTATTTGTTGTGCGTCTCCTTTTATGATTTCTGCTAATTCTCAGAAGGCTAGATTGAGTCTCCACATTCAGCCCTGAGTAGGAGGTGGCAAGGTGCTGCATCAGGCCAGAGGGTAAAACCAGGAAGAAACTGATTCAGAGTCAATGGGAAGAAGTAATTTACTGCATCTCAGAAAAGGATGCAAGCTTCCTTTCCCTCCCACTGATGCCTGGCCAGTTCTATAGGCCAGCATATTGGTGGGGAAAGTCATGCTACTGGCTTGTTTGTAGTAATCCAGAGTCAGGATCTGGGTAGCCCTAACCACTACCTCTCTTCTCTCCCTACCTTGAAGCCACATTAGGATTAGCAACAATCTAGCCTAGGTAATTTTAACTGATTGAGACCTGAAGGCAAAAGATACTTATACAACTGACAACTACAAGTTCCTGCTGAGTCAAAGGGGGCAAAATAAACATCTACCTTCCAGTCTAATGCACCAAGTGCCACTGTCATGATTTCAGGATGCATCAGAGCCTATAACAAAGGACCTCCTCTGTTTACCAAAGAGAAACAGGGTATGAAATCCTGACCCCACTGAAGTCAATGATAAAACCCACAATGAATTAAATGGGGCCAGGATTTCAGCCAGGATCTTTTGGCAATCCTACAATATGTGTACTGAAGAAATGCAGTAGGCTAACATAACACACTGTGGGTCCTCACCCCTTTCCAACCTGCACCATTATCTCTCAGAATAAAAAGTATATTTTAAAAATACTTCAGGGAACTACACCGCTAGCTCGATATAACACCACCCGATAAACACAAATTTGGATATAACGCGGTAAAGCAGTGCTCTGCGTGGGCGGGGCTGCACACTCTGGTGGATCAAAGTAAATTCAATATAACACGGTTTCACCTATAACGTGGTAAGATTTTTTGGCTCCCAAGGACAGCGTTATATCGAGGTAGAGGTGTATTTTGAATTTACTATATTTTTTAACCCAGAGTTAATTCCATAGCACATGTTTCTGGTCAGATTCAACTTCATTTGTATTGCTAACTATTCCAAATGACACTGAATCTCTCTGTTCCTCACATGCTTCATCTCAAACACATTTATTAAATATATTCCCAATATACTTTATGACTTTAATATGACTTCGTTTTCTTTTCAAATAAAATTTGTGATGTGATTGTACAGAAATTTATTTCTGCGCTTCACAATGAACTCCGGGGAATTAGTCAAACATTTTTTTGTTTGAATATTCTCCTTGAGATCCCTTTGACGCTGACTCATAATCCTAAATCTAACATGGCTAAATAAATGAGGTTGCTTAGGCTAAACGCATAAGAGCTAATTTGTGTTCAGCATCTGCTCAGCCAAAAAAACTAAAAGGGGAATTCTTGGGAGCACTCAAAAACCCTTTAAAATATGTTCCTGTTGCAACATCTAAACAAAGCAGCATTCAAAAGTAGAAACATCTCCAAATGAATGTGAGAAATGACCTTTGGCAAAACAAGAAATATATACAGCACCTCTGCTGTATTTCTTTTGATGAAAGCTGAGCTAAGGCATTTTACAGATACACTCTAATATCTTTGCATCTTTTTTTCTGGAAAGAGAAGGAAAAATGGGAAAAAATGTGCTTCAAGTTAGAAAACATACCCATCGCTGTCTTCAGTATCCAGATCAGCCTCTTGGTCAGAGCCTTTGTATTTATCAGGATCTGGAAGGGTGCTTGGATCAAATTCCTCTTCACTTCCACTGTAATCCAGAAAGGCCTCCTCTGCTTCCTGAAGGAGAATGAAGAGTTACAGACTCAAACAGACAACTCCAGATTTTCAGCTCTCCCAGTACTAAAAGTGCTCTAAGGAAACACCACCACCTTCAAATTCATGCATCAAGACTACTGCCCTTGCAGTCAGGGAGAACTGATTCTTTTCATTCTCCATCAGTGGTGTTCTCTCACTGCTAGTAAGGATCAATGTTGAACAAAGAAGATATTCAATAATAAAACCAGAGAATTTATGTTCAAATGTTGCATTTTCAAATAATTTGGTTTAAATCTACCAAATCCAGAAAAGGTTTTGGCAGCAACTTAAAAACACCCATCTGAGAGCAGATGTGTGACGAGAGTTTTAAAACTACTGAATGTATTTCTGAGAGAGTGTAAAAAGACATGGGGATGTGCACAGCTTAATCGGTTTTGTAGCATGTGTTTTACAAAACAGACTGATTTAAAACTCAGTCAGGTTTCCTTGCAGCTATAAGCCATGACATGCCAAAGAGTGAATGCAACTTAAGGATGCATTAACTTTTCAAGGGAGTTCTGATAGCCACAGTGGATGATAAGTGTTCTCCAACCTATCCTCTCCTCTCCCTGCCCACACTAAGCCCACATCCTTCCCTTGCACGTACTCAACACCTCTCAGAATCCTCTGCTGAGTCTGGGAAAGTTTGGCAGAGTCTGATGGGTTCCTTAGAAGTGCTGAATCCATCCAAGGGTCTTGTGGAATATACTTGGACCTACTGCCATCATAAATTTTACTAGTCTATCTGCTTACAGGCATGGGGTGAGAAGGCAAACTGAGGGAAGATGTGGCTCTACATGCATGCAAATCAAACCAAACAGAGCTTGTAGACACCTCTAGGTTATTTTAAGCAATATGAATCCTGGATTCATTCATTCTTATACTGAAAAGAGAACATGAAATACAAGTATAGATAAACAAAGACATTGCCATATTTTCTTTATGCACCTAAATAGCACTTGTATGAGAAGAATTCCCACAATAATATTCTTTTTAAAGTTGCCTTTGACTTTACAGTAATTTATCATAAAAATGTACATGCTTAACATTTAATGATCCTTTTATTTCTATTTTCCCCTTTTCATCCATCTCCAATAACTGTATTAGGTATGTGCACCCCTCACCAGAGCAAAAATCCCTTTGTGCTTTTCCCAGAAAAATTTTCTTGAAGATCTTTGGATGCACAAAGACAGCAAGGAAATAGCAAGGAGAGTGTGAATTAGTCACCACTGCAGGAATCTCCTTAATGTTCCCCACAATGAAGCTCCCACAGTGTACTGAAAAGGTCATGGAGAGTGAGCAAGCGGAAATGAAAAAGCAGGTTTCCTGTTAGAAGCAGCATGCTCAACATTAGTGCATTGTATTCTAGAGTAATTCAAAATACCAATAAGGGAAACTGTATGGTTGGAGTGTGGTGCATATAAACCACTAAAAGCAACGTGAGGCTCAGGCTGGGTCAACGCTAAAAAGTTAGGTTGACCCAGCTATGTCACTCAGGGATGTGAAAAATCCACACCCTGGAGTGACACAATTAAGCTACCATCAGTGTAAGAGAGTGCTATGTCGACGGAAGAATTACCTACGCCAGTAGAGGAACCCCTCCTATCGACGCAGGTAATATCTCCCCTGAAACACTATAAAGGAGCAGCTGCAGTGTTGCCACTATGCTGCTGTAGTGTTTCAAGCGTAGACAAGCCCTCAGCAGCACTGCAAACTACCTAAGGAAAAATAACCAACTGAATAGTATATATGATTGCCATGGAAATGTGATTGGGACGTGGAGGCTTACTCCAGCCTGCCCGCCCGGCGCTCCTGGGAAAGCCCCCGTATCTTGACCCCACTCCCTGGCAGGCGCGCCAGGAGGGTGGAGCAGGTCGGGGCACGGGCGCCCATTTTCCCCGGGCCCCCCAATTGGCCAGGGCCCCTGGGCATGGGCCCCGTTGGCCCAGGGGCTAATCCGCCACTCCTTTCAGTTAAACATAACAAACTCAATAGTAGTACAACAAAAAGATCGTTTGGAGGTTACCTTTTTGATGAGTTTCCATGTCTAAAAGGCATTCTAGATTAGATTACAGTGCATTTACATTTTTTAAAAACATCCCTCCCATTCTATCTGTTCTTGGATACAACTGCTGTATAACACAGGTGGTCAGTTGCGGCATGGAATAAGAGGTTTTGTAATAAACGCATATGTATAAGTGTATCACAGAACAGTATGTTCTAAAGGTTTTATTGGCACTCATTTGTGATGATCTGTATAACTCACTCTCTCTCAAGTCATGTAGATATTCTAATTTTATGCAATAAAACATTGATATCACATCTTGCTATCACGTATTGTTTCATTATTTGTGTACACACCTACAAGGGAGACCCATGCATGGTATGTAGATCTAAGTTTGTGCTTTATGTTCTCATTACAGATTCATTTTCTAGACTAGGTGTCTCAAACTCAAATGACCACATGAAGTCTAGTGCATTGGCCTGAGGGCCACATCACTGACACCCCCACCCTCACTGCCCCCAGCCCTGCCCCACTCCACCCCTTCCATGAGGCCCTGCCCCTGCCCCTTTCCACCCCCTTCCCCAAAGTCCCCACCCCAATGTTGCCCCTTCCCTGCCACCAGGGGGTGCAGGAGGGGTGCAGGGTGTGGCAGGGGCTCAGGGCAGGGAGTTGAGGTGCAGGAGGTGTGCAGGGTGCGGCAGGGGGATCAGGGCAGGGAGTTGGGGTGAGGGATTTGGCAGGGGGTCGGGTGCAAGAGGGGTGAGGGGTGCGGCAGTGGGTCAGGGTGCAGCAGGTGTCTCAGGGCAGGGAGTGCAGGAGGAGTGTGGGGTGTGGCGGGGGCTCAGAGCAGGGAGTTGGGGTGGAGGAAGGGTGTGGGGTGCGAGCTCCGGCCTGGCGCCGCTTACCTAGAGTGGCTCCAGGGTGGCAGCGGCGTGCATCAGGGCCACGGCAGGCTCCTGGCCCCGCGACGTGCTGCTCCGCTCCAGGAAGCAGCGGGAACCACGGCCCCTGGAGGAGCGGGGGTGGGCACAGGGCTCCGCTGCTGCTCCTCCAGGTACCTCCTACGAAGCTCCCATTGGCTGCGGTTCCCTGTTCCTGGCCAATGGGAGCTGCGGGGGGCGGTACCTTGAAGCGAGGCAATGCAGAAGCCCTCTGCCTCCTTCCCCCTCCCCTCCAGCCCAAAGGGACATGCTGCCAGCCGCTTAAGGGAGCGGCGCGGGGCTTGCGGCATCATGGGGGGCAATCCCGCGGGCCGCTGTAGTTTCCTACTCCTGGTCTGGAGGTAGGCAGAGGGGTTGGGGGGCGCAGGGAGCTTGGTGGGCCGCACAGAAGAGCCCTGCGGGCCGCGTGTTTGAGACCCCTGTTCTAGACTGAAACTTGCAAAGAACTACTCAAGATAATATTCAAACTGAATGACAACTAAAGAAATAAATGTCAAAAATGCCATATTTGTTTAGTCAGAATTCATAAAGTAATATTTGATATTAAGAGTATCACCTGTTGTATATGTATTAAATATTAATAAATGCTTATATTATTATACATCTTCCACAGATTAATAATAAAAAATCCTTTTTCACTCCTGCTTCATAAGTTTCAGTCATACAGACAGGAAGCAGAAACTACGTGACTGAATTTTCACATAATCCACTGTGAGTAACAAATACTGAGCAGTTGAAGCAAACAAGTCAAGCAACCCATAGAATGAACATGTGTCAAAGTAAATTCAGCTAATCTATACAAGTATTCAGCAAATACTTACAAATCAAAAGATACATTCACAGAATTAGGAGTGGTTCCTTCTAAACTAATCAGAAAATGGATTAAGTTCAGAACAGATGGATATTTTGACCAGCTCTAATTTAAAAAGAACAAAGTAACTTTCAAGGTTCCATTAGCACAAATGAGAATAAAGTTTTATCATAGAAAGAAGGAAAAGTTAGAGGTCTAGACCAGTGGTCCCCAACCTTTTTGTGGCCAGTAGCACATTCATGTTTTCAGAAGAGTGTGGCGGGCGCCAACAATTTTTCAAGGCTTATTTTGTATTTGTACATTAAATAATATGAAAAACATCATATTTAATATTACATAATATATGAATCCAGAGAGAAGCTGGAGAGAAGCCCTGAGGACAGAGAACACCGGAGCTCGCAGCACTCGGTCCCCGGCAGGCGCGGGACCACAGCTTCTCTCCCGTGCTGGGCACTAGGCGGGCACACATAAATGCCCCGGCGGGCGCATGGCGCCCATGGGCACCACGTTGCTGGTCTAGACTATTGAGGGTAATGGGACCTAACAGATCCTGCGTTGCTAAACTCATTCTGTCAAGGGGAGGAACAAATTATCATGTTTAACTCTGGCCCATGGACTGGGTCTATTAATTTAGATAAAAAAAGCAAGCTACCCTCAACCACAGAGAGCGTCCACTGATGTCAGTGAGAATTATTTGTACAAAGCCTTAAGGACAGAATATGCCCCTGGCTCTGCAAACACTTATGCATAGGAGTAGTCCCATTGAGTTAAATGGGACTGATCTTAGAGCAAACATAGTTTGCTGACTCGGGCCCTATAAATTTAGGTATGATCTTGTAAAGCATTTAAGCACATTTAAACATGTGAATAGTTCCCTTAAGTCACTAATCCGCTTTCTACCCTTTGTTCATTTGGTTATTTGCAAATACAGTTACCCAATTTGCATTGCAATTATTTACCTATATGCATAAATTAGTTGCAGGATTGAAAACTTGTTATTTGAAAATCGTACCCCTACAATGTCATCATTAAACTTCAGAATTAATGTGCCACTGAGATGAATGGTATAGGTCACATCTTCTAGAGCTGTTGAGGTAGGCTAAGACAGAATGATATCAGCTCACTTTAAGAAGGTATCTTTGTAACCATGTGGACTAGCAACTACATTATTTTTGTAATCAAAAGCCTGTGCCCTGGAGAATGCAAACATGTGATGGGGTTAGATAGATACCTCAAGCAGGCTAGTGTTCACATCCAGGTCAGGAGTTTGATAGCCCTGTTCTAGAAGATACATAGAGGCTGAAAATCTATTAAAGAAATGATGTTCATTGAATGGCACTTCATCACCATATCTGACAAATAAGCTCAAAGTCAAATGTTTACTTGAATAAGGACAACCTTTGTCCTCTGTTATATACTAGCTAAAGCATTTTTAACAAAGTGAGATAAAAAGGGAGGGCAGAAAACATACCATGAAAATGTGTGTACACATAGAAAATGTTTTATGAATTAACTTTAGTTCTTATCTGATTACATTAAATTATCTTGACTTGCAATTTGTATGTACAAACACTTAAGCCATTTACGGATTCCTGGAGGGGAAATTATTTCTGTACTGTCAATTCTATCTATAGTAATTTATATAATGCACAATGGTTCAGTTTTTCTGTTTGACTAAGGAAACTGAATACAAAAGTATTGTGTTTTGTTTAAGAATTCTTGGTCTGAGTTTGCTAACAGTTATTCTCATGAAATATTCATGTGACTATATTAAAACACTGAATACATCTTGAGATCTGTCACCTTTAGCATTCATTAATGATGTACTTGCCTCTGGTAGCAACTGATGAGGAATGCTTGTGATTTTAATACTAATACACCTCTACTTCGATATAACGCTGTCCTCAGGAGCCAAAAAATCTTACCGTGTTATAGATGAAACCACATTATATCAAACTTGCTTTGATCCGCTGGAGTGCGCAGCCGCCCCCCCTCCCCGAGCACTGCTTTACTGCGTTATATCCAAATTCATGTTATATCGGGTCACGTTATATCGGGGTAGAGCTGTATAAATATAAATTATAAATACTGGTAGTAGATTACCTGATGCAAGTGCCTAATTTTATGCAAACACCTTAAATATGCTTAAACATGCAGTTGAATGTCGTTAGCATACTGTTGGCAGAGGAGCCCATGTTGTCTCATTATCTTTCCGAGTGGTTTCATGTAAACATTGAAGAGAATTATTTCAGCATTTCCATATTTATCGCAGCATTCTTTGTGATATCTTTGTGTCAAGCCTGGTTATTGCACTGCTGATGTAACACTATTACCTACACTCCCATATACCCTTTTACCATGTAACAGAGACAAATGAATTTATGTTGACAACTATTCCTGTCATGGGCATATTTCAGAACTACAGAACATACAGAAGTTGTAAGAAGTACTATATTTCAGTTTCTACTTTTCAGAATTAAATAGGTTGCTCACTCTCCAATCTATCTCAGTAGCAAATACACCTTTATATCTACAGATTATACCTCCAGGAAGCACTTAATTTACCTTGTTAGTTCCACAATGTTTGAGTCAATAGGAGAAAGAATAAATGTGGGGTGTGTGTGTGTGAGTGTGAGAGAGAGACACAGACAGACAGACATGGGGTGTGCATGCTGCTCACTGGGACTGCGAGGGTTAACTCTTCACTGTGGGCTGAGGAAGCCACGCCCCCATGGCTGTAATGGCATGCTCAAAGTGCAACACCAGTATAAAAGGGAGCAGCTTGGCTCAGTCTGGGTGGACCACCATAGGGGAAGGCGGTGTGCCGCTGGCTCCTGCTGAAGGACCGCAGGCTCTTCCCGACGCGGAGGCCAGCCAGCTGACAGCAACCCTCAATCCTCAGGCACTGGATGCGACTGAGGGAGAAGGAACCGGGGGAACTAGGAAGCCATGAGATGTGGAGAAACGGTTAGGAAGTAACCCAGGGAGTCTTTGCAGGGAGTTGATTGGACAACTGGAGGCTAGCTCGGCGTGTTTTGGCCAGATCACTGCTGAGCTGGTGGCAGGCAACCCTACCACCAACAGGATCCGGCTCCCGCTATCCTGGCCACCGCCCACCCTGAGGTGGTAGCCCATCCTGACAGTGATTGACTCTGGCCACTAAGCCGCCCAGCCCTGAGCCTGGGGGCAGTGATTGACCCTGGCTGCTAGGCTGCCCAGCCCCGGCTGGGAATGTGCAGGCACGACTGCAGGCCTGACCCACAACAGTGTGTATATATTATATATATATAAATTTTGATATATTAAATCCCATTTGTAGAAAGCTTTCATGTACAAGCACCTCTCAGAATGAATCAATAGAATTACACAAGTGCTATATACTTGCGTTCTAGAAGAGCCTGAAGGGTCAGGGCATCTTAGTTTGAAACAATTAGTTTAGTACAGTCTACAGTGTTTCAAAGATTCTAGTGCAAAAGTTTCTCCCCGGCCCCCACCCAAGAATTTGAAAAAAGGAGAGAATTACCAGGATCATTTGGTTACTGGAGACAGGATGGTTTAAATTTTTAATTCCCTGGTGTTCTGGGTAGTGGTTGCATAGAATGAAACTGCTGAAGTTTAGTTATTATAGAGAGGTTTTTTGTGTGTGTTAGTAAGTTTTGTCGAGGGCACCTAGGGAGACTGGACAGACCTCAAAAGAAAAAAAAAATAGCACACACATTTAGGGAGGGATTGATTTCCAAAAGTGCTCACAGCACTGGCCTAACTCTGCTCCCACTGAGGTCAATGGCAAATCACCCATCGACTTCAGTGAAGGCAGAGTTAGACAGACAATGAAGACAGCTTTTGGAAAATCGCACCCATAGATTTCTCTCAGTTGTATTCGTATTTACATTTGTCAATAACTATATTTTAATCAATCCTCAGCAATGAGATGGAGTCCAAACAATTCTAACCTGAAATCATTCTGATGCTAGGTTGTCTGGAGTTATATGTTGCTCATAACAACAAAGACCCTACGCCACAAAAGAAAAGCCTCGTTTCCTGTATTTCATAAGAAATGGGTGTAAGGCAGCCAGGGATAGGTAAACGTATGGACAAGGAAGAATCTCTCCTCTCCCCCTAAATATCTAAAAGGCTATTTAAAAAACCTAAGCATTTTTTATTTATATTCTCCATATATATTCCTTAAAACGTGTCTTTCTAGTCCTCTGCCCCTCTCTCTTTTCACTTTCAGGTTCACAGCAGTCACGGCTGTCAGCCCATGTACAGAAAGTAATTCTCAAAAGTAGTCTCTGAGTTTAAACATTTCAACACACCAGTCTTCTTCAGGGAACTCAACATATGCTCACTGGGACATTCTAGACACAAAGAGTTTTCTTTGTATAACTTTGTGGAACTTCTGAATGACTTTTTTACATTATGTGACAATTACATTCTTAGAAAAAGATAAGGCAGGAGACTTTATATTTTTCTTGTTACAATACTCAAAGACATAGATATGGTTATATGCTGTAGAATGAGGGTGAAGAGGGCGAGTAATCCTTGTTTATTAACTAGGTGAATTTCTCCAGAGTCAAAACTTGCCCATCCTAAAGCAATAGATTAAAGATGATGGAACACAGAAAAAGAAAATCAGACTGGAAACAATTTGAAAATTATGAGATTCTGGGAACAGAGTCAGTTCTGGTCTTATTTTGTTCTTGGTACAACTGATAAGACATCAACACATTAAAAACAGAAGAGCATTTGGTAACTGTTGAATGCAGTGAAAAATGTCTTGCCCATAATGTTGAGATTTTCCTCAGCATTGGTTATGTCATGACACACATGTATTCTAAATATTAGGCCTGTGTGTTATACAAAGTACCTATTTAGAATGGGATATTTACAGAAAACAAGAATAGGAATTCCATTAATTTCCCACTGTGAAATGTAGTTGAAATGCTGTAGGTAGAACACGTGTAAAAATAACAGAAAACCACCAAATTAAGAACTGCTTCTTGTGCTTCTCTAGTTCTTGTGCTGGTGTTTGCTGTGATAGCAAGAAACAGTCTGCCTAGTTTTACTCAGAACCCACTCAACAGTTGCAATATGCTCTTAAGTCTCAATCCTGCAAACATGTACACATGAGTAAGCAGGGCTATTGACTTTAATGGGAGCACTCATGTAAATGAAGTTGCTTGTGTGCATGTTTGCAGAATTATTATTATTATTATTTGTATTACTGCAGCACCAAGGAGCCATAGTCATGGACCAGGACCCCATTGTGCTAGTGCTGTACACGGAACAAAGAGATGGGTCCCTGACCCAAAATGCTTATAATTTAAGCTTAAGAAAAGAGACAACAGATGGACACAGACAGACTAACGGAGAAGTACAAGGAAACAATGAGAATATTGGTCAGCCTGATAGGAGTTTTAAGGTGGATAACAAAGTAACTTTGCCGATGCTTTTGAGGAGTTCCTCACAAAGATATGGGGCAGCATGGCAGAAAGCACAAAGATGTTTGTTTGAAAATTTAACGAGTGGGCAAAGGAAGCTGACATCACTGGTGATCAGAGGTGGAAGCCAACCTCTGAGCAGCAAATGAGAGAGAATAGGTAGGGCAAGGATAGGTCATAAAGCACCTTGAAAGTGAAGACAAGAAGCTTATTTTTGATGCATTAGAGAAAAGGGAGACAAAGAGGGGTGATATGGTCAAAGTGACAGGCTAAGAAAATGATCTTTTCAGATGCATTCTGAGTGACAACAGGTGGGACAAGACTGTGTTTGTTAAGGCCAGAAAGAAGGATTTTGCAGCAATCAAGACATAAGATGAAGAGAGCCTGTACAAGAGTTTTAGATGTGTGGAAGGATAGGGAAGGCTTATCTTAGATGTTATACAGAAAGACTCTGCAAGACTTAAGATATCGTGAGGACCCAGAAGGAGGTCCAAGTTGAAGATGATGTCCAGGTCATTGACCTGAGTGACAGGCAGGATGGTGTTGCTGTTCACTGTGATCAGGAAAGGCAGGGTGTGTGTGAGTGTGCATCTTAAAGCGCTCTGTTTTAACCCCGTTGAGTTTAAGTGGATGGCTACACAGTCACAAGGAGATGTCATGAGGCAGGCTGAGATTTTAGAAGGAGGCAGGTCTGGAGTAGAGCAGAAGATCTTTGACACGTCAGCATACAAATGGCAGTTGAATTTGTGTTTGCAGATGAGATTACCCAGAGCTAAGGGGTAGAGGGAGAAGAGAAGGGGACCAAGGACTGAGCCCTGTGGAGCCCTCACAGAACACTGGAGGAGAACAAGAAGGATCCGCCAAAGGGTACCCTGAAAGAGCAATTAGAGAGGTATAAAGGGCGCCAGCAGAGGATGGAGTCATGGAAGCCAAGGGAGGACAATATTTCAAGAAGAAGAGCAGAGTTGACTGTGTTGAAGGTGGTTGACAGGACCATGAGAATGAGGATGGAGTACTGGTTATGAGCTTTGGCTGGGGAGAGGTCACTAGAGACTTTGGTGAGAGCAGTTTTCTTGAGTACAAGGGGTGGAAGCCAGATTGAAGAGGTTCTAGGATGGAATTAGAGGAGAGGAATGCCAGACAGTGATTGTAAACAGTGTGTTCAATGAGCTTAGAGAAAAAAGGGGAGAAGAGAGACAGGGTGGTAGATGGGAAAAAGGAAGGTTTTTTTAAGATGGGAGCTACTAAAGCATGCTTGTATAAGAGCCAGAGCAGAGTGAGAAGTTAAGGAGAAGAGTAAGGGAGGGGAGGGAATGAGACGGGAGTGAAGGCGGGCCTGGAATGAGATGGGGTCACTGGGGCAAGTGGAGAGGTTAGAGGAGGAGAACAGATGAAAAACTTCTGCATCTGTGATGTGGGATGAGGATCAAGTTATAGGAGAGGAAGAGGGGAGGGAAGATCACATAATATTTTGTCAATTTTCTCTTGGAAGAAATTGGCAAGATCCTGTGCTGAGAAGTGGAGGCAGAATGAGGTGAGGATTTGAGGAGAGAGTCAAAGGTGGTAAAAATGCAGGTGAGATTGCAAAGATGAGATACAATTAAGTTGGAGAAATAAAGTTGTTTAGCTAGGAAGACGGTGGAACTGAAAGAGGAGAGAATGATTCTGTAGTGGAGGACATCAGCCTGGTCATAGGATATCTGCCAGAGATTCTCCAGAGTGCAAAAGCAAGAGTTGAGGAAGTGGATGTTGGGGAGATGAGGTGGAGATGGGAGTTGACAGGATGGCCCTTGTTGTATGAGAGAGGGGCAAAAGAGTCAAGGATGGAGGAGAGTGAAACATGGACAGAATCAACCATCATATTAATGGAAGAGAGGACAGAGAAGAGAGGTCTGAGAGCAGACAAAAAGACATGAACACATTGATGGACTGGAAGTCAAGGAAAGGCTGAGACACGGGGCACTGGGACTGGAGGTGGGGAGGGGGATATGTTCTATAAATGTGGTACTTTCTTAACTGGATCAGGAAAGCTCTTATCAGCTTGTGTGGTATAAGACCAAAGTGTTTTGAAACTTAGGATGGCAAAAGAAATCAAAGCTCAGGCATTTTTGTGTCAAAAGCATAATAATTTTTTTATGTAAAGGACCTTTTCTGTTCATATCAGGATGACTGATTAAGGATGTCAAACCCTAGTTTTCCATATGTCACTATTCGATTACTGCCAAAATATTCCAAATACATTTCCAATCATGGAATAAGGAATCAGTTTTCATTATTTCAAATACAAATGGTATATAAATGTTACAGTAGAGATCCCTGACCTGGTCGGAATGTGTAATTAATGTAACTGATTTTAATTATAGAGTCTGCATTTTCTCCTTTAAATTTGCAACAAATCAGACAAAAACCATACTGTAGGTACTGTGGCCATCTCTACAAATCAGTGTCATCTATGAAATCTGAATTTTCAACCAACCATGCTGTTTCCCAGTTGCTCACTCATTTGTTTATGACAGCAACATCTGAAAAATCCTTAGACTGTATAAATAATGTATCATAGTCTTAAATAACAGGATGCAATGCACTGTGTGATTGATTACCTTTGGTACCTATCCTTCATGAAAGTAGGGAAACAAAGCTTTTCTGAACTCCTAGAAAATTACATTTTGGTAAAACCACCAAAGAGCAATTAAGTATGCTTGAGACGGTTAACACTGCATATTCAATTACTATCCCTTTAACTTTCAGTTGCTTCACAAATGAAACGTTATCCTGAATTAATTGACTGGAAAAAGTACAGGTATCCCAGGCAGACACATGATTTTTCATATCCCCCTCCCACAATCATTTTCAGAATGGGCAGACAAAAACTTCCATGGAAGCAGGAGGGGAGGTGGGTAAATATTTATTCAAATTATTTTTAAAAAATCACCAAACTGGATTTAAAAGCTGTCAAGTTCCAACCTTTTTGAAATGAGGGCACCAGTGTGGATTATGATTTTTGTATCATAAAACTCTCCATTTGGAACTACAAGACCACAAGCTGATTTCACATACGAGCAGAAATGGTAACGACTTTTGGTAGTTATTGTAAAGGGAAGAGACCGCGCCTATCTCAATGTTTGTACAGTGCCTTGCAAAATGGAACTCTGACCCTGGTTGGGCCTTTTGGTCTTGAGATAATATCAGTAACTAATAACTTTTACCCTAACATTTATTATTTAACCTTTGTATTGTAATAGTGCCTAAGAGCCAGAGTCGTGGACCAGAATTAGGTTACTTGTGTGGCCTTATATTTATTTTTTGCTTTACTTTCTGCATCTGCTAACACCTCATGTATAGTCACTTTCACTGTTCTCACTGTACTACATTGTAGTTTGTATATATATTGTACATGCAGCCAGGGACAGCAACTTTTCTAAAACAGAAAAAGGGTTTTGCAAAACCACAGAAATTACCAGAGACTCACAATAGGTACAGCGCCTAAAATTACTTAACTTATTAGATTTTATGTTGACCACATCCTTTTAAAACTTTGCAAGCACAGATTGCAAGTGTTCAAATCTTAGATCACTGAAAACAAAAGGTTGGCATGAAAGCACTTTTGACATCATATTGTTAATGTTAGTCTTTAAGGTGCCACAAGTACTCCTGTTCTTTTTGCGGATACAGACTAACACGGCTGCTACTCTGAAACCTGTCATATTGTTAATGGTCTCTTTTATTTCATTTTTTTTTCAGTTATGCCAAGACTGAGTGACTAAGCCACTGAACACTGAACCTCTTTAAAAAAAAAAATAGTAAGAGCTTCAAATGTTTGGAAATAATAAGCCAGATGCAATGAATATTTAAAGAATATTTTTTGTACCTGCCCTTAAAAAATGAATATAGTGCATTAAGGAATTTTAAATTGTGAAGAGAAAACGCCAATTTTTAAAAGCCATTAACCTTTTTGGTGAAGACTGATGCAAAATAGGCATTAAACAACTCAGCCTTCTTAATGTCATCAGTTTTTAGCTCTCCTTGCTCTCTAAGTAGAGGACCTACACTTTTCTTCCTTTTTCTCTTATTCCTAATGTATTTAAAGAACCTGTTCTTATCTCTTGCAGCTGTAACTCATTTTGTGCTTTACCTTCTCTGATTTTCTCCCTATGTACTTGTTATTCTTTTGTATTCATCCTTTGCAATTTGTCCATGTTTTCACTTTTTATAGGATTCCTTTTTGATTTTCAGCTCATTAAAAAAGCTCCTGCTGCAGCCATATTGGCCTTTTACTATTCTTCCAAACTTTCCTTCGCACCAGGATAGTTTGTAGATGTGCCTTTAATATGGTCTCCTTTAGAAACTGCCAGGTCTCTTGAAAGCCTTTACCCTTAGATTTTCTTCCCGGCAGACCTTACCTATCAGTTCTCTGTAAAGTCTGCTGTTTTGAAGTCCATTGTCCTTTGCTGCTCTCATGCCTTCCTTTCTTTAGAATCATAAAATCTATCATTTCACGATCACTTTTACCTAAATTGCCTTCCATTTTCAGATATGCAACTTTTTAGACAGAATCCAGTAAAAAATGGCTGCTTTCCTAGTTACTTCCTCCACTTTCTGAAACAAAAAGTTGCCCCCAACAAATTCTAAGAATTTATTGGTAATTTTGTGTTTTGCCATATTACTTTTCCAACAGACATTTGGGGAGTTAAGGTTCCCCATTACGACCAGGTCTTGTGTGTTCTGGATATTTCTATTATTTATTCTAGAAATACCTCACCCACCTCCTCCTCTTGATTTGGTGGTCTTTATCAGATCCATACCATGACATCACCCCTATTTTTCCCCTTTTATCTTTATTCAGAGGCTTTCAACTGGTTTTCCTCTTACCTCCTTCAGGATCTCAGATCAAGTGTATATATTCCTGATGTACAGTGCAACACCTCCTCCTTTTTTATCCTGCCTGTTCTTCCTGAACAACCTATACCCCAATACCAATAATCCAGTCATAAGATTTAACCCACCAGTCTCCATGATGTCAATTAAGTCATAATTAAGCTTATGTACTAATAGTTCCAGTTTTTCCTGTTCATTCCCTATATTTCTTAGAGGTGTAGAATCTAAGATGTTGAGCAGATTCCTCCCCTGTTAAAGTTGCCATTTTTATGTTTACCTGTGGGATTTTGTCACGTGACTCCTCTCAACTGACTTTAAAGCTCTTCCTTACTAGGCTGGCAAGTCAGTGTAAGAAGATGCTCTTCTCCATCTCTTCCCAGCAGTCATCCTTCACAGAAAAGCATTCCCTGGTCAAGAAAGCTCCCACATCAACACCATCTGGACAGCCATGCATTTATCTCCAGGATGCACATGACCCAACCTGAGTCCTTACCCGCAACTAGGAGGATGGACAAGATCGCCACCTTCACTCTCACTCACTTTAAAGGCATTAATGAATAGCTTGTACCTCTTGCCCAGGAGAAAATGGCATGGAATTTCCAACACAAGAAATGTTTTTCCTCTAACTATTGCAGACCTCATATTGACACTACTGAAAGGGTCTCAAGCAAGGAAAGAACACTTGGATAATTGTTCACTGGCAGCTGACAGTACCTGCTGTTAAATAGTAAAGGCAGCCTGATTAAGCACCCAAAATTTTTAGTTATGGGAGTTCTATTAGGATCACATGCTAGGACCTTTGGAGAGAACTACCCTTCCCTTTTGCCAAGGATTTTTTTTAAGCACATACCTCATAACCTGTCGAAAGTGAAATTCCTTTAAATCTCTCTCTCGCTATATATACAAGTTCTAATTCATTTCCTTTCAGATCCAGATCAGACATGGTGTATGAATGTAGCTTTGCTGGCTAACCATTATTTTGCTCTAAAGTGGAAGCTAGATATAACTCTCTCTTTTGGAACAAGGGGCTTATTAAAAGACCAAAAAGCTATTATCCTGCTGGAAAGAAAATCACTTAGTATTCAGGCCAGCAAGCTGACAACTTTTGGTTTATCTGAAAACCTTTATTGAATTATGTGAAAGCCAGACAACTGGAATGGAGCGTTGCTAATATTTCACTCTCTAAATATCTTTAAATTGTATGTTGAGCTACCCTTTTCTAATATCAGTCTTAATCTGAGCTACCAGAATATGTTGACAAAATTCTGATTTCACATATCTATTCCCTACTGTTGGTGCAAATTGCTAGGGAGGCAAAGAGTAAGTGCTGGAATAATACCGTTACTTAGAAATTCCATACTAATACTATCTTATATGTTTGTGTTGTGCAAACAAAAGTTTGAATTCTGTTTGAGAGAGAGAAGATATATAGCACTTCTTACAAGTGTCAGAGAACCTTAGATTTCCTGCAGAAAGTAGCCTGAGAAATGACTCACTTTTCAAAATGCTTCTTGGCCATGTCACATTTATGATCTGCTTGCAAGCTGCGTGTGTGTTGATGTGGTACTCTCTGTCAAAAACTAGGACAAAACAAATGGAAGTAAAGTGCTCTAAAAATGTGTGCTGACAAGCTGCAAATTACTTTCAAAGAATTGCTGGGAGAAGAAATTTAAACATTAAAAAGGCTATTTTGTACCTGGGGGGAAACCATGTTGTTCAAGTTAAATTATTGTTTTAATGCAGCCTGTGAACTGAAATGCATTTACCAAGAGCCCCTAAGATCCAAAGCATCCAGGTATTCACATCTTATACACTATTGTGATAATCTTTGTATAAAATATGCCTTGTGAAATGTGATTTAAAAACTAATAACTTGCTGGTTAACAATATCATGGTACGTAGCTATGTTATATGTAAAATTGTGAATTGCCTCTGTATGATGGTATTAGAACATGTTCAAGACAAGATGGCCTTGCCTAGGTAAAGGTGTCAAACAGATCTATCCTAAACAAAGCAATGTGGGTTTACCTCAATAAACAGGACCACCAAGACAGCAGGAGAGGAGATGGCAGGAAACAGAACCATTGGGATTTTAGCAAACACCAGTGGGGGGAAAATTGCACAGAGTTTCTTTCATCACCACACTCCATGTCTCCATGTCACATTCCTCACATTACCACCCTATACCGGAAACCCACTGACCGCTATACTTACTTACATGCCTCCAGCTTCCATCCCGGACACACCACACGATCCATTGTCTACAGCCAAGCTCTAAGATACAACCGTATTTGCTCCAATCCCTCAGACAGAGATAAACACCTACAAGATCTCTATCAAGCATTCTTAAAACTACAATACCCACCTGCTGAAGTGAAAAAACAGATTGACAGAGCCAGAAGAGTACCCAGATGCCACCTATTACAGGACAGGCCTAAAAAAGAAAATAACAGAACGCCACTAGCCATCACCTACAGCCCCCAACTAAAACCTCTCCAGCGCATCATCAAAGATTTACAACCTATCCTTAAAGATGATCCCTCACTCTCACAGATCTTGGGAGACAGGCCAGTCCTCGCTTATAGACAGCCTCCCAACCTGAAGCAAATACTCACCAGCAACCGCACACCATACAATATAAACACTAACCCAGGAACCTATCCTTGCAACAAAGCCCGATGCCAGCTCTGTCCACATATCCATTCAAGTGACACCATCATAGGACCTAATCACATCAGACACGCCATCAGGGGCTCGTACACCTGCACATCTACCAACGTGATATATGCCATCATGTGCCAGCAATGCCCCTCTGCCATGTACATTGGCCAAACCGGACAGTCTTTACGCAAAAGAATAAATGGACACAAATCTGACATCAGGAATCATAACATTCAAAAACCAGTGGGAGAACACTTCAACCTCTCTAACCTACTCAGTGACAGACTTGAAGGTGGCAATTTTGCAACAAAAAAACTTCAAAAACAGACTCCAAAGAGAAACTGCGGAATTCGAATTAATATGCAAATTAGATACAATTAACACCGGCCTAAACAGAGACTGGGAATGGTTGGGTCATTACACTAATTGAATCTATTTCCCTATGTTAAGTTCTCCTCACACCTTCTATGGGCCATCTTACTTATCACTTCAAAAAGTTTTTTTTTCCCTCCTACTGATGATAGCTCATCTCAATTGATTAGACTTTTCCTGTTGTTATGCATACTTCCACCTTTTCATGTTCTCTGTATGTATAAATATCTCCTGTCTGTGTGTTCCATTCTATGCATCCGAAGAAGTGAGCTGCAGCTCACGAAAGCTCATGCTAAAATAAATTTGTTAGTCTTTAAGGTGCCACAAGTACTCCTGTTCTTTTTGCGGATACAGACTAACACGGCTACTTCTCTGAAACAAAGCACTGAGAGGGATTCAGGGTTATACAGGGTAATAGGTGAGAACCCCTCACTGGTCTAGACTGCACTTCAAAGTGTGACACCCACCACTAATAGTACCAAATGCAAACTAACTCCATTATGCAAATGTAAATTATAACATTTTCCAGTCTAGAAATTTTTGGCGAGAACAAGAAACAGGTTAGCTTATATTAGAAGTCTGCAATTTTATTCTTTTAAAGATAATCACTTTGTCAAACTTGTTCTTCCTTACTTTTCTTTATCCTCCCCACTTTTCCAATTGATTCCAATCCGTTGAGTGCCTTTAACATGGTTTGCTAAAGAATGTTTATTTGGAAATGTAGCTTCCAAATGACATACCATGGGGTTTTGGAAATAATGAGAAGTGAATTGAAATAAATCTCCTGCATGCTAAACAAGGCCACTGAATATAAAAGAGACAACAGGCGCTTGGCCAACCTCATCCCTGGCATAACTTCATGGACATCAATGAATAAGGCTCACTGAGTTTAGATAGAACAAAGACAAACTGGAATGAATGAGATTTTCCAAATTAAGTGCTCCCACTAGAGATTGGCTTATTTAATTTACAGATTTTATTTTTCTTTCCTATTTAATGTGCTTAGGTGGCATGGGAAGAGGCTTTATGTTATATATGCTGTAATAAATCACAAGAGGTTTCTTCTGATTAGTCTCCGTCTACTGAAAAAAAACAAAGCAAAATAAACATTTCAATATAAACAGAAAAAGGAAAATTCTACAGATGGGCCAGATGAATTTTTCAGAGGAAAAATTACGGGTCAGTGTGTCGCTCCCATACAGAATATAGTTGAGAGCAATGAAGTTTGGATCTCTCCAAGATTGACAACATGCTGATTATTTATTAATTCTTTGTAATTGGATTATAATCTCTTCAAGGTGGGGACAGAATTTTCCTATGTGTATGTGCAAAGTCCCTGCATATTTTGTATGCTACCACAATATAAAAAATAACGACATTGTAATTTAGAAAGAAATACACATTTCAGTTCATGAATGTCTGAATAATGATAAATTGGCCTACTAAAACTCCTAATCTTCAGAAGAACCAATGAAGATATTGGAAAATATCACTTTACAATTACATTTAGGTGGATGTTAGAAAAAAGAGAAACAGAACTCATTTCAATAATACCAACTGAAACCTCAAATACCACTTGACTAAACATGAAAGAGACCTAAAGTTCATTACTTTTATGATTCTTCATAAACAAAGTATGAAATAATATTACTGGACTCCAGGATGCTTGTTAAAGGTTGGATTCGTAACACATGGAAGATAGAAGGCCTTAGCACATAAGTTGCAGGTGTTCCTGACCTTCTCAGAACAAAGGCCTATTGAGAACAACAATCTCTCTCACATACTCTACAGAGTTGTTAACTGCATTACATCTGGAACATGGTATATATTGTTCTCTCATAAACCTTAAACTTTTAATGTTAATCTCTTAGAGCTTGTATATTCTAGGAGCATTGCAAGAGATGCTATTACCAATCAGCAGTAAAAAAAGGGGTTGTAGCAGCTACTCTGGTGGCAGAAAGAGTTATCATGGGGAAATGGAAGCCTGATGTTCCTTCCTCCTCAAGAGACTGACTGGTTGAATTTTCCAGCACAACATTAATGGAAAAAGTGAACATCTAATAGAAACATTTGGAAAAAATATAAGATTTGGTTAAATATGAAAAATTGAATATTGCAGTAGTTCAATGAATAGTGCACTCCATTGGCCCCTGCATAATTAAATTGCTACTAATAATTCACTTACCTACCTATCTAATCATATTAATTCATGTTGCCCTACACAGTTTCATGTTTGCCTCTTTCTTGGTTTTAATTATTCTATTTATTAGTCCTTTTAACTCATTTCTATTGAGGCTCTATTAATAATATTAATAAGGAGCAGTGAAATAATGTATTTTGTCATGTACGATTCATTCTGAAATCATTTATCTTGGTGCACCTATCTAGATTTATAGTTAGTATAACTGAGTTCAAAAAAAGAATTAGATGAATTAATTCATGGAGGACAGGTCCACCAATGGCTATTAGCCAAGATGATCAAAGATGCAATCCCATGCCGCAGGTGTCCCTAAACCTCCAGCTGCTAGGAGCTTGGACTTTACAACAGGGGATGGATCACTCAAAATTGCCCTATTCTGTTCATTCCCTCTGAAACATCTGGCACTGGCCACTATCTGAGATAGGATACTAGGCTAGAGGGACCACTGGTTTAACCCTGTATGACCATTCTTATGTTATGTTCTTATATTGTTTTATGCAAACATGATACAGAAAAAAGATGGAGTATTCTTTTCTTCATTTCCAACATTTGATACTGAAGGCTGTAAAACTGGTGCAGTCAAAAACTCCATGTATTCATAGGCAAGAGGTCCAGTATTAAATTTACTATCCATACCACTTAAATCATGTACCCTTCTTCAATAGTGTTGCCTATTCATGTTTAACTACATCATTCTATACAAGATGTCCACCAAATTAATTGCCTGTAAAATATTTTAGCCAGTCTAAAGTTATCCAGAATGAAACTGTGAGGGCCCCATCTCACCCAATGGAGAAGGATCTGTACTGCAATCATTTAAATTCACTCATTAGATGAGACTTCATCAACTGGGTTCAACATATAAGATTCTGCTTCAATCACTAAATGAACTGACAGCTTTCCATCAGCAATCAACATTCACAAGACAAAAATTGTAACAGATTTTGTACACATGGCTAGGCTCTAGAGGAAACAATGTTTGCTTCAAACAGATGTTCCAAATTGAAAAGCAGCCTCCAATATTCACTTTCTGAGGTGAAGCTAATCCTAATTCTATGCATGTAAATACTACTAGCTTGTTAGAAGAGCAATACCTTATTGCAATGTCCCAGGACAATGTAGTCATTTCTGTATTTTAAAACAGGTACATTAACACTTGGATATTAGGTATGAAGGACCAAATTCATCCTTTGAGTAAATCCTTTTACCTCAAGTGAACTAAATCAAGGATCAATTTGTCCCAGTGTAAAACTACTGAAGAACTTAATATGGCAGCTAATGTGTTTCTGAAGGAAAAATATCATTCACTAATAAGCACAACCAGCTTACTCTGTACAGCTGCACAAGTTTTACAATAGCAGAAAGTTGCTGTTCTTAAAAATATCCAAGTTCTCTATCTTTTCATAATCCTTTTCAGCCTGACAGATTGTAGAACACTTTACCATCTGTGTATCCCCGGCACAGAAATTCAGTCACCTCTGGGGTGGAACAAACCACAAACGCTTTACAGCACAGAAGCAGAAAGGAAGTAAATGACTTATTGAAACTCCTGTGGAAATTTCAATAGACAGCTAGAGCACAGTACACAATGCATTACTGTGGCTCACTGTTAAAGAGCTCCTTCAAAACCTCCCTGAGCCAAATGCACACTGAGCTCTTCTAATAGCCCTTGGGTCTGGCTGCTCAAACTCAGCAGACAGCAGCTCCACCTCTGCCCTCCACCCCAGTAGATATTTGCTTCACAGATATTATGCATGACGCAGCAGGCAGCTATAACCATTGGAATACTTTTCTCACTGAGATCCAATCTTTTGAGTAAACAACACCAGCGTACTTTCAATCTACCCAGAAGCAAAGTAAATGGTCACTCTGCACCTGCTGAGCCAATAGCTGCATCCTTCCTTGTCACTACTGAGCTTCATGAGCCAGAAGACGAGGGATAGGCTGGGGCCCCCCCGGATCGCTGTTGGCATTTCAACATCACCAATGGTAATCTCCTGGTCAGGGAAAAAAGTTTCCGCTTGTAGCTTTCTAAAAAGTCCTGGGTTCTTAAAGCTGCGAATGTCATGTACCTTCCCTGACCAGCCCACACTGATATTGTCGAAGAGCTCCCAATGATCCACCAACACTTGCATAACTATAGAAAAAGTAGCTCTTTTTGTTGATGTCTCTCTGTAGCAAAGTGCTCTGAGGCCAAAATAGGAATATGCTTGCCATCTGTTGTTCCATTGCAGTTCAGGAACCCCATTTTTGCAAAACCATTTGCTATGTTCTGCACATTGCCAAGAGCCACAGTCCTGCATAGCAGGAGGCAATTAATGAGCCTGCACACTTGCATGACAACAGCTCCCGCAGTGGATTTTCCAAGCCTGCATTACAATGCAATCCCACCAGTCAGTGCTTGTTTCTCAGGCCTAGAAGTGGTGCTCCACCATCTACAGCTGCTCTATGAATGCCACCAACAACTTTTAGTTGGTTCTCACTATGTCCTATGGCAATTTTTCCTCTAAGAAATTGCCATGTTCCCTGCTGTTTTGATTATTCTTGAAGTTCTGCTAATACCATTGGCTCATGTATCCTGTGCTTGCAATACTTATGACAACAGCGCAGAGCTGTGCAGGCTCCATTTTTCTGTCAAAAATGGTGGATGGTGAGGAGGGCCATGCAGGTTTTTCGGATTTTGAAAAAAAGTAAATAAATTATGGGATATAGATGACATTATAGGATGGAGACAATTGTATAATGGGAAGTTGACTCCTTGCTTACGGTCACCACTGTGTGATTCATTTTGGGCCCATCATGCATTGCCAAAACTTCCCATCTGGGAATACTGTGGCAGGTTGCACACTGGAATCTACCCACAGTGCACTACACTCTGTATCTATATAACCGCTCTTGATGATTACGTGCAGCACAATCACAAGAAGCCACGTATGCATGCACACAAGTGATATACTGACTGCAGTAGCTTAATGGGAATGTAACTCACAATGACCAAAGTTTGTAGTGTAGACATAGCCGTAGTTAGACAACTCAAGAACACACATTCTTTATCTAGTGAAGATCGCATGCCTGTAGCCCCCAGATATGATCCTTTGAGATTTCTTAATGTCTTGCCTAGACCAGAGGCTTGTCTACAATTAAAACACTACAGTGGCACAGGATTTAGATGTGTAACAGATCGGATTACCTTGCTCGACCTAATTAACACTTTCTAAAACTAGTTAAAGCAAAAAACAATTGCACTTTGGCATGTATTAAACTGATCCAATTAAAGCCCAGGGGAAAGCCTAAAGTACAATTGCTTTGTCTTGACTAGAGTTTTCAAAGGTGTTGCTCTAACTTCATAGCTTTAAATCCTAGGCTACAGAACACCTAAATACTGACCAGACTCAGCCCCACTTAGCTTTTTATATTAAATAAGTATTAAACAAATCCTAAACCACAGGGTTGGAGCACCCACAGGGAAAAAAAATAGTGAGTGCTGAGCACTCACCGGACAGCCCCCACTATTAGCTCCCCCTACACTCATGGATCAGCACCTCCTGCCCACTGTGAACAGCTGCTTTACGGCATGCAGGAGGCTGGGGAGGAGGGGGAGGAGCGAGGACGCAGTGCACTCGGGGATGGAGTGGAACTGGGCAGGAAGAGGTGGGGCGAAGGTGGAGTGGGGGCGGGAAGAGGCAGGGAATGGGTGTGGCCTTGGGGAAAAGGGAGTGGGGGCAGGGCCTGGGGCAAAGCCAGGGGTCAAGCACCCCCCGGCACTTCGAAAAGTCGGTGCCTGTGTCCTAAACAGATATTTAAATTAGTATAAAAATCCGCAAATATTCATGGTCAGTTCTAAACGTACTAAAATAACATCTTTAGAATCCAACACTGTCTCAGTTCTTTCACCATAAGACTGCGAGCTCTTCAAGGATTTATCTTACTATACATGCAGGCCTGGTTAATGCTACCATAACACACACACACAACAATAATAATAATCTTGACTATGTTAAGCAAAAGTATCAACCTGGTTTTAAAAAAAAATCAATATATTGTCTTTAGGATAAGTTTGAGTTCTTTCTAAATGGATAGGGCTCTTAAGTTCACAATGCTAAACGATTTTCTCATTTATGTTTTCTTACTGAAAAATAGAAAACAAACCATCACCTTGATCACTAGCCTTGGTTGAGCTATTGAAATAACCCTAGAGAAAGAGCTTTGAGGCTGCAACTTTTTCACTGACAGCATATTTTAACAGCATGGCTTCTAAAGGGGTTGAACACTTCAAGTAGAGAGTGTCAATCTCTTGCACACTATTAAAAAAAAGTGGCTAAAAGATTAGGATGCTAATTTCACATCTTGTGGGATATTTAATTCTGTTATTCTTGTTTCCTCACACCAAATGTCTTCAATGCCGCGTACTTGTACTCATGATCAGGAATCATGCCATATTAAGAGACCTTTTCAAAAGAATCAAACACATTAAAAGTCTAAAATGTAGTTTACTTTGAAATAAGCCCTTTAAAGAAGAGTTAAAGAGAAAAAATAATAGCTTCTACGTGTCAGAGTATCATGTTTTGGGAAGTGCTGTTTAAGACAAAACTGAAGTTCTGAACATATTAGTCTTTAATTTAAAAATACCAGGGTAATTCAGAAGAATAGAGGTGTAAAGCCTAATGTGTGCTTGCCAAATTATTATCCCTGCAATAAATTCTGCCTAACTACCCTCACATTTCTTACTTAATATAGTAGTTTTCACTACATCCTAAAGATATTGCATAGCTTTACTCTCCACTACTGGACGGTAGCCATGTTTCTAGCCCAGAGGCATATGCAGCCATCAGTTTATATGTCAGTACATTCATAGGGTATGTCTACACTACAGGATTATTCCGATTTTACAGAAACCGGTTTTTGGAAACAGATTGTATAAAGTAAAGTGCACGCGGCCACACTAAGCACATTAATTCGGTGGTGTGTGTCCATGTACTAAGGCTAGCGTCGATTTCTGGAGCGTTGCACTGTGGGTAGCTATTCCGTAGCTATCCCATAGTTCCCGCAGTCTCCCCCACCCATTGGAATTCTGGGTTGAGATCACAAAGCATGATGGGGCAAAAACAGTGTCGCAAGTGATTCTGGGTAAATATCATCAGTCAATCCTCCCTCCGTGAAAGCAACGGCAGACAATCATTTCGCGCCCTTTTCCCTGGATTGCCCTGGCAGACACCATAGCACGGCAACCATGGAGCCCGTTTAGACTTTTTTCACTGTCACCCTATGTCTACTGGATGCTGCTGACAGACGCGGTACTGCAGTGCTACATAGCAGCATCCCCTTGCCTTTGCAAGTTAGCAGAGACGGTTACCAGTCATATTGTACCATCTGCTGCTGTCATGGGTGCTCCTGGCTGGCCTCGGTGAGGTCGTCCGGGGACGCATGGACAAAAATGGGAATGACTCCCCAGGTCATTCCCTTCTTTAAGTTTTGTCTAATGGAGAGTCGGTCCTGCCTAGAATATCAGGTAAGTCTACTAAAGAACCAGAGTGGCAAATGGCCGCTCCTGGTCAGAGCCCCAGACATCCCGCAGAAATGATGAGCTGCATGCCAGTCTAGGGGGTGCCCCTGCAACAACCCCACCTGTTGCTTCCCTCCTCCCACACCGCTCCTGGGCTACCGTGGCAGTTATCCCCCCATTTGTGTGATGAAGTAATAAAGAATGCATGAATAAGAAACAACACTGACTTTATTGTCTCTGCAAGTAGAGATAAAGGGTGTGGGGAAGGCAGCCTCCAGCTGCTATGATGTTCCAGGCAGGACTGAATCTCCATTAGACAAAGCTTAATGAAGGGAATGACCAGGAGTCATTCCCATTTTTGCCCAGGCACCCCCAGCCGACCTCTTCGAGGCCAGCCAGGAGCACTCACAGGATGATGATGACGGATACCAGTCATATTGCCCCGGGAATGGGAATGCTGCTGTGTAGCGCTGCAGCACCGCATCTGCCAGTAGCATCCAGTAGACATACGGTGACATTGAAAAAGGGTGAGAAATTATTTTTTTTCCCTTTTCTTTCCCCGGGGGGAGGACGGAGGGCGACGACATATACCCTGAACCGCCCGCGACAATGTTTTTGACCCTTCGGGCTTTGGGAGCTCAGCCAAGACTGCAAATGGTTTTTGGAGAATGCAGGAACTGTGGGATAGCTCCTAGTCCTCAGTCCCCCCCTCCCTTCCTCCGTGAGTGTCCATTTGATTCTTTGGCTTTCTGTTACTCTTGTCTCAGCTCCTTAAGTTTCACGCAGCACTGTGTTGAGTCCCTATTGTGGCCTCTGTCTATCATAGCCTTGGAAATTTTTTCAAATGCTTTAGCATTTCGTCTTTTGGAATGGAGTTCTGATAGAACAGATTCATCTCCCCATACAGAGATCAGCTTCAGTATCTCCCGTATGGTCCATGCTGGAGCTCTTTTTTGATTCTGGGACTGCATGGCCACCTGTGCTGATCGGCACTCCAAGCTGGGCAAACAGGAAATGAAATTCAAAAGTTCACGGGGCTTTTCCTGTCTACCTGGCCAGTGCATCCGAATTCAGATTGCTGTCCAGAGCGGTCAGAATGGTGCACTGTGGGATAGCGCCTGGAGGCCAATACCGTCGAATTGCGGCCACACTAACCCTAATCAGAAATGGCAATACCGATTTCAGTGTACTCCCCTCGTCTGGGAGGAGTACAGATATCGATATTAAGAGCCCTTTATATTGATATAAAGGGCTTCGTTGTGTGGACGGGTGCAGGGTTAATGTGATTTAACGCTGCTAAATTTGATATAAACTCGTAGTGTAGACCAGGCCATAGACTCAGATTCTAAGGCCAGAAGGGAATGCTGTGGTCATATAGTCTAACCTCTTGTCAGGGACGGCTCCAGCGTTTTTGCCGCCCAAGCGGGGGGAGAGGGAGGGTTTGAGCCGCAATCAGCAGCACTTCAGCAGCGGCTCTACCGCTGTCACTTCATTGTTCTTTGGTGGCAATTCGGCAGCAGGTCCCTCCGTCTAAGAGGGACTCAGGGACCCACCACCGAATTGCCGCCGAACAGCCAGATGTGCCGCCCCTTTCCATGAGCCGCCCCAGGCACCTGCTTGCTGTGCTCTTGTATAGCACAGGCAACAGAACTTCCCCAAAATAAATCCTAGAGCAGAGCTTTTAGAAAAACATACAATCATAATTTAAAAATATTCAGTGATGAAGAATCCATCACAACCATTGGTAAATTGTTCTAATGATTAATTACTCTCAGCTATTAAAAATTTATGCCTTGTTTCCAGTCTGAATTTATCAAGCTTTAACTTCCAGCCATTGTATCATGTCTTACCTTTCACTGCTGGACTGAAGAGCCCATTATTAAATATTTGTTCCCCATGGCGGTACTTTCAGGCTGTAATCAAGTCACCCCATAATCTTCTCTTTGTTAAGCTAAATAGATTGAGCTCCTTGAGTCCATCACTAGAAGACATGGCTTCTAATTCTTTAACCATTCTTGTGGCTCTTCTCTGAATTCCCTGCAATTTATTAACATCCTTCTTGAACTGAGAATACCAAAACTGGATACAGTATTTCACAGAGGTCGCACCAGTGCCAAATACAAAGATAAAAGAACTTCTCTACTCCTACTCGAGATTCCTGTTTCTGCATCCTAGAATTACATAAATTCTTTTGGCCACAGTGACATATCGGGAGCTCAAGTTCAACTGATTATCCATCATGACCCCCAAATCTTTTTCAGAGTCACTGCCTCCCAGGACAGTGTCCCCGATCCTGTAGGCATGGCTTACTTTCTTCATTCCCATATGTAATAAATTTAGCCATATTAAAACACATTGTTTGCTTACACCTAGTTTACCAAGTGCAGTTTACATTACATTTATGAAGTATTTTGGAATCTTTCAGGAAGAAACAATCTATACAGTAAAACTAAGTTTATAAACTCCACATCTATAGGGCAGATAAGATAAAAACAGTTCACAGGCAAACAATTCTTTCAATGCAGTTATTATACAACTGCCATATAAAAAAAATTATTCAGAAATGTTCAAGATGACAGTCAAATATCTGGAGGCTATAGCAATCTCCAACCATATACATTTGCAAAAAACTGTTTTATCCTCAATTGTCTCTATTTAAATAAGTGCTATTCTCGTAAAGCAGATCCTTTTGTATTCTTTTTTTACTGTTGCCAGTTGGCTAAATAGTTCACAAAGACTGACAAAGCAATTCTTTTTGCATAATTCAGGTTTATGATGCCAAGAAGAAATCCAGGGCTGGCTCCAGGCACCAGTGAAGGAAGCAGGTGCCTGGGCGGTCAATGGAAAGGGGTGGCACGTCTGGGTCTTCGGTGGCAATTCAGCAGCAGGTCCCTTAGTCCCTCTCGGAGGGAAGGACCCGCCGCCCAATTGCTGCCCGAAGAATGAAGCGGCGCGGTAGAGCTGCCGCCGAAGTGCCGCCAATTGTGGCTCCCCCTGCATCCCCCAGCTTGGGGTGGCAAAAAAGCTGGAGCCAGCCCTGAAGAAATCACCCATCTATATATAAAATCCTTTAGGGATAAATGGTTTTACGGTCTTTTCCTGTCTGATACTACCCAGATTTTGGGTATTAAAAGTAGTATGGCTCTTGTGATTTGATAGAAAAAATGTGTTAAAGAAACAGGATTCAAAGAGAAGGAGGGACAGATTAAAACTAGTTTCTGAGCATGTTTCCGGCAAATTGAGATTATAGAAAACAGAAAAAATGACTAAGTCAAAACATAGTGATTTTAATTTAAACTTGATAGCACCTGAACAGTCAATAATATCACAATTATAGCAATAACAGTGACAGTAGCACTCAGGCCAGAACTGCAACATTATAGGTCTAGATCAGGTGTTTCAACTCAGAATATACTACAGCATTTCACCAATTGCCTAGCACTTCTTATCTGTCATCATCACTGTGATCTGGTTCACTAAACCTACTCCCAACATCAGCTGTTTAATGACAGATTTAGCCAGTGGCTGACAGGAAAAAATTAGTTTTCCTAAGAAAAATATACTTCTACTGAAATACTTCTATTGAAGAGACCAATATTACAAAGCAGGCTTTTATCCTCTTTAAAAATGAGATGTCTTGAATAGGGAATCTGAACCAGTCTGGAAAAGTCAAATAACATCGAAGTACAAGAGGGTAGGAAAAGATGCCTCGGAAAGGACATCTGCCCCACTGTGGGTCAAGTATTTTAGACTACTTTTCTAAATGCGGTTTTAGAGACAGTCCACTACATCGATGTGGGCAGCCAAAAACCATGACACATATTGCTGAGGACATCAAAATGACAACTTCCGGGAGGTCTTCGTGCCTTGAACATCACTGATAAGAACGCTGCAGCTTGGCTTGACTGGATTGCGCACGCCAAATAAATTAAATGCAGTTCTAGGGAAGAGGGGTAAATTTAAATTTTGGATGCCAAGTAAAATTAATTAAAAACTTACTAAAAGTATTTAGTTTAGAAAACCAAGAAATGGTAGGCCAGCCTAGGAGCCGGAGCAGGGCTATGCTGCGGCTTCAGGGAGCTGCATGGAGCAGCCCCCGACCTTGCTCCCTGGTTGGCGCACTGGAGCGGGGCCATGCCACGGCTTCCAGGAGCCGCGTGGTGCGGCCCCCAACCCTGCTCCCCAGCTGGAGTGCCGAAGGAGGGCAAGCCCCAGACTGTGCTCCCCAGCAGGATCTCGCTGGCCGGCTTAAAATGGCTCATGGGTGGCCGCAGTTTGTCCAGTCACGTGGCATAACCACTTGGTGATTAATAGGAGAAACTTAAATATTGTAAATTACAATGGCATTTTAATATCCAAATAAAATCATTATAAGAGTTTTTAAATCTAATCTCCGTGCAGTATTTCAGTTAACTTGCATTCACCAATCCATGCTGAAAATTTGGGGAGGTTTTCCTTGGGTTCTAATTGACTTCAAAGCCAGAAGGGACCATCATGATCATCTAGTCTGACCTCCTGCACATTGCAGGTAACAGAACCTCACCCACTCACTCCTGTAAAAGACCCATAACCTCTGACTAAGCTGCTGAAGTCCTCAAATCAGGATTTACAGACTTCAGGTTACTTTCCTTCCAAGTCTTCTCTGTTCTTCTTAGCTGTCTACAGTAGCTTGTTTGTAGGGATGGGCAGGGTGAGTTGTGGACTGCTTGCTATTTAAGCAAAGTAGCAGAGTGTGTGTGTGAGAGAGAAATGTTTACTTCAGAGTTTTCTGCTTCCTGTTTCCATTTTTTTGGCCTTATGTAGATTCAAAGTTGGTTGCTGTCACTCCTTCATTGGCTCAGGTGACACCTTCAGCTCCTGAAAATGCAGATTGCCTAATAAATATGCACTCTTCTAATTGCCTTTGTTTTTCTTGTGGTCAGAAAGCATCAGAACTTTTAAAAGTCATCTTAACTCTTTCCTTTTAGTCACTCACTTTCTGAGATATTTCTTCAATTTTATTAGAGTTTGACAGGAAATGAAATTCTGTTTTCAAAAAAGTTCAAACAGCCCTATTTTTTTTATATAAAAGTTTTCAGTTTTCAAAACAGCCTTTTAAAGTTAAATAATTCTTAGAGACAGTCTTTTGTTTAGTTATTAAAGAAGTTGTTGATATTACATGACAATTTTTGGAAAGACAGTTCTTCTTGTATTCCTGAGTTGGATAAGCCTGTTGCTTGAGGACTGCCAGTAATTAATTAATTCCCAACTAATATAAATATTCTATATCAAATGGCTTCTTACATTAGTAAGACGTTTAGCAAGGTCATTAGACTTTATGCTGGTACACGGAACATTTTACCATTTACATAGCAATGATATTAGGAGCTTTACATTTAGCTAACATATTTGCAAGTATGCATTTCATAAAGGTATTTGCAATTTCACCAATAAATAAACAAAAGGTTTAAACCATTTGCAATGACATGTTTTTCCTAGAGATTTTGAAAGCTATTATAAAACTCACTGAAGTAGAAATTTTTTTATGAGTTTACTTAGGATATGTCTACACTGTGAAGTTGTTGACAAAACTTTTGTCTTTCATGGGTACTTAAAAAAGCCCCCCTTGCGAAAGACAAAAGTTTTGCCCAAGAAAGTGGTAGTGTGAACATAGCACCTACTGACAAAGCTAATGCTGCTCGCGGGGCTGGAAGTATTTAGTTGGTAAAAGTGCCGACAAAGTACCGACAAAGAGCGTTTGCACATGCTGATTTCTAGCGAAGATGAAAAAGTCCACTTTACACCTAGATTGATTGTTTGGATAACATGACTTTTCACAATCAGGTTTTCTCCTAAAACATGAATGTTTTATGTGGTTTGTTTCCCTGAGATAAGGATTATATTTGTATTAAACTGGTATCTTATACAAAGGAATATGTTCTGGTCTAGATAAGACATTCATAGGGATACTAAACATGGTTTTATGGCTAAGAAAGGCTCTTTTCCTGATATTTAGCTTGTCCTTGGGGACAGAAAGCAGAAACTTCCTGCAATTTCTTTAATCAGCTGTAACATTTTATAATGTAACTAAAGCTTACACAGAAATTGTTACATTTTCAAACAACCTGGCTATAAGACACTTATATCCACAGGCACTAACTCCGTGGGTGCTCTAGGGTTTGAACACCCACGGAAAAAAAAAACGCAGCCCCCCCCATCATCACTTCCCCCTCCCTCCCAGCGCCTCCCTCCTGCTGCAGCTCAGCTGTTCCACGGCATGCAGGAGGCACAGTGGGGAAGAGTGGAGGAGCCGGGGGGCGGTGCACTCTGGGGAGGGGGGTGGAATGGGGCGGGAAGAGGCAGGGATGGAGTGGAGTGGGAAGAGGTGGGGTGGGGCCTTGGGGGAAGGGGTGGCATAGGGGCGGAGATGGGGGAAAACCCCTTGGCATATTAGATAGTTGGCACCTATGCTTGTAGCTATGTCTTAATATGCAATAATGGCGTAAACAAGTTTTTAACAATCTAATATAAAAGTAAGTTATAATTTTACTATCATTTGTGCAGCAGCATTGAGGTCTCTCTGCTACACTATCAAAAATCCCATGGCAATGAACTGATCAATCCACTTTGGTGGAGTGAAAGTGGGGGATGCAAACAAAGATTATAGATTTTTGATTGTAGTGTTGTGTTGTTTTAGTTGTGCTGGTCCGAGGATAATGAGAGACACAAGGTGGGTGAGATAATATCTTTTTTGGACCAACTTCTGTTGGTAGAAGGGACCAGTTTTTGAACTTCATAGAGCTGTTCTTCAGGTCTGGAGAAGGAAACCAGAGTGTCCAACTTAAATACAAGGAGGGACAGATGTTGTAGGAGACCACTTAAAATAAGGTGGGCAATTAACACCTCTGCAGTCGTAGGACAACAGAGGGTTAGTAGGCAGCAGGGTGTATTACACGTTGTCGTAAGGGCCATAAAACCAGTACATCTGTTAAATCCATGGATTTTAGTGTCCAGCAGAGTTATAAATTTAAGTTCCCAGGCTTGTCTTTTGAAGATGCTGTGGAGGTTTCCTTAGAGGATGAGGGACTGAGCAGTCTGGTCAGACATGGAGCAATCGCTATGTGAAAAGTTTTTACCCAAGTGTTCACACCTTCTGTGAAGCTCAAAAGCTAGTCCCTTCATCTGATAGACATTAGTCTAATAAAAGATATTACCTCACTCACCTTGTCTTTTTAAAGATTATGCAGGTAGTCACGATTTTTGGTTTTAACTTTTTATCTTGAATGACCAGACTTTATAAAATGATGACTGAACCAGCTACAATTCTGTCAAATGCAGCTTGCTGGGAAAGCAATCAAGGTTACATCAATCACTTGAACAAGGAAGCTGCTGTCACTACTATGCATCAGTTTACTTAATTACATTGCAAAACCATGTTCACTAATCAGATCATTTTAATTCAATTCTGAGACAATTATTAGTACTGAGCTCTTCTGTGACATCTGCGCAGCCTAGAAGAATTTATGGTAATACCAGAAAAGCTTGGGTGTGAAAACAAACTTCTGCTCTCCAAGATGAAATATAGTATTTGTGCAAAATTAAAATGCATTCTCAGCCCTGTAGATTTTAAAGTACACTTTGATATGTTTTAAAACAAAAGTACTTTTGTAAAATTGGCATCTTAATTTCACACAGATTCAGGAATGAATGTCCCTCTTTGAAAGATGCATTTAAATGTCTCAGCAAAAATGGAGATAAACACACAAATAAAATTAAGCAGCATACATTCATTAGCCTTAAAGACAGCACCCTCAGAGGCATTCCTCAAGAGTATCAGATATCAAGTATTAGATGCATCAAGAATATAAAATCTACTCTTACCTTATCAGAGCCTTATAATTTATTCCTGAGCTTTATAACCTATTCCTAAACCTTTACTACTCATGAGGATAGTCTATACACATCTTAGTAGTACCATTTTCAGACCACAGCCACTGCCCAACAGCATGCTAGGAAAAGCAGGGAGTGTGGGCTGGTAGAGCATAGCTCAGTGACACTGTCCTCAAAGCCCCTGATTGGAGGAGATGTCTGGCTTCTCCAATTGGGTCAGACTTGCTATTGCTAAGCCAGGAGGCAGAACAGGAAGTTTTCTGAGCAACTGGGTGAATCCTTGGCTGGCTACTACATTGGACTCTGCCTTCTTGCCAGACTCCTGAGCCCTGCCTTCTTCCTAATTCCTGACACCCTGTCCTGTCCCTGCCTTACTGTCTTGTTCCAGAGCCCCGCTTCTACACCTTACCCTCTGGCTCCGAAACCTTGGCTTGATTCCTGACTCTGGCACCAACTCTTGGATCCCGTTCCTGGCACATGAATCCTGCTCCAACCACTAGACATGACCACCACTGCTCTGACCATTAGGTATAACCACATACATCCTGGTCCACGACAGTTTGCTCAGATCAACACCCCCTCCAACTAGCCCAGCCAGGCATAGACCTAGTGGAGATCCCCCTACCCTGAAAAACGCCAGCACTCCATCAGTGGGTGATCCACCTCCAGACAGACAACCAAGCCACGCAGATGTGGATTGCATGCTGATCGCCAAGAATCAGGCACTACATTTGATTAACAAGTCCATCAACTCTGTGCAGAGAAAAATGCCACATCACCCCCCGCCCCGAGCCAGGACCTGTCATCACCTTCCTGGAGCATTTCACTGGGAAATCATGAGCAGGAAGCCATAAGAGAGATAAAAGAGTTGCAGGAGGAGGTGGCTCATCTGCATAGCATCTGGGAGCAAGAGAACTTTAGCAACAGGATGCACACGGAGACATCTGGAATGGAGGATGCTAGCTAACTTCAGCAACACCAGATGAGGAAGGAGAACTGGATGAGCAAGCATTTCCAATAGGTTATTAATAGAAAGCAGAAAGCCTGCAAGGAATGGAAGGTGGGAAGCATCAGCAAGAAAAGCTACCTCTTGGATGTCAGAAGGTGTACGGAAAAATGAAAACTTACAAAAGCCAAGCAGAGTTGGACCTTGAAAAGGGAATTAAAACCAATAGTAAAAGGTTCTATAGCACTAAAAAGAAAAAGGAAACAAGGAAAGAAGTGGGACCACTAAGCACTGAGGATGGGCTGCAGGTTAAAGATAATCTAGGCACAGTCAACATCTAAATGAATACTTTACCTCAGTTTTCAGTAAGGGTAATGAGGAGGGAGTAGTGGCAGGGTGACTAATGGAAATGAGGACATGGAAGTGGAAATTACCGCATCTGAAGTGGATGGCAAACTCAAACAGATTGGATGGCCCAGATAATCTCTATTCAGGAATATTAAATGAGCCGACACATGAAATTGCAAGGCCAACGGCAAAGATTTTTAATGAATCCATACATTTTGGCGTTGTACCCTATGACTGGAGAATTGCTAATATAATACCTATTTTTAAGAAAGGGAAAAAACGTGATCTGGGAAACTACAGGCCCGTTAGTTTGATATCAACTGTATGCAAAGTCCTGGAACAAATTTTGAAAGAGAAAGTTATGGACATAGAAGGAAAGTGGTAATTGGGAGAAAATAGAATATGGTTTTACAAAGGGTAGATGGTGCCAGACCAACTTGATGTCTTTCTTTGAGAAGATACCTGGATTTTAGTAAGATATTTGATACAGTTCCACATGGGAAATTATTAGTTAAATTGGAGAAGATGGGAATTAATATGAGAACTGAAAGGTGGATAAGGAACTGGTTAAAGGAGAGACTACGAGTCATACTGAAAGGTGAACTGGCAGGCTGGAGGGAGGTTAGAGTGCAGTTCCTCAGGGATCGGTCTTGGGACCAATCTTATTTAGCACTGTCATTCATGACCTTGGCACAAAAAATGGGACTGTGCTAATAAAATTTGCGGATGACAAAGTCTGGAGGTATTTCCAATATGGAGGAGAACCAGATCATCATACAAGAAGATCTGGATGGCCTTGTAAACTGGAGTAATGGAAATGGGATGAAATGTAATAGTGCAAGGTCATACACTTAGGGACTAAAAATACAATAATTTTTGCTATAAACTGGAGACACACTGATTTAAACTAGAGTAAAATGGTGGATTCTCTGAAACCTGAAGACTTTAAACCATGATTTTGAGGACTTCAGTAACTCAGCCAGAGGTTATGGATCTATTACAGGAGGCGATGGGTGACGTTATGTGGCCTGCAATGTGCAGGAGGTCAGACTAGATGATCACGATGGCCCCTTCTGGCCTTAAAATCTAAGAGAACTGGCTGCACTGCAAGAAGACTGGTTGCTGGCCATCTTGGGCGATAGACAGTGCTCCTCCCTGCAGGCGTCCCCCTCGCCACAAGGCGAAGAACTGGCATGCTGTACTGGCAGCAGGAGATGAAGAGCAGACTCCAAGGGCTGAGGAGGAGGAGCCATTTGCCCCCATGGCTGTACCCGAGACAAGGAGATGTAACGTGCTGATGGTTAGGGACTCCCTTCTGAGGGGAATGGAGGTATCCATCTGCTGACCTGACATGGTGGCCTGCCAGGTGTGCTACCTGCCTAGCCTGTGTCTGAGAGATTATGGAAAGGCTGCCGAGGCTTATCTGTCCCCTATGGCCACTATTCCATGCTGCAAATCCATGTGGACACTGATGATACTGCCAGATCTGACCCTAAGCAGATCAGCAGTGACCATAATAAGGCTCTTGGAACTAGGGGTCCGGGGTGCAGGTTGTGTTCTTGTCCATCCTCCCAGTTGAGAGTAAGGGCCCAGCCAGGGACACACATACCCTGGAGATGTCTACAGTAAACTTCCTTGACTACGGGATTTTGTTCCAGGAAGAATGTCTGCTGGAAAGAGAGAGAGTTCATCTGACCAAGAAGGGGAAGCACATCTTTGTGCACTGACTCACCAAGGGTTTTTAAGTCAGTTCAAAGTGGGGCAGGTGACAAAAGCCCACAGGTAAGTATAAAAAAGGTGACAAACATAGGGTTAGATGTTGTGGGACACATGAAAAATTACAACAGTGTCATGGAAGAAAACAAGAGGGAAAGCAGTGGGGCATCTGCTCAACATCTTAGCTGTCCATACAGAAATGCAATAGGGAATAAAGAACTGAAAGTATTAGTACATAAGCTAAATTATGACTTAACTCGCATCACAGACTTGGTGGGATAAATCCCATTATTGGAATAGTGGTACAGAGGGGTAACAGCTTGCTACAGCTTGAAGACAGGCAGTGTAAAGAGGGAGATTATATGCACTTGCTCTGATTTCCAGAAGGGAAGTGGGAGGCAGACCAGATCACCGACAATAAGAACAACTCACATTTTCCATAGATCAGATGGTGTGGCTTTTGACCAAACATCTGCAGACAAACAGGCCATCTTGTAAACTGGATTACCGGTTCCTGGGCCCCTACTGAATTTGCTGACAAATCAACTTGGTTACCTTAGAACTCTTCCTGCCTCAATCCATCTGGATCCACCCGGCGTCTCACATATCACTTCTAAAGCTCCAAACATAAGACCTGTCTCCTCATCACTTTCAACTGCCCTCCCCCACCAATATGTATTCAAGGGCACAATGAATATGTTGTCCATGAGATCCTTGATGCCAGAATGAAACAGGATAAACTAAGGTATTTGACTGATTGGGAGAGTTATGGTACCAAAGAATGCTCCTGGCATCCCACAGAAAATGTCCATGCACCTGACCTGGTAAAAACCTTCCATGAGAACCATCCTGGAAAATCCAGCCTACTGATGCCTGGCGAGTGCTCTAAGGGAGGGGGTGTGTGATGGGAGGGATTGTGGGTTTCAAACCTGGGTCTGTGGATCCGACCTGTCCTTAAACCACAGCTACTACCTGACAGCTTGCTGGGACCAGCAGAAAGTGTGGACTTGTGGACCCTAGCTCACCAGAGGAACTGCCCATGAAGCTCCTGATTGGAAGAGATGTCCAATCTCCCCAACTGGCTCAGACGCACTATTTAAGCCAAGAGACAGCACAGGAAGTTGTTCGAGCAACTAGCTGAATCCTTGGCTGGCTGATAAATTGGACCCTGGCTTCTTGCCTGACTCCTTAGCCCTGCCTTGTTCCTGATTCTTGCTTCTCTGTCTTGTTCTCCTGCTCTCTTGCCTTCCTGCCTTATTCCAGATTCCTGCTGCTATAGGCCATCCCTAGGTACTGATTCTGGCTCCAACCTGGGCTTGGTTCTTAACTCTAACTCTGACCCTTCGCTTGACTCCTAACACTATCCCGGGCTCTGACCCCTGGCTCCAGTTCCTGGTGCCAACCACTAGGCATGACCACCATTACTCTGGCAAATGGGTCTGACCACCTATGTCCAGGTCCATGACAATAGAGTCTTGTTATATCTTTGTATGCTAGATTGAAGAGTCCTCTATCATAAAATTTGTGTTCCCCAAGTCAGTACTTCTAGACTGCGATCAAGTCACCCCTTAACCCAGGGGTCGGCAACCTCTGGCACGCAGCTCGCCAGGGTAAGCACCCTGGGGGGCCGGGCCAGTTTGTTTACCTGCCACATTGGCAGGTTCGGCCGATCGCAGCTCCCACTGGCCGTGGTTCGCCATCCCAGGCCAATGGGGGCGGCGGGAAGCCGTGGCCAGCACAGCCCTCCAAAGAACTGCACTGCAGACACTGGCAGAATACCAGATGAAAGATTATAGCCAATCATCCCCTCTCCCCTCTTTCAACTGTCCCCTTGAAACTCCCTTCTATCGTCTCATCCTCCACTGCTGATTTCTCAAGACTATCTACTTTAGTTCCTGTGACACATCTCTAGAGCTTTGTGCTGTAACCCTCCAAATGAGACCAAACTCCTCAGGGCAAGGACCTGGACTCGTGTCATAAATATGTTGATATGCAAAAATTTCTACCACAAGTCAGAGAAATTAAATTGGTTTGTAGATATGCTGCTAACAAATTCTTTTTGAAAACTGAGGGGGAGTGCACTGTATCTGTTATTTGAATGCCATTTGTATACTTAACAGATTGTTTAAATTTCATAGTCTACCCATCAGGGTAATCTGATTGCGGGTTGCGAGACATTTTGCTGACATTGGCTGTCCACAGACACGGCCCCCCGCAGCTCCCAGTGGCCGCAGTTCACCGTTCCCAGCCAATGGGAGCCGCGGGAATTGGCGGGCCACAGGGAACATTTCTCAGTTTCCTGAAGTTCCCATATATCCTACATTTTGAATTTTATATGTTTTCCCCATCTGAATAAATGTGCTTGCTTAGAAAGAGCTGTGTGGAGTACTGGTAAATCACACCCGTCACAGCCCTTGGAGAGAAAGCAATTCACCTGGCCTTTAGGCAGCCTGGCTTGCTGCAGATATCACAGTTTATGGCAGGAGAATCATACACAGTGTACGACCTCCTGCAGAACACAGGCCATACAATTTCACCAAGTGATTCCTGCATCAAGTCCATAACTTCTAGTTGAGCTGGATTACAGTCTTACAGCAAGTATCAGTCATTGGTACTTAATATTAATTTACCATCTGACTTGCTATACACAGACCCTGTTTTGCTATGTACCTTCCATTGAGTCACACAATGGTATGAAACCAGTAGTTTGAAATATTTTTATGCTAGCTGCTACTGTGAATGATGTAACTGACACATTAAAAATAAATTCTGATACATATTCTGGCTGCACTAATCTTTTAAATTCTCTTTTGTATTCATACCAAGAAAGCTTTTTAAAGTTTAATTCACTCAAAGCGACTGACAGTCAAATGCAATCAGTAATTTGCTAAAATATAAACAATTTTAATTGAAGATTGTTTTTGAGGGGAGATGCTTAATAAATTACAGTAGGAATTGTCTTTCAAATACATATCAGGAAAAATACAATACAGCACATTTTGTTGAGCACCTGGGAAACTATATTTCTCATGCATTTGTAATAATCAATTATGAGTATGTCAGTCCCATTAAAGCAGAGGCAATTAATCTAATTGGTCTTTTACCACTGTTTGAGTCAAGCAAACAAATATCTATGGCTTTGCATACATTGAGAGAATTTGTAAGCATTTTTCTGCCCCAGTGTAGCACCACCAATGCTACCAACTCTGAAACATGACCTGAAGACAGGGAACAAGCATATTAAACAGTGATTAAAAATAATTTGCACGATCAACATGGTGCACCATCAAGATGGACCATCAACAAAAAGGCTACATCTAGACTGTATAGCTCTTGTTGTGGCCTTTAGAGTATGTGTAGCTATATGCTGCAGTGAAAAAGGCTCTGGAAGATGAAGGCAGCAGGGTAAGACTTGACAGTGGGGAGCTTTCGGAACCTTTTCCCACTGCCTTCCCTGACAGAGCCTTTCTCCACTGCCCAAGTCTTTCCCTGCAGCAAGGAAGCAGCGGGACATTATACTGCTCAACACAGTTGTGTAGACAGGGAGGCATGACTTGGGTGAGTAGAGAGCCACGTAGTAGGGTATATACCCACAGGATTCAGCAGTGTCTTTACTTGCCTAAGCAGTGCCTCATGGCCTATATTGATATTTATACCCACGTTAGGGGGGCTGCAGTGTATGTACTATACATGCTGCCAAAAGGAGTGTGCAGTGTAGACATACCTATAGAGAAGGGAGTTAGCAGAAACCAACTCACCAGAAGGTGATTTCTTGCAATGCAAAAGAGTGCCTTCCACATGCTGTCTCCAATATTCCAATTTTTGTATGCTTGAATATTAAATGACAATTTCATCATGAAATAATTTTGAAGTTCATGAAATATATTTTATTTATGTGAGAGCCAAAGAGTGCAGATGGCATTTCCATTGCTGATGTCCCTCAGTAGTCTACTGAAGGCTGAATCAGTCCATCCTCCAGGTATCCTGACCATACCACTCAGTTCTGGAGATATGACCATCCTCTGCAGGCTCTAGTGAAAAGAAAATTTATGTTTTTTTCAGCATCACAACACCCCCACCCATTCCCAGGGTGGATTTTCCATCCTGGGGCCTTACATCAGGGTGTGACCTGGATTCTGACTGTGTAGTGTTCAGTATAAGTTCAGGTTCTGTGGTGAGATTGCTCAGTCATTTCCCTCTAATTTTTGTCTCTTAACTGTAGCTGTGTTTTAGCTTTACATCTGTCAATTCAGACCTTATTCAAGTTTCTTATTTTACCTGGGAAAATACCACTATTTTAAGAAAGAAAATTCCATGTGTAGTGTCAAAATGATAAACATGAGATCTGGAGAAGCAGGTAGGTGTAGTATAGTTATTTGTTTAATACCAGATTTAGCTCCTGCCTGTGACATTTAAAGGTAGTTTAAGTGGTCTTAAAATTTCACTCCAAACTTTCAGATGGTTAAAAGTACAAGGATAACAGACCAAGTGGGGCTCAGAGAAGGTGAATCTTAAGTGGGAAACACGATAAAGTTACTGACTAATGAGAAAATAAATCAGTGGTACAGTTCAGGAATTAGCACAGGAAAGTGAAAGCGTTAGACTAAGTGGTCATTTCTGAAACTCTACAGATACAGTATAGAGAATGCCCAGGAGGAAAAAGGAGGGTAAGAGAAACAAATGGTTAAAGAGGTGGTCAACAGAGAAGGGATTCAAATTAAGTATTAGTATTAATAATAAATAATAATGAAGCATTAGTTATTTTGGAGAGAAGGAGTTTGAATCAGACAGAAAATCCCAACTTCAACAGATTGGGGGAATGATCTGTGTCTAGTACCGATATGTAAACCAGATAGTGAACTGAGAGACAATTTACCTGAGAAGGAAATGATTAAGATAATTACAAAAGGAGCAAATAGTTAAAAAAAAATGGAGGAAGAATGGGAAACAAAATAATCTGAAATAATCACATACTAACACTAAAACTACCGGAAATAAGCAAAATTAGGTAAAGGATGATATTTCAAGAAACAAGACAGGATGTCTGTAATATATAAGGATATAATCTTTTCTAGAGAGGAAAAAGTAAAAAATGGGATAACATTACACTGTACATTAAAACATGTACAAAGTGAAATACAGACTGACTCTGAGGGAAAGGATAAAAGTAAATGTTTATGGTTTATGGCCAGACCCATATAAATCAGAGGGTAAATTCCATTGGTCACTTGCTAAAGAGTACAATGAAAAATTGAATAAAACCTACTCAACCATATAATACCAATATTACTACTCCAGGATTCAGGAGTCATGGGGATTTTAATTATCTAGCATGGTAAGACACACATATAAGAAAGATTTTAAAGAGTCCTGAATAATTTTTTATTAAGAGCTGCAAAAGCAGCTAGAAAAGATGTTACTATTGGTCACAGCCTAAAAGCAATGACCATGGAGAAGAATGATTTTGGTCAAATGATCACAAAAGGATGACTTTTTCAATAGTAAGAATAGAAGACAAAGATGAAGAGACAGGAAAAGAATGGAAAACACCACAAGAAACAGTCATAGAAAACAACTGAACATTGGAAAAAATATGCAAAAAGCTCCATGTGACTACAGTGATGGTACTCAAGGATCAGAAAAGACATGAACCAAAAAAAGGAGGAAGACATTATGTAAGAGTGTTTGTTTCTTGTATAATTAAGAAGTAGGGCTGTCAATTAATTGCAGTTAAAATTTACTCAAAAAGTAATCACGATTAAAAAAATTAATTAATCTCACTGTTAAATAATTCCACTGTTTTAATTCCACTGTTAAATAATAGAATATCAATTAAAATTTATTAAATATTTTGGATGTTCTTCTACATTTTCAAATGTATTGATTTCAATTACAACACAGAATACAAAGTATATAGTGCTCACTTTATATTATTTTTTATTACAAATATTTGCACTGAAAAAACGATAAAAGAAATAGTATTTTTCAATTCACCTCATACAAGTACTGTAGCGCAATATCTTTATTGTGAAAGTGCAGCTTACAAATGTAGATTTTTTATGACACAACTGCACTCAAAAACAAAACAATGTAAAACTTTACAGCTTAGAAGTCCATTCAGTCCTACTTCTTGTTCAGCCAGTCGCTCAGACAATCAAGTTTGTTTACATTTATGGGAGAAAATACTGCCCACTTATTTACAATTTCACCTGAAAGTGAGAACAGGCATTTGCATGGCACTTTTGTAGCCGGCATTTCAAGATATTTACATTGCAGATATGCTAAAGATTCATATGCCCCTTCATGCTTCGGCCACCATTCCAGAGGACATGCTTCCATGCTGTTGACGCTCATTAAAAAAAAATGCATTAATTAAAGTTGTGAGTGAACTCTTTGGGGGATAATTGTATGTCTCTTGTTCTGTTTTATCTGCATTCTGTCATATATTTCATGTTATAGCAGTCTCGGATGATGACCCCACACCTGTTGTTCATTTTAAGAACATTTTCACTTCAGATTTGGCAAAACACAAAGAAGGTACCAATGTGAGACTAAAGATAGCTACAGCACTTGATCCAAGGTTTAAGAATCTGAAGTGCCTTCCAATATCTGAGAGGGACGAGGTGTGCAGCATGCTTTCAGAAGTCTTAAAAGAGCAACACCCCAATGCAGAAACTACAGAACCCAAACCGTGGATGGATGCATGTCCTCTGAAATGGTGGTTGAAGCATGAAGGGAAATATGAATCTTTAGCACAGGGGTTCTCAAACTGGGGGTCAGTAACCCTCAGGGGGTCACGAGGTTATTACATGGGGGGACGCGAGCTGTCAGCCTCCACCCCAAACCCCACCTGCCTCCAGCATTTACAATGGTGTTAAATATATTTTAAAAGTGTTTTTAATTTATAAGAGGGGTCACACTCAGAGGCTTGCTATGTGAAAGGGGTCACCAGCACAAAAGTTTGAGAACCACTGCTTTTGTGCATCTGCATCTGCACACAAATATCTTGATACACCAGCCACAAGAGTGCCATGTTCTCACTTTCAGGTGACATTGTAAGCAAGAAGCAGGCAGCATTATCTCCTGCAAATGTAAACAAACTTGTTTATCTGAGCGATTGGCTGAACAAGAAGTCAGAGTGAGTGCACTTGTCGGCTCTAAGGCTTTACATTGTTTTATTTTTAATGCAGTTATTTTTTGTACATAATTCAACTTTCATGAAAAAGAGATTGCACTACCGTACTTGTATTAGGTGAATTGAAAAATACTATTTCTTTTGTTTTTTTACAGTGCAAATATTTGTAATAAAAAATAAATATAAAGTGAGCACTGTACAGTTTATATTCTGTGTTGTAATTTAAATCAATATATTTGAAAATGTAGAAAACATCCAAAAATATTTAAATGGTATTCTATTATTGTTTAACAGTGTGATTAATTGCCCAATTTTCAATCACGTAATTAATCGTGATTAATTTTTTAATTAATTAATCTATTAATTAATTAATCTATTAATTAATTAATCTATTAAGAAGAAAAAAATTCAAGTACAGTATTAGGAAAGGATTCATGGATTAGGCAAACAAAGCAGTCTGTTTAGGAATGCAATTGAGGCATCATCATTATAAGGTTTCCATTGGATTAAGTTCTTCAAAAATTAAGACAAAGGAACTCCTGGACCTAAGTGGGAATAGGGTGCACAGGACAAAATAGCTCAATAAAGCTTTTTTGAGCCACTATGTTTTCTACCTCAATAACTTCTCAGTGTAGTAAGTTATAGAATAGAGGTGCACAATTCTGTTGTTCAGGCACCAGTAAGATTTCTGGGGTCTCATAGAAGTATCTTGTTTAGGTAAGTGCACCTCTTCCTTCTAGCAGCCTCACCAAGGCCCCACATTTGTGTGTGTGTTTGAAAATTCACTTGAAACACATATACAACAAAGCAGGGAAGGTTGGAATTCTTGTCCTCTTGTCCCCGGCTGCTGGGAGGGAATGAGCCTCCATCCTCCCTCTTCTCACCATAGCAGTGGAAGCATCTTCCTTTTTGTGTCTTCACTACTCTCAATTTCCTCTCTTGCCCCTGAACCTGAGTGTGTGAATGCCAATCTTGCCAAGCTGCACTCATGTCCATTTTACACTACTCTTCCTGAGGAATGGAAGAGGGATCTCTGCAAGGAAGTTCAGCTGACCCAGCAGTACTTGTCTCCACTACCAATTATGTCACTCGGGGGTGTGAAAAAAGCACATCTCTGAATGACATAAGTTTTGCCAGCCTAAGTGATAGTGTGCACAGTGCTATGTTGGCAGGAAAGCTTCTCCTGCTGACATAGGCTCGTTGAGGGTGATATAATTATGTTGATGGGAGAGCTCTCTCCTGTTGGCATAGAGTGGCTATATGAAAGATCCTACAGTGGCTCAGCTGCATCGGTACAACTTGAAAATGCTTTAATAAATGTAAATAGTGCAAAAACCAGTAATATCTACACAAGTACAGTGGTACTATTTGTTTCCGGTAGTGCCCATTATGTGCTATGCACTTTCCAGACAGACGAGAGGAAACGGCCCTACTCCAGAGATCTCGCAATAAAGATAAACAGACATACACATAGACAGAGGCTAAAGCAACTGGAAAATTCTCTTTTTTTAAAAAACTCCATATATATCACAAGTTAGTCTGCATACTGGCAACACAGTATTGGCTTCAAATTGAAATAGGTCAGTTGGTTCATTATGGAAAAGTTTTTCCAAATCCTAGTTGTATATATTCATCTTTTGGCTTCTGCACTTCTCTGGTTCCTATGCAGAAAGTTGTGTTGAACTAAATTGCAGCAGCCCAATCTCCTTAAATACATGGCACATACAATAGTTGCAAACCATCTCTAAAGACTTTTTTGTTGTGCCTCGCGAGGAAGCTCCAAAGCTTCATTGTGTTAAAGTTATTGCAAATGTACTATGCCACGAAGTACTTAGTAACGCAATTTTTATTTTGCTAACATTCACGGTTCCTATCATTATGGCATTCAAGCATGGCAATTAAATACTTTTATATCATGCCCTGAACACTGTTTGACTTAGTCTCTGATGGAGTGAACAAGAGTGAGTGTTAGTTCTTAAACTCAGAATTCATTCCAACGGGCCCATATCTTCTTATGATTCTAGAAGGCGACCTCCAGTTTTAATCACAGAGCTTTCATAATCCCTTTATTGTTGTAACATTCCTCTTCCTACCATTCTTTACTTCTGGGACAACAGCTATGTAAGTAGCTTGAGCTACTGTAAGAAGTTGCATTGCTCAGGAATAAATTGCAAACAACTATTGAAGTAAAATTCTTAGATCGTTGCAGCAGGCAGAGCCCAGAGAATCTCTGAAGGCAGGAAATTAAACGAGTAGATCCATTACCTAAAGACTACTCTTAGCATTCACTAAGTTAAAGGGGTCAGAGTGAATGGTGAAACATTCTAGATACCCGGTTTGTCCTGGCAAAAAAAACTGATTATTGGTGAATAGAAGCACTCAAAGAAAAACTGTACTAAAAGTTCTTTCCGAGATGTCTAGTCAGGTGCACGTTTTCAGCTCTGCCAAGGGAGCAGAGTTAAAATGCTGAAATTGTACCACATGGATTGAAGAGGAAGGCCAACGCCTGGGATAAATAGCACTGAAACAGAAAAAACACATCCTTGATGAAAAGAAAGGGAACAGCAATCAAAGTAGATCTGCTGAAAGAAAGTTACAAACTATATGATTAACACATAATCCTTAGAAATTATCTGAAGTTTAAAAAAAAAAAGAATTGGCAGCATTCCATCTGTTCAACACTGAAAAAAACTGAAGGGATGTGAAATAACTGAGTGTTAGGTATTATGCCACCTAAGGTTTAATAAAACAGAGAATTTAACTGAAATTCTAAAGCAAATGGCAATTTAATCAAAATACAAAAAGTTTGTGGCTCACAACATTTTAGCTGACTAAAGTATCTTGGAAAGCATGCAAGATACCACAATACTGTATCTCCATGCCCTGAGCTCAGTCTGGTGCCTAAACTGTGGTAGCAAGTGAAAAGCATTAGAATCATAAAATCATAGAAGATAAGGGTTGGAAAAAGACCTCAGAAGGTCATTTAGTCGAACCCCTGCTCAAAACAGGACCAACCCCAACTAAATCATCCCAGCCAGAGCTTTATCAAGTCGGGCCTTAAAAACCTCTAAGGATGGAGATTCCACCACCTCCCTGGGTAACCCATTCCAGTGCTTCACCAGCCTCCTAGTGAAATAGTTTTGCCTAATATCCAACCTAGACCTCCCCCACTGCAACTTGAGACCATTGCTCCTTGTTCTGTCATCTGCCAGCACTGAGAACAGCTTAACTCTATCCTCTTCAGAACTCCCCTTCAGATAGTTGAAGGCTGCTATCAAATCCCCTCTCACTTTTCTCTTCTGCAGACTAAATAAGCCCAGTTCCCTCAGCCTCTCCTCATAAATCATGTGCCCCAGCCCCCTAATCATTTTTGTTGCCCTCCACTCGAACCTCTCCAATTTGTCCACATCCTTTCTGTAGTGGGGGGGGGGTCCAAAACTGGATGCAATACTCCAAATGTGGCCTCCCCAATACCAAATAGAGGGGAATAATCACTTCCCTCGATCTGCTGGCAATGCTCCTACTAATGCAGCCCAATATGCTGTTAGCCTTCTTGGCAGCAAGGGCACACTGCTGACTCATATCCAGCATTTCGTCCACTGTAATTCCCAGGTCCTTTTCTGCAGAACTGCCGCTTAGCCAGTCAGTCCCCAGCCTGTAACAGTGCATGATATTCTTCCGTCATAAGTGCAGGACTCTGCACTTGTCCTTGTTGAACCTCATCAGATTTCTTTTGGCCCAGTCCTCCAATTTGTCTCAGTCACTCTGGATCCTACCTCTCCCTCCAGCTTAGTGTCATCCGTGAACTTTCTGAGGGTGCAATCCATCCTATCATCCAGATCACTGATGTGACAACATACACAGAGTTCTTTCCTACAGTGCAGTTTGCACAGAAAACTTGTATAAAGCTTTGCTCACATGCGTACCTATATTTTGAGAAAATGCAGCACCCTCACTGGGGACTCTCACTCTGAATCTTGTGCAGCCACACTATCACCAGACAACCTAACTGAACTGGTCCTAAAACTGTTAAGCCGTTTGCTGTTTCCCCATTGGAGTAAGTTACATCTGGTCAAATGGGCATTATAATTACCAATTTTAGCAGCCCACAAAGAGGAAACGAGGCTTAGGAGAAAAAGCAATGGGAATATTTGGGTTTCAAGAATATCATAGATTGGGATTAGTGTGACCTAGACCCATCAGCAAAAAGAAGCATGAGATTTAGAACAGTTTTAGCACTATGCCCAAATCCTGGGAATTGGGACTAGCTGGCTGGTTCTGGTGATCTCTGCAGAAAAGAAGGGGGAGCCTACAATAGCCTCTTTACCCCTTTCACTTCCACTCTGTGCTGGATAACTGCCCGTGGATCCACCCAGCAGGAGATACATTAGCCCCAACCAATGCCCCGCATGCTGCCAATGCCTCCCGCTGGGTGGTGTGCCACCATGGAGCTGGAAATCACTTTCCAAACCAGTTTCCTAGGCTGGTATTTCTTCCTGTGTCTTCTAAGCTGCAAACTCTTTTGGGGAAGGGACCATAAACCCCTATGTGTTTGTGCCTATCACGTATTGACGATATCTTAATATGAAATAAATAACAAACTTCACTTTATTTGACCAAAATAAAGGTTCCATCACAGGGATTGTGAGTGAGAAATAAAGTGCATCTTTGATAGGAAAATTCACTTACCGGTGAATAATGTGATTAATCCAAGTACTCCTATGTTAAACATAACATCAATAGTGTAACAATGATTTAACAGGTCAGATTAGAAAACTAGAACACTACATCAAAAGGGGTTTACAATTTGTGCTATCAGAAGTGTTTTGCTATGTAAGCTAAAGGCACCTGGCAAGAAAGAGAGTTTCTTAAGCTTTGTGCAATTCATGTGAGTTACCTACTAACTTAAACACAGATATGATGACTCAAGTACTTATTTTAGAATATGAAATTTGATTTGCTGGGATATTACAGTGATGGGCACCTTAAAAATGTAAATAAGCATTTGACATCCATTTTATAGTACACAAACATACTACTGAGGAAAACAGGCTGGTTGAGATAGTCATTTAAAATTAAACCTAATGTTTTTATGGATTTTCAGCTCAAATACAAGCTTAATGGTAAATCAATTATGTAAACGTAAGTTGATTCTGGCTGTAATTAATGAATCAATCTTTCTTGATATATTTTGCTGACCCAACATTATACGAGGATTCACAGAATCTTGCAAAGTGTCTTATAGGAATACATAAAAGTATAACCACAGCAAGAACTACACATTCTGATAGAGATTAAACATGCTGTATTCCAGAAACTAAAACCAATTTCGTGTATAGTGCTCATTACATTTCAAAACAGACAACTGTAAAATTGTAGGATTCATCTGTACTAACATTAATTTGAAAAACTGTCTCCAATTTAGATATGTTCTAATGTGCTGTTCCAAGTAAACAGTAAGTTAAAGTACGAAAATGTGGAACACTTTATAATTCTGCTACACAACCACTTGCATAGTCGTAAGAGAAAAATCAAATAGCAAATAATTGTGTTCAAAAGAGAACATTTTTCTTTTAATGCTACATAAAAATGCCTTCCTCAATGGCATAAAGTTTACAAATCTTTCCTTTAGTGGTGAATTCTACTTTGAACTGCTATCTTACAGGTTTTCATGGCACTATTATCTATTCAGAAATATTTCTCTCAGATCAAAACTAAAACTGATGACCGTGGGGGGAAAGGTGGTAGACTGGGTAAATACATTCCATCTCTGAAGATCAGGGGTTACACATCTGCCCTTAAAACATGAATACAAATTAATTTGATGGTGTCAAATTATTCTGAGTGGCCACTGGACCACATCCCAAAAGCACCACCAAATGCAGCATAGTTCAAAAGCTCTGCTCAGTAGAGGCCCGGAACTGGAACAACAGAGATGCTGTAGAACTACAGTGCACTGCAAAGCAGTTCAAACAGCAAGCTACAGGATGTCATGAGAATAGAACACTTGAATTAATATGGATGAACTTTAGTTTGGCATTACAGTATGGGAAAATAATGAAAAATCACAAGGCAAGGTATAAAAGCAATATAGTTTCAAATCCAGATGCTAGCACAAAGAGGAAAAGAGGAGAAGATAGAGCATTGACAAAAATCATAAAGAGAAAGGGAAGAGTCTGGAACAGGACAGCATCACATGGAAGAACAGAAAATATAAAGAAGATGGCTAGATGAGATAAGATATCAAGGAAATGGAAACCCATTAATAATGGAATTAGTGTCCAGGCAGTTTCCACAAAGTAAGCAAAATTATTTCCATGGCTCAGGGAATTTGAGAGAACCATGTAATAGGAAGGTGATGGGTAGTATACAACAAATGATTGTAAGAACCATCTTGTAAAGTCATAGTTGGTATACAATTAGTATAAATACTAAATAATATAAATGAAGCAAATTATGATATTCAGCTGCTACAATATAGCAAAGAGCTTGAAACAAACACAGAATTTTCCAAAAAATAACAGCTATGGAAGTTATGCTAGCAAGACTAGAAGACCAAGCTGATAAACTCTGACTGTTAAAAGTGTTCGATGTGCACTGCTAATATATTTACAAAACAATCATTTATAAAGCTCACAGTAGTAATCCTTTCTTTCAATATAAGTGTGATGGGTTCCCCCCCCGGGGTGCCACTTGGAACTGGAACTGCCACTTAACCAGGCCTGACCCACCAGCCTTGTCTCCCTTTCACACTGTTGTGATGTAATAAGTTGACAAGCTCTCCAAGCTTGCTCTTTCACTAGCATACACACAGATAGGGACACACCCAGCTGCAGCTTCTCTCACACATGCTGAGATCAGCTCTGCATAGGAAGGCTCAGTTAAGGAACCTCCCAGGTGCTAAAGTACACACAACCCCCACCTCCCCAGTGTAAACCCAAAATGATACCATCTTGCACTGCACAGAGAACTGTACAGCACAAGCTCATAAAATTCACCCCCTCCCTCAATGTGGAGAGAGATATACAACAGCTTTCTGCCACAAGTTATAATTTCCATACACTTGTTTTAAACAAAACCAAAAACAAGTTTATTAACTACAAAAGATAGATTTTAAGTGATTATAAGTGATAGCAAACTGATCAAAACAGATTACATTAGTAAATAAACAAAACTGCAAACTGAGCTTAACACACTAGATAGGTAGGATATGAATTAGCAAATTCTCACCCTGAGTGTAAACAAGCTGGCAGATTCTTAAGGCACAAGCTGCCTTGGCTTTCCCAGGTTTTCATATATAGGCTAAAAATCCCTCTAGCTTGGGACCATCACTTCCCACAGTTGAGTCCTGGCCCTTAGATGTTTCCAGGTGTGTTGCTGTAGGGAGAGTGAGGTACCATCATGATGTCATTGTCCCCTTTTTATATCTTCTTCCCACCTGCTGGAAAGCTCTTTTGCTCTGACCTGGGTCAAACAGTTCCCATTGTACAGTGCTATCTCTGAGAGGTTTCTGTTGTACACAGTTCCTGGGGTAAATCCTTATTGCTCAAACCACTGAGCTATCCCTCCCCCCTCACTGAGCCTTTCCTCAATAAGCCCCCATGTTTCTGTGCCTGAAACATGCACTGAAACCCCAATGTTTCTGTGCCTTTCCTCAATAAGCCATTAACATTGTTTGGCCTTTTTACTGTTGTACCTGAAAGGCTGCATGTGGGTGTTTTCAACCTCACTACATGTTTCAGTAACACATACATTACCAAACTTTATAAATTTCACATACAATCCAACAGGATATTACTATCTAGCAGATCTAGACTTTTAGAATGATACCTCCCAAGGCATACTTTGTACAAAACATATCCTAATTACATGACAGTGGTGAATGCTGGGGTGTTAGGATGTCACAATCAGGATGAAGAATAGGGCCCTAAATGTCATGTTTAAAGCATTTTTAAAGCTTTAAGGAATCTTTCTTCACATATTTTCAATTGCACATAGCACACAATTGTAGAAAAACTGATGGTGACTAACTTCATCGCCTGTTAGAGTCAGGTAATATCTACATCAATATTGTTCCCCACACAGTGAAGCATGAACTTGATTTCTGAATGAAATATGTAGAGTGCGGGGATTTCTCTCCTCCCAGAAGCCAATAAAAATGTCTCCCTCTTTTGGGACTTTTCTTGAAGAAAAACGCAAGCAAATTCAGAAGACAACACTCTTCCATCAATCGGCTCCTTGATTCTGACATTTCAATGAATGATCTGGGATCAATCCTATATTAGTACATATATCAGTTATATGCATGGTACACATGGGAGCCAGTGGGACGGGGGAAAAGGTCTGACAAGGAGCCAAGGTGCCAGAGGCGGGGAACTGGGATTGGTTGTGCAAAGGGACTGAGACAAGGAGCCAAGTTGGTGGTAAAGACACCAGACAAGGAGTCCTGGGAATCACTATGGATGCAGGCAGAGAGTTAAGCCAAGGAGCTTGGGAGTAGGCGGGCTGACTGGTGGAGAAGACAGGGCACAAGGAACCAGGGAAAGCAAGAGACTAAGACTTGCAGGAGGGGTCTGAGATGAGAAAGCTGAGGAGTGGAGATAGGCGGTGAGAGGAATGGGTCTGGGATGAGGAACAAAGGTTGGACAACACATGGGACAGATTGGAGGAGACAGGACAGAAGGGGTTAAACTTGGGGACAATGGGCAGAAGAGTTTGCGCAAATTAGAGAATACTTCAGAGTCTGGAACGGAAGCTAACGTTTCCAAGTCTCCCCATTCCTCTGCTGTCAGCAAATATCTGTAAAACCCACTGGCTAAGGCCTGGTCTACACTATGAGTTTATACTGAATTTAGCAGCGTTAAACCGATTTAACCCTGCACCCATCCACACAACGAAGCCCTTTATATTGATATAAAGGGCTCTTAAAACCAATTTCTGTACTCCTCCCCAACGAGGGGAGTAGCGCTGAAATCAGTATTGTAATGTCGGATTAGGGTTAGTGTGGCCGCAATTAGACGGTATTGGCCTCTGGGCGCTATCCCACAGTACACCATTGTGACCGCTCTGGAAAGCGATCTGAACTCGGATGCACTGGCCAGGTAGACAGGAAAAGCCCCGCGAACTTTTGAATTTCATTTCCTGTTTGCCCAGCGTGGAGCGCTGATCAGCACAGGTGGCCATGCAGTCCCAAATCCAAAAAGAGCTCCAGCATAGACCGTACGGGAGATACTGGATCTGATTGCTGTATGGGGAGACAAATCTGTTCTATCACAGCTCCGTTCCAGAAGACGAAATGCCAAAGCATTTGAAAAAATCTCCAGGCTATGATAGACAGAGGCCACAGCAGGGACTCAACACAGTGCTGTGTGACAAGTGTAACGGAAAGCCAAAGAATCAAATGGACGCTCATGGAGGGAGGGAGGGGGGACTGAGGACTCCAGCTATCCCACAGTTCCTGCAGTCTCCAAAAAGCATTTGCATTCTTGGCTGAGCTCCCAATGCCTGAAGGGTCAAAAACATTTTCCCGGGTGTTTCAGGGTGTATGTTGTCAATTTACCCCCTCTCCCCCCCCCTCAAAGAAAAGGGAAAAAAATCGTTTCTCGCCTCTTTTGAATGTCACCGTATGTCTACTGGATGCTGCTGGTAGACGGGGTGCTGCAGCGCTAAACAGCAGCATCCTCTCCCCTCCCCTCCCCGGTGGCAGACGGTACGGTACAATATGACTGATAGCCGTCCTCGTCATCATCCTGTGAGTGCTCCTGGCTGGCCTCGGTGAGGTCGGCCGGGGGCGCCTGGGCAAAAATGGGAATGCCTTCTGGTCATTCCCTTCTTTAAGCTTTGTGTCCTGGAGATTCAGTCCTGGCAGATGGTGTAATAGGGCTGGTAACCGTCCTCATCATAGCAGCTGGAGGCTGAGCTCCTCTCCCCACCCCTTTCATGTCTATTGGAGATTCTGGACTATCATAGCAGCTGGAGGCTGTGCTCCTCTCCCCACCCCTTTCATGTCTATTGGAGATTCTGGACTATCATAGCAGCGGGAGGCTGTGCTCCTCTCCCCCCCACCCTTTAATGAGTAATGGAGATGTCCTGCCTGGAACATCATAGCAGCTGGAGGTTGCCTCCCCCTCATTTTATCTCACTAAAAAGTCAGTGTTTCTTATTCCTGCATTCTTTATTACTTCATCACACAAATGGGGGGATAACTGCCACGGCAGCCCAGAAGGGGTGTGGGAAGAGGAAAGCAACGGGTGGGGTTGTTGCAGGGGCACCCCCTAGAATGGCATGCAGCTCATCATTTCTGCGGGATATCTGGGGCTCTGACCTGGAGAAGCTATGCTCTCTGGTTCTCTAGTAAACTTGCCCCATATTCTAGGCAGGACTGACTCTATTTTTAGACAAAACATAAAGAAGGGAATGACCTGGGAAGTCATTCCCATTTTTGTTCATGCGCCCCCAGCCGACCTCACCGAGGCAAGCCAGGAGCACCCATGACAGCAGCAGACGGTACAATATGACTGGTAACCGTCATCGCCAATTTCCAAAGCAGCAGACGGTGCAATAGGGCTGGTAACCGTCTCTGCTACCTTGCAAAGGCAAATGAATGCTGCTGTGTAGCACTGCAGGACCGCGTCTGTCAGCAGCATCCAGTACACATACGGTGACAGTGAAAAAAGGCTAAACTGGCTCCATGGTTACCATGCTATGGCATCTGCCAGGGCAATCCAGAGAAAAAGGGCGCGAAATGATTGTCTGTCGTTGCTTTCACGGAGGAAGGATTGAGTGACGACATTTACCCAGAATCACCTGCGACACTGTTTTTGCTCCATCATGCATTGTTATCTCAACCCAGAATTCCAATGGGCAGGGGAGACTGCGGGAACTATGGGATAGCTACCCAGAGTGCAACGCTCCGGAAATCGACGCTAGTCTCGGTACATGGACGCACACCGCCGAATTAATGTGCTTAGTGTGGCCGCGTGCACTCGACTTTATACAATCTGTTTTAAAAAACCGGTTTCTGTACAATCGGAATAATCCCGTAGTGCAGACATACCCTAAGTGTTCCATCCCCCTCTAGTGGTGGTATATGTAGAGGAGAGCCGCCTACTACTGCTCTCAGTGCCTCCATTAGCTCAAGTGGCAGAGATCTGCATTGGGGATCTAAAGGTTCCAGGCCTGGGTGTCAATATGATGTCACATGATGACATATTTTTTTTCAGTTTGCTTTATTAAAAACCTAGAAAACTGCACACAAAAAACTGTGTCATTCAGGCTACAAAGTCAAGTACTCAAAAGTTAGAAAATACCAGAATTAAGGCTGTTTGTGAAAGCTTAATTCAGTCCCCTTCTGCGTATGCATTATGACACACACTTTAATTACTTGATCATAAGTTATTTTTTCCACAGGACCTCTTTTGAGTACTTGACTTTGCAACAGTAATGATGTTCCTTTTAATGACATTGTGTGTATATAATAGGATAAATCACCTACTGCAGTCCCCCTGGAACACTGGGGTGTCTTAGGCAGACTGCCGTTTATCCAGTAGGGCTAGGCTTACACACCCCAATAAAACACATATATACATACATATATGTACTGGAAGGGAAGTCCAGGGTGTTTGTCCTTTTTACCAGAGTCTGCAGAGAAGCTCATACTGGAAAAACTTTATCCCTCTGCAGTTTCTAATGCTAGCTTCCAGAGTCTGCCCCATCCCCTTTTCTCTCACCGTTCTCCACTGCTCTTGCTGTTAGTTTGCACAGGCAAGAAGGCAGTTAACCAGAGCTAATAGCAGCCTGAGTTTAGCTCCTTGTGAAGAATCAAAAATCGGGATGAAGAAACTACATCCACTATACAGGAGGGTGGATTCCTTCCCTCCCACCTCCAGGTGGGGGGAAAGAGGAAGTGAGAGAGGAGGAAATTTCATTGAAGGCCAAAAAAGAGGCAGAGGGAGATTGAACAGGGAGGAAGATGGCAAAGGGATGAGGACAGTGCCAGGAAGAAGTAGGCCTTATGGCTAGGGCTAATACCACCAAATGGAGACAGCAAGTCATTGCACTGCAACTAGACACCAGTGTAGACAGACTCATGCTGGAGCCTAAGTGCAAGTGTCCACTGAGGTGGGAGGGTCCCAAAGCTCGGGCTCCATCCTGAGCTGGAATGTCTACACCACAATTAAACTGCCCCACAGCCTGAACTCCACGAGCTTGAGTCAGCTGGCACAGGCCAGCCAGTGTCTAATTACAGTGTAGATATACCCTAATCTTCCTCCACAAGATATATGACGGGTGAGATGTACGTGGTTGTTTTGGGGACGGTCAGGAGCACATCTTTTTATATGCTAGTCACTTAACTTTTGGGGTTCTCTTATCAATAATTTTGTTTTGCTGCTTTAATATGAGGTCTTTACAAGGTTGCATCATTGTGACTGATGCGCCACCAAATGCGATATACTGGATAAAGGAGGAAGGAGTTAATGGATTTTCGTGCTGGTAGGAGAGCAGATATTTGAAAACATCTCTGAACAACAGTTTTGAGGGCCTGATTAAGATTTTTTAAAAAGACACTTTAAAATTCAACTGAATGCACACATATCTCTGTGGCAGCTGGGATCTTGATGACTACATGACCCTGGATTATTTTGAAAACCGCCACTGGAAAAGTTTCCAAATGTTGGCGGCTATGATATTATCAACCAGCATGGAGATAATAGTATTCTGATTGCTGATTGTAAAGGATCAGCTTTCATAGCTAGTAATAAGTGCGATTGCAGAGGATCTTGACAGTAGGCTACCGAGTAATGCAAGCTACATATTCCAAAAACATTAACAGAAGATGAAGAAGTTGAGCAACTAAAGGAGTCTGATTTAAAACTTGCACTGTTTCCTTAGTGGATGAAGAATGGGACAGTACCAAAAACATCTAAAAGATTACCATACCTCATCTGGCAATTATTTATTCTTACGCAGCACCTTTGAGGTGCATTCATGAGATTTGTACACAGATAAGACAGGAACCTGATGGAAGTTCTTATGATCTAAATACATTCAATACAGATGTGGGAAGCCAGGCGATGGGTTGCTGAAAGGAATACCAGAGGTGAGTTCAAGCAGCAAAATTAAGAGCCTGACAGGGGTTTTGATTGAGTCCCTCTTCGAAGAACAACTACTGTATATACATAACATTGTATTATCTGTATTACAATAGAGCACAGAGAGACAAATTAGGATTTAAGCTTCATTGTGTTGGGTCTGTACAAATGCATATTACCCATAACATGAGAATATACTGCTATTCTAATTAGACTGGGACAGTAACTCATATTCTGGTCACATAGAAAGAGTTCAAAACTTCATATAGAAGAGTTTTGTGTAAAAGCTGCTGTAGACACTAGACAATTAGATCTAGATTCGGATTTCAAACATGCTCAACATTTGGGGTGCTCAAGTCTGAGGTTTCCAGTTCAGGCCCTACTCTAATTTATAATACTGAGGAAGATTTACAAGGAGTGTGGTTCATTTAGCACAAAAAAAAAATCAGTCACAAGCAACGCTTTCACCTGCTGGTAGAAATGTATGTGGTGTTTGCTTCCTGAATGCAATAGGAAGGGAAAGTATTACAGCTTTAAAAACTTGTGCTATTAAGGTAGAGGAATTTCAAATGCAGGTGGCTGAACAATATTAATGAGTCAGTGAACCATATAACACTGATCCTCTCAAACAGCAAATCACTATGAATAATTTTCTAAAGAACCACACATTTAACACCGTCATATGCTAAGCCAGCACACTGATATTATAAAATTCAAAAGTGGATTAAAGTAAATAAAAAAAAATGTAACTGACTTGAAATCATAAGATGTCTTTTTCTATAGTATTTCAAGTTCGAGAGTGAATACAGTACAAATGTAAGTGATGAACTAATAGTACTACCTTGAGCCTGGTACTGGTCAGAGACATACACTGCCCATTTCCTTGCACCAAGTCAAAGACCATTCCTTCTCTCTCAAGTCCTGGGCCTGTCTTAAGCAGAGCACCAACCAGGCTAAATTGTGCCTAAATGGACAGTGAACAAATGCATACTAGATAGAACTTACTGAGGTTCTTGCTAGTTTCCAGAAGCAAGATTCCTCAGAAAATTCGGCAAGCAAAATGCACATCTCATTTGTACACAGCTGCAGTGACTGCACATGTAAACAGCTAATTATGGTTAAACTAGCCATATCCAACTTAAAAAAAGTTTCAGAAATGAAAGTATCACATTAGACCACTGCCTAAACTAGCACCGTACAAATCTATTAAATAAAATAAACTTTGTACTGTCATTAATAATAAAATCACTATTCAAGTTGAGGCAAAAACAGCCAAAAGGTGGAAATATAAAATAAAGGCCAACACTCCATCCTTGACTAATTTATGGCTACAGAGAGATGCTGCATACTTAGCATGAAAATCAGCCAATGTTGAGAAGTAACTCAAACTAAACATGGTGGACATCTTTGCTTCTGACTGTATGTGTTTGCATTTAATTTAATAATAAGCAGTGCACTGAGAGTTCCCTTTAGTTTCTTGCACATATATTGATACGTTATATAGTCAAGTACAGATTCGCAGACTCCAAGGCCAAAAGGGACCACTGTGATAATTTAGTGGGACCTGTATAGCATAGGTTAACCTCTGGGAGCCAACTAGCAGAACACACGGGGTTGTATAGGGTTCCCAGGGATCTCCTAGGTCATACATATGCGTAATGGTTCAGAAGGTGGCATGTAAGGCCTCTACTGAGAGCAAATAGTCCACTGGTCATCATTGCAAAATGTATGGATGGATAATATTTAAGAAGTTATGTATCTATACTGCAAATTATGCTCTTATGGTCTTGGAATTAAAGCAGGTCATCAGTAAGTGACATCTTTTCTCACTGTCTGGTCATAAGTTATTGTATATAGTCCGCTTAACAACGGAGGCCTATTTGCATACTGAACCAGGAGCTAGTTGAAAGGTTGTGACATCTGCAAGAGAGAAAACCCAAAGGAAAAAATAAAACAGTGGCGGGGGAGGAGGCCCTGTTTGTAAATGAAGACAAAAGGGTGTGACTTTTATATTATGGGAGGCAAAGGAACACACTGAGTCCTTCACCCACTAGGCAAGCTGTCAGTGTGTGTCTGTCTCATGAAAGGAGGATCACAGTCAATCCTGGCTGCAAAATGGTGCAAGGATTTTGGGTGAGCCATACTCTACTGGACTTCAGAGTAACTAGTTAATTAAGTCAGGGCTCTAGCACGTAAGTTACAAATATATTTTATATGTATTCATTTATTTCCAATACTTCTACTTGCCATGACTTGAATATCTGTGCTTTGTTAAATAAACTTTTCTTGATTTCATTATAAAGAGATCTAAGTGCTGTGTATTAACCACAACAGTGACCTGAGGTGAAACCGGTAAGTAGGAGTCTACTGTTTCTTTGGAAGCAGTAACTGTGAATAATGTGCATTTCCAGGGGACCAGGGTCTGGAGAATCCAGGAAGAAGTAGGTTAGAGCGTGCCTATTCTGTAGAGAAACAGGGAGGCCTGGGTAGGCCCAGAGGGGTGTGCTTGTGTTGCTGTAGAGGTGAGGAGCTGAACCAGCAGGCCCAAACTAGGCTTCCGTGTGCTAAGGGCAGGTGGTAGCGACCCCAGGTCACAACAGGCCGTAGAACCTCTATAACACAGGCTACAGAACTTCCCCTGCATGTGGTACACATTGTCAGATCCTGCAGAGAGGGGGAGAGAGTAACTGCTGCTGGATTGCGACTCCCTCTACTGTGCAGGTGGGCAGAAAATGAGAAGTGCCTTGACCAGAGGTGAATGAAAGATAAAAGACTTACCTTACCGGAAAGGGCGGGGCCTCGTATGGAAGGGGTAGGGCCTCAGGCAGAAGGGGTGGAGCTTCGGGCAGAAAGGGAGTGGCTGGGCTCAGCCTCCCCCAGCCACCCCTACCGCGCTGCACTGGCTGGGGCTCCAGTGGCGATTTAAAGGGCCTGGGGTTCCGGCTGCTGTTGCGGTAGCAGCGGCTCGGAGCCCCGGGCCCTTTTAAATCACCGGGCCCAGGGAAGCTGCCCCTTTTGCCCTCCTTTCTTGGTGGCCCTGAAGGTAGGGACCCTACCAGCAGGGCCGCCAATAGCGGTGGGAGGGGGGGTCGGAGGGGGAAAAAGGGCAGCAGCACTTTAATATCAGCTGCGTATGGGCCTGTACCGGCAGCCACTTCTTACAGGTACGCTGTACTGGCCCACTTTCACCTCTGGCCTTGACTCTACTCCAGCTGGCATGAAGGGGGAAGTAGGCTGCTTTGGGAAAAGGGCTGGTTCAACTTATTACCCCCAGGAGCAGAGAAAGCAGAACCCAAATGGTGACTGAGTCACTATTTGCTTCCTGTCCCTCTTGAGACTACTCAGCTACTCATTGCCACTTACTCAGGCTGGATTGAAAGGTGCCAACCCAACCCTTAATTAAAAGAACAGGAGATTTTAACCATACATTCCAAATATTAACAAAACCCACAATATTCAAAAGGAACACAGAACATGTGCATATGTTGGCACATATTTATTTTGTTTCACAGTCTCATAATTTTTGATAACCTAAAGTTTTAATTTAAAAATATTGAGGCTTTGCTTAATGCCAAAATATTATCATTCTGGAATAAATGCAAACATCTCAATTTGTTCTGTAATGTGTTGAAAGCTCCACAGCTGAGCAGTGAAGTCTAGGATGGCGCCAACATGCTACTCAATCCACCAAACCTGAAAAAATCATTTAAAAACGAACATCGAAAGAAGGATGAATATGAAACCTACATAAGACTTATGTAATTGGTGAGATGTTATGCATTCAAACCCAGTCATTTTTGTACATAATTTTATACACCATTAAACAAACAAGCCAAAAGTATCGGGATTAAAATGGTAATGGAACTGCTATGAGATTTCTGTTGCAAAGATTTAAAGAAATTTCCATCCAAATGAAGTTGTTGTTTTTTTATTTACATAAACTGAAAGAAATTTTGAAACAAGGCCTGCTTTAAGAATGTCAGATAAACCAGAGGTCCACTGAGAGGTTTTTACCATGTTGCACACTACAACTGTAGGAAAGGAGAAAGTAGTTTCTTCATGGTAATTTTTCGCTTTCCCTTGCCCATTAACAAATAGAACACTTGCTGTTTCTCCTCTACTTGCAAATACATATTGGGTCTTCATCAGAAGCTTCCCAAAAAACTGCAATCCAGGCAACTGAAACAAAGGAAAACAGCAGCTGGAGGACAAAGCAGATGCTTTTCTACCCTGGATTTGAAAGTAGAAAGTACTAAGACATTAGATGAAAATCTGCAAACCACAAGTACGTAATGTGAAACATTACAATTGTTGGAAAGCTTGAAGAACTTAATAGAACAAAGGACGTGTATCTACCTATGTCAGCTATTTGCTTATCAGCTTGCTTGGCTCCCCAAGTGTATGCAGCTGCTTTCCCATGAATATCTCCAGGGCATTTAGTACAAAGGGTCAACAGATGTATCTTGTTTCCCCCTCAGAATGATAAATGTATCCTGTGTACCCTATTATCCCCTAAAGATGCATTTACAGGTTCTATAGGTCAGCAAAATGACATAGAAGGATGTAGGCTACGTTGTTTGTTACTGGTTATAAAAGGGGCCTGTTCGGCCTTGTAAGGTGTCTCTCTCTTCTGGCACTAGCCGATGAGAGCACCCGCTCAGCTGACCGATCAATAAAGGGAGTGGTACTCGTCTTCCTGTACTCCGTGCCTCCTTGGTGCAATTAGGTAAGCTCCTGGGGGAAATGAGCCCTTTTGGCTAACACAATCTACATTCACAGAATAGACCTATCATGAAGATAACTGTGTTAAATCAGTTTCGATCTGTGATACTAATACTGCCACCTGAGATCATTCACACTAAAAATCTTTCTCTTCACTGTAAACATGTGAAGGCTTCTTATGATTCAAATCAGCACGGAGAGTGAAACAAGTTAGTTTATATCCAGTTAACATTTTTCTGGTTGTCTGGCACTAGTACAATGCTGCCAGGTTTGAGTAGAAAATGTGGTTGGAGGTAAGGTGAGTGATTTTTAAAATGATCAAGCGAGCCACACAGTCCAAGCTGAATGAAACACAAAAAGAAAATTGTATACATGCCCTATATACGACTATGCTGGCACTTAATCAATGAGTGTAATAAATATTTTAAAACTAAACACAGTAATATATTGACAAACAGTGATAAGAACTAGATTTGTAAATTCTTCCTGAGGCAGAGTAACCAAGAAATACTTTTTACTTAGATTGTAAGTTCGATGGGGCAGGGACAGTCTTTTTTTGCCCTGGCACAGTGGGGTTCTGGTTCATGACTAGGGCTTCTAGGCACTATGGTAATACAAATAAACAACCATAGATATTTTTATCTTGATAGTGCCCCACTTACTAAACAACTGATATCACAGAAAATGACAAAGCAGAGAATATAAGGAATTGCACATCAACTTGAAAACCTGAACTGCCCATAAAGGGTAACATTTGGGTGGTTGAGCCTCAGCTTTAGGCCTTGTCTACATTAAGAAAATTTGTACCAGAGTAAAATCAATTTAGGTACAGTGGTTGAAGCCCCTGACAGACCCATTGCACCAGCACAAAGAATTAAGCTACACTGGTGTAAACCCCACTTTGTACTAATGCTGCACATCTACATGTGCATGTGCATTTTAAGAACCTATAATTAGGCTTAAATCAATGTAGCACCAATTAATTGTATGTAGACAAGGGGCAACATTTGCAAAATTGCTTAAATTTCTTGAGTCTACAGCTATGTCTACATTACAAAGCCTATGCAAGTATAGCCATTTAAATCCCAATGAAAGTCAAAGTGGCTTAGGCTCTCAAGCACCTAAATCACTTCTTGAAAATTTTACTCCAGGCCTAACAGTGATGATTATTTTTCTTTTGACACCTGATTATTAATAGATATTTCTAAGTATTGCCTATAGCTAGTTATGAATACCAAGTTAGCAATGTTCTCTCACTTTGTTAACTCCACAGTCATATTGCAAAAATGCCGTAATACTAGCTGCAGCTGAGATTAGTAGAGTTATATAAACATATGCAAAGCAAAGCAACAAATCGATTTTGAGTACAGCATGTTTTGAATCTACACCACTGTGCTCTTAACAATTCTAGCAAGCCTATCACAATCTGGTTAGCCTCAGAAATACTAACAAAATAAAATTGACAGACAGTTGAGAGAATTAAGTCCTTTAAAATAGATATTCTTTCACTACAGGAAAAAATATCAGGAATATTGATTCTCATGAGTAAACTGTGGGAGCTAAATGTCACGTAATAAATTAGGAGTTAATTTTGTCATTGACTTTATAACAAAGAGCACTGACAAAAATATTATGTAACCAAATTCTAAAACCAAGATGTTTTTTTAAAAATAGAACTATAAAAATAAGGCTCTTGAATCAATACTGGAACACCTAGCTAAATGATTTACTGTTCAAAAGATTTTAATCTAATTCATTGGGAGCTGCTGTATGCTTTGAAAATCAGGTCATTTATTTAGGAATCGAAATAAGGATTTAGAAGCCTGATGTGAGGTACTCATTTTTATAGTCTAGGTTTAAAGTTCTTTGGCAATCAATCTTGTGTAATGTATATTTTGATACCTCCTAAACCAGCATTCGCAGTCTAGATTCTAAAGCGATTTATCAAGACTTCTGACTAAAAATGCTACTATAGAAATACATTGCAACTTCAATGCTGGTCAGTTTACTGGTCCCTGAACTGCCACAAAAATTATTGAAGACACCTGTCTCCTTAAGGAAAGTGTGGATTTTCCTTAAATAAAGGTACTGAGCCATGAGAATGACATTTATTTTCTGACTTTCAGAAGATACATTTTTCAAGCTTTTGAAAAACAAGACTTCTGAAAACAAGGAAACAAAGTGTGTAATTGAAATATGAAGGGGAAGTCCCCAAAGCGCCTATAAAATGTCTTTAAAAAAAAAAAGCTGGACCAAATCTTGCAGTGAAATATACTGGATTGACTGTTAATTCACAAAACAGGTACACATTACACAAGAGTGAAAGTTTATCTTTACTGATCCAGTGAGCATCCTCCTTGTTCTGGACTTTTAGGGAGCTTGAGGATAGGTCAGTCTCTATGTCTGTTCAAACCTAAACCTCTGCTGAGCCTGCAAAGGGTGCCACATTTGGGTTGGTTGATCACCAACTCATTTCACACTGAAAAATGACCATTGATTAATGACTTTTGATTAATAATGACAAGTGTTAATTTTGGACTCGTGGAAATGGTTTATATTCAATACCCTACACTGTTTAGGTGATTACATTGGAAAAAATTGTGTGTCTACCTCTGATTAAAAAAAAATCAATCCACATGACTTCTTTGTGGCAAGATCCTATCAGTTTACTATGTGCTCAGAGATTTAGGTACAGTAGCTTTAACTTGATCATACACATTTGTAGTGTCAAAGAAGTTGTGGTCTATTATTAGAAGCAATTTTAGTATCATATTAATTGGAACCACCTGGAAGAATTTACTTGTAAGTGAACCAAATTAATACTACTTCATTGCTTGCTCTTATTTTATTTTGTGTACACACACACACACACACACACACACACACCATAAACCCTGTCCCCATCCAAAGGGAGAATGCACAAGAAACTACATGAGAGCTAATTTCTTGTCACCCCCTGTGGCTGTTCCAGGGGAAAGCTGCAATCTGGCCCTCATTTACTAACCATTATTGAGTATACAAAATAAAATAAGAGCATTAAGAGTATTAATTTGGTTCATTTATGAGTAAATTCTTCTGTTGTCTCTTATGCGGATAGATTCCAAATTAAATCACAGTCATGAGTGAGACACGCGCGCACACACACACACACACGCATGCGAGAAGTACAAGGGTCTGACTCCAAAACCCTGCCAATACTCCACTATGTGCGGGGATCTCGAATTCCTCCTTCATTTACACTTTTCCTCCACACTCTCCATTCTAATACCACATATCTAGCAGCTGCAAGGGATCTTCAGAGCCTCTACCCTCACCTTACACAGGTGCTCATGAGACAGGCTTCCTGCAAAGAGGTGGGACCTCCAGGCTCAGAGAGTGTTTTTGCTCCAGCCCTGCGCCCCCAGGCATGGGTTCCAGTGGCTATGGAATTTTCAGCACATCTTAAGAATAAGATTCCACCCCAAAGGAGTCCCTGCATACGGGGACGGGGATGGGCCCTGGCAAGTAAGACCCCTCTCCCTTTCCCTGCATTTGAATTTTGCAATTTGGCATGAAGGGCTCTGAGGCACATCAGACTGATCATGTCAGATCATTTGGGGAGGAGAGGTAGAAGGAAAGGTGCAGAAGGAGAAAAGGCAGGGCTCCCTGTGTTCCTTTTGTTAAAATCCCAGCAGAATATGGCTTATAAGGCAGAGGAAGTAGCAGTACAAGGTAGAGGATTCTAGTGCACCCTGTAGTGAAGTGCCCTATCCAGATGTCTATGTCTAAATCTGCCACTTTTCCTTCTCCATTAAATATCTGTCGCCTGACCATTTGGATGCATTTTGTCCATGTTCTCCCACCAAGACCCTTGCCAACATTCAAAGAGAATGCAGCAAAATTCTGTTCTCCATTGCTCTCTGAGATAATCTTGGAAGGAGATCCAAAAGCCTAATACACTTATAGGTGTGGAACTCCTCTGTTGGCAGGGAGGAAAAAAGGTGGTGGAAAAAGCAGGTTCATATTTATTATCTTGATGCTGATGCCAATCTGTATATAACACTTTGAAATTATTCAACAAGAATTCATTCCTGTGAAAGAGTGTCTACGATGAGTGAAAGCTTGGATTTCACTCATATATTAAAAGGAGATGGCCAGACCACAATTTAGTGTTCTTCCTGGATAACATTCCACTCCCTTTGGCTTAGTCCAATGACTTGACCTTGTCACTCAGACTTACCTAAAGGGGGGAAACCCCCTGTTTGTTAGTGCACAGGGACACCAGCTTGAGCACCTGGCTTTTCAGAAGATTCTCTATTTCTTGGGCATGAATTGAAATAACTTGTTCTTGATGTGATGGACACTATCCTTTTCCAGGCTTTTCTGATTTGCTTTGAACTCCAGCACCACTCAGAGCCCATCAAAAGTGTGTCCTGTTGTATTGCAAGTTATCCACATTGATAAATACTGGTGTTTTGCAAGTTACCCAAGAAAGCCATCTTGCTCGGACTCTATGCAACATACGTACACACAAAATTAGCTTTTTGTAGGGCTGAAGTCATTTAAGAATGTGACCATAAGATAATAATGGATGAAAGATAATTGATGTAATGACCCGAAGAGGAAAGTAAATCCAAGAAATATAAAACCTCAAAGTATCAGCCTCGGTACACTTTTAGTCTTATTCGGTCTGCAGGGCACACACAGAATTGATGGCTGAGCATAAACAGAAGTTACTAACACCATCCTCAATCAAACCCTCAACACTTGTCAGACATTTTAATTAAGCAAAGAGTATGACAATCTCAATACAACGTGCCGAGAACATGAACATAGTGAGATCACTGCCTAATGCTTAGCAAGACTGCTCTCAGAATGACTGAGCATCAATAAGTTTCAGTAGCACGAGCCAAAAAATATGTACTGAATGGCAGCTGAGTTCTGTGGTTCCGTTTTAATAGCTAATACAAGCCCTGCAAATGGTCATTGTCACTATGGGGGGGTTACAAGGGTGTCTGCGGCCACCTGACTCTGAAGTCCTATTCTGGCTCAGCAACCCCCCTGCTCCCTAGTGCTGCTTGCAGCTAATGCCTAGCCTCTTTCTGGAGAATGATTATGCCTTCTTAAAGGACCAGTCTTCATTATCTGTATTATGGCAAGAAAATCGTATCTGGAGTTCTATAGAGCTATTCTCTGTACAAACACACAATAAGACAGTCCAGACCGCAAAGAACCAACAATCTAAATAATCGAGAAGTGACACGAGTTTCCTGAAATCACATACTAGGTCAGGGACTGAGGCAGGATATAAAACTATCTGGACTCCTGGTCAAGTCTTCTCTCCCTGAGACCCCATGGAAAATTCTCAAAGGTTCAGGTTTTCAAAACTATTTCATATTTCAACAATCGTTCTTAAAACCACTTTCTTGCAGCACTAGAAACCTGGCATTGTGCTAAGCCATGAGAACTAGAATGCTTAACTCACTAAACAGAGTAAGCAGCAGAAGAGAAATTTCCAAGATGGTTTCATTGCAGCTAACCCAGCTGTTCCTTGGGATCTTTAATAACCACAAATCATCAGGACCTTGATTTTAGGTCTCATCTGAAGTTTAAAAGACTTTTTTTTTTTAAAAAGGGTCAAGTGATAGACTATCAAAATTTAGTGTCTTCGTTTTTGCTTCTAGTAATGTGCAACATATATATTAATGGTAATTAACAGCAGTATATTTATGTTTATAATAAATTTACTAACATCTCAGTACTTTCCACTTTTTTGTCTTCTTTGATTACGTACACAGAGTGTACTGTCAACCAGTCAAAAGACAAAGCAGCTGCCCATTTATTTCTGGTGTAGTGAATAAAAGTATGACAGGTACTGTGATGTTATCAGTACTAAGTGCTGCTAAAACACTTTCCTCAAATTAAAACAGAGCAATTATAAATTAATCTATTAGATTTATCTAAACTAATTTTTAAGAGTGAATTTCACAACTGAATTACATGCATGCTGGTGAGAAAAAAAAAGGTGAAGACGCCAATTACTCTTCCACATAATGGACTCATAGTTGTGAAGTGTTACAAAAGCCTAGTTCGGGTCTTTCATTTGATCCTGGCAGCTAGTGCACTTAAAGCCGATTAAAGGTCACATGTACTGAATTTTTCTAAAATAGCTTTAATCCACAGGCAAGACAATAGGTGGACAATGAACATCAGTGACTGGATCCCCAGATCACAAGCGACCGCTGGGCAGACCCAAAACGCGCTGGGCTGATCCCATCACAAAACTCTTTGGCCAGAAATGGAAAGAACTCACAACAAAATGGAATGGTGTGGCGTCGACTTGCGTTTGTGGAGGGACAGACGAGGACAAGCCGGACAAAGGTGAGGTTTAAGAAATGAGGAATCTTCCTGATAAACTAGTTTCTTTTGTGTGTGTGCATTTATGCATTCATTATAGGTGGAGCTGGTAGCACTGCCTATGGTAAGGTTGCTCAACAAAATACAGCTGTTGGGTTGCCTTAGTAAAAAGTTTGAGAATCACTGGCCCACAAAGCATATTGTAAAATGTAGAGTCCATAGTATGTAAGAGCGAGAACTCCTGATCTAAGCAGCACATGTTTTTTTAAACTGCAGTTCCTTTTTCAACAGTGTATGTCTATTTTTTTTCCTAGCATTTTAAATCTGAGAATCCACACGGGGTTGCTTGAGCCTGACCTTGTGTGAACTGTGAAAAGCTTCAGATGCTGTCATTTCATCTGTGAAATTTTCTGGACTAGGGGACATTCTAAATTAATTCCTCAGGATCCAGACAGCCTGGACTTGCCATCTTTATACATTATCTGCTACTTCCTATCACTTTCCAGACCGAGAGTACAGGCTCCAAGTTGTCAGCCTATCCCACTGGAAGCATTTTCTCTTCAAAAGGTCAATGCCAAGATATTCAGTGAGAGCCACTGAAGCGACATGACTCCACTGCACAGAGCACTAACAAAAAACATCCTTTGTGTACTTAAAACCAAAACTTTAGCTTATGCAACAGAGCTATGTCAGCCTTAGAAGCTACTGCACAGATGGTGGTTGCAACAGACTTATGAAGAAGAAACGCTGTTGACAGAAAATAAAAAAATAGCAGCTCACTCAAACAGTCACACCTCAGAAGCAGCAGTGGACTTTCCAAGGCCGGAGGGGGTGAGGGGAAGAGATTCAGTCTGAGACTAGTTTCAACACAGGCTTCCCTCTACCTAAAACCTCTTAGACATATAGGCAGACTAGAATCTTTCATAGCTAACACAGGTTTCCATTCAAATACAAACTGCAGCTAGTGGGTTGCCTTGGTATAAAGTTTGGGAATCACTAGTCCACAAGACACATTGTAAAAGGTGGTGTCCATTGTACGTAAGTGCAAGAACACCTATAAAAGTTCTGGGTATTCAAATTTACTACTTTCACTAAAATGGAGAAATCCAGGATCAGAACAACTTGCAATGTTTAAAACTTAGGAATGGATTTTAAGACTCCCTATGCATCCACGCACACACAGAGCAAAGGACATGAGAAACAGGACTGGTGAAAATGCAGCATAACACTGAAGATATAAACACAATACAGATCTGAGAGAGGAATGATACCACCTTACACTTTTATCCTGTAAGGTCTTCAGAGCAGGGACTGATATTTAATCAATACTATACAGTGCCATAAGTATCTATAGCACTACATGAATAACTCAAAGTGGGTGGAAACTCTCTTTAACCGCATATCAGTTTTCCCTGAATTGATTTTAATAAAATAAGGAGAGAACACTTTGAAGAACCAGAGAAAGGGAAATATCCACATAAACGGATCCCTTTGTACTTGCAGAGGCTGCATTTTTCATCTTTTGAAATATCATGGATTTGCTTTTTATCCCTTAAGAAGGTGTAGAATTAAAAAAGCAATACAGTATTCATAAATGTTAAATACTTTGATTAGGATCAATACTTTATTTCTGTATTTACATTTTGCTAATTGTTGATTCTGTAAAGTAATTTCCCTACCAGCCTTCCACATTCACACTTAAAAATATACATATTTATATTTTAAATTGTATGCAAAAAAAGTCTACTCTCTGATTTAGAAGTCCATGATGCCGAGAGCTCTCCTTTCAAGCTGTCTTTGAAGATGGAGCGATACTTAATACTCAGCATAACCAGGCTTTTCATATTATACTGTAGAGTAATTACTTCCCACTTCAGCACTACAACATGAGTTATCATCTCAGACTTGTACTCCATGTGCCATAGCCAGCTTGGAAAAATCTGACAGAGACCATTATGGGTTTACTCAAGGGAGTCTGATCTGTGATAACTGCCAAGAACAAATCATGACTATTCAGGCATAGCATAATGAGATACAGTATGAGAAATGACATACATTATTGGGCCTGTATAGTATTCTGGAAAATCATTGTAACTGAATTTCCTCAGATTAGCACAAGTCGAACCATACACAATATTAAATATGCCAATACAAGATTGTAACTGCACATATACTATATGCTCATAAATACTTCAGAGGGTCTTCATGCAATAAATTTCTATTTAAACAGAGAAAATTCTTCCTGAATTTTGTAACATGAAGGCTAAATGAAACCTCACTGCAAATCTTACAGGTTGCCGTGCTACATGCAGAGCCATAGGCATATACAAGCATACAGTAATCAGATGAGATCACTTTACATCTTAAAAACTGCAACTGGCTTGATATACAGCATAAAGTGAATGCCTCTCCCAAAGAATGCTCTGGGCATAGAATAAAACTGCAGAGAGAGAAAACCAAAAGAGGAGAAAATAAAAACAAGTAACTTTGCATCATCAATGGGCAACAATTTCCTCCACTTAGTGCTGTACCACAGCTAGCTGTCACACCAAAACAAAGCAAGAGTATGGGGATGAAAATGACAAGCAAACAGAAAAAATCCTTTAAAATGCTACTGTATTAGAAAAACCCTGTAAAAAATAGTCAGGTAAAACAACTGTTTAATGAGAGAAAGAAGAGCAGTCTTTAAATTACAGTTCCAGAACTATAATCATTGGTCTATCAAAACAATAAAAAGCCTTACCCTCTCACTTGTCCCGCTGGCTTTTCTTCTCTCAGCCTTTTCTCTCAGCCTTTTCTCCTATGAGAAACAACAAGATGCATTATAATTTTGAAGTCATACTCCCATTTTATCTTCAAAAAGTAAAGTAATTTTAAAAGTTGAACTACCCTGTTTAACCCATTCCTACTGTGTGTGTCAGTAAAATAAAAACAATGAATACATATCTGACTGAGGCACTATTCATTCATCTTTGTCCTGCCAGGGAAGGTTAAACATAGTGCAGATTAAAACCATAATCCTCTCTACAAGACAACATGAATCTTTTAAGGCAGTTGTTCGCAGAGGTCTTCCGGGGGTACATCAACTCCTCCAGATATTTGCCTAGGTTTACAAGTTACATAAAAAGCACTAGCCAAATCAGTACAAACTAAAATTTCATATAACTTGTTTATACTGCTCTGTATACAGTACACTGAATGTAAGTACGATATTTACATTCCATGGTAAAAATGAGAAAGTAAGCAATTGTTCAGTAATAGTGTGCTGTGACAAGTTTGTTTTTTATGTCTGATTTTGTAAGCAAGTACTTTTCAAGTGAGTTGAAACTTGGGGGTACACAAGACAAATCAGACTCCTGAAAAGGGTACAGTAGCCTGGAAAAGCTGAGAGCCACTGTTTTAAGGAATGATGCAATTAAGCATTCTGATAGTATTTTTAACAGGTTATTGCATTTAAAATGCTAACATGGCATTGTCAAGTTCCATGTTTATGGTTTCTCATTGACCTCACATGAAACCTCAGTTTACAAGTAACATGATCATAGAATATCAGGGTTGGAAGGGACCTCAGGAGGTCATCTAGTCCAACCTCCTGCTCAAAGCAGGAACAATCCCCAGACAGATTTTTGCCCCAGATCCCTAAATGGCCCCCTCAAGGATTGAACCCACAACCCTGGATTTAGCAGGCCAATGCTCTAACCACTGAGCTATCCCTCCCCCCATAAAGCAAACTGCCTTCTTGCCAAGCCAATAGAAATTATAGTTTTCGCAACAGTGAGCGTTTGTATCATCTACAAACTTTCCATGATTTTTTTTCTTCCATGTGATTAATAAAAACATTAAACAACCTAGGATCAAGAACCAGTCCCTGCGGGACCCCACTGGCACACATCTATTTGTTGGTGATTCCCCATTAACAATTAAATTTTGCGACCTACTAGTTAGCCAACTTTTAATCCATTTGATGTGTGCCATGTTCATTTTATATCTTTCTAGTTTGGTACTCAAAACATCATGTGGTAACAAGTCAAACCCCTTACCAAAGTCTAAGTAAATTATATCAAGATCATTACCTTTATCAACCAAAATTTCTAATCTCATTTAAAAAAAAAATCATGTTAGTTTGACAGGATCTATTTTCCATAAACCCATACTGATTTGCATTAATTATATCACCCTCCTTTAATTCTTTATTAATTGAGTTGCGAATCAGCTGCTCTATTATCTTGCCCAGGATCCATGTCAGACTGACAGGCCTATAATTACTGGGGTCATCCTGTTTTACCTTTAATCACAGAAATCCATCATGTATTCTTTTTTGTGTCGTGCATTTTACAGAAAGAAAATGAGAACTGTTTAAGAATTTTAAGAAGTGGGACTATTTCTTGAAGTCTTAGAGGGATTTTAAATTTGTTAGTAATAATTTTCTTTTATGGAGACTGGGATAGTAGGATTCAGGGTAACTGGGGAACTCAGTTTTACCACTGGCGGGAAACAGAAGTAAAGGCAATTGTTACAGAGGTTCATTCCATTCACAGATGAGCAAGAGAATCAGGAGAAGGAGCTTTATGCAAGGTGTGTGGCAGGTGTGGGTGAGGGTCTGGGGCTTATGCAAATAGCTAATTCAGGGAGCAGTTTTCAAATGGGATACTGATGCCAGCACTGAGAATTATATCATGACAGTAGGGACCATGATTCAATACACCCTAGTAATTGGTATATACAGCGGTATTTATGATAAAGTCTTGGCTTCTTTCAAATTTTTTGCAATATGAAATACAACAGAAAATGTTTCCTCCTTCAAATATAAGCTTTCTAAAATTTTAAATTTTGCAGTCATCTGAATAACTTATCCATTAAAAAAAATCAACCAACTTAATTTATTACATGCAGAAAGGAAGAAACCACTGGACAAACCCACATAAGTGAATTCTAAAACTAATCCAGAGCAAACAGAGCAGATTTTCTACCTTTCTCCCTTCCCCATCAGTTCTGCAGCAGTATATGCTATTTCTTGCTTTTCCAGCAACCCAACTCTGTAGCTCTTTTCAATATCAGTATTTTTCACACACAGAACTTGCTACTAAGCATGTATTAAATTGTCCACCCTTTCCAGTCCAATTTCTAAACTATTTTGTTATGCATTCCTGGCTCTGGATCAGTGTCACTTTCTCAGTTCTATGATAAAACTACCTGCTCCCTTTAAAATGTTATCTTGAAAAGAAGGTGGAAGAGACTAGAGTGATATTAACAGGGAGCTGGGAAAGTGAGATGGCTGATATCCCACAGGGCAGGCCAGAAGAGATTTGAAAATGAGTAGCATAGACTTTTCAAGAGAAGAAAATTCTACTGTATATGGAAGAGACAGTGGCTCAACACTGGCCCCTGAATCAGGTTGAGATGAAAGCAGAAGCTCATATTCAAGGGAGCTACAGCAGTATACTGCAAAGAAAGGGCTGAGAAAGCACAGGGTTGAGAAAATGCATTAGAGAGAAGGACAGATGACAGCATAATATATAGGATAGTTTATAAAAACAATGGAGAGAAAAAAGGACAGTAACAATAGTAGGAGTGGAATTAGAACTGAGGGAGCAGAAGATAAAAGCAATAGCATGCAAAACTAGAGGGGAAGCTTTGTATGAAGAAAATTGCTGCCATCAGCATCTTAAGTATTGGAAATCATAGAATATCAGGGTTGGAAGGGACCTCATCCAGTCCAACACCCTGCTCAAAGCAGGACCAATCCCCAGACACATTTTTACCCCAGTTCCCTAAATGGCCCCCTCAAGGACTGAAATCACAACCCTGGGTTTAACAGGCCAATGCTCAACCCACTGAGCTATGCCTCCCCAGTAAATTGTACTTTGTGAGAAAAAGCAAGGAATCAGTTCCTCTTTGACAGATGAGGAAAATAGATGGACAAGATTATTTATTTAGGCCTCAGTTCAGGAAAGCATCCTTATTCAGGACAGTGCTTAAGCACACGCTTAACTTTAAGCAGCTGCATAAATTCCATGGAAGTCAACTAGGCTGTCCTGAGTAGCAATGTAATGCTTTTCTGAATCAGGGCCGTATCTGAGATTGAGGGCCCATTCTTCTTGGCACAGAGCAAGAAACAGTCCCTTCGGCAAAGAGCTACTCTAACTGATAAGACAATGGGTTGGGGAAAGTAAACAATACCCGTATTATACAACAGTGAAGACAGACAGAAATGAAATAACTTGTCTACGGTGACAAAGGAACTCTATGGCAGGAGCCAGCAAATGGAATCCAGATTTTCTAAATCCTAGTGTGGTGTTTTAACCCACAAGACTTCCCTTCCTTGCATTTAAATTACATTCTGCTAGAAAGGAAGAATAGAAGGATGGGAATACACGTGGACAATATATTGTAAGATAGCTGAAAAAGGCAACCAAGCAAATGGAGATGTAGTGAATGATAATCAAATTTATTCCACGTCAGTTAATTCTCATTTTATAGATAAGCCTGTATCTGTAGAGATTCATGAATCACTAAAGTCTCTGACACTTTAATTTTTACAATTTTCTACAAGCAGCAGAAGAGTCTGGATTTTCTTGGAGTTTGCATTTTCATAATACATAATAAGAATGCAAGGTTCTATCATGCTATAAATCATTACTTGGAAGAATAGCATATAATTCAGCAATGAAAATAAAATTTATTAGTAGCAGGAAAACAGAAGATTATGTTTCAAGGTACAAATACTTCATTACATATGCTCCTGGCCTACCAGCTGACTTCTTATCTGACACAGCTCTACAGTTCCCTAATATTGCAAATTTCCAACTGAAAAGGCATACACAAAGGCAGATCCTGTTATTGAGTATGGCATTCATTTTTTATTGCCAATATCTGTATATCATAACTTCATAACACAGCAGCATGAGATTGTCAGTTAAAGCTGCAGAGCATCACAATTTGAGTCAAAAACTTTCTCCCCAACAGTGGTTGTAGAAATCACGTCTCTTTGGCATCTCCATTCGTATCCAAGTGCTTGCCCCTTATAGGGTAAACTTTTCTTCCAGATGAGGGGCTTATACAAACACTAAGGGCATGCCTACACTTGCCATTTAAAGCACAAGTAGTCCCTTTTTTGCACAAAAACCATGGGAGCATCTACACTTGCCAATGACTTTTTGCAGAGAAACTCAGAAGTTTCACCGCAAACAGAAAACCACCTCCCCGAGAGGTGTACAGTTCTTACCAGTGATACTTTTGCAGTGATGTGCAAGTGAAGACACGTTCTTCCAGTTTACACAGCTTTTAGCCTCTGGAAGATATCCCACAGTGCCTAGGTGACCACTCTGGCCAGCAGCTCTGCTGCTCTGACGCCAGGTAAACAGATGTCAACCCCTCCCCCTTTAAAGCCCCACGGGGGAACTTTGAAATTCCCCTTCCTGTTTTCTTGGCAAGTGCTCACTTATCTGGTAAAGTGACAATGGCTGTTCCACAGAGCAAATGATCCCCTGCTTGGAGCAATGCTGAGCTACTAGACCCAATCAGTGTTTAGGGAGAGGAAGCTGTGCAAGGAGGCAGGATGCCCCACGATCACCCCTCCCCCCTTCTCACAAGACCTATCCTCAAAATGAAGAGAGCTGCACTGTGGGATAGCTGCCTTCAGTGCGCTGCTCTCATTGGCGATGGAAGTGCTGCAAATGTGAACATGATCTGATGCCTGTGGAAGTAAGTGAGAACACAAACCAGCGTTTTTCTTTTACTGGTTATCACCAGTGAAACTGACAGCACAAAAACTCTGCAAGTGTAGACACAGCCTAAGTTTCCAGCAAGCAGGGGTGCAAATCGACCCTGAACTAGCTTGCCTCACATTAAGTGTCTGTGTCCTGCTGACAAATACTACAAGTTCCTAGTGCACAAGTTCCTAGTGTACTCCTGTTTCAAAGTGGCATAGTTCAAGCGCACTGTGGAACTTTTAGCGTGTGGCAGCAGGGTCCACAGTGCAGGGTCCCAGCAGGCCCTGAGCCACCTTTGTTTAGAAAATCCTGAGGCGTGTTGGTTTCCTTTTCAGACTGTCATCACAGAATGAATCATAGGCTTAACTGGAAAGCAAAGCAAGACCCTGCTCTTTTCTTCCCAGCCAGCGCTTCCAGTCCCTGCATTCCTGAAGTAAGAAATTCAGCCCTAAACCAAGAGTGGCCAACATGGGGCCTATGTACTGGAGCAGCCTGCATGGAACTTAGTGGAAGGAGCATAGTTTGCAGAAGAGAAGAATTTGGAGACGGCAAGAGGAAGTCAGAGTGACAATCAGGGTCCAGACACCCCCTAAGGGAGAACAGGAGGGCCTGAACTACAAAGAGTAAGCACTTGAATCAACTGGTTGTATACAATGTTATTGTGTATAAATATATATCAAGTAAGGCCTTTTATGAAAACCTGTAATGTTCTGAACTTGATGGTCATTAGGATATACATATATAGGTTATAACTATGAATATATGCATATTATATATATGTACATATATATGCATAGAACACAGTAATAGTAATTAGGACTATGTCTACATTTAAAATGCACTTCAGTGTAGACACTACTTATGATGAGGGGTAGGGTTATCTTACTGGTATAGGTAATCTACCTCCCAGAGAGACAGTAGCTAGGTTGACAGAAGAATTCTTCTATTGACCTAGTACTGGTCTACACAAGGGGTTAGGTTGCTACAGCTACGTCTCTCAGGGTATAGATCTTCCACACCCCTAAGAGATGTAGCTATATCAAAATAAATCCCCCGCTGCAGGGATGGGAAGGGTTCTCCTGTCGCTGTAGGTAATCCACCTCCCCGAGAGGCAGGAGCTGGACTGATGACTGAATTCTTCCATTGACCTAGCGCTGTCTACACTGGGGGTTAGGTTGGCTTAATTATGTCTCTGAGGGGTGTGGTTTTTTTCACCCCCCTAAAAGACAACTATGCCAATGTAACTTTTCAGTGTATATCACCCCTAAACTACAACTACAGCCATGTGGAGAAGCAATCAGACAGGGAGGGGCATTTCCTGGGTAGTTGTGTACACATAACTAACTCCAAGCACCCAGAGAAAGACAGTGGTGGACTATGAACAGTAATGGAAAGACACTGAAAAGAAACCCCCAGTCTTGGAAAATTAAGCAAGGAGGGAGTTTCCCCTGCTCTGTGGTCTGGTCTACACAACAAAGTCAAGTCGATGTAAGCCACCTTGTGACAACATAGTTGTGCAAGTGTCTACACTTACATTAGTGAGAGACAACTTTAAGTGCGCTGTTATGCTGATATCGTAACATCAGCTCCACAAGAGGCATTGAGCCACAGTTGATGTACGCAGTTTGATGCTGCTCAAGCGTAGACAGTTTTGATCCCAACAAACAGTTCAGATGACACCCAGTATATGGTGTGCCAGTATGAATGGGAAGTGGCATATGAATTTTGCAGTGGCTGTTTTTTAAAAGGTTGAAATGCAAGCAATGCATTCTGAGGAGAGATCTGAAAGGGATAATAGAAGTTGCTAGGTGCACAAAAAGAGGAAAACTGTGCCAAGTGTCAGGGGCAGCATGGAAGAAGGCACACAAGGAAAAACGTGAGAAGGAAACACGTGGAGCAAAGGAAGCAAGAGGGGAAGCAGGAGGAAATAAGAGCCAATGTGGGCTGCAAAGTTCTGTGTAGCTCCATGAAAGCGATGAGGAGAAAGTTAAACTTGATGCAGATGGTGAGGGGGAAGGTGGTGAACAGATTTAAAGAGGAATATTTTAGCTACTGCATTTTGGATAAACTGAGTTGAAAGGCCAGAGAGGGAGAAGTGGTAATCAAGGCAGGAGGAGACCAAGGCACAGGGAAAGATTACAACTGTTAGGTCATCTTCTTATAAAGAGATGTCAAGAGGAAGAATTGATAGGATTTAGTAACAACCTGTATTAGGGGGAGAGAAGTCAACACTAACGCTGGGTGACAGGGAAGAAAGTGGAATCATTAAAATCAATGGAGAAGGCAGGGTTCACTCTGCTGGGTTGAGTTATAATTGGCAGTGGGACACAAAGACAGGTGTCAGAGGTGCAATATTGTAAGGGAGAAGTTACAGAATAATAAGTGATGGGTTTAAAAACCATTTGTAGGAGATATCGGAGTGGTAGAGAGCAACTAAATACTTGTGACAGACAGCCTCAATTTCCTCCTAGGGAAAAAAACCTGGCAAGATCCTGAGTAGAGTGGGAAGAAGTGGGAGGGCCACATTGTCAAAGATAGAGAAAAGCCGCTGGGAATCAAAGATACAAAAGTCAGGAAAGGATGAGAAACCGAACTTCTTTAGCAAAGAAGATGGATGAACTGATGGAAAAGATGAAAAAATTGCAGAAAACTGTTTGAGTTTTCTACCAAGGTGCTTAGCAACACAGGAGCAAATGAGACATCAGCTACGGTTGGAGACTAGCAGAAAAGACAAAATGGTGGGCGAGGAAGCAAAAATAATAATAAATAATAAATAAAAATAATAATGAAAAGGAGAGCAAATAATGAAGGAGAGCAAAGAGACTCTGAAATCAACAGAAGGGAGGGATGTCAGTGAGGGAAGAAAAGTATTGAAAAGTGCAGAGATGTTGATGGATTTGTGGTAGAGAGAAAACTATATTTTTAAAAAGGACAAGAATATGCAATTTTGGCAAGCATTAAACTGCACATATGAGCCAATGAATGCCTAGATGCAGTAGGACTGCAATTTCAAATGGAGTTTTATCTGATTAAAGACTGCACAACCAAGCCCTCCAAAAATCCAAAAGGAGACAGGGTACTCTCTCTGGACTCTGTCCTCTCTAATTTTATTATTTATTTTATACTTTTGTTCATGTTTTTTGAACAAAATTACAGTAATCACACTTGTTCAAAATAAAATTTAATCTCCCATCTGCTCTCTAAAATACAAACAGTATCTTAAATCTTTCTAGCCTTTGTTGCGTGTTCTGGATTCAATGCACGTCATTTGCAGGACTAAACTTGTCTCGTAACTGACACCAAAGACATTTTGAAGTTTTTCAGTTTATTTGCATTTTTATATTGTCTTTACCTTGGCCCTAGCAGCCTTAAAAAGAGGAAATTCGTCCATACTTCCCAAATACCACTGTGTATTTTTTATTTAGGCGATTGCTATACAAGTAATTCTTCCAAAACATTCCGCACAATATTGGTCTCATTTTAATCATCCCATAGTTTTTTCATATTGTACCCAAGCTGGAGGCATAGCAACAAATTGCATCTTACTGCAAGTCTTCCAAAAAAACCAGCAGCATCCATTCTTCCACAGTTAACATTGGTTCAGTACTTTACGGTGAATGATGTTTTCCAAGAGAGTTATTACTAGCAACTCTGCTCTGTACTGTTATATAACATGATTGGTTCTTTATTGGCTTGACCCCCCACTAAGAAGTCATCTAGTACAGGCTATCTTAGCCAATTCCAGTTACCATAGGCATATGGTAATTTTAACTAATATACAAAGGTAATGTTATTTTATCCTCTAAACCTTTTATTATCCTTTGAACCTCATCTTCATCCCACAATATTTATTTTTCCCCAATGATTAATCTCATGCTTCTGCAATATGAGGAAAATATGTTTAATCATTCAGTACAATTTTTGAAGAGCAGCTCTGAAATTGTAATACAGTACTCCCCTTAGTCAGTGTTATGTTTCCCTGGTGATCATGCTCTATATTTTCATTCTTAGACTATCTTCTACCGAGGTAATAAATACTTTAAATAAATCACAAATACAAATTAACACCAGCACCATTTGTTTAGATTTTGCCTTTTGTATACGTTTTCTGCTAAATATTGCACAGAGTAGAAAGACCAACCGAGTATATATTTATCACACAAGATTACCAAGAGCAAAGTATGGTCTTGGGCATAAAGATAAATCTATTCAGTTATTCACTGAGAGTTATTAGTGGAAATGAACCTACCACCACTACCACTGTAAGAAAACTGGCATAAAGTGGTTCACTGTCCTCATCACTTCAGTGGTAATATGTATATGTGCTCAAATATGCATAAATGCTTTCTATATATGTTTTGCAAATAGTGTCTAGAAAAATAAACTCATTTTTCAACACAATTCCCATCCTTTTCTTTGTATTAGCTTTGAAATAGAAAGTGGGAGGAGGTGAGGAGGGACTTAAAATTGTCCTAATGAGACACTGGATTTGTAGGATTTCAACATCAGTTGATATGGGACCTAAATGTGATACAAAAAGTGAGTTTCATGGTCAAAGTTATTATACAAAGATGACTTTTTTTAATACACATTTTATTTTTCACCTCCCTTCCAATAACTAAAGCTTTGCATTATATATGTGCTGCTAAATACATTTTTTATAAACCTTCAACTGAGTCATTTGTTTGATAAATTTCATTTCATTTTATTCACTGGCTTTTAATAGTCAATCCCTATGAATTACCCAGAGTTCCTAAACTATTTGTCTCTGCAGCACATACCTAAACCAACAGGAAGTCTGAATACCCAATATATTTTAGAAGCATTGGGATACCTACAAATAGGCTTGTAGATTTTGTAGCCAGCTGGTTAATATGGATGGTTGGTTATGGCCTGATCCCACATGAGTAAGTCAATAGGAGATTTTTTTAAATTGACTTCAGTCCACTCAGGACTAAACTCTTAGTTATTAAGGCTCACAGTCAGAAATGGACTTAACCACCTGTCTAACTTTTAAGCACATCAATAGGTCACATAGAAGTCAATGCTTGAAGATTAGGCACATTGTTAAGTATCTTCCAGAATTGGGGACTACCTGATTTAAAATCTGTTTTCTCCCCACTCCAATCAATGAAACAGTAAATACTTAGGACTTATAAAGCCCCTTTATATTTTCAAAGCTCTACAGAAACATTAAACAATTTGGTCATCATCCCTGTTAATTATGCAAAGTATCATTGCCCCAGTTTTACAGATGTGGAAATTTGGGCACAGAATGTAAGTGACCTGCCTAGGAGCACACAGCACGTCAGTGTCAAAGCCAGTATTAGTATTCAGAAATTCATGGCTTCCAGGATGGTGCTATAGCCACTATGAAATACAGGCGTATGCGGACAGGAACGACTATAAGCAGTTCTATGAAGCCCTTAACACACTCTATGGTCCACAGTCTTCTGGGAGCTTTCCCCTCCTGAACTCTGATGGCACTGTGCTCCTTACAGAGAAGATGCAGATTCTCCAGAGATGGGCTGAACATTTTGAAGCAGCTCTCAACTGCCCCTCAGTCATCAGTGATGAGGCCATTGACCAGATGCCCCAGGTTGCAGTCAATGACTCCATGGATGCTTCACCAGAAGAGGACGAAGTGAAGAAAGCCATCAACCAGCTGTCAAGTGGCAAAGCCCCAGGGTCAGACGCCATACCAGCAGAGGTGTACAAAGTCGGTGGACCCATGCTGCTACGGAAACTCACTGAGCTGTTTCAGTCCTTCAGGAAGCAGGGATCCATTCCACAGGAATTTAGAGACGCGTCCATCGTGCACCTCTATAAGAGGAAGGGCAATCGACAGGTATGCGACAACACCATGGAATCTCGCTGCTCTCTACAGCGGGGAAAATTCTTGCACGGGTTCTGTTGAACCGATTGATCACTCACCTGGAGCAGGACTTACTGCCAGAATCACAGTGCGGCTTCCGCAAGGGATGTGAGACTATTGACATGATCTTCGCTGCGCGTCAGCTACAGGAGAAATGTCAAGAGCAGAATCGTGAACTCTGCACAACTTTTGTGGACCTCACAAAACCGTTCGACTCTGTCAGTCGCCAGGGCCTGTGGAGGATCATGTCAAAATTCGGCTGTCCAGACAGATTCATACGAATGGTACGTCAATTTCATCACGGTATGATGGCTCGTGTCCTGGATGATGGTGAAACATCTGAGGCCTTCCCAGTCACCAACGGCATCAAGCAAGGGTGTGTTTTAGCACCCACTTTGTTCAGCATGATATTCTCTGCCACTCTGACTGATGCCTTTCAACACTGCACTGAAGAAGGAGTAGGCCTGAAGTACAGAACTGATGGGAAACTATTCAATCTGAGGCGACTGCGTGCCATCACCAAGGTGAAGGAAACTGTACTTCGAGACTTTCTCTTTGCCGATGATTGTGCTCTGAATGCTAGTACAGAACCAGAAATGCAAGCCAGTATGGACAAGTTTTCATCTGCATGCAACAACTTCGGTCTCACTATTAACATCAAGAAGACTGAGGTTATGCACCAGCCAGTTCCCCACGCTCCGTACTCAGAACCGTCCATCACTGTAAATGGACAGAGACTTCAGGCAGTGGACCACTTCACATACCTGGGCAGTACTCTTTCCTGAGCAGTGTCAATCGATGATGAAGTAAACTGCAGAATTGCTAAAGCCAGCTCTGCATTTGGCCGATTGCGCTCCAATGTCTGGGAACGTCGAAGGATCAGCCTACCAACGAAGCTGAAGGTCTACCGAGCAGTGGTGCTTCCAACTCTGCTGTACGCCTACGAGACGTGGACTGTCTATCGGAGTCATGCATGAAGGCTCAATCACTTCCACATTTCCTGTCTGCGAAAGCTTCTAAAAATCAGATGGCCGGACAAAGTGCCCGATACTGAAGTCCTTATCAGAGCCAGTCTGCCGTCAGTTCACACACTGCTGATGAGAGCCCAGATCAGATGGGCCAGACATGTCGTGAGAATGTCAGATGAGAGCATTCCTAAATAGCTCTTCTACGGAGAACTCACCCAGGGAAAGTGCTCCCATGGAGGACAAAAGAAGCGGTTCAAGGACACGCTGAAGACCTCTCTGAAGTCCCTCGAGATCAACACCGCCACATGGGAAATCCTCGCACTGAACCGGCCAGCATGGCGCAGCCTCATTCACACAGGCAGTAATACCCCTGAGGCAAGGCGTACTGCTGAGGCTGAAAGAAAGCATGAGCTGCGCAAGTCCAGAGCTGCCCGCACATCATCGACAGTACCATCACATGTCTGTCCGACGTGTGACAGGACGTTCCACGCCCAAATCAGACTGATCAGTCATCTTCGGACGCACAGAGCCCGGTCATCGAACAAATGAATTGTTGAGGTCTTCATCGACAACGATGGACAAACATCATAGCCACTGGACTATGCTACCTCCAGTAATTAGGTCTATGCATGGTTCTCTGTTTATCTAACCTAGACAAATACAGAACTATGCATAAACATGTAGATTTGGATTTCATATTTAATGTTCCTTATCGTTTTTCCAACAGTCCCTAAGACAACATAGTCCCCCAAAAGCCCAGCTTTGGACTTTAGGCAAAAACAGGGCAGAGTCAATTGATGTGGGAGAAGAGGAGTATTCCCTAGATTATAGTAAATTTTTAAACACAAAAACTTCACTCCGAGACAATTCAAGTTACATCAGGATACAGTCACCATTTCAGAACCTGAAAATCCTGGAAATAAGTCATGGCAAAAATCTCCTGTGTTCCTGGCCACTTTCATATCACAACACTGTCAATAACAAACTCCAAGACTCCATAATGCTTTTACTTCCCAAAGCAGCTGATATAAAAAAGCAATACATATCCCAACTTCATCAAACTTTGCAAAATCTTAACAGCGACCTCAGACACATCTGCATTAACAGATCAGCGTATCTGACTGACTGCACAATTATTCTGCTTTAACTTTGCTGAGGTTATCATTGAGGTTTTCCGCCAGACAGAGTTTGATGAAGTTAGGGTACATACTGCTTTTCAGCAGGGAAGTGAAAGCTCTATGTAGGTGCTGGAGTGTGTGATGAACAGTTCTGAAGGCAATGTTACATCCATGCTTTTCAGGTTTGGAGTTGGGGGGAGGGGGTCCTGAGGCAAACTAATCTGCGACTCAACAAATTTTCCGTGCTTATTTCCCAGCTTTACACAGGGTTGAAGTACCTTGGTGTAGGACCCTAGGATTGGGGAGGGAGGGAGAAGATAAAAAATGACTAAGGCTAAGATTTTGTCATGGATATCTTTAGTAAAAGTCACAGACAAGTCGTGGGCAATAAAGAAAAATTCACAGAAGCCCATGACCTGTCCCTGATTTTTAGTAAAAATATCCATGATAAAATGGGAAGGGACTGGGCAGCTGTGGGATGGCTGGGAGCTCTGGAGCCCCCCATGGGGGCTCAGAGCTCCAGGGTCCCCCTGGCCGAGCGGCAGAGGGGAGCTGTAGGGTTCCCCTGCCCCCTCCCCAGCAGCCAGGAGCTGCGGGAATCCCCCTGCCGCTGGCACAGTGGGGAGCTGCAGGGGTCCCCCCGCTACCCACGGCGGTGGTCGGGGAGCTGCCAGGGTCCTCCCGATGCCCATGGCAACTGAGGTACCTCACAGCTCCCTGCCCCCTGTGGAGGGAAGCGGGGGGACCCTGCAGCTCCCAGCTGCCAGGGCTGAAGTCATAGAGGTCTTTGGAAGTCACGGATTCCGTGACTTCCGTGACAAAACTCGAGCCTTATAAATGACTAAAGTGTGAAACTCCTGTTTTTCAGTGTATGCTTCTACAGTTGTAATTCTTAAATTACAAATGTGAGCTACGAATGTTTGCCCAAAGTGTGAATCAAATAAATTAGTTTTTAAAAACAAACTTTCAAAATCACATCTCCTCATAAGAGTCACTAGCAGAGTTTGAACTCTGCGTTTTCATATCCATGTCCCTAGAGATATAGGAATAATTGCTAGCCTCTACTTAGTTCAGTCACCAGAGAAATAACTAACACACCCTTTCCCAGAGGATGCGTTTGCTAAATAGCAGTAGCATACAGGTACAGTCAGAGGTCCTGGGTTCTACCCCTGGCTCTAGAAAAAGAATGTGGTTTAGTGGTTAGAGAAAACAACAAACATTAAATCTGAAAGAAAGTATAACTTTATGTAGCCTCTCTGCTAACATATGCATAAAATAAGTTGGCAGCTCATACTTGACCTGCCTCCTAGAACTGGGGTTCGTGGCCTTGTTCAGTAATAAGAATGGTGAGGCTCCTGAGAATATAAACCACAGTCAGTAAAAGTGAGTCTTAAACACTCAGGCCCTACTTTACATTTTGCTGCAGTTTTCACTTAAATTTCATTACTTTCCATTTGGAGGAGTGAAAAAAATAAGGATACTAAAATAATTTACAAGAAATTGAATAGTTCCATAATATACAACAAATAAGTACTCAAATGAAATATTTCCACCTCAAATTTTCACCATCAATAAGTAAACATAATTCAAAAGTTATTTCCAAAAAGGAACGATGGTAAAAGAAACCTTTAACAAATTGTAAGAGATGTCATTGACTCTCAGTTGGCAGCTATTTAAATATTTCTTTTTTGTCAAAACTATTCAGTACTCATTCCAGTTCTTCTCATTTTATAAAATAATTAGGTGTGTTGCACAAAACAAAAATCACCCAGCCTTCAATCATTTAGGTTATAATAAACAATGTTTTTCCTTAACAAAAAAATCAATTTATGTTTTAGTGTGTTGTGTTCATTTCTTCGCCCTCATTTCTTTATTTTAAAAATGGTTCTTCAAAATGACTCAGATGAAGTAATTTTAAAAATGCAAATACATGCCAGATTAATACCACTTACTCTCCTATGCATTATAGAAGTGAAGGCATACTGATGAGCAAGTGCTGGAGGAACCAACTAGGGACCATGTTCCTCTTGACCTGCTGCTCACAAACAGGGAAGAATTGGTAGGGGAAGTAGAAGTGGGTGGCAACCTGGGCAGCAGTGACTGTGAGATGGTTGAGTTCAGGAGCCTGACAAAAGGAAGAAAGGAGAGCAGCAGAATATGGACCCTGGACTTCAGAAAAGCAGATTTTGACTCCCTCATGGAACTGATGGGGCAGGATCCACTGGGGGGCTAATATGAGGGGGAAAGGAATCCAAGAGAGCTGGCTGTATTTTAAAGTATCCTTATTGAGGGTGCAGGAACAAACCATCCTGATGTGCAGAAACAACAAAAAATATGGCAGGCAATCAGCTTGGCTTAACAGAGAAATCTTCGGTGAGCTTAAACACAAAAAGGAAGCTTACAAGAAGTGGAAACTTGGACAGATGCTACGAAGGAGTATAAAAATATCGCTCAAGCATGCAGGGGTGTAATCAGGAAGGCCAAAGCACAATTGGAGTGGTAGCTAGCAAGGGATGTGAAGGGTAACAAGAAGGGTTTCTTCAGGTATGTTAGCAACAAAAAGGTCAGGGAAAGTGTGGAACCCTTATTGAATGGGGGAGGCAACCTAGTGACAGATGATGTGGAAAAAGCTGAAGGACTCAGTGCTTTTTTCGCCTTGGTCTTCACAGACTAGGTCAGCTCCTAGACTGCTGCACTGGACAGCACAGTATGAGGAGGAGGTGAGCAGCCCTCAGTGGTGAATGAACAGGTTAAGGCTATTTAGAAAAGCTGGACATGAAAAAGACCATGGGGACGGATCTAATGCACCTGAGGGTGCTGAGGGAGTTGGCTGATGTGATTGCAGAGCCATTGGCCATTATCTTTGAAAACTTGTAGCGATCGGGGGAGGTCGCGGACAATTGGAAAAAGGCAAATGTAGTGCCCATCTTTAAAAAGGGGAAGAAGAAGAATCTGGGGAAGTACAAACCAGTCAGCCTCACTTCAGTCCCTGAAAAATCATGGAGCAGGTCCTGAAGGAAACCATTTTGAAGCACTTGGAGGAGAAGAAAGAGATCAGGAACAGTCAACATAAATTCACCAAGGGCAAGTCATGATTGACCAACCTGATTGCCTTCTATGATGAGGTAACTGGCTCTATGGATATGGGGAAGTGGACGTGATATAGCTTGACTTCAGCAAAGCTTTTGATACAGTCTCCCACAGTATTCTTGCCAGCAAGTTAAAAAAGTATGGATTGGATGAATGGACTATAAGGTGGATAGAAAGCTGGCTAGATTGTCAGGCTCAACGGGTAGTGATCAATGGCTCCAAGCCTAGTTGGCAGCCAGTATCAAGTGGAGTGTCCCAGGATCTGTCCTGGGGCTGGTTTTCTTCAACATCTTCATTAATGATCTGGATGATGGGATGGATTGCATCCTCGGCAAGTTTGCGGATGACACTAAGGGCAGGTCTACACTAAGGGCGGGGGTCGAATTAGGGTACGCAAATTCAGCTACGTGAATAGCTAGATCAGACGCGATAGTTCGAACTCCGAAAAGTCGAACTCTCCGTGTCGAACCGGCAGATAAGTGTAGACGTACCCTAAGCTGGAGGGAAAGGTAGATATGCTGGAGAGTAGGGATAGGGTCCAAAGTGACCTAGACAAATTGGAGGATTGGGCTAAAAAAAAAATCTGATGAGGTTCAACAAGGACAAGTGCAGAGTCCTGCACTTAGGACAGAAGAATCCCATGCACTGCTACAGGCTGGGAACCGACTGGCTGAGCGGCAGTTCTGCAGAAAAGGACCTGAGGATTACTATGGACAAAAAGCTGGGTATGAGTCAACAGTGTGCCCTTGCTGCCAAGAAGGCTAACAGTAGTAGGAGCATTGCCAGCTGATTAAGGGAAGTGATTATTCCCCTCTATTCGGCACTGGTGAGGTCACATCTGGAGTCCTGTGTCCAGTTTTGGACCCCCCACTACGGAAAGGATGTGGACAAATTGGAGAGAGTCCAGTGGAGGGCAATGAAAATGATTAGGGGGCTGGGGCACACGGCTTATGAGGAGAGGTTGAGGGAACTGGGCTTATTTAGTCTGCAGAAGAGAGGAATGACGAGGGATTTGATAGCAGCCTTCAACTACCTGAAGTGCAGCTCCAAAGATGAGCTAGGCTGTTCTCAGTGATGACAGAACAAGCAATGGTCTGAAGTTGCAGCGGGGGAGGTCTAGGTTGGATATTAGGAAAAACTATTTCACTAGGAGGGTGGTGAAGCACTGGAATGGATTACCTATGGAGGTGGTGGAATCTCCATCCTTAGAGGTTTTAAGGCCTGGCTTGACAAAGCCCTGGCTGGGAGATTTAGTTGGGGTTGGTCCTGCTTTGAGCAGGGGGTTGGACTAGATGACCTCCTGAGGTCTCTTCCAACCCTAATCTTCTATGATTCTATGAAGAACTGATTGATAAAGTATTTCCATCATTGGATTCTGATAATAGAAGTACAAAAACTTCACTCTCAAAGTTTATGAATTTGTCAGTAAACCAGCTGATTGTTTTATAACTTTCCAACCAGCTCTTTCTATTCAGTCATTATGCTGTCCCCTTGAAATATTATAGCTCAGATTCCTTTAAAAGCAAACCTTGTTTCATCTACAGCATGGATGAGAGATGAATCCAGCCAGTCTTTGCAGCTACTCTCATATCTCCCACTCTTTGGAAAGCTTCTTACATGGTTTTTCATTGAGCTCAGATTACTGTTTATGGGGCTACAGGGGTCGATTTTCAAATTAAGCACCTAACCCCCACTGACTTTCAATGGGAGTTGAACACCAACATTTGGAGCTTTTGAAAACCTATCCCATAGTGTTTTGTTCAAATATAAACATTTATCATATCACAGCATTAATGTATCATCATCAGTGGTTAATTTTATATATAGTCAACTTTGTGAAAATCAATGCTCTTTAAACAATACTTTTTAAATGCTTTGAAAATGAAGTTTTATGTCAGTATTTTATAATACAATTTGAATATTGTATTGGGGGAGGGCTAGCTCAGTGTGGGGGAGGGCTAGCTCAATTGTTTGAGCATTGGCCTGCTAAACCCAGGGTTGTGAGTTCAATCGTTAAGGAGGCCATTTAGGGATCTGGGGCAAAAAATCTGTCAGGAGCAGGGCCAACTCCAGACACCAAGCTACCAAGCATGTGCTTGGGGCAGCACCTTGGGACGGGGCAGTGCTCAGGGTTTATTTTTGGTTTTTTTGGTTTGGCGGGCAGCACTGGGGGGGAGGGGACAGGACTTGGGCAGCGCGACGCGACACTCGGGGGGGCGGGGACTTGGGCAGCATGACGCTCGGGGGGCAGGGGGCTTAGGCGGCACAGCACTCGGGGGGCAGGGACTTGGGTGGCGCGGTGCTCGGGAGGGGTGGGGGGCTTAGGCGGTGTGACGCGATGCTTGGGGGGGCAGGGACTTGAGCAGCACGGTGCGGTGCTCGGGAGGGGTGGGGGGCTTAGGCGGCACAGCGCTCGGGGGGGCGGGGACTTGGGCGTCGTGACGCGACGCTCAGAGGGATGGGGACTTGGGCAGCACGGTGCGGAGCTTGGGAAGGGTGGGAGGCTTAGGCGGCATGGCGCTTGGGGGGGCGGGGACTTGGGCAGCATGGTGTAGTGCTCGGGAGGGGTGGGAGGCTTAGGCGGCACGGCGCTTGGGGAGGCGGGGACTTGGGCGGCGCAACGCGATGCTCGGGTGGGGGCAGGGACTTGGGCAGTGCGACGCTCGGGGAGGGGTTCGGCGGGGCAGCGCTCGCAGGGGCGGGGCGGCGCTCTTTTTGTTTGCTTGGGGTGGCATAAATGTTAGAGCCGGCCCTGGTCAGGGGATTGGTCCTGCTTTGAGCAGGGGGTTGGACTAGATGACCTCCTGAGGTCCCTTCCAACCCTGATATTCTATGATTCACTCCACAATTACAATAAATTCTGTACACAATAGCTTATCACAAAGGTATATTAATCACATGATGTTAAGGGGCTAATGTGTTCCAAGAGCTCAAGTGAAGAAATCCAAACTCTTCTCATTGGGGTGTGAAGTTCATTTCACAAGCAACACTCAGCATTCTTAACTGCCACGCTCTCAAATCTTCTACTTTGTTCTATGACAAATGAAGGTCCAGAAACAGTTTGCAAATGTGTGGTCTGCAATTTAAGGTTTTTAAATGCCAAAGAGGAACCTAAGTGCAGGCATTAAAGTTTTCAAATTACAGCCAGAATGAAGCACGTTATAAAGGTATTACTTTAATAATTCATGTAAAATTTTGGATGACCCCAATGACAGCTATGCAAAAAATTAGCACTTTTCTCTTAGCTAAAATGTAACATTGCACATTGGCCTCATAGGCCTGGTCTACACAAGTCACCTTGCACCGGCTATTTGTGCATGTGTCTACACTCAAATTTGTCTCTAGTTGACTTAAGCGCCCTAAATGGTGTGGAACCATTGTCAACGTATTGAGGTCAATGCACTGCATGTGCAGACTCCATGTGATCTGTGTTGACCCGAACAGTCCTCCATCAGCTGTACCACAATGCCCCACTGCCTGCCATTTTGGTCACAATTTTAAATTCTGCTGCTCACAGGCCAAAGAGACCAGAAGCCACCCCTATCTTTAAAACCCCTTGTGTGTTTTTTAAATGCTTTTCTCAGACTCCATACCTTGGCAAGCACACCTAGCAGCTCACTCATGTTGTGTGCAACTGCCCAGTCAGCCATGCGACTAGGCACTAGATGCGCTCCAGCCTGGAGTAGACAGGAGAAATTAAACCTCATGGGCCTGTGGGGAGAGGAGGCTGTACAAGCACAGCTATGGACCAGCCATAGAAATGTGGACATCTACAAGCAGACTGCACAGGGGATGCAGGCAAAGGGCTATGACAGAGATCAGCAGCAGTGCCATATGAAAGTGCAGGAACTTCACCAGGAAGGCCAACAATAGATCTGGTGCTGCCCTGCAGACCTCCTGCTGTTATAATGAGTTGCATGCCATACGTAGCACAGATTCCAGCAGCACCACCCAGGCCACAGTGAATACTTCAGAGGAGACAAAGACAGAGACCCTTGCTGTAAACAGCAAGGAGGAGGAAGGAGTAGACAGGGTGGGGGATTCCAGCCAGGCTGCGAGCCAGAACATGTTTGAGACTCCACCACAGTCTAGCCAGTCTCACCAGATGAGTGCAGATGAGCCCGACGAAGGGGAAGGGAACTCTGATTAGTGTGTGCATATATTTCTCTTTACAATGTTTAAAGATGACACCCGGCCGGTCCTCAAGTTAATAAGGCACAGTTATTGACTTTTCATTGTTTTACTCATACAAGATGAGATAGAGATACAAAGGCAAAATTGGCATCTGCTTTTCATTCCCTCGTTGGGTTAGGCTGGGGGAGGGAGGGGCAGAGCATTCAGAGCCCTTTGTTTATGCGCATAGGGATGTCCCTTGTATCCTTCCTGACAAATTGCAATTAAACTTTCATGGAGACACTCTGCAATCCTCTCACAAAGGTTTGTATGGAGGGCTGCCTTGTTTCTTCCTGTGCAATAGGGCACTTTCTCATGTCACTTTGAATGAGTTCAGCTGGCACCACTGCAGTAAACAGGCTAGCAGCATATGGACCCGGGCAGCTTTGGGATGCCAGCAGCAGCTGTGTTCTCTGTACCTTTGTGATCTTCAGGAATGAGATATCTAAAACCACCATAGTAGAAAATAGTGCCAATATTCAGTGCCATTTCCCTATATTCGTACCCATGGAATACAGACCAAAATTATATCACTTCATGCAACAGAACAGCCGTCTGTTCCTCGCCCATGGTGGGCCATACTCATTCACCATGGCTGAGGCTGGAGAGCAGTGCTGTGCAAAGGGGCTCCCAAGCATCAGCGTCAATAAGCATGTCTTATTAAAAGTGTTTATCAGAATAAGGGAAGGGAGTTGGAAATGTATCTTTCCCTTTCTGTTGTTACTGTAAATCCAAAGGCACATATGTCTGTTTTTATCAGCAGCTTCTGATGTGGCAGCCTTGAGGTGTCGCCTCCATATTAGCAGAATGCCTGACATTGATAAAGAGGAGTAAGAAGTGGACTTGCTCAGCCAGATCCAGCAAGCCAGCGCTGCATCGGACTGTGAACAAAGGGCTTGGAGGGCCAATATGACTGACAGCATAGAGAAGGAAAGAGGAAAAGAAAAAGATCCAAGAGTAAGAGTCCCAGCAGGACAAGGAGATGTACCAGACATAATGGATCTTCCCAGGCCACAAACTCAAATGCTGCAGACCCTGCTTGATCTACAGGTCCAAAAATCCCAAATTTTCCACTCTTTGCAGTCCTCTCAGAATTCCATGGTCACTGCTCCCTACACCCCCGAACACAACATGTGGCATCATAGGCTGCATCATTATCCCTACAACGCCATGCTGGGGGACAGCAAGAGAAACCACAGTTGCTGTTCATGTAGCCACAACAGATTGCATTGGTGCAAATGGACAGAAATGTTTACTCCCTTTCCAATTTTAAAGTTCCACTCTCTTAATTTATGCAAAAAAATCGTATGTAGAATTTTATTTTTTCCCATTCAAAGTTCTATTTATTCATTTATAACAAATATTGCAGAACACATAGCTGTAGTGAAAAGCACAGTACTTGTAGACATACAGCAACCATAATTTAATTCACAGGTTCAGGAAAATACCCAGTCATTTGTATACTGCTTGCTGATGGTTTGTACACTCTAACAGAGAACACTCCTGTGGCTGACCGTTAAAGTACTCCTTCAAAGTCTCCCTCACCTGCATAGCTCCAAATTATCTCTTGTAATAGCTCGTGTCTGGCTGTTCAAATTCAGCAGAAAGCTGCTCCATTTCAGCCCTCCATTCTAGCACCAGCTTTTTCTCTTTTGCCTGACAGATATTATGCAGCTATAACCATTAGGATATTTTGCTCACCAAGATCCAATCTGGTGAGTACACACCACCAGCATCCCTTTCAATTTCACAAAAGCACGCTCCATAATTTGTCTGCACCTGCTGAGCTGGTAGTTGAAGCTTTCCTTGATGCTGTCAAAGTGGCCAGAGTATAGTTTCATGAGCTGAGGAGCAACGGTTTCGCTGGGTCACCTGAATCACTACTGGCATTTCAATATCACCAATGGTAATCCGCCAGTCAGGAAAGAATGTTCCTGTTTGCAGCTTTCTGCACAGTCCTGTGTTCTTAAAGATGCGAGTGTCATGCATCTTCCTGACCAGCCCAAACTGAATTAAGTGACGCATCCCCAGTGATCCAACAACACTTGCATAACCCTGGAAAAGTTGCCGTTTCTGTTGATGTACTCTGTAGCAAAGTGGTGTCCAAATAGGTTTAGGAGTACCATAGAATCATAGAAGATTAGGGTTGGAAGAGACCTCAGGAGGTCATCTAGTCTAATCCCCTGCTCAAAGCAGGACCAACCCCAACTAAATCATCCCAGCCAGGGCTTTGTCAAGCTGGGCCTTAAAAACCTCTAAGGATGGAAATTCCACCACCTCCCTAGGTAACCCATTCCAGTGCTTCACCACCCTCCTAGTGAAATAGTTTTTCCTAATATCCAACCTAGACCTCCCACACTGCAACTTCAGACCACTGCTCCTTGTTCTGTCATCTGCCACCACTAAGAACAGCCTAGCTCCATCCACTTTGGAACCCCCTTCAGGTAGTTGAAGGTTGCAATCAAATCCCCCCTCACTCTTCTCTTTTGCAGACTAAATAAACCCAGTTCCCTCAGCCTCTCCTCACAAGTCATGGGGCCAGCCCCCTAATCATTTTCATTGCCCTCTGCTGGACTCGCTCCAATTTGTCCACATCCTTTCTGTAGGACGCAATACTCCAGATGTGGCCTGGAGGGAAATAATCACTTCTCTCTTCTGCTGGAAATGCTCCTACTAATGCAGCCCAATATGCTGCTAGCCTTTTTGGCAACAAGGGCACACTGTTGACTCATATCCAGCTTCTCATCCACTGTAATCCCCAAGTCCTTTTCTGCAAAACTGCCGCTTAGCCAGTCGGTCCCCAGCCTGTAGCAGTGCATAGGATATTTCCGTCCTAAGCGCAAGACTCTGCACTTGTCCTTGTTGAACCTCATCAGATTTCTTTAGCCCAATCCTCTAATTTGTCTAGGTCACTCTGGACCCTATCCCTATCCTCCAGCATATCTACCTCTCCCCCCAGCTTAGTGTCATCCACAAACTTGCCGAGGATGCAATCCATTCCATCATCCAGATCATTATGAAGATTTTCAACAAAACCGGCCCCAGGACAGACCCCTGGGGCACTCTGCTTGTTGCTGGATGCCAACTAGGCTTGGAGCCATTGATCACTACCCATTGAGCCCGACGATCTAGCCAGTTTTCTATCCACCTTATAGTCCATTCATCCAATCCATATGTTTTTAACTTGCTGGCAAGAATACTGTGGGAAACTGTATCAAAAGCTTTGCTAAAGTCAAGATATATCACATCCACCACTTTCCCCATATCCACAGAGCCAGTTACCTCATCATAGAAGGCAATCAGGTTGGTCAATCATGACTTGCCCTTGGTGAACTTATGTTGACTGTTCCTGATCTTCTTCCTCTCCTCCAAATGCTTCAAAATGGATTCCTTGAAGACCTGCTCCATGATTTTTCTGGGGACGGAGGTGAGGCTGACTGGTCTGTAGTTCCCCGTATTCTCCTTCGTCCCCCTTTTAAAGATGGGCACTATATTTGCCTTTTTCCAATAATCCGGGACCTCCCCCAGTCACTATGAGTTTTCAAAGATAATTGTGAATGGCCGTCTATTGCCCCATCTCAGGTCAGGAGCCCCACTGCAGAAAATCCATCCGCTATGTCCTGCATATTGCGGAGAGTCACAGCCCTGCATAGCAGGAGATGATTAAGGGCCCTATACACTTGCATGACAATGACCTGCACTATACATTTTCCAGCTCCAAACTGATTTTCCACTGACTCAGAGCAATCCAGCGTTGCAAGCTTCCAATGCAGCTCTCTGTAATGGGTCGGACTTACCCCTGCGGCGCCTCCTGCTGGTGACTCCGGGAATTAGCTCTGTTCCAGCTCTGGAGCGCCCTCTGCAGGCCGGTGATCCACTGTCCTCTGGCCCCCATGTCCCTCCCTGGACCCGGTGCCCTTTTACATGGGGTGCTGCCCCTGGCAGTAACCCTTTTCTCTCAGGGTCTCCCCTCCTCGGGGAACCCCCACCCTCTATCCCCACCTTGCCTCAGTGTATGGCTACTGCCAGTCATTGTCTAGCCCCACGTCCTGGGGCAGACTGCAGTATCAGCCTATTCATCATTGGCAAGGAGGGTTTGGACCTGCTGCTTTGGCCTACCCCTGGGCTGCCCTCTGCAGCCCCCAGTACCTGTTAGCCCAATGCTAGGCCGCAGCCTGGGGCTTTCCAGACTGGAGCTCTCCAGCTCCTCAGCCTTTCCCCAGCCCTGCTTCACCCTCAGGTACTTTGTCTCAGCTCCCTGCAGCCAGGCCCTTCTCCTTCTACAGGCAGAGGGAGACTGTCTGGGCTTCTGGCTTCCAGCCTTTTTTAGGGGCCAGCTGTGGCCTGATTGGGGTGTGGCCCAGCTGCAGCCACTTCCCCAATCAGCCCAGCTTAAAGGCTGCTTTCTCCAGCCACAGCCCCTTCCCAGGGCTGTTTTTAACCCCTTCAGCGCCAGAGCAGGGGTCCACCCTGCTACACTCTCATTCTATTGTTCCTGATCTGGGGCAAGCTCAGATCCAGGAACATGGTATTTTGCACCCGAAAGCTCTGCAGCCGCTGCTTGTTACCCCAACCCTGCGTTATGATACAAGCACTGACTGGTGGGATTGCTTCTCGAGTCCAGATCAAGTCATTTCTCTCTCACAATACATTGTGAAATTTTCCCAAAAGGCATTGTGCCACATGATGGTCCATGGCACACTGAGATACATACTCCTGATGCACTGCATTTTGCATCAACACAAGCACTCCGACACAACATAAAGAATGGCCATGCTGGGTTAGACCAAAGATCCATCTAGCCCAGCATCCTGTCTTCTGACAGTGGCCAGTGCCAGGTGCCCCAGAGAGAATGAACAGAACAGGAAATCATCAAGTGATCCATCCCCTGTTGCTCATTCCCAGCTTCTGGCAAACAGAGGCCAGGGACACTATTCCTGCCCATCCTGGCTAATAGCCATTGATGGACCTATCCTCCATGAATTTATCTTGTTCTTTTTTGAAGCACAAGCACTATGCACGTGCCCAAGCAATATACAAACTTTACTTGCCCCAATCAAAGTCTGTAGTATAGATATGGCCACAGTATTCTGAAGATACTTCAGAAGTGCTATGGATTGGTGTCTCTAAGAGCTGGGCATTTATTAAAAAGTGTATGCCAGGCAACCTCCCTCTCCTTTTAAAAAACTCCTCCTTAAAATTCATTTCCTACACTAACCCCTGCCAGTAAACATGCTGTCACTGGATTTTTGTCATTGGCCTTTTACTTTTAAAAATCATCAAAAGTTAGAATCAACCTCTGGCATCTTCTTGTGCTTTGTATTACCAATCTATTTAGACTATAAATATCTTTACAGAATATTAAAGTAGGCATTTTCCTTTTTTTTTTCCTATGTCTTATGCAATGTTGAGAACACTTCTGGAATTTAATAATTATGTTAAATTTATTTTTCAGTATATTGCACAACATTTATATATTTTCCTCAATAAGTCACTCAAACATTTAACAGCATTTGTTTCTATTTCAATGACTGGTGAAGGACTTGACTGACTTACCCTATGTTTTTCTTTAATTTTCTTCCTGTATGCTTCTTTGTCAAATTTATCCTCTTCCTGTAATCTTTCCTTTGCTTTATCTAGGTTGATGCCACCAGAATCATCTTCCTTCTCTTCGCTGTCCACATTGGATTTTTGTGCTGGTGGCCACTGCTGAACTAACTGGATATATGAGACAATAAAAATGTTTAGAGCCATTTTACTGCAGCCAATGCTAAAATGTATTTCATTACTAATCAAGTAAGTAGCCAATATACTAATTATTTTCACTAGACTAAACAAAAAAGCAAAAAAGCTGTTTGCAGAGGATTATATATTAAGAACATAAGAATGGTCATTCATGCTGGGTCAGACCAATGGTCCATGGGGCCCAGTATCCTGTCTTTCAACAGCAACCAGTGCCCGATGCTTCAGAGGGAATGAGCACATCAGTGCAATTATTGAGTGATCATTCCTGTCATCCACTCCCACCTTCTGGTAGCCAGAGGTTTAGGGACACCCAGAGCACGTGGTTGCATCCATGACCATCTTGGTTAATAGCCACTGATGAACTATCTTTTTTGACCCCAGTTATACCTTTGATCTTCACAACACCTCCTAGCAACGAGTTCCACAGGCTGACTGTATACTGTCTGAAGTAGTACTTCCTTATGTTTGTTTTAAACCTGTTACCTATTAATTTCATTGGGACACCCCTGGTTCTTGTGTTATGTGATGAGGTAAACGGTATATTTATAAACAACAAACAACAATAGGCATTTTATCATTTTATAGGATTTACATTAATTAAAAATGAATAGGTCTTCAAAATAAATTGTCCATTAGACCATGCTTTTAATGCTTTCCTTTGAAATCTATTTGTAAATCTGCTTTTTATTCTCTAAGACGACAAATATGTTATACATATTTTTAGTCATTTTGTTAGGAAAAAATTGTTTTCAGGAAAATATTTTAGATGGCTAATATGATTAAATGGAAATTACATTACACCGATTTTAAGAAACAGTATTTTTCACGTTTCTCAGGCTTCTCTTCATAAGGTCCTCACTCCCTTTGCTCTGCAAGCAATCTCAATCCCCTGAAAAGTCCACATGTATGTGTACTAAACTGACCTTCAGATTTACAATTATGTTTGAATATGCAGTAACGGCTTGAATGTAGTTCTCATCTTTGGAACAATTTATGTGGGATCTGAAAGCTAAGTCTGACTCTCCACATGCAACGTCTTCTGTTGATCTCCCTCTGTGAACGATGCAGGGAGACCAAACCCAGTGGTGTCTCCTCGTTGTGAGAAACAAGATGTTAATGTTCTTTGGCCATGACAGATCTCCTGCCATTTCTTTCACTTTAATGTGAAACTATGAGATGCTCAAATATTAATTGGGACAAAGATAGGAGACAGGCCCAGGTGAAATAAAAAACTGTTACCTACCTTTCATAACTGATGTTCTTCAAGATGTGTTGCTCATATCCATTCCATTCTAGGTGCGTGAGGGCCCACGTGCACAGTCGGAGATTTTTGCATTAGTGGTATCCATACGGTTGGTTGTGACGCCCTCTGGAGTGCCGCGCTCATGTGTTGGTATATTAGGCACCGCCAGTCCTAAACCCTGTCAGTTCCTTCTTGCGAAGAACTCCGACAGAGGGGCAGGAGGGCAGGTAATGGAATGGACACGAGCAACACATCTCAAAGAACACGGTTATAAAAGGAATGCAACGATTTTTCTTCTTCGAGTGCTTGCTCATGTCGATTCCATTCTCGGTGACTCACAAGCAGCATTCCTGGATGTAGGCTCAGAGTTCATGGTCATGCAGGTTGCAACACCGCTCTATCAAAGCCAGCATCATCTCAGGCTTGCTGGGTAAGCGCATAGCGAGATGTGAACATGTGAATGGATGACCAGGTAGCGGCCCTGCAGGTATCTTCAATTGGCACTTGAGATAGGAAGGCCACAGAAGAGACTTGCACCCTAGTCGAGTGGGCGGTTACAATCGCCAGAAGAGGCACTTTTGCCTGATCATAGCAAAAATGGATGCAGGCAGTGATCCACAATGAAATACTCTGGGTGGACACTGGACGACCTTTCATCCTGTCTGCCACCATGATGAACAGCTGCATTGACTTACGGAACGGCTTGGTCCTTTCGATGTAAAAGGCTAGCATTGTCCTGATTCCTAGAGAGTGAGATCTATGCTCCTCCTCAGACCTATGAGGCTTTGGGAAGAAGACAGGCAAGAATATGTCCTGGACCATGTGAAATTGTGAAACAACCTTGGGCAGGAAAGCTGGGTGCGGTTGCAGCTGGACCTTGTCCTTGAAAAACACCGTACAGGGCGGCTCCAAGGTAAGCACCCTAATCTCAGACGTTATTGCCACCAGGAATGACACCTTCCAGGAGAGTAGAAGAGGGGAACAGGAAGCCAATGGCTCTAACGGGGCCCCCATGAGCCGTCCCAGCACTAGATTCAGGTCTCAAGGAAGGACGGGGTCCTGGACATGAGAATAGAGTCACTCCAGACCCTTTAAGAACCAGACCGTCCTGTTGTGAGCGAAGACCGACCTGCCCTGGACTGGAAGGTGAAAGGCTGATATAGCAGCCAAGTGGACCTTAATTGATGAAAGGAACAAGCTCTGGTGCTTAAGATGTAGAAGGTAGTCAATGATCGACTGCAGTAAGACCTGTTCAGGCCTAATACCCTGGTCTGATGCCCAGCACGTTTACCGTTTCCATTTGGCCAGGTAGGTTTCCCCGGTAGAGGGCTCCTGCTGCCCAACAGGACCTGCTGGACATGGGCCGAATATTCCTGCTCTTCTGCATTTAAGCATGCAGCAGCCAAGCCATCAGGTGCAGTGCTGCTAGGTTTAGGTGCAGAAGACTGCCATGGTTCTGGGACAGCAGATCTGGCCAGAGAAGTAGCTGCAGTGGGGCTGCCACCGAGAGGCCTAGCAATGTGCCGAACCAATGCTGGCATGGCCAAGCTGGAGCTAATAAGATTACTTTCGCCTTGTCCTATTTGATCTTCATGAGGACTCTGTGGATTATTGGCACTGGCAGGAAAGCGTACATCAGAGTCCCCAACCATGGATATAAGAAGGTGCCCGACAGAGAGCCTAATCGAGCAGAATATGTGGCATTTCCTGTTTTGATGAGTGGCAAATAAGTACAACCTGGGGACTTCCTCACCTTTGGAAGATCACGCTGATCACCTCAGGATGGAGTGACCATTCGTGGTGCAACAAGAAGGTTCTGCTGAGGCAATCTGCCAATACATTCCTGGTCCCCAGGAGGTGCACAGCCACAAGATGAATGGCAGGCTGCACACAGAAGTCCCAGAGCCAGAAAGCTTCCTGGCAAAGGGCCGATGACCTGGCTCCACCTTGCTTGTTGATATAAAACATCGCAGCGGTGTTGTCCGTCAGGACTTGTACCACCTTGCCCTTCAAGTGGGACTGGAAAGCCTAGCTGGAAAAATAAACCACTCTGAGCTCCCTGACATTTATGTGGAGGGAGTGACCATCCCGCAACCAGCGGCCTTGCGTGCCAAGCTCGCCCAAGTGCGCTCCCCAGCCCAGGTCTGAGGCATCGGAAACCAGGGACAGCGATGGGGATGGGGCTGTGAAGGGAACCCCCTCCAACACTGATTCAGGGTCCAACCATCATTCCAGTGACACCCAGGTGTGGTCTGGCACCTTGACTACCAGGTCTGGATCATGCCTATTGGGGGTGTAGACCAAGATGAGCCACGCTTGCAGTGGCCGGAGATGGAGCCAGGAATGACAGCCCATGTAAGTACAAGCTGCCATGTGGCCTAAGAACCTAGGCAGGTGTGGGTGGTACTGAGCAGGTGGCCCCTTATATGGGAGATCAAGCCCAACAGAGCTTGGAAACGGGCCTCCGGAAGGAAGGCTCTGACCCATGTAGGGTCGAGAACCACCCCATAAACTCTCTCCGTTGCACTGGTATGAGGGACGATTTCTTTTTGTTTACTAATAGGCCATGGTCATGACAGGTAGAACACACCTCTGCACTTGATCCCGCGATCTGCCCTTGATGAGCCAATCATTGAGATAAAGATAGACCTGGTCCCCTTGATGTCTCAGGTAAGCAGCTACCAAAGACATGCATTTAGTGACTATCCGCACGGCCGATGAGAGACTGAAGGGCATCACTGTGAATGGGAAATGACGCTGGCCCACCATAAAAATGGAGAAACCGCCTGTGTCCTTGGAAGATGAAAATATGAAAATAAGGGTTTTTTAGGTCGACAGTGGCATACCACTCTCCCGGATCCAGGGAGGTAATGATGGAGGCCAAGGAGACCACATAGAACGTCAACTTTTTTAGATATTTGTTGAGTCGCCACAGGTACAGAATAGGTCTTAGGCCCCCTTTTACTTCCAGGATTAGAAAATAGCAGGAATAGAATCCTTTTCCCTTCATTTCCTAAGGGACCTCCTCCAGTGCCCCCAACTGCAAGAGGTTGTTTGTGAGAAGGGTCCATGAAGAGGGACAGGGAAGGGGAGGGCGTGACCAAGAATTGCAGGGTGTAGCCCAGAGATACAATTTCTAGCACCCAATGGTCCAAGGTGACCAGCGACCAGGTGTAACGGTAGGGACAAAGACCGTTGAGGAAAGAATGAGGCAGACCAAGGGAGTTGACTGGGGCATTGCTATTAAACGCACCCTCAAAACGAGCACTTCTGGCCCCGATGTTTTGCCGGGCTGAGTTGCGCAGGTGAGCGGGAGGAGGAAGGGCAGCAACAACTAAAACTCATATCTCTACCACATCTCCTTGCAGACCCTTGTCAAGGTTGCCAAGGCCTTGGCTGCAGGGGTGGCTGGAACTGCTTCCTCACCGACTGAGGTGTATGCAGACCCAGCAAATGGAGGGTGGCCCATGTGTCCTTTGGTTCATGTAGTCTTGCATCTGTCTGCTGTACAAAGAGTCCAACACCATCAAATCAGAGGTCCTGTATTGAGGACTGCATCTCCTGGGACAGGCATGCAATCTGAAGCCAAGAACTGTGCCTCATGACCACTGTTGAAGGATCACCCTGGCTGCCGAATCAGCTGTGTCCCACACCATTTGGAGGGAACACTGTGCCGCTGTAGTACCCTCCTCAACAAGGGCCCCTTGTTAGCTGGGTGTACAAGTATTCAAACCCCTTGGCTGGGACAAATACTTCTTTTCTTCCCTCTTGGAGATGGGTGAAATTGAGGATGGGGTTTGCCAGACGGCTTTGGAAAACTTTAATCATAGAATCAAAGAAGATTAGGGTTGGAAGAGACCTCAGGAGGTCATCTACTCCAACTCCCTGCTCAAAGCAGGACCAACCCCAACTAAATCATCCCAGCCAGGGCTTTATCAAGTCGGGCCTTAAAAACCTCTAAGGATGGAGATTCCACCACCTCCCTGGGTAACCCATTCCAGTGCTTCACCACGCTCCTAGTGAAATAACTCCAAAAACTGTTCTCTGTTGTGCTGCTGTTTAAACTATAATCCCCGTGCTCATTTTTAGTCTCTGTCCTCGTTGCTTTATGGTTCACTACACTGGACCACATGAAACACTTATCTGCCCACCAGCTAAATTTGAATGCTTTGTTCCTTCTCATACTTACAAGTACCAGTTTGGCCCAAAATAAATGAATCCTTTTCTCAAAGTTTCGTATCCAAGATTGTGTTTTTAAAACACACAACCAGGTCTAATTACCTCTGTGAATTATGAACTGACTTACTAAAGAACTGTAATTCATCGGCCAGAATTTAAGTCAGCTTTATGTCCAATTAGGCATATATATGAATTGGCCAGTTAAATGCACAACTGACCATTTGTGTATGCAATTACACCCAATTTACACACGCAATGGTGGTAACTGCATGCACAACTGTCTGGAAATTAAGGCTTGTATCTTTAAAGCCATGATTAATCTTTTCCAGTAGCCTTCCCCTGTGAGACTTCCTTAAGAGTTATTATAATAGCATTTCTATTTCATATTCTATACACAGTGCAGCTGCAGTCATGATCATCCTTCACATAAATTCATGAACAAGTCTTAATACATTGTCCTAATTATACAAACTGACAGACCAGCATCTATGATTCAGAATGCAAGAGAAATATTTTAAAGCACTTGCTAAAAAATTAAAGCAGAGAATTTCTATCATCTACTACACAAACTACACTACACCCCTCTAAGCGTTCACTTTTTGTTCCAAAACAGCATTAAAAATAACAGCATGTTAAATTATTTAAAAAGGCATTTAGATTTCAGCTTAATTTAAACAATTTTCGTATTTTCCCTCTGAAAACCCCTTACAAACACACACAATTTATCGCTACTAAAATGTGTATATGGATGGAATCACATGATCTTTTGGTTCACTACAGTATCTTGGAAATCCACGTGAATGCACTGAGCCTAATTTTCTACTGGTGTAACTCCACTAACCAGGCATTTTGTACATTATGTACCATAGCTATATAAAGGGCCTAGTTTAAATGTGTTTCTTGTTGAAGTATATACTTTAAAATTATTGAGGGAATTTTTCCATGTCTGAAATTAGTTATCGTTTTGAACAGACTCCTTCTATTAGTGAGGCCATCCTTAAAAGCTTTCAAATTTTGATAACTAAGTAACATTACCACAGTATCCCAATGTTCAGCATGCCTTGGGAATGTTATTTAGTTACAAAACGCAACTGAGAAATTTTTAAAGTGATCACTATATTTAGTTTACCTCCCATTAACTGATGAAATTGCTCTAATGCCAAAGCTCCCTTTTATCTCAACACAGAAAACAGAAAAACAAAGCAAACTTCTGATGTTTGGGAAATCATCTGTTAGAGAGATTTAATATTTAAGCAGCACTGAGGTTTGCTTGTTCGTGTTACACCGAAACAGAACTGGAGTGGTTAGCAATACACAGTAGTTCACATCTATATAAAAATCAATACATTTTTCCAAATGGTGTTAGGCTAGCCAATTAAATTACTAGAGTTCAATGCACAGCTACCTTCCCCCTATTTGGTATATAAACTTGGCACCTTCTTTACTCAGATGACATATGAAAGCTACAAATACTGGACATCTGAGAGAAAAATAAGGACACATCTTTTAATTCCACTGCCATACAAGGGATTGGTAGAACTTTTTTCAAGTGATAGCACTGGGATTTGACAGATCTTCCTTAAAAAACACCCGAGACTTTCCCTTCTGCAGTTGGGAAGGCCAGATTTCCAAAAGAGACCAAGAGCCTGCATTTAAACATCAGACTGTATGAAAAGTATTCAGTATACATCTGCTCCTATTGTTCTCAGTATAATTGGATTTAAATGGGAGCTCAGCTGTTTTGCAAATCTAGCTCCAATTATAAGCACAAAGTTCTTTTGAAAATCTGGGCCAAACTGAATAACTAGGGGCTTTTGGTTTTTTGAGGTTTATTAATTTCATTTTCAGGAGTTTGTTTTGTTTTTGTTTTTTTAAAGCAATTTGACTTTTATGTGGATGTCCAAAAATATGGGCTTTGGGGGCTCTCTTTGTATTATATTATATTACGCACATTACTCACAACAGTAGTATATACTGTAAAAGGAGTAATCTCTTTGTAATGTACCCTAGTGAGCTTTAACGTAGTACTGTTTCAAACAGCACTATGTTAAAACACATTAGGGAACCTTTAGTGCACACCAGCAGGGTCTCCATGGACCAATTAATGTACAACATGTTAGTGTACTTCAGAATTCACACCCCTGTTTTGAGCATTACTGCTCCATCTAGACAAGTCCTCAGAAACAAGTAACCATTTCCAATGTTTTTTCCAGTGGTTTGTTGGATAAACACAATTTTTTAAATTGAGGGTGTTTTATTAGTGTTTCCCAGTTAAAACCTAAAATCAGAAGCCCTGTGTATGACTCAGTTTGAACTATATTTGTTTTCACAGAAAATACAAATTCGGCTACCACCACTGTTTGCAGTGTATTTTGAACTCATCTTACCTCCCCATCTTCAGTAAAGACAATTTTTGTGTTGACTTTAAATTTCCTCTTCAATACTTTTTTGGCTTCTTTGGTTTTAGTTGTTTTCTTCTTCAATTTTGAATTCGAAGTATTCTGTATTTTAAAAAAGCAGATGGGAGAGAACATGGTTACTTTTTGTCAGAAAAGAATACACTAGGATTTAAACTTTAACTTCTGTTTATAGTATTAAGTAAAAAGCTATTTGTCAAAACATACACACTGCCCATATATGGCAACAGCCAAAGCACTCTAGATACAGACTGAGATATCATTGGCTAAAGCCATTGCCTTCCCTCGTCAGCATGACTAGCCAAACAATGGTTGGGCTGACTTGGAGCGCCTCAGTAGCGACTACTTCTCTCTCATGACAGGAAAGCAGCAAACAACAATGGTTGCTTCTACAGCTACCACCTTACATGGACTGCTACCATGACCTTGGTGTTACACTCAACTCCACCTACTTCTGGAGCATTCACCATGGGTCTGCTTGTGCGCACTTTGCAGGAGTTCAGGTACCTGAAGGGATGAGTAGACCCCATGGTGCTGGATGCCACCCATGGTGCAGCTCCTCCCAATCATGTGTGACAGGTGGCTATTGAGGAATGTCTTGCTCCACAACCCTTCCCTCCTGCACTCCATCCACAGTATGTAAGAAGTGGATGAACATATGTATGGGAGTGTTCAGATGAGAGAAAGAGTGTGGAGATTTACTGTTAAACAGCATTTATGTTTGCAGTTCCAACCCCTGCAGCATCTAGTTTCCATGTTAGATTCATCCCATTTAACAGAGAGCTTTCCAAGTGCAACAGAAACTATAACAGTGCACTCCGAGTGCAACAGTGAAATGATAACTAGGACGTTCAAAACAGTAAAATCCATTCACACCTCCCTACATGTTCTCCCATGACTACCATGGAATGAGCAGAGCTATCCAAAAAAAGTAACAATACAGTCAGCACAAACCCTGACCATTTATTTAATGCTATACCCATGTTTTCTGTTTGTTGTGCTTGAGATTTGTGAACTGATAGAACAACTACATTGCAAAAGTTGTTGGAAGAAAGGGAAGCCATAGATTTTGACAACAGGTAGGGAATAGCTGGGGCTTTCAGAATCTGGAGTAGTCTAAGCCCATGAAATAAGTACATTATCCCATGTTTCTGCTAAAATGATCAACAGTGAAATAGTTAATGTTGACTATTAAGATTGCCGTTTCAATTTCACAGGTAATCTGCTCCCATCCAGTGGCAAGGATTACATGGCCATAGAATCAACATAAGATGTGAGGTCCAGACCTCAGTAATTTGAGGGTGTTTTTAAATACAGAAGACATATTATTCAGGTACTAAGTGACATAGAATACACTCTTCCAGCAGATATCATCAGCTACAATTGCCAGCAGAGCAGGCATCTTATGGCAAAATGGATCACAAAGACACACTAGGAAGTATACATACATATCACTCATCATCCCTGAAAAACCAGTAACCTGAACAAAACCACTATTCAACCCAACAGGGATTTTCTGCGAACTGGTATCAATATTTGACAAGAGTGAGAAAAGGGGTCGCACAAATCTGAAGGAAACAATGGTTAGGAGAACCTGAAATTTTCAGTTATGTAATATTCTGCACTTACTGTACTACATTAAATATAAAGGGAAATGCAAAAATTCACCGGAGAAAGTAAATCTTCCTCATGGTCAGTACACTAATGCACTGAAAATAATGCACCGTAAAATAAAAAATGACAACCTTAGCAAAAGTGGGGAGAAAATGGCTTATGACACACTAATGTGCTATATTATCAGATGGTAACCACATCTATTATGACAACTAGTAACTGCAGCGGCACTTCTCTAATGAGAGAAGTATTGAAAAACTGTGCTGTCACCTACTTTTGTTGTGTTATGTAGCGATTACTAACTGGCCTTATACTCCTTTCCCTAACAGCTCAGCAAAGTGTGTCCTTCCCTCAATCTCATCACTTGCCCTGCAAATGCAGTGTGTTTGAGGCTCTGCTCAAGCATTATTCTACATAGGTGCTGAAACTAGGGATGCTGGGGGAGCTGTCATGCCTCCTGGCTTCAAGTGATTTCCATCATACACAGGGTTTACAGTTTGGTTCAACGGCTCTCAGCACCCAGACTATACAAATTGTTCTAGCAACCCTGTAATTCTATTTATCTTTATATTAAAGGGGAAGCCATAGGCTGGATCTCAAGCATCAGCCTATTTACATTCCACCACAAGACTATTTGGAGAAGCAAGAGGATTTGTCCTCACAGATTGTCAAATGTGCCTGTTACCTAGGGCATTTCTGGGCTCTCTCTTCTAGTTATCCCTCAGGGGTAGTTTGCTGTTCTGTATTCTGTCAGTAGGCAGAAATCGCCATCCTCTTCTCTTCCGGTTTGTGGCAATTATAAGCAAACACGAAAGCACTTTTGAATTTGTAATTCACACTAACAATCAAAGCCACAAAGTTAGCCAATGTATTTTTGTTAAACTAACCTGAAAAGCATTAAAGTGTTAGTTTGCTGCAGAAGATTTCCTACTTTATCCACCTTTTCTTGATGCAGCAAAGAAAACCACATAAGCAATATAACAATAAGAATTCTCTGGATGAGCTACTTAAAGATGTTTCTTCTTCAAGCTGCTAAAACAAATTTCTCTAAAACACTATTTTTACTTTAACATTTTATATAGTAATTTTACTATTTTTCTGCTTTCCATATTAAACTGTTACTTTTATTTGCCAATTATTTTTACATGTATTTTGCAATGTGATTGAACATATTTCAGAATAGATGCATCAGTTATTTGATTTTGTAAAATTAAATTTTTTAATCTGTGAGGTGTGTTTTAGCTCCTGATTGCTTAGATCAGGGGAAAAAATGTTTTCTCTAGCCCACAATCACAAGCTTCACTGCTAGAACATAGCTTCCAATGGGTCTTTTCAGCATGCATGGTGGTGCAATCCTTTTTTCATTTGCCCGACAGACTATAAGAAGTGAGGGTACATTTATATGGTATGCAGAGTCCTACAGAGGTATGGCAAGAAAAAAAAATGAAGGCTACATTTCTTATACCGTGCAGAGCTGGAAAATTTGGCATAGTTTCCATAAGTAACTCTTGCAACGTTATTGTGGTAAATGTAGTCCTAGTGAAAGATGCCAGATTAACAAACCCTAGAGACTGACATCCTATTTATCCACAAAACAGATAAGCATGAGCTTCCTCACACTACTTTTATTCGTATACCCTGCTCATCATTATGGTGTGAGGCAGACAGAACATTTCAGGGGTAGAGGGTAGCTAGCTCTCTATAGCCCAATTCAATCCTTAGTCTCTGCATGGTGCCAGTTAATACTACCTGTAATGTGGGAATTGAACTATAGCCAATTTATTTTACCCAAACCTTCAAAGACTATAATGGATAGAACATTGGACAGACTCAGAAGACCGGGGTTCTAGCCTTAACTCTGCCACTGCTGTGCTGAGTGACCATGGGCAAGTCACTTCATCTCTGTGCCTCGGTTTTCCCATTTGTAAAATGAGGATGAACCTGTCTTTCTTTGCAAAGTGCTCTGAGCTATTCTGATAAGTATTGCTATTTACTCCTGGGGGAATTCTGCACCACTGAACACGCACAAAATTCATGTCTGGTGCACAATTCCACTCCCCCCAACCCTCAGAAAATACATTCTGCATGAGAAGTGCTGTAGTTCTGCTTTTCGCTCACCAGAGCCCGCTTTGGCCCCAGATTAGCTGACTGACCAGCAGTAACAGCTAGCAGCCGACTGCATTCATTACAGCAGCTTGCCCGTGGAGACAGGTTAGGAGGCAGAGTAGGGTACACAGGGCTGCTAAGGGGTCACAGACTGGGGCTCTGAAGGGTTAGTGGGGGGAGAACAGACGGGGCCCTGGGCTCAGGAGCTAGTGGGGTGGCAGCACTGAGCCAGGGCTGAATGGGAGGGGGCTCCAGGGCCACATGTGATGGGGGGATTCAAGGAGACACAGGCAGATGTGCCTGACTGAATGGGAGAGGCTCGGGGTCAGCCAGAGTCTGCATGGGAGAGGCTCCCCAACAACATAACAATCCCTCCTCCCCTCCCCAAAAGAAACTGTTCCATATTTCTCCCACCCAGACCCAACAACCATACATGTTCAGTCCCAGCGTCCTTTCCTCTCTCTCTGCTCCTCCATTATCCCTGACTCCCCCAAGCCTTTGCACTGCTTCTGAGGGGTGCAGGAAATATGTTTCTGTATTGTAGTTTAAATGAATTACTCAAAGTTCTGTATTAATATGCCTAGTAAGAAATCAATTTGTCAAAAAAAAAAAAATCCTGATTTTGGGGGGGGGGGGCGGTGTCTGTATTGTTAGACATACTTGCTAACAAGTATTTTTTTTTTTAATTACCAAAATAATTGAAACTGGAGTGATTACATTGTGTTATTTTGACAAATAAAATATGCAGAATTTTGCAGAATTTTAAAATATTGTGTGCAGAACTTTTAATTTTTTGGTGTGGAATTCCCCCAAGAGTAATTATTGCACTTACTCTAGCTTCAAACTGATAGCCCACAAGCAAGAGGCTTATCCATTACCAGTGAGCTGAGCCATTAAGTTCATTCCCACCCCTTAGGTATGTTTATTTTTAAGTACAAGTGCATATTTATATATGCCATGATAGCATATTAAAAGCTATATTTGCAATAATATAATTGCACGTTTCTCTATGTATCTTTTTAAAAGAACAGGTAGTATTGAGTCAAACGTTCATTAAAACACATTATAGACAAGAAAGGAAATGTAACTTTAGAGAAAATAATGGTACAGCATCTCTACAATTATTGTAAATAGGGTTATGTAGTTGCTGTACTACAAACTAGAACTTCCTGCAACACTACAGGACCCAGCTACAAGTTTTGGGTTTGGGTCGGAAAATAACACAATCGTCTTGGGCTTAGGTCAGGTAGCCTCTGATGAACCTCTACTGCCTATGGAGGTCATCGCAGTGGTGGCAGTGGCTGTGCGCCCCACTCCTACTGCCACTTCGCTGCCCTGTGCACGCTGCAGAGCGTGTATGCCAAGCAGTTGCAGTGCCTCACTCTGCAGCACATATAGTACAGCAAAGGGTGGTGTCCAGCAAGAAGGGCACACAGCAAAGCACTCAAACCTCTCTGGCTCAGGTCAGGGGGGCTTGTGTTGGGCTTAAAAATTAGGCCTGGGCAAACCCTCTACTATAAACTCTGAAAACACTGCATATCAGAACGTAGCCAAGTAACGTCAGCCAATAACACAGAAAGACAAGAGAAAAAAATAAATCAAGTAGTAAAGGGATCCCATGGGTGAACTAAACCAATAAGTCTTCAAACAAGAACAGACTATGTCAGCAGTGAGTATGAGCACACGCTTTGAAATTGTTATTACATTATGAAATGAAGGAAAAACGGTAAAGAAAAAATGTGCAAAAATCTTATCTAACTGGAAGACTGCATGGTTTGTAATATTGACAAAAGAAAATGGGAAGCAACTAGCACCATCTTTTTATGAAAAAAGATACACTGTTATTCAGTAATCTAAAGATATAACATGGTCCATGGAATGAGTTAGGAACAACTATGTTCTAAGTCCAGTCACTAATATGAAAATCTTCAGGATTAAGTGCATCAAATTTGGCACCCAAAATTACAACCAGCTCCTATTTTCAGACGTGCTTAGTATACCTAAGACTGCAATTTACCTTAAAGAAGGGGGCAGGTACTCAGCACCTTTGAAAATGTAGGCCCCTAAAACCTCCCAGTCAAAGTCTTCACATGTATGAGGTGGGGATAATTGTTAAATGACCATACAGGTGTGTGGTGAGAATTAGCATCCTTAAAATACTACAGAGTTACTAAGTATTGGAAGGTAGATTCAGATTGGAATTTCTTTACCAAAATTCTATAAAATGCAGACAGTTACAGATCTAGATTATTTATCGGCAGCCTACATTTTCTCTTTTTTCTTGCACATGTACATGCCAGATGGTTTTTGCTGGATTATTAAATAGTTTCAAATTAAAATTAGCTTTTAGAAGCACAAAAAGTAGGAAATTAAGGAATCTTATTATATAATCATGAAGTTAAACTATGCTGTAGATATTCAAGGTCTTTAGTTTTCTCATGAGAAAAATCTAGTTCTTAACTTTGAGAGATCTGTTGGAAAGATATATTGGAATTGGAAAAGGTTCAGAGAGGGGCAACAAAAATGATTAGGGGTATGGAACAGCTTCCATATGAGGACAGATTAATAAGATTGGGGCTTTTCAGCTTGGAAAAGAGACAACTAAGGGGGGATATGATAGAGGTCTATAAAGTTCTGGCTGCTGTGGAGAAATTAAATACAGAAGTGTTATATATTCCTTCTTATAACACAAGAACTAGGGGTCACCAAATGAAATTAATAAACAGCAGATTTAGAACAAACAAAAGGAAGTATTTCTTCACACAACAGAGTCTACCTGTGGAAATCTTTGCCAAAAGCATGTTGTGAAGGCCAAGACTATAACAGGGTTCAAAAAAGAAACTAGATAAATTCATGGAGGATAGGTCCATCAATGGCTATTAGTCAGAATAGGCTGGGATGGTGTCCCTAGCCTCTGTTTGCCAGAAGCTGGTAATGGATGACAGGGGATGGATCACTTGATGATTACCAGTTCTGTTCATTCCCTCTGGGGCACCTGGCATTGGCCACTGTTGGAAGACAGGATACTGGGCTAGATGGACCTTTGGTCTGACCCAGTATGGCCATTCTTATGTTTTTTCTACACCAAACCACAGACAAAGGAAGAGATTTCTGAACAAAGATTTCTCTAGGCTTTTAGACATCAAATTTAATCGCCCTTAAAAATACAAATTTTACTGAGAAAATATTCTATAAGCAAGATCTCAGAATTTCCACTCATTTTAAACCATCTATTGTTACATCCCAAAGACATTCATTTAAAAAACACCACCGCAATAACTACTGATTGTGTAGAACCTCCTTGGCTACATTACTACAGATGCTCTGTATTGGCTCTGCCACAGACGTTCCCACAGCAATATGATTATCAATGGAGGATACTGTAGAAATGAGGGAACCAGTATTTTTTACTGTTTAATGGTCAAAACACAAATTCCAGTTGCTTGTTCACATTTCAATAAAATCTTAGAGCGCCATGACCAGACTCAATGAACACTTCCCAATGTATCTCCTTGGGTACATACTTATATGACCTCATTAGTTTAGTGTCAAGACCACCTACTGTCCCTTCCTGTACCTTTGCTTCAGATTTGGAGTTTTGATTGCTACAAAACTGCCAAGTGTGGGTGCTGAAAAATCAATTTTCATCTTTCGTTCCAACTCACTTAATAACAAGTCATTAGGTAAGGCAAGGTTTACAGCCTGTTAATCTGTAAAAATGAGCATAGTGTCTTCACCACAACAGCTGTCCAATGCCAGGGCTAAATTGTCATGATGGAGTAATCACTTCTATGTCATGTTAAGTATAGAATGTGTTATTGCTTTCCTACAGTCTTGGGATTTCTCCTCCATATTCCTGGGAAGAAAGGTCATGAACTCTCATTTTTCAGAAGCCACATAACATTATTATTTCATATTATTTTTACCCAGCATTCAACGGCAACTGCTGCTGAAAAACTTAAAATGGATTTGGTATTCAATTGCACACACTTGTTTTTATATTTCTCCAAGATGCTACCCAGTAGGAGTTAAGATATCCCCATGCTGAATATCACACTGCAGTTTAACTCTTCTGTCTAAGTTGTATATAGTTCTCACAACTCTTTCCCTCCTAGAAACTGCCACAGTCTCTCCAAAGAAAGTCTTCAAACCACAGGAAGAAGGACAGGGTGTCTTCATCTTTGTGCCATGTACAGCGTCCGCACATTGTTGGTACTAAACTAATCGACATTATAGTGTCCTGGCTCTCAGGAGAGACTTCCAGCAGAGGTCTTTGAGAGTCCATATCCTTCAGCTACTTGGCTGTGCCTTCTCTATGAAGCCCGGAACAGTCTAATTCCCACTCAGTCTCCATGGAACTGCGAGAGCCAAACCATTTCCCTCCTCCCTTATTCTGTGCTGGAGAAGGAAGAATATGGCTGAGTTCCCACCCCTTTTCTACGGATTCCCATAGACAAAACCAGCAGTGAGATGCAGCTTGCCTACTCCTCACATCTCTGTCTAGAACTCACAGCGAGAAGCAACGCAACCAGACTTCAAAGCCCACACCTCATTGTGAGTACAAGCAAAGGAGAGCTGGGGTAGCCAATACTCTCTGCTCCTCTCCCAACGACTCTGTGAAAGGCAGACCAGATGCCTGGTGGTGAGCGGCTTGCAGCAGCCATCATGTCTCATCTGTCTTGCCTCCACTTCTGCACTTCTCAACTTTTCTGTACTCCCCTCCCCCCACCCCCCCATTTGGTAATAGAAATCTGGTCCCAATACCAAGCTGGATCCATAGTCCTAGGGTCCTCTCCTGGCTACTCTGCCCTGTCTGACATAAGGCATGGCCTGAATTTGTTCTGTAGAGGAAGTGGAAGCAGGGTTTGGAAAATGCTCCAAACTTTAGTCCCCAGACTTTAAAAAGAAAACAAAACCAAAGGTCTTGGTTGCCGCCTTTATTTCCATTTTCAGGCTACATGCTTTTTAAAACAACTTAAAAAACAAGACTGAAATCTGTAGGTGCTAACCTAGAAACTTGCTAGGTATCAGTGCTCCGTAAGGTAGGCAGCAGTGATTAGCCTTTACCTGAACATTTGTGAAGATAAGGATCCAGCCAGATTTTGTATTCAAAAGACAAACAGTAGTGTTCATGTACCGCTCTATTTGCTACAGTACAAACTTTGAAAAGCGTCAGTCAAACATTAAGGCTGACATGATCCTGAATTTTGCAAATGATTGCCTTTCTAAGCTAGTATCATGGAAAACTCCAACAGAGATGCTGATATGGCACAATCAAGGGTATTTCAATAATTCTACACCCAGCACATATAAATCCTAAGGAACTTAACTTGCAACCAAAATAGTCAATATGTGCATTGTTTATTTTGTTTTCAAATCTATTATAAAAAGGCTAGATCTGATAGCGATCAATGTTTCACTATAAAGAAACTTATTCTTATAAGAAGAAACAATATACTTTGTGCACCTTTCTAAAATATTACAACAATCACCATCACCTAATACTGTACATGAAATTTCTGAGAGGTAACAGCTTTTCATTACTTCTGGGTCTATACTAAATATTGACAATCACTTGGTATGCAAAGAGCTAGAGATCAGCAGTTGACCAAATTATTCCCGAGATTTAGATTACCTGTTAGAACACAGAAATCCATGGGAACACCGGTATATGGGAGAACCCTGGACTGGGAGACCAATTCTGTTTTAGTAACTACTTGCTTTGATTGGGTTTTTGTTTATTTGAGGGAATATATATATAGACACACACACACACACACACACACACACACACACACACCATGAAAAATGGGGGTTGCCCTACCAACTCTAATGAGTAATCAATTAAGGTGGGCTATTATCAGTGGGAGAAAAAAAAACTTTTGTAGTCATAATCAGGATGGCCCATTTCAAACAGTTGACAAGAGGGTCTGAGTAACAATAGAGGGATAAATTAGCATGGGGAAATAGTTTTTCATTTGTGTAATGACCCATCCACTCCCAGTCTTTATTCAAGCCTAATTTAATGGTGTCCAGTTTGCAAATTAATTCCACTTCTGCAGTTTCTCATTGGAGTCTGTTTTTCAAGTTTTTTTGTTGAAGAAGAACTATGACTTTTAGGTCTGTAATTGAGTGTCCAGGGAGGTTGAAGCATTCTCTGACTGTTTTTTGAATGTTATGATTCTTGACATCTGATTTGAATCCATTTGTTCTTTTGCGTAGAGACTGTCTGGTTTGGCCAATGTACATGGCAGAGGGGCACTGTTGCCACATGATGGCATATATCACATTGGATTGGTAGATGTGCGGGTGAATGAGCCCTTGATGGTGTGACTGATGTGATTAGGTCCTAGGATGGTGTACCTTGAATAGATATGTGGACAGACTTGGCAAAGGGCTTTGTTGCAAGGATGGGTTCCTGGGTTAGTGTTTTTGTTAATAATATATGGAGATATACCTATCTCATAGAACTGGAAGGGACTCTGAAAGGTCATCGAGTCCAGCCCCCTGCCTTCACTAGGAGGACCAAGTACTGATTTTGCCCCAGATCCCTAGGTGACCCCCTCAAGGATGGGGCTCACAACCCTGGGTTTAGCAAACCAATGCTCAAACCACTAAGCTATTCCTCCCCCCCAGGGGTGTGTGGTTGCTGGTGGGAATTTTAAACACATTTCCATTAATCCTCTGGGATACAGGAATAATTTTCAAGCTCCTCTCAGTGAAAGTTGCAATCCATAGTTTCTGGAAGCAACTAAATATTTAACCTGGAATTACCTCAAATTTATGTAACCACAGTATAAATATTATAGTATTAAGTCACTTATACAAATAAACAATTCTCATGTATCAGCAAATTCAATGTATGTTATCTTACCAGAAAGTATTTATGAAAACTAGTATGACTGAAATGTCTCTAATAGGGTAAAATCAACAAGGACTAAGCAAGCATATTTTTAAATCTGTCATTAAAAGAGCTAATGTGGATGAAATCACCAGATTAATTTTTGCAGACTGTAACTTACAGTCCTGATAACATCTGTTACACTTCAAGATCTGTGTCCCTGCTGGGCACTGAAGCGAGGAACCTTAGATTCAACTGCAGTCTATCAATCATTTAAGCTAAAAAAAGAAGCTCCATGAGCTGTCAGTATTAGCAGCACTGATATCCCTTCTGATGCCCCAAGCCACTAGCAGGCAGGAGCAAGACTTCCTACAGAATTTTCTTAAGGTAGAGTTCTGAGTAGCAAACTATATTACAAATTTCCAGTAAAAAACTAAGTCAATGTGGAGACGTCATTGAAAGTGAATAACTTAGGATAACACATTACAGGGATGTTGTAATTATTTAAAAAACAAGTATTATGAACCCAGGAAATCAAACCTAAAAATAGGTTACACTAGAAGGTTAAACTTGAAATTCATACATGAAAAGGTATGGAAATACAGAGTCTGGGTCACTTAAACAACCTTAACTCTGCCCTGAAGTGATATATAATAACTGTACAATTATGATTAATACTACTGAATGCAGCTCCAGATTAGATTTAACTGATTTTTAAAGACATTAATTTCCCCATTCATAATACTGTATCACCACAGGGTAATGTATCATTAAAACATGTAATCATTAATACATGTATGGAGAAGTCAAACAGCCACACATTCTCCAAGCATGAGACTATTTCTACTACACCTCAGGCAAAAATGGTTTAGCCCAAGATTATTCCATTGTCCCTACTGCACAGCTTCCATTTTACTAAGCAAGAGAAGAGTGTCATTACGGTTCTACTCTCAATGATTTCCACCCAAAACAAGACAAAACAGAAATGAAGGCACAAATATTTCCTATGTGCTTTAACCAAATTACACAGCCAATCAAATTTTGCCATTAGAATCCAACTTTTAATCTGTCACTTTCAATAAAGGCCTCTTCCATATGGAATCGTGCAGCTGGAACAATTTGGAGAGAAAGTCCGATTTGTGCTTTGGGGGTGGGGGGAAACAGTGGGGTCATGTTACAAATCCTAAGCAATGACAATGTTGATTTCATTTCTTAACATTTTACGAGTGGACCAAGATCTTCCATCCCTGATCTTTCATTATCTTCTAAAATGCATAAGGGGCACAAGAAAACATAAGTTGAAAAGGGGTGGAAAACTGCCTTGTCTTATTAAAAAAAAGTCTTTAAAGTAGACCATTATTCTGCAATTTGTTACAGTTTCTAATTTTCCAGTCTCCAGAAGTACCAGAATTATTCTCTCTCTCTCTCTCTCTCTCTGTGGCCAGACTGAATATTTTGAAGTAACAGAGTAAAGTAAATGAAAAATATCGAGAGTGATGTAATCATCGGACTCCATGGCAGATCTTATTTATCATTTAGTAAACTGAACAAAAAGACTTTTTTTTACAAAAAGGAAACAAAGACCTCTCAGCTTTTTCTATTTTACTGTATTTTCTAGACACTTTCTTTTTGTGCATCAGTTTTATGGTTAATTTTTAAATGACAAGCTACTACACAGCATGAGAAATGCATTCTAAATAAATGCTGGAGAGAAATCTTACATCTGGTGGTGAGGGGAAGGGGAAAACAAATCACAAAAGCCAATTAACTTTGTTGTAGAGCTGGAAATATTTTGTCCTTTCCTTCCTCAAAAAGCAGCTAGAAGTGACAGAATGTGCTAGTAGAAAGACAGGGTCGATGTTTTTTAAAATCTTATATTCACTAAATTACATGTGGTCACAAAGCAGAAGCAAAGATTGCAGTCAAGAATCCCTTCCCCAACATCTCTTCTACAGATAGTAATGCATTTGCCCAAGCCCTCTCTCTTCCTTTCTTGTGTACGCTGAAAACAAAAGTAATGTCCATAGGATTATCGTTGTGATAATATTAACAGATAGGTTTGCCAACCCTCCAGGATTGCCCTGGAATCTCCAGGAATTAAACATTAATCTTTCATCAAAGATTGTGTCGTGATGAAACCTCCAGGAATACATCCAACCAAAATTGGCAACCCTACTAACAGACCAGGATTGCAGTCGGGGTTTGTTTGTTTTTTGTTTTTTTTAAAACAAACACTCATCCTTTGCAAAATCCCTGTAATAATAATTACTTATTTATTACTGGAGCAGTCTAAATCTCTCAGCAGCACAGTGGTGTGGTTTTCAGTATGTTAGATTGGTGCTTTTCGAGGAGGTGAGGGTGAGGAGGCCCATTCTTCATTGCAAGACAAACAGACGAATGGCATGCATTACCTACCATGTAGCACACCAACACTTGAATTTACACCATATTCCAGAATAAACTAGAGAGATAGAATCTCACTACGATTAAAATTGGACAGAGTAGTCTTCAGACAGAGCAAAGGTGATTGTAATATGGCTGGGCGTTGTTTGTTTTAATATGACTATGTGTATTAACTCCTATCTTAACGTATCCAATAAGGACTTTAGCAGGGTATTTGAGAAGATGACTCAGTCCATCATCTTACTTAAACATCAAAGCAACAAACATAGAAGCAACAAAAAAATATCAAGAGACCCTCAACTACTGTGAGAAGCTCTCTGGCATGAACAAGCGTCAGACCGAATGTGCATGTACTCTCTTGATCTCAACCTGGGGACAATGTGCACATTGCTACTGCCAGAGGGTCCTACCATCTGAAATATGTGAAACAGAGAGAGAGAGAGAGAATGTTTACCAATCCCAGTATATTATGATTAGACAGAATACTAGGGGATCCAGCATCCATTTGGCCTGACAAAAGCCAACATGACTGAATCGGTCTATTGCAATTTTGTTTTTGTCCAATCAATAAAGACTCAGAGATATGCTGCCTTTGGAGAAGAGCTGATGGCAGCTGCTACAACCTTCTTCCTGTGGTGATGTGATATGCTACTGAAACTCTATGGCAAAACAGTAATGCTTTCTTGTATATGGTTCCAATGTCAACTCCATACAGAAATTTTTACTGAGAACATCCTTCTGGCTCAAGCTTACAAGAGAGGGCATTTCTGAGTGATACATATTCTTTGCTTTGTATGGGTCTTATTGCCCTAGACATACAGATTTTGTTTAAATGGTATTAAAAGTTTGATACTGAGTAAATCCATACTTACAAAGTTATTAAACTTGGATAGCAACCACTTCAGTTACAATTGCAATATAGTTTACATTTTAACAGTTTTCATATGCTTACTGAAATATTTAGCTTTGGGACTGGAGTTTTCCATGCATGGTTTCTTTCCATAGTTGACTTTCTATAATGTTTAAGCAACATCCGGTCAGAAATTTGAGTAATGAGTATGTTTAATAAAAAACAACATATTGTCATATAAAGTCCTCAACACCTTCCCCTCCCCCAACAAAAAACAAAAAATAATTGAAAGTTTTCAAATGTCTCAGAGTTAAGCACAGTAAGTGGACATCTGCTATGATTATTTCCCTTAATAAAGCCCGACCCCTATAGTGATTACAAATTTCTCAGTGACAAAAGCAGCATACACCAAATTATTTATTTCACAATTTTAGGGGCTCAGAATTTTCAGAATACTGTAGAACGAAAGAATTGCAAAGCTAATTTTAAAATATTTTTCTGTTGCCAGGATACAGTGATCAAAGTACCACAAGTTAACGTGCTATTGCTCTATTAACTTCCTTTTTGTAAAAACAAAACAAAGCAAAACAACTGTCTGCAACCAAACATACTCCTGAGTGCATTCTACACCAAAAACTTAACAATTCTGTGCCAAAAAATTAAAAATTCTGCGCACCAATACTTTAAAATTCTGCAGGTTTTATTTGTCAATAAATAAATGCAGAGGCTCCAGAATGGCAGTGGGGAGCACAGGCCACCGGCTGTACGAAGGTGGGAGAACACTCTGCAGCCTCCCTGGGACACGGACTCAGTGGTGAGACTGCACCCGACCCTGACACAGCATTAAGGTCTGGACCTGCCCCAGAACACCCTGGGGCTCTGCCTCTCTATGCCAGGAGCACCAGGTGTGGGGCAGGCAGGCACAACCAGGCAGGATCCAAGTATGGAAGGACTTAGTGTGGGGGAATCCAGGTGTGGGGTGAAAGGATTCTGTGTGGGACAATCTGGGTGAATGCAAAAGTGTCGCAAAATTCCCCCAGGAGTACAGAAAGGTGTGAACTCCTTCCTCACTTAATTCATCTGAAAAGGGTACAGCTTAAACACTAACTGGGAACACTTAAATGCTCACATTAACAACAATGTGCACCCTTTCTCTCCCTTCTCCCCCATTAAAATAAAAGAAAACACGTGTAAAAACAAAATTCAGCAGGAAGAGTTCAATCGTACAAAGTTCTGAGAAAAGTATCCAGGCCTCTTCCTCACACTGTGATCTTCACAGGCGGACCAAGGCACCAGAGAGTAGCCTCAGTAAACAAATCACAATGCAGGATCAGGAATAGCTTTGTTGAATTTGGCCAGAGTCAAAAATACAAGATATAGCAGGGGTCAGCAACCTTTCAGAAGTGGTGTACCGAGTCTTCATTTATTCACTCTAATTTAAGATTGCGCGTGCCGGTAATACATTTTAATGTTTGTAGAAGCTCTCTTTCCATAAGTCTATAATATATAACTAAACTATTGTTGTATTGAAAGTAAATAAGGTTTTTTAAATGTGTAAGAAGCTTCATTTAAAATTAAATTAAAATGCAGAGCCCCCTGGACCGGTGGCCAGGACCCAGGCAGTGTGAGTGCCACTGAAAATCAGCTTGTGTGCCGCCTTCGGCACTCGTGCCATAGGTTGCCTACCCCTGAGCCAGAGCATGATTGGGGGAAAGGTGGAGAAGAGAAGTGGGCAGGGAGAAGCATAACTGGTTAGCTGCTTTAGAACCTTTAATTCCCCCCCCATCCCCCACTGAGACTTTAAGGAAAGGTATGTAGTTCAAGACAGATTGTACCAAGGCCTCCCTGAAGATATCCGACTTATCTCCCCCCGCACCCAAACATACACACACACACGACTTTCCAGCAAGTACAGAACTAGAGCATATGCATGTCAATTTTTCACCTTATTCCTCCTTCAAATGAAGTAAGATACTATATATCACCCTGCTCCTCTCTGCTTTCCTACACGCGGTGCTTTACATCCTTTGGATTTCCAATTCCACATCCCGCACCCCAACCTTGCAGGACCTATCTCATAAATTCTATAGCTTGCATTGCTAGCAACATACTCTGCATGCTCTTGGCGCTCCCACAACAAGTACACACCCTGTATTATAGAGGCATGGTAGCAGGGTAGGGAGTCGGGAATTCTAATCCTAGTTCTACCACTGAGACTCTGCTTCAGTTTTCCCCAGTCTTCAGAGGTGCAGAGGATCAGTGTTTTAAAAAATACCCTGAACTTGATAAGCAGTATATAAAAGATAATTATTATTTACCCATTAATTAATAAATTTGACCACCAAGATTGGCCAGCAGCAAGCTCCATTATTTCTTTGCTCTCAAAGTTCTCTCTATCGTGGTAATAATGATGCTCCTCTTCTACTATATCACAGCAAAGGAACAACACAGTTATCACTCAGGCAAGACACTGACAAACATTGACTCCTTTCCTTTCCCCCCTACGACTGGAGGGATAGTAACAGGCCACTTCGCCGTGAATGGTCCCTTGAAATATGTTAACTACGTATGGAAAACATTCTGTTTTACCTTGTATTTAGCTGCAACGCTGAGTACATTTCCCAGACCTGAAGAAGAGCTCTATGTACGCACAAAAGCTTCTCTCTCTCACCAACAGAAGAGTTGTTTTTCCTCACCCACCTGGTCTTGAAAAAGTCAGATATCTGTTGGCTGTTTGCTGTGGACCAATCATGTCTTTTACTTTGTACCTTATAAAATAACTATGTTTTAGGAATCTATATTAAGAACTATCCCATATATTTTAAAGGAAAGAGCAATTATTGCAACGAACCCAGTGGGTTTGCCTCATGCATGCTAAAAACTTAAGTAAATGGAAACATATGAACTTTTAATCAGTTTGCGGTATATGGAAATTTCCTATATTTTCGAATCAAAACAGTCTTTTGTTTTAACTTCTTACATTTTAATAAGCCCACAAAGTATAGCTAATGCATTCCTAACTCTGATGCCTGACAAGTTAACAATCGAAGACAAATCCTCGCACTATGATCTGAACCTCTTCTTCATGCTCTGTAAATTACCATGGCATAAAGAACGCAATCAAAATGTAAAACACCTTGTATAAATCCTAGCTGTTACAATTACCTTCAGCACCAAAAAGTCACAGTTTGAGAAAATCTTCAATTTCCACAGCACTCAAAATATCTTCCATATCTTATTAATGTTACACCCATCTCTGCTTCCTTGCTAAAATTTTCACAGTGCACATGGTAACATTTAACCACTACAGGTAAGTGATTTCATATATAAAATGTGTCTGGTTACATTTTTACTAACGTAAGACAATAGCAGCCTTGGACAACAATCATTCAGCAATATGCACTATAACATTACTTCATAAAAGCAATTAACATTAGGCATTACAAATAGGTTTAAACTTAAAGAGGGCAATTAAATGTATTTTAGTGGTTAATACAAAGACCCCAATCTCAGTGTGAGTTGTAATCTCAGCTCTCTCACTGTATCTCTCTCTAGTAGGGGAAGTTAACTTAATCCTGGTATCTCAGTTTTTCCATCTGGAAAATGTGAATATTACACTTATCTACATCAGTAAAGCACTTTGAGATCTTTGGCTGAAAGACAATATTAAAATGCAACGTGCTATTATTTCAGAGCAGATTTGATCAATGAGTCAAAAGCTTTGCTATTAGTCTTTCACATACATCATTAAATCAGAAGGATTATCTGTTTATTATATTTGTTCTATCACCATAAATATAATTTCATTTTTGATATAACATGTTGCACCCATTTTTTCTATTACCATATTCTTCTTTTCCAAATTCCAACTGCCCTATTTTCAGATGCATCAAGGACTGCATGTATTTGACAGAAAAATACAAGCTATATGGGGTATAATAGATGAGTAAATTTAGTAGTTGTTTTTTGTTAAAAATGTGTGAACTGCCAGAAATTCACTTCAAGCTTCGTTGCTAACTAGAACAATTTATACCCAGTATCTAGAACTGAAAATCCTTCTGAAGATTAAGAATCTGAAGCTCTACAAACCAGTGACAGTTGAAACATACCAGTCCATCCAGCAAAGGATATTTTGAAGCCAGGAAACCTGAGAAATCTAATCCTGGTCAAACATTACTTCTGACATTCAACCCAGATATGCTTTGCCTCTATCTTTTGGCTCACAGCAACTAAGCCATACTGTTTGCCAAAGTATAAAATGCAAGAGATTGTGTTCTCTCTTTCAGCATGAAACATTTTTCCAGACATCAATGGCAGAAAAGATCTGAGTAATCTATTCTAAATGCTACTGCAGGTCTTCAGCATTGTACTTCCATCTTTGTAATTCAGAGAATAGGATTCACCACTCAAGAGATCTCCTAATTTAAGCAGTTGTGTGTTAGATGGGTCTCAAAGTACATCTATACATCAAACACACACCTGCGGCTGGCCCAGGTCAGCTGACTCGAGCTCAGGCTGCAGGGCTGTAAAACTGCTGTATAAAACTAATGGTACCTGAGCCTGAACAGCTACACAGAAATTTTTAGCCCCACAAGCCAGAGTCAGCTGACCCGAGCCAGCCATGGCTCTTTTATTCCAGTGTAGACAGACCAGACATATCCTTAGATCAAATAACTAGACACAGATAAGGAGAGCAAAGGAGCAAATACATGCATATTTTGGAGTCTCTTCTCATATTTAAAGGCCTGATGTTCAGACTGACTTATTATGAAAACTACTTCTCTGTAAGTGCCCTCAATCTACTTTTTAACATATTACTCTTGTAACCTCCTTCGTTAAAACAAAAAAGGCTAGAAATCATGGAGAGATAGCAAACCAGATGTCCATGTGTGGTATGGATTTCTCAACATGTGTGTTCAAGTCTCCATATCTTGTTCTACAAAGTTTAAACAAATGCATTTTCTCCTTAGTTAAATAATTGTGTTCTTGTAAGCTGCAATCCTAAAAAAGAGAAATTGAGAAGCAGTCAAAATGTTTGTGCTTCCTTTCAGAATATTATTTATAAAAAAAACAAAACCTATCAATTATATGGAAGGTGGAATCTCTTGAGACAGCAAGGCTAATTTAAATCCTTCTGCTCCCAAGTGAATATATGCTATTTGTGATAATGTAGTCAGATAAGAAGTTGTAACAAACAAAATTGTCTGTAACAGCAGCAAATCTGACTTCTCACCCACAAATGATGGCATTTCAAATCATAGAAGTATTACTTTGAGACAGTGCTTAGAGTTATTTAATACATTGTCCAAAAATATAAAAAAATACAGTAGACAATTTTTCACTCCTCTTGAGAACTACAGAGGCAATATAGTTCTACCTAAGGCAAGTAGAGTTTTAAAAATCATTGCTGGCAAAAGGCTACCTTTAATTTCAGCCTCCTGAGCAGCACTCTTACATACCTGTTCTAACTTAGATAGGAAATACAGCTTACACTGCAACAAAAATTAGTTAGCTAACTTGTCTTTAAATGAAAAAAGCTGCACAAGGTAAAAGTGGTCAATATTCAGGGCACTGTAACTAGAGAAGTTCACTCCACAATGCACAAGCAAGCTCCTTTTTCAAGGGCATAGTTACAAGACATTTTCTATTCATTTAACAGTCCCCAGGGGATAAATGGGATAATATATTACCTTATTTATCTACTTTGCAATTTAGAACATCAATGGGCTTCAATATTTAGAATAGCCTGTCATAACAAGCTCAGGGAAAATTAATGAGGCAGCTGCACACCATTAATGCAAAGTGATCAATATTTTATCTAGGGAAAAATTGGAATGTACACTATCAGAACTACTTAAATCACAGAGCTAAAGATACAAATAAGTAAATACCTTCCTCTTAAGATGTTCTATATCAACCTTGAGATTTTTTTTTTAAAATCTTAAGTGTACATGCAAAATAAATGGCAAACTACAGAGTAAATCTGATCAATTACAAAGCCATCAAATTAATCATTTTAGCAGTTCCAATCATATTTCAATATATAACCTGGTGATTTTACTTCCTGATCTGATTAAACACTCACAGTAAGGTCATCAGCTCCTTACACAAGAAAATGGACTTGAAGAAATAACCAAGCATTCACAAAGAAAAATTAATAATTCATCCAGTAAATGTCATTGTAATAAATCAGAGGAAATGTTTATTTTTCTCAAATAAGGTGACCAATGCATGGAACCGGGTGGCTGCCAAAAAGCATTTTGAGAGTATACACTCTCACGGAAGTATTCACTCTCGTGTTCTCATGGAATGCTCATTTTGTGCACTTTAATGTTCATACTGCAAATGGCATATTTTATACACAGTGGCACAGATTTCCCTCAAACTCCATTCCAGAGCCCGGGTACAGAGGTAACTAAATTGTCCAGACTTGGACCTTACTGTATCCATCACAGTTAGGAACAGGCATGCTCACATTACTACTTCATGTGAACGTGACAAGGAAAAAAATCCAAAAAGCTAAATATGAATTCAGTACCAAACCAGGGAATCTTACAGTAGCCTTGTTTTACTAGGAATGATGCTTCACGAACAGACTCCCCTCCCCCCCCCCCCCAAAAGGTTAAAATTTTCTAAAAATTATTTAATTTGGAAGTGGAATACTTTTCAAAGCAGAACTCCACATTCATTGTTTGGAAAATTTGTGACCAGCAAACCTTCAATTTGCAATATGCTAAGGCTGGAATTTTGGTAGCCAGGATTGGATTTTCAAAAGCACCTGACATAATTTAAGAACACAGCTCCCAGTTGAAGATTAGTGGGATTCATGCTCCTAAATCACCTGGGGATTTATTTTCAAAAGAAAATAATTCCTACTGAATTTCACAGGGATTTGGGCACCGAATCCCATCCTAAAATAATGTGTTTACTCAAGGGAATAGAGAAGGAACAAAGGAAACAAAATCAAGCAACTATTGACTTACTTCTGTTTAGTCTATGAGGTAGGATCAGGGAAAGAACAAGTCCAAAATTACTTAGACAAGTTAGATGTCTTCAATTCACCAGGGCCTGATGAAATGCATCCTAGAATACTCAAGGAGCTGACAGAGGAGATATCTGAGCCATTAGCAATTATCTTTGAAAAGTCACAGAAGATGGAAGACATTACAGAAGACTGGAAAAGGGCAAATATAGTGCCCATCTATAAAAAGGGAAATAAGGAAAACCCAGGGAATTACAGACCAGTCACCTTAACTTCTGCACCCGGAAAGATAATGGCACAAATAATTAAGCAATCAATTTGAAAACACCTAGAAGATAATAAGGTGATAAATAATAATCAGTATGGATTTGTCAAAAACAAATCGTGTCAAACCAACCTGATAGCTTTCTTTGACAGGTAACAAGCCTTGTGGATAGAGGGGAAGTGGTAGATGTGGTATATCTTGACTTTAGTAAGGCTTTTGATACTGTCTCGCATGACCTTCTCATAAACAAACTAGGGAAATACAACCTAGATGGAGATACTATAAGGTGGGTGCATAAGTGATTGTAAAATCATTCCCAGAATTATCAGTGGTTCACAGTCATGCTGGATGAGCATAACGAGTGGGGTCCCGCAGGGATCAGTTCTGGGTCCGGTTCTGTTGAATATCTTCATCTATGATTTAGACAGTGGCATAGGCCTGGTCTACACTACGAGTTTATACCGAATTTAGCAGCGTTAAACCGAATTAACCCTGCACCCGTCCACACAACGAAGCCCTTTATATCGATATAAAGGGCTCTTAATACCGATATCTGTAATCCTCCCTGACGAGGGGAGTAGCGCTGAAATCGGTATTGCCATATCAGATTAGGGTTAGTGTGGCCGCAATTTGATGGTATTGGCCTCCGGGCGCTATCCCACAGTGCACCATTGTGACCACTCTGGACAGCAATCTGAACTCGGATGCACTGGCCAGGTAGACAGAAAAAGCCCCGTGAAATTTTGAATTTCATTTCCTGTTTGCCCAGCCTGGCGCGCCGATCAGCACAAGTGACCATGCGGTCCCAGAATCAAAAAAGAGCTCCAGCATGGACCGTACGGGAGATACTGAAGCTGATCTCTGTATGGGGAGATGAATCTGTTCTATCAGAACTCCGTTCCAAAAGACGAAATGCCAAAGCATTTGAAAAAATCTCCAAAACAGACAGAGGCCACAGCAGAGACTCAACACTGACAAGCGTAATGGAAAGCCAAAGAATCAAATGGACACTCACGGAGGGAGGGAGGGGGGACTGAGGACTCTAGCTATCCCACAGTTCCCGCACTCTCCGAAAACCATTTGCATTCTTGGCTGAGTTCCCAATGCCTGAAGGGTCAAAAACATTGTCACGGGCGGTTCAGGGTATATGTCGTCAGCCTCCTCCGTGAAAGAAAAGGGAAAAAAACATTTCTCGCCTTTTTTCAATGTCACCATATGTCTACTGGATGCTGCTGGCAGATGTGGTGCTGCAGCACTAAACAGCAGCATCCCCTCCCCTTCCCTTCCTGATGGCAGACGGTGCAATAGGACTGGTATCTGTTATCATCCCGTGAGTGCTCCTGGCTGGCCTCAGTGAGGTCGGCCGGGGGCGCCTGGGCAAAAATGGGAATGACTCCTGGTTGTTCCCTTCTTTAAGCTTTGTCTCCTGGAGATTCAGTCCTGCCTGGAATATCATAGCAGCGAAATGATTGTCTGCCGTTGCTTTCACGGAGGGAGGATTGACTGACGACATTTACCCAGAATCACCCGTGACACTGTTTTTGCCCCATCATGCATTGTGATCTCAACCCAGAATTCCAATGGGCGAGGGAGACTGCGGGAACTATGGGATAGCTACCGACAGTGCAACACTCCGGAAATCGACACTAGCCTCGGTACATGGACGCACACCATCAAATTAATGTGCTTAGTGTGGCTGCGTGCACTCGACTTTATACAAACGGTTTCCAAATACCGGTTTCTGTAAAATCAGAATAATCCCATAGTGTAGACATACCCATAGAGAGTACACTTATAAAGTTTGCGCACGATACCAAGTTGGGAGAGGTTGCAAGTGTTTTGGAAGATAGGATTAAAATTCAAAAAGATCTGGACAAACTGGAGAAATGGTATGAAGTAAATAGGATGAAATTCAATAAGGACAAATGCAAAGTACTCCACTTAGGAAGGACCAATCAGCTGCACACATACAAAATGGGAAATGACTGCCTAAGAAGGATTACTGTGGAAATGGATCTGGGGGTCATAGTGGATCACAAGCTAAATACGAGTCAACAGTGTAATGCTGTTGCAAAAAAGCAAACATCATTTTGGGATGTATTAGCAGGAGTATTATAAGCAAGACAAGAGAAGTAATTCTTCTGCTCTATTCCGCGCTGAATACTCAACTGGAGTATTACGTCAAGTTCTGGGTGCCATATTTCAGGAAAGATGTGGACAAATTGGAGAAAGTCCAGAGAAGAACAAAAATGATTAAAGGTCTAGAAAATATGACCTATGAGGGAAGATTGAAAAAAATTGGGTTTGTTTGGTCTGGAGAAGAGAAGACTGAGAGGGGACATGATAACAGTTTTCAAGTACATAAAAGGTTGTTACAAGGAGGAGAAAGAAAAATTGTTCTTCTTAACCTCTGAGAATAGGACAAGAAGCAATGGTCTTAAATTGCAGCAAGGGCAGTTTAGGCTGGACATTAGGAAAAACTTCGTAACTGTCAGAGTGTTTAAGCACTGGAATAAATTGCCTAGGGAGGTGGTGGAATCTCCATCATTGGGGATTTTTAAGAGCAGGTTGGACAAACACCTGTCAGGGATGGTCTAGATCGGGGTAGGCAACCTATGGCATGGGTGCCGAAGGCGGCACGCAAGCTGATTTTCAGTGTCACTCACACTGCCCGGGTCCTAGCCACCAGTCTGGGGGGCTCTGCATTTTAATTTAATTTAAATGAAGCTTCTTAAACATTTTTAAAACCTTATTTACTTTACATAAAACAATAGTTTAGTTATATATTATAGACTTATAGAAAGAGACCTTCTAAAAACATTACAATGTATTACTGGCACACAAAACCTTAAATTAGAGTGAATAAATGAAGACTCGGCATAGCACTTCTGAAAGGTTGCCAACCCCTGGTCTAGATAATACCTAGTCCTGCCTTGAGTGCAGGAGGACTGGACCAGGTGACCTCTTGAGGTCCCTTCCAGTTCTATGATTCTATGCTAACACAGGTAAATTTAGAAAAATTTGCCTACTCTCCAATTTCAGATTACCTGACTCAACAGAATTTATCATCATCATTATAGTCGGCCTTTGGGGCATACTGTGACTCTATAAAAGCTATAAACAATATTCTTACTGCAATAATTTCAACTGAAAGATACTGGTGTGAACTTTATTGACATGCAACTGACAACCCAGTAATCACAGAGTTATCCATGAGGTATTGAGGTAAAGCAACCAACGAAGCCACTTTATTCCAGGACATTACCATGAGATTTCATAACCGATCTTCTTTAGCTATAAGCATTTCCTCAGCAAGTTTTAACAACCTTACAGTAATTTGCTTTTTAAGCAGTCTAGATCTTCCATGCTAAGAAACAACTAGCAGGTATCCTTAGGCACATTCTTCTTGGTGTTCTGGAGCATTCTATACAAGATGTATTTTTATATGCAAGTTATGGGGTGATTTACAGTTGCAATATATGAACATTAAACAATCTACGGTGGAGGTCATGTTATAGTGCAGTATTCTTCTGACTGAGCAAGTACATGATAGGTGGTCTACAGACAGCTGAAGGATCACATAGTGGTAGTTACTCCTTTGTGTTTGAATCTGGTTCTACAAACATTTTCTTCAAGAAGAAGAACCTGGAAGACTCTAAAATCAATGGGACAAGGGATCTAGTCTACCTGTCTCCTCTAGGGGGGGTCACTGCTGCATACAAAATTGCCAGACCCCTTTTTAAAGAACCCTTTTCCATAGTTTGTTTCAGTGTTGTAGCTGTGTTGCTCTCAGGATAGTAGAGAGATAAGGTCGGTGCGACAAGATTTCAAGATACACAGAGTTCCTCTTAAAGAGCAGCTCAGTGTAACTCGAAAGTTTGTCTTTCACCAGTAGAATTTGGTCCAATAAAATAAATTACCTCACCCATCCTATTCTCCTTCCTAGAGGCATTTTATTCTCTTTTATATAGCATCTGCTTCTCTAACCAGAGCAAATGCCCATTTTGCTGGGCTGGAACATCTGTCCTTTTTTATTTGTCACAATTAAATAGGATTAGCCATTCAAGCTTGCTTTCTTTTTCTGACTGACTCCTTACTATTTTTTCCCAGGAAAGGATCACTTCCTGGTGCACTCTTACTAAGCCATCTGGGGCCTGCCTTCATAATCCAATAAGTATATCTTATGCCTTTGTTTTTATAGTGTTTCTGCTGACAAATTTTATTCCAAATTTGCTTTTTTAAATTTCCTGATGTGACATCAGTAATATAGTAATATAGATGCATCACTGTTTAGATATAGTTAATTAATGTATTAAGGTTTTCAAAGATTGTTAATGTGAATTGCAATTTAACACTGATTGTCTCATGGATCACATCCTCACAAATGGATCTCCTCCCTTCTCAGTCATAATCATATAACATTGCTACAGAAACTATAGCAATTTTCTTCCATGGAAAAAATAACTGTAGGAACTAGCAAGAATATCTAGAAGTCTCTTAAAACAATTCAGCAGCTGGAAACAAAGAGAGCCAGCATCATGCAACCAACCAGCTCTCTGTGGTTCAACAGTGGTGTATGTACTACAATTTGAGAACTCATTCCACTTTTCTGAGCAGTGCAAAAACCTGCAGCTGGTAACAACCGTATTAGAAACTAAATGTAGCATGCTGCTGTAAAAGAACTGGACCCTAAGCCATCACATTATCCAGGATGGGACCAGGAACAGCCTTAGCCATTTTGCCAGCCAGGGAAGAAAATATCCCAACCCCCACTATCTCCCCTCCAAATCAGCCAATCATCAAGGGAACAAGGGCAGAGAAAAGACAAGGACATATGACTTTTCAAGGTGCAATCCAGACCAGTGTGGGGCTGTGTCACCCCTGCTTGGCAACCTTGGGTGCCTTATGACTTGCTTCTGCAGCTCCGATCTGGGCTGCTCTCAAATAGTCTGCCACATGTGCATCGCTGCAGCCTGCCAGTCACCCTCCAGTCACACTCTGGCTTCCACCAGCCTTGGGAACCACATGCAGGGTGACCCCAACGTACTCTCAAGTCCCAGATTTCCCCCCTCATGTGTATCCCCAAAATGTGTATTCTATATTTCACCGTCCAGCCTGGACAGTTCCGATAAGAAAGGTCCATTGTCCCTGTGAGGGAACAATATACAACAACTTGCCACCGTAAATGGAGTTACCCACACAGTTCATAACTAACTGGATTAATTTCGATTAAAGGAAAAAAAATTATTTAACTACAGAGATAAATTTTAAGTGATTACAAGCAATAAGGCATTAAAGTCGGAAATGGTTACAAGAGAAATAAGGATGAAACACTTTCTAACTTGAACTAGACTTCGTTTAACATGAAGTCCTTACCACGGGTTCCCAGTATCATTTTAAGTTTCAGGTCAGGATCTGCATCCAGAATCCATAGGCTGTTTCTTTTATCATCTTAGGTGGAAAGAGAGATGGACAAGGAGAGGCAACCTGTGGTGTTTTGCCCCTCACTTATATAGTTCAGTGACCCTTTGAAATGCATTTCCCTGAGAGAAACCTCTAGATAAAAGTTCTTTGCGGCTGACAGCAAGGAGACAGAATGGCCACTTGATAGCTGATGGCCCAACAGCTTTGATGACACCTTGCCTTTTGACTTTGAAAAACAGGTTTACCCATTTCCCAGACTCGTCTAGTAAACACACTTCAGTCATAATTTCAGCTTATGTTCATAACTTCACATATAATGTCGCTACATATGTTTTACCATGAAATTATAGACCAGTCAGTTACTATTTTTCAAATGATACCTTACAAGACATATTTTGTACAAAGATTATTACAGTAGCATGTAGAGTGTGAATACAAGAGAGCATTCTGTCACAGCACAGCAGTCTGGCACCCGCTGGAAGAGGGTGCCCAGCGTGACTGCTCCACTTGCCTATCGCTAGAACCAGCCCTGGCTGGGATATTGGGAGAAGTCCTGTCTACCCCTATGGCAAACAGCATATATTTTTTTTTGCTTTGATACTACTTTAGTTAGAGCTGCTCAAATGCACCTCCCACCAACATAATCATTAGAAACCAGGGAAGTCACCAGTTAAGACAGCCTTCACTTATGTATCTTAAAACCAAGCCACAGATTTATCCAAATGAACACTCAAACTCTTCATTCACAACAAACCTCGTTTGCATTGATAACCGCACCTGAATCACATTTAATCACACCCACTTAACTCTGACCTTACCTAGGTAAAAGTATATTCTTTATGGACAGGCATAATAGTTAAGTGTTATTTCTACAAGGGAAGTGTGAGATTTATGGTAAGGTGATATATTTCAGTGTGGTATACAGGAATTTTGTAGATATAAAGCCATAAGGGACCACAATGACCGTCTATTCACACCTCCTGTGTAACACAGGCCAATACACCTGCCTTCATTCATTCCTGTTTTTACTAAATCATATCTTTTAGAAAAACAACTAATACTGACTTAAAAATTACCTGTAATGGAGAATCCCCTTCAATACTTGGTAAGTTGTTAGCACTCACTGTTACAAATTTGCAGAGAAAAGTAACTTGCAGAACTTGACAGTTCTGGGAAATAATTGCTTAAATTTAAACGTGACCTATGCCTGAGATACTATGGGAATGAATACAAGTTCAATGTTAGGAGTTTTCAGCGACTGACTTTCAAAGAGGAGAAACTAAAAAACTTTTCCAGACATTTAGTAAACTGCTATTTTTTAAAATGTTTCCTCCATCGCAGTTAGTAAATATTGGACCAAAAAAAGTAGAGAATTCATCTAACCCGTGAATAGTTAGAGAGTTGAAGAAAGAAGCTAAATATAATCAAAATGTGAAACTAAGGAACTTTTGTCCTGGTTTAAGTGCTAATTCAATAGCAATTTGACAGAATTTAAGGTATTTACTGAGAATACATAATCTACTGATGAGAAAGGGAAGTATGCATACTGGGTGCTGAGGTACAACTGAGATATAAAGTACACCTAGATGGAGACAACTGTCAAGGCTGATTTCCCCACTCTGGCACTTCGAGTGCAGAAGGTGGGGGCCCGCAAGGATTTTAAAAATTAATACTGGCCACTCCAGGCTGGTATTAAACTCCCAAGGTCACAGATTCTCTCTGACCTTGAATGGGTAGATGCTGCCGCCACCCAAATGGAAACCCCTCCCCACTTTTGAGAACCCAGGAAGGAACACTTGGGAATGCTTCCTGAGCCATTTCACCCCTCTTCCTGGGAAGGGCTGACAAAAAAACAAAGGAAATCAGCTGTTGTCACCAGCTAATTAAACAACATATGCACAAACCTCTGAGGGACACAAAAATCCAATCCTGTTCTTAAAAAAGGGTAAATGTTTTTAAACCCAAAACCAAAAGAAATACATTTGGAACTTAGGCTTTTTGCTAGATCTTAAAAGAAACAATTGCAAAAATTAAGTATCAAGATTGCTCTCTTGAGGTTCAGCTTAAAGGTTACAAGCAAAACAAAAGCATCTGGGGTTCGCACAGAGGAGTCCACAAGCCAATAAGGAATAAAAGAAATAACCCTAACCACGTCTTCCTAGACATTCCCTGATCACTTACATATTTGGGGTTTCAGATAGTAGGGTTGAGTATGATTTGATGTTTTTTCATACCTGGTTTTAAAGGTGCTTACAGCATTGCTGCTCTGTGTCTTCACTCTCCAGAGAACCACCACCACCAAAGAGAAGTTTTTTCCCCCAATTTTAAGAAGTTCTAGTCCTCCCATTGGCTCTTTTGGTCAGGTGCCCACTCTCTTTCTTTTACCTAGCCAGGAAGAATTTTTAACCCTTTACAGGTAAAGCAAGCACAGAACAGTCACCAAGAGAGACTTTATCACTAACTGGCTGGCTGGGTGTTCACAAAAGGGAGCTCCCCCTCCACCTCCCGTCATTTATCACAACAACAAACAAGGGCATGTGAATGTAGAGCTTTAAAATATAAACTGATATGGGCTACTCTGTATTCTTATCCTAACCTAGCCATGAGAGTTGTCAAGCAGCACTCTCCAATAGCCATACATCCAATAAAATATGCTCTGCAGTCGGAGGCACAGTTTCATCATCCTGGACATGGAACCTGTACTTCTGTTGTACAGTCAAAAGTCTTTTTGTTTTAAGGGATGTGCTCTTTGGACATTATTTATGATAAGGGTTCTGTGTTTCTTCCACATTAAACACAAATAGGATTACTTTTAGGTCAATTATTTCACGTTCCTCTTGGTTTGACAAGATTATATTATACAGTACTTTCATAGTATCTTATAAATAGTATTTTAAAGAGACCTACATCGTGAATAACTGAGCAGGAAAACAAATATTACACAATCCTATACATAGAACTATTGCTAACTTAGGCTAACTCAGCAAAAAAAAAATCATACAGGTAGAAGACTGAACATTAAACATTGGAATTTCTCAGTCATGACAAACATTGCCATTCTTACAATTTCAGTGTGCTAGCCAAAGACTAAACAGGATTTTAATGGCAAATATAGCCCTATTTCTGATTAATGTGGAGAATTATTGAGTAATATGTTCCAATCCAAATGATACTTCAAAATTCCTTTGGCCTGAAAACAGATAATTCACTTAAATACAGGGCTTATAAATTTCTTTTTGGATCAAAAGTTCGCTATTGCAGTTAAATGTTCCAAAATGAAACCAACTTGCCACAGATAATTTTCTATTAATGTTAATTTCATTTTTATTAGATTTGAAGTCTAATTACAACTTTTTGCAGCACTTCCTCAAGTTACTGACAGCCATTTTCTCAGAAAGCACAAAACTTTTTGACTTCCAACAGTAAGATGTATATAATTATCAAATGATCTACAAATATTCTTTACTACATACCAAAGTTTTTAACAGGTTTCCCTATCAAATGTGAAGAGTTATTCACTTGAAATTAAAGAACCATTAAGTTAATCAATTGTGTCCCTCTCCCGCCGCTTTTTTCCTCTCAGACAAACTTTCAAGCAGCATATCCAGTTCCATTTCTGACAATCTGACCTTAAAATTATATTAATCATCTCCACAACAGGCAATTAGGATGTGACACTAAGGCTAATAGCAATTTAACTTTCAAAATCTTATGGAAAATTCTTATTGAGAGAACAATATGGTATAAAATGCAGGAGCCAATTAATGTTTAACTATACTAAGGTTCTCAAAAATGTATGCAATTTCTGTTACTTAGCTGAAGAACACATCTAAGACTTTATGAATTGTGTTGGACTATCCTATCAGAACTCCCACTCCGCCTCCCCACCCCCCTCTCTCTCTCTCTCTTTACACACACACACACACACACACACACACACTTGAAGCAAAGCAATATGATTACTATTAGAAATTTAACATGAACTTTCTAAATTTAACCTAATAACCTGGAGTTTCACACAACAGACAAAAATGATCCAATCTAGGACAATAGTATTTTTACTTACTTTATATTTGCTGAGGATGCCTTTGTTAGTTGTAACTAAGCCAATCAACACAGCTCCTATGTAATAGCAATCAATTTTAGCCACCCCTAAAGATAATAATGCGGTATTGGAAAGAAACTCTTCATCTCAAGACTAGAATTTATATCCTCATCAATTCACCAACACCTGCTTCCCAAATTTAATTATTTTAGTCAAGCCTTTTCACACATGTAAAACATTATAGATTCACACCCACAAACTGGACACATCTGACAATTCAGGACTGATTCCTAGCATTTTACCAACTAACAGTTCCCAGCTGTATTCTGAAACATGCACATATATAGCTATAGCCTAAGACAACATATGACAATCAAAAGGAGTACTTGTGGCACCTTAGAGACTAACAAATTTATTTCAGTATAAGCTTTCATGGGCTACAGCTCACTTCTTCGGATGCATAGAATGGAACACACAGACAGAAGATATTTATACATACAGAGAACATGAAAAGGTAGAAATGTTCCATTTTATGCATCCGAAGAAGTGAGCTGTAGCCCACGAAAGCTTATGCTGAAATAAATCTGTTAGTCTCTAAGGTGCCACAAGTATTCCTGTTCTTTTTGCGGATACAGACTAACACGGCTGCTACTCTGAAATATGACAATCACTCACTATAGTATAAACCAGCCAGTATTACATCATCCCAGTTGATAATATCGAGGAAGCTGGTGTGATGTAAGAGGAAGTTACTTACCTTCATAACTGGAGGTTCTTTGAGATGTGTGGTCTCTATCTGCATTTGGATATGCCTATGCTCCATATGACTATGGATATGCCTATGCTCCATGCGCCCAAAGCCAGAAAGTCTTGAAAGCAAGGTCTGTTAGTCTGTGGATGCATCCTCATGCCTCCAACCGAGAAGATAAAGAGTGGGACAGGCTGATCGTCTCTTCAGCTCCTTCTGTACCACGAATCCAAGGATGATCCGAAGCAGAGGGGAAGGAGGGCAGGTAATGGAATAGAGGTAGGGACAATGCATCTCGAAGAATCTCCAGTTACAAAGGTAAGTAACTTTCATTCTTCTTTGAATGCTGGTCCCTATGTGTATTCTAGGATGGGGTAGCTAATTATCTAATTATAAAACTTTTAGCTAAAACTCCTGGATAAAATTCTAAAAACTATTTACAAATATATACATATGTATTTACAGATCAATAGATAAAAGACGACAAAGCTCTGTACACTGGAGGTTCCAACCTGGACCATGATATGGAAAGAAGGAACTGGAGAGGCAGTCAGTCCACCACCCCTCTCTTTATCTCCTCGACTGGAGGCATAAGGAGAGCGAGGTCGTATGCACAGACTAATGGACACTGCTTTCAAGATTATCCGGCTCCAGGCATATGAAACACATGCATACCCACAGTGGAATACACATAGGGACCAGCACTCGAGAAGAACTGCTGTTTATCACACTGAAGAGATACGGTGAGGGAGGCAGTATCTTTTATTGGACCAACTTCTGTTGGTGAGAGAGAAGCTTTCGAGCTACACAGAGCTCTTTTCCTGACTGGGGGCAAACTAAGGGGGAGGGGGGTGTCAGTCAGGAGCAGCAGAGACCTGTCAAAAGACGCGCAGTGATATGTGATGCATTTATTTTTGTCCCACTGTTTCCTTCCTGTCAATCAGTGTGGTGATTTCACCAAGTGCTCCCCACCCACTACTTCAATATTTATCAGGACCTGTACTTTTCAAAGAAAAGCTCTAATTTACTGTGCCATGGGGTGAGCTTTCTGGTTTGGAATTGAATAACTCTTCCCAAAAAACTCTGCATAGCAACACATCTTCCTTCTAAGATCACCTTCTTCTTTACAGTTAACAAGTTCTCAACAGATTTGTCCTGGATGCTGTTACATAAGTATGGCCCTACGAAATTCACACTCCATTTTGGTCAATTTCACAGTCCTAGGATTTTAAAAATCATAAATGTCATGATTTCAGCTATTTAAATCTGAAATTTCAGAGTGTTGTAATTGCTGGGGTCCTGACCCAAAACGGAGTTTGGGGGTGGAGGGGGTCACAAGGTTATTGTAGGGAGGGTTGCAGTACTGCTACCCTTACTTCTGCACTGCTGTTGATGGGAGTGTGCTGCCTTCTGAGCTGGGGAGCTGGAGAGCGGTGGCTGCTGGCTGGGAGCCCAGCTCTGAAGGCTGCACCATGACCAGCAGCAGTACAGAAGTAAGGGTGGCATACTATGGTATTGCCGCCCTTACTTCTGTGCTGCTGCTGGCAGGGCGCTGCCTTCAGAGCTGGATGTCCAGCCAACAGTCACTGCTCTCTGGCCACCCAGCTCTGAAGTCACGACAGAAGTAAGAGGGGCAATACCGCGACCCCCACTGCAACTCCCTTTTAGGTCAGGATCCCCAGTTTGAGAAACGCTGGTCTCCCCCGTGAAATCTGTATAGTACAGGGTAAAAGCACACACACACACACACACAAAACAGATTTCACCGGAGGTTTACATATAATCTGTTGCCTTATGACTAAATCAGGATTTAACCTCAAAAATCCATTAACTGTATTATTTAATGAAGGTGGTAATGGGGAAGGTTATTTACTTTAACTCCCTGTTTTTCTTTCAAGCTACATACGCCAAGCAACTGATTTTTTTAATTCTAATTGCACATCTGAAATCCCACTTCACTCCATCTTTTAACTAAATGATTTTTAAGTAATACTTCAAAAACAAAAAACCCACAAACTGTTGCATACTGCTTATCCCATTATCTCCAGGGACACATCTCCTAAATAGATTTAAAGGAATTTAAATAAATTTTTCTACCTTTAAGAAATTGCAGTGTTCATGAAGGCAGAACTGCATATTCTGAACATAAAAGTTATACAATACATTAAATGAGAGGCATACAGGACAAAAAATAATCTGAAGCTCAAAGAAATAAAGCTGCCAAATACAAATCTAGTTAAGCAACTGTTCTTTTAAACAGGCTGCTTCTGAAATTCCTCTGTTTTCAGCAAATATGAATTTACTCAAAATATTTTGTGTTCCCAAAGATTATTTTAAGTTTCAAATGTCTGTCTCTCTTAAACGAGCTTTTAAAGTATCATTGTTTCCTATTCAACATAAGTCATCCTGCTGCACTCTTTTTACTACAGTACCGCCATTTGAAGTTAGGATGGATTTGGAGCAACTCTATAATAATTTATGAATATGGTACATTAACCAGGTTACTGAGATGTTAAGGGCTGTACGTAAAAAATAAACAGGAAGGGAAAAGAATGGCTGAAGATAAGCTCATCCTCAACACACACTTAGTTTTAAAGGACAATTCCTACTGAGCCTAAGGGCTTGGCTACACTTACAAGTTGCAGCGCTGGGAGTTACAGCGCTGGTCATGCAGCTGTGTAGGGCCAGCGCTGGAGTGTGGCCACACTGACAGCTACCAGCGCTGCAGTGTGGCCACACTTGCAGCACTTTCCAGCGCTGTATTGAGAGGTGCATTGTGGGCAGCTATCCCACAGAGCACCTCGTCCCGTTTTGGCGCCGTTTTGGCGCTGAGTATTGTGGGAAGGGGAAGGAAGTGTGTGGGTCATTCCGCTTCCTGTGTGCCAACGCCCCGTGGTGCATCGCTTCACATCCCAGCATTCTGTCTTTCTGGCAACGTTTGGCGCCATTGTGAGCGTTTTACTCTCTGTGTGTGAATCGCGATTTAAATGGACTGCTGAGGACTGTGCTGATGAGTGTCGCCAGCACAACACGTTTGGCAGTCGAGCTATTCCTTCAGCTCCAAAGTGACAGCGAGGAGTCTGACGATGATATCGATATCGATTCTCCTGCCGCGTGTGACAGTAAAGTGCTTGTGGCATTCACGTGCTCAGCACCGTTGAACGCCGCTTTTGGGCTCGGGAAACAAGCACTGAGTGGTGGGATCACATCGTCATGGAAGTCTGGGATGACGAGCAGTGGCTGCAGAACTTTCGTATGAGAAAACATCAGAGTACGTTAATCGAATCCAGGCGCTTGTGGATCACCGCGGGCGTTTCATTGACATTTACACAGGCTGGCCTGGAAAGGTGCATGATGCACGCATCTTTCGGAACAGTGGCCTGTTCAGGAAGATGCAGGCAGGGACTTTTTTCCCAGACAGGAAGATCACAGTAGGGGACGTCGAAATGCCCATTGTGATCCTTGGAGACCCCGCTTACCCGTTACTGCCTTGGCTCATGAAACCCTATACAGGGAAGCTTGACAGGAGCAAGGACCGGTTCAACTACAGGCTGAGCCGGTGCCGAATGACTGTGGAGTGTGCTTTTGGCCGTTTAAAGGCACGCTGGCGTTGCTTGTATGGGAAGCTAGACTTGGGGGAAAGCAGCATCCCCGCGGTTATATCCGCTTGCTGTACCCTCCATAATATTTGTGAAGGGAAGGGTGAAACATTCAGTGAGGCATGGACCACCGAGGTTCAAGTCCTGGAGGCTGAATATGCACAGCCAGAGAGCAGAGCTAATAGAGAGGCCCAGCACAGGGCTTCAAGGATTAGGGATGCCTTGAGGGAAGAATTTGAGGCTGAAAGCCAACAGTAATGTTTGCTGACTTGCATGGGAGTGAATTGCACTGTTTACACTGTTATTCTATTATCCCTAAAATGATTTGCAGTGCCTCTTTCTTTACTGGGCTAAGGTATCTTTCACTATCTGCTATAATAAAGACTGTTTTCAGAATTGTTTTATTGTAAAGAAAAAAAATTCGCGCTGGAAAGCCTCCACCACCGCTGCAACTTGTAAGTGTAGCCAAGCCCTAAGGGACTGGTTTGGACCAGAAGGGCTAAAGCCCAAGAACACAGACAAACAAAAGAACTGGGGCAGTCTTAAAAGGGCCTCTCTTTAACGAAGAGGAGGGACAGTTATTTGAGGGGAAACAGATAGTAACCAGCTAGGGGTGCTGGAACAACTTAGTCCTGTCTAGGTGACCATCAGGGGATGACAAGCCATTTGATAACAAAGACAGGCATGTAAAGTGACTGTTTAAAAATACTTTTTAAAAAAAAGCTTGATGCCTGCTGCTAATATAAACAATACTTTAAGTTTTAAGAAGGGTGACTGAAAACCACTGGTCAGCATGGTCTGACCTGTTGGGTAATAATAGTTGATACACAGGATATTGTAGCCCAGGGTCTGAGCTAAGCATGAGAGAATTATATGAAGAGATTAAAACCACCTCTCCACCCCCATTCTACAACTGTTCTATTTTCGAATGCTCTGTATAACATGCACTACACAGTTAGGTTACAAAGATAGTGAAAACAAGCAAAACTGGAACAGAATTGTCCCAAAAAGCAAATGTTATTCACCACAAAGCGGTCACTGTTCACATTCCTAATTTGATACCCACAGTGCTAGTACATTACAGTATTCAACACCACTTCAGAATCCATAAAAATTGAGTAGCCTTACCCATGGTCAAGAAATCACAATGGATCTAATATATAATAGGTAAAGTGCTGAGTTCCCAATTCTGGTCATATAATACAAAAATTATGCAGTCCACTAAGGAGGGACAGAGGAACACAGAGACCATTATCATTATAATATCACACCCATGGTCCATGGTATCTGGCTGTTATAACCACACAGGCTATTTAATCTCAGACAACACATCCCCAACATCCACAGCAGAGTACTATTGTGTTGGAGGCATCAGAAAGATGAGGCAAAATATATAGTATTAAAGATTTTGCTGGTATAAATTTGAGATGATGACATTATTGGTAAGTGTAGACACAAGTGAGTCATACAGATCATCCCCGAAAATACCAGTAAAGCCTATGTTGTATAAAATCTGTTTTAAATTTTTTCCATGTTAAAAATGACTTTAGAAAGGTTTAGAGATTCTAAATGTTTTACTGGCGCTTATGACAAACAGCTATACATTGAACAGGTACGTTATCAATGTCAACCTATCCCGATGTTTGATATAAAATGAAGGAAAGAGAACTTGCAAGCTTTTTCTGTATCGCACAGCTCCATAAGAAAGGGGGAAGGAATGAGTTCATGTGTGTCAAAATAACGGATTAGAGACAACAGACTGGGAGACCAACATTACACACTGTCAGAGTAAAAGAACAAAGAATAGCTTTCCATGTAGAGCAGTCCTGGCCAAGAGAAAGGAAAGGCTTTTGGGGAGATAAGAAGATGCTGCTCATTGTGTCTATCACAGGATGCTCAAAAATGATTCCTGCTAAAATCACAACTATTAATAAAATTTTGGAATGTTCACTAGGATTTTTAAGAGCCACCTCACAGACATCACACATAGGCAGCTTCCCAGTTCTGCCCATGAGGCTGCGCTCTTTTCTCAAAGCATGTATGCAGCAGAAAGAAAAGGTGACCTATTCTGTTGGATACCCTTCTCCAATATATCACACACTTGTAATTTCCATTTGTTCTGATGGAATTTATTTTGTGCATGTAATTATGCAAAGCTAAACACGAAAGTTTTAAAGCCAGTGAGAGTGACTGGTAAGTTTTTAATCTTACCTACAGAAAAGAAAGCTACAAATATACGATTTCAGTGACTGCAGAAATAGCATGCAAATAGGTAGAGCATTGTTAAGAGCTTTTTTAAGAAAAAGGAGAGAATATGAAGAGCGTAAAAGAAGGGGAAAGGAAAATACATACCTAGGGATGCTAAAACCAAAAATAAAATAGTTTTTAAATACATCAGTGGTCTGAAATTGAAAGCAGTAAAGTAAGAAACTATTGGTTGTTGAGGAAATTGTGGAACAACAACATTGTTTTCCTTTGTTATTGGATACAGGATTTTAATAACAGCCTGAAATGTTTTTGTGGGTGTGTAATAATAAACCATAGCAGCCAGATATCACTGAAACCCTAGGAAGTATTGTGTGGCTCAAATGAAGTTTGACAACAGATTTATACCCACATAGAGGATTAAAGGCAACTTGGCTCACCTTCACACATAGCCCTATTGAAGTGACTACTGAACTATTTGAACAAGATTATTCAAAAATGATTAAATCTGCAGATATTAAAAGAGATGATGCGGTTAAGATAGAGAGATGTAGCTGCTCTAAAAGATAAATAAAAGGTTAATGGGACTTAGATAGAACCTGAAATGCGTTATGCCTGAGTGTAAAGTGATGCACTTGAATGGAAATAATGCCTATGATATGGTAAATATACTTTAAAGGGTCTGAATTAGATAATACTGCAAAAAGAAAAGATCTTTTGCTAAATTCAGCTTTTAAACTCACATTTCAGTGTGCGGAAGCAGTCATGTTTAATAACATGTTGGCATTTACTAAAGTTCATAGAAACTTATTCTATAGGGTTCTTGTTAGATTACTCTTGAAATAGCATTCAGTTTTGGTGATCTTATCTGAAGATCATATCAAGTTGGAAACGGTACAAAAAAAAATTAAAAGGAGAGGTTCAGTCTCATGAAACTGGAGTTATTTGGTCTGACAGAAAATATGAAAACGTGATGTGATTGTAATATCTAAAGTAGCTAAATGTTACATGGGTTGAGCTATACTTTTTTAAGACAGGCTACTACCTAGACTAGAGCATTCAGGGATATAGTGTCAGTTGATCTTACAAAAAATATGTAAGAAGAACTTAAGGAACTGTGGATAGATGAAACAAAATTGCAGTTGAGTATGGAATCAAGTAATGCCCATACTTAAAAAAAAAAAAAAATAGGTGACTATATGAAATTTAATAAAGCATGATAGGGCTAATGTAGACTGTTCTGAGGATAAAGGAGGAGTTTTTCACTTATCCCTTTACTCAAGGCTGGATGTGGAATTTTTGCCTACACTTTTTACCTTCCTCAGGCACAAGACATGTTTACAAAATGATCTAGTGATGCACAATTATTCCATATTACTATGTCTTGAGAAGAAATATAAAGGAACACTGTCAGGTTAATCAGATTAAAAGAGCCTATTAAAACTAATTAAAAATCTAATTTACCTTTTAACATTGTGCTGTTAAAGCTTGTTTCACTCTATCTAGATGGAAACACTAAACCAGTCAATCTCTAGTCATCTTTGCTCTTGGTCTCTCCTGCATTGGCAAAGAGAGGGAAATGCTTGCCTTTTAAAATATAAATTTCATGAACACATGTTTAGAGTTACGGAAAACTCTAATCCAAAATTTACTTTTAAGGAATAGCCCTGACAGAGTCATTTTAAAATACGGCCTTAAGAAAAAACACATTTTGAAAATATCTGACTAAATTCCACACCTGGCTGAAATTAGTGCTACGGAAAAAGAAAATAAAAAACTTCATTCAAGGTTGTAAAGCTGGATTTCAATGATCCATAAGTAGCTTGGAAGGATTAGAATTTTATCAGTAAATATCAGTAAACGTTGATTTCACCATACACACAAATACTAATGAAAAAATATTTCCATCAATAACAACACAAATTTAAAGAGAGGCAAAGAAAGAAAAATAATGCTTGAGAACTTAGACCTTGATTTATGGATATTTACTTGGTATATTTTAACGTGTCATTTATAATTTGTGTTTTAACTGTTATAATCGTTTTTAGGTTTTAACTTCTTGAATCTCAACAGCCATTGTAATTGTCTGACATACTAACCCCCTGTAATTTCCTACAATTGTGAAAATTTAAGTCAATAAAAATGGAGAAAATGTTTAAAAATAAACATAGATATAATCTATACAAATTATATTTAAAAAAAATATATCAAATTCTGCGACCCTAACAATAAGGCAACTGCTAAGAATCCCTAAGGGCTTGGCTACACTTGCAGCTGTAGAGCGCTTTGTGTTAAACCTGCCTTTGGAGAGCGCACTAGGGAAAGCGCTCCAGTCTGTCCACACTGACAGCTGCAAGTGCACTGGTGTGGCCAGACTTGCGGCATTTGCAGCGGCATTGGGAGCGGTGGATTATGGCAGCTATCCCAGCATTCAAAATGGCTGCAACGTGTTTTTCAAATGAGGGAGGTGGGGTAGAGTGTGTTGTTTGTATGTGGGGGGAGTGAAAGGGTGGTTTTTTGGAGTGCTGAGAGTGCGTCAGCACGCTATCTTGTAAATTCAGATCCACCTAGCCCCCCTGCCTCTCACTCACTCAGAAAATGTTTGCTTTGCCCTGTTGCAGATAAGCAGCCACTGTCTGAAACGGAGCTCTGAAAAGTCACTTCCGCATTCCTCAGCCAATTTCACAACAAAGAGAAGAGAGGCCACTTGACTTAAGGGGATTATGGGACGTTTCCGGAGGTCAGTCAGAACGCTGTAACGTAACTCCTCGTTCACACTGGCCCTGGGGCGTCTCAGCCAGTACACAACAGCCGTTATCCTTCTCGTGGAGGTGGAGTACCAGGAGCGCTCTAGCCAGGGAGTCAGAGTGCTCTACGTGCCTTGCCAGTGAGGACTGGGAGTAAGATAGAGTGCTCTGGGAGGCTTTATTGCGGTATAAAGTGCCAGTGTAGCCAAGCCCTAAATCCCAACTAGACCCCAGGAAGGAGTTAAAATACTAAGACAAAGTATAGGGTTGTTGGGTTTTTTTAAAAAGGAAAGTATTAGTGATGAATATCCTGTTCCATAAGATTCGAGGTAGCCCTGGAAAGTGGAAATAGTGTTTACATCCATCTTTACTGGCAGAAGAGTTAGAAATACAGAGAGTTGATAAACTCAGTAAAGTAGGAGTGTAGATATAGACTATACTACCATCATCTTTGCTTTCAACCAGTACTATGGCAAAATGTGATTTATTGTAGGAAAAAGCATTTGTAGCAATATTAAGTCCAGACTGTACTATTTTATAGGATGCGTCTGGTAACTAATACTGCTTAAAATTTTGTCTCCCTGCCAAAAAACAGAGATTAAATCAATCTTTACTTCTCTCTAAAATGATTTACCTATTTTATCTGTAATCATAAAGTAAGAGAACAGTTAAGAGAAATATTCTGTTTATCTTCCCTGTACAATTTACAATAGATTTTAGAGTTCTAAACAGAAGCAGATTTTAAAGAATGCTCCTAATTCTAATGTGATGTGATAGACCTTTGGCTTCTGACAGTTAAAGAAGAATGTTCTGGTCCATCCATATCATACATCAGTGACTCTATAATTAAGGGTACAGGATTAAACCCCGTGGGCCAGAGGCCTCACAAATACAAAAGTGTTAGCATACGCATTCTACCTGTCTGGAAACTGATTGCTTAGCTTTCACTATCCCTTTTAATATGCCAGGTTTGCAGTAGATCCCGCTTGGTTTACACCACTGGATAGGGTTAATTATAAGTTTAGAAAGCCATGTATACATCTGGGTAGGGACCATTCTCAAAACCACACTGCAGGCCCAAACTGTGTTCACCATGTGAGACAGCAACTTATAAATGCCCCAGACCAAACATTGTTCTGGATGCTAGAGAGATCCCCAAAGATATGTGGTCAGGGCCGAGTGGTGTTCTGAAGCTTCCTGGAACGAACTCTCTCTCTGTTGATCTCATCAGTGCTTTATAACATGTTTGAAAAGCCTATGATTCTGCATATAATCTATGGAAGTACATTTTAAATTGGCTACCTGGTAAGAGCTAGGATCATTCAAATTTTACATCTGAAACTTTCTATTAACATGCAAATTAGGAAACTAATGATAAAATCCTATCTCCTAATTTTCTTATTTTTAAAATTTATTTGGATTACAGTAACAAGAATGAGGGTTCCTTTTCACTAGGAATGTTACTTCACAGACATGCAGTAAAAAGACAGTCCTTGTCCAAAATGGAGCACTGTCCAATTTCTCTCAGGAAAGGATAAGGTGACGAAGTGGTCTCCTGGATCCAGCAATGAAAGAATGGTAGCTAATGACATCATTCTCAAGTGTTGTGGCAGAACACAGTTATTCAAGTTCCTGTGGTCAAGAATGGGTCTCCAATCTCCGTCTCTCTTGAGAACTAGAAAATAGTTGGAATATAATCCATTCCCAATAAATTCTGTTGGAACTAGCTCTACTGTCCCCAGAAGGAGTAGGGGTAGGACCTCTTGCCTTAAAAGGTTTTCATGAGAGGGGTCCCTGAAGAGGGAATGGGAGTGGAACTGAGATTGAGGAGTAGAGTGGAAGTGAACAGAGTAACCCACTCTGACAACTTCCAGTATCCACTTGTCTGAGGTACGGAGTTCCCAGGCAGGTAAACAGTGAACATAAGAACATAAGAAAGGCCGTACCGGGTCAGACCAAAGGTCCATCTAGCCCAGTATCTGTCTACCGACAGTGGCCAATGCCAGGTGCCCCTGAGGGAGTGAACCTAACAGGCAATGATCAAGTGATCTCTCTCCTGCCATCCATCTCCATCCTCTGACGAACAGAGGCTAGGGACACCATTCTTACCCATCCTGGCTAATAGCCATTTATGGACTTGCCACCATGAATTTATCCAGTCCCCTTTTAAACATTGTTATAGTCCTAGCCTTCACAACCTCCTCAGGTAAGGAGTTCCACAAGTTGACTGTGCGCTGCGTGAAGAAGAACTTCCTTTTATTTGTTTTAAACCTGCTGCCTATTAATTTCATTTGGTGACCCCTAGTTCTTGTTTTATGGGAATAAGTAAATAACTTTTCCTTATCCACTTTCTCAACATCACTCATGATTTTATATACCTCTATCATGTCCCCCCTTAGTCTTCTCTTTTCCAAACTGAAGAGTCCTAGCCTCTTTAATCTTTCCTCATATGGGACCCTCTCTAAACCCCTAATCATTTTAGTTGCTCTTTTCTGAACCTTTTCTAGTGCTAGAATATCTTTTTTGAGGTGAGGAGACCACATCTGTACACAGTATTCAAGATGTGGGCGTACCATGGATTTATATAAGGGCAATAATATATTCTCAGTCTTATTCTCTATCCCCTTTTTAATTATTCCTAACATCCTGTTTGCTTTTTTGACCGCCTCTGCACACTGCGTGGACATCTTCAGAGAACTATCCACGATAACTCCAAGATCTTTTTCCTGACTCGTTGTAGCTAAATTAGCCCCCATCATGTTGTATGTATAGTTGGGGTTATTTTTTCCAATGTGCATTACTTTACATTTATCCACATTAAATTTCATTTGCCATTTTGTTGCCCAATCACTTAGTTTTGTGAGATCTTTTTGAAGTTCTTCACAATCTGCTTTGGTCTTAACTATCTTGAGTAGTTTAGTTTCATCTGCAAACTTTGCCACCTCACTGTTTACCCCTTTCTCCAGATCATTTATGAATAAATTGAATAGGATTGGTCCTAGGACTGACCCTTGGGGAACACCACTAGTTACCCCTCTCCATTCTGAGAATTTACCATTAATTCCTACCCTTTGTTCCCTGTCCTTTAACCAGTTCTCAAGCCATGAAAGGACCTTCCCTTTTATCCCATGACAGCTTAATTTACGTAAGAGCCTTTGGTGAGGGACCTTGTCAAAGGCTTTCTGGAAATCTAAGTACACTATGTCCACCGGATCCCCCTTGTCCACATGTTTGTTGACCCCTTCAAAGAACTCTAATAGATTAGTAAGACACGATTTCCCTTTACAGAAACCATGTTGACTATTGCTCAAGAGCTTATGTTTTTCTATGTGTCTGACAATTTATTCTTTACTATTGTTTCAACTAATTTGCCCGGTACCGACGTTAGACTTACCGGTCTGTAATTGCCGGGATCACCCCAAGAGCCCTTTTTAAATATTGGCGTTACATTAGCTAACTTCCAGTCATTGGGTACCGAAGCCGATTTAAAGGACAGGTTACAAACCTTAGTTAATAGTTCCGCAACTTCACATTTGAGTTCTTTCAGAACTCTTGGGTGAATGCCATCTGGTCCCGGTGACTTGTTAATGTTGAGTTTATCAATTAATTCTAAAACCTCCTCTAGTGACACTTCAATCTGTGACAGTTCCTCAGATTTGTCACCTACAAAAGCCAGCTCAGGTTTGGGAATCTCCCCAACATCCTCAGCCGTGAAGACTGAAGCAAAGAATCCATTTAGTTTCTCCGCAATGACTTTATCATCTTTAAGCGCTCCTTTTGAATTTTGATCATCAAGGGGCCCCACTGGTTGTTTAGCAGGCTTCCTGCTTCTGATGTACTTTAAAAACATTTTGTTATTACCTCTGGAGTTTTTGGCTAGCCGTTCTTCAAACTCCTCTTTGGCTTTTCTTATTACACTCTTGCACTTAAGTTGGCAGTGTTTGTGCTCCTTTCTATTTGCCTCACTAGGATTTGACTTCCACTTTTTAAAGGAAGTCTTTATCTCTCACTGCTTCTTTTACATGGTTGGTAAGCCACGGTGGCTCTTTTTTAGTTCTTTTACTGTTTTTCTTAATTTGGGGTATACATTGAAGTTGGGCCTCTATTATGGTGTCTTTAAAAAGGGCCCACGCAACTTGCAGTGATTTCACTTTAGTCACTGTACCTTTTAACTTTTGTCTAACTAACCCCCTCATTTTTGTATTGTTCCCCCTTTTGAAATTAAAGGCCACAGTGTTGGGCAGTTGAGATGTTCTTCCCACCACAGGGATGTTGAATGCTATTGTATTATGGTCACTATTTCCAAGCGGTCCTGCTATAGTTACCTCTTGGACCAGCTCCTGCGCTCCACTCAGGATTAAATCTAGAGTCGCCTCTCCCCTTGTGGGTTCCCGTACCAGCTGCTCCATGAAGCAGTCATTTAAAGTATCGAGAAATTTTATCTCTGCATTTTGTCCTGAAGTGAAATGTTCCCAGTCAATATGGGGATAATTGAAATCCCCCACTATTATTGGGTTCTTAATTTTGATAGCCTCTCTAATTTCCCAGTGGGAAAGTTGATCTCCAAAAGGGGAAAAAATTGCACAATGGGGAATCCAGTGAACTGAGCTGATCGATGCCCTAAGCCAAGGTGTCAAAACGGTCTCTTAGAAGGAGGGACTGATTGAGAAGAAAGGGTGGGTGGTCCTTGCTTCTGCCACTTGCTCCTTCTACTGAAAGCCTTCTGAGGCTTAGGGAAGGTGGGCTGCTGATGGTTCTGGAATGGCCTGGATCTTTGGTCAGACTGAGTCCTACTAAAATCATCTTTTGTTTCAGGAACATGTATTCCAAAAGTAAATAGCTAAAAACAAAAATAAAGACTTTCATGAGGTGAAAGAAGGGTGGGAAACTGAAACAGCTAACAGCAAAGACTCCATCTTGAGCCGCCGGGAGCTGAGAAGGACCTGAGTGGTAGGAGGCTCTCTTCTGCCTATATCTCCTTGTTTGGAGCTTGAGGCATTGTTCTGAGCAGGAATGGGCCCACAAGCACTACTTTGCAGTCTCCAATCAAGAGGGCATGGGCAAATCCTAGGGTGAAGAATCCAGAGGGACATATACTCAAAGAACAACAAATGCTTTTCAGCCTTATGTGACATAATTACAATACTGATCTGAAGTGGTCTAAGATTATCATTGATTTGACCATGCAAAAGATGATACTGTGAACAGAAGCAAACTCAATTCTTCAAGAAGTCTTATTTGTTAAGATTGGAGCATCAAAAACTTTGTGGAGCTGGCCATTTATGATCTCATAGATTGTGATAGTAAATCTGTATCAAGCGATTTTCCTCATATAGAATATTAACTGCCACTAAGGTACAAAACTGAGAAAATCTAGGTATTACATATGCTGCTAGCCTAGAGAACTACCGCAGCCCATATGGTCGTAACAGCTTTATGTACATACATACATATGTTTAATTGCCCAATCTAACTATCTCATGCATCAGCAGGAAGATTTAATATGCTGCCTTAGATGGAGCAGTCATCTGATGGAACTTATGTTCTATATATAAAAAAAACTTAGTCAAACAGTTTTAAATAGAATTCTGAGGTCAGAAACATCTCAAAACATCATCATAGAATTAGTGCATTCTAATCCAGAATTTGGAATTAGTAGCATATATAGACATGCTATTAAAACATTTTACCATAGAAATTTGGTGTCCAGGAAATATGTATGACAAAAAAAGATTCTAGTATATACCAAGTTACATCTCAGTAGAGTTACGGCACTGCCCTTTTGCGCCTGACATGGAATACTATAGCTCTAACCACTGAATACTGCCTCTGTTTCAAATCATCACTCTAAAAAGTCTTGGGAATTATTTGAAGACATTCGTTGTTAGATGTTACGGAAGCACCCCTCAATGATGTTATCTAAAGAATAGATTAAGCTTTAGTTAACGTGTTCCTCTGAGAAATCAGACACCTTTATGTGGACAATTGTGAAATCATGCATTAAGGGGCCCAGTGAAGGTGAATAACTTTATATCTCGGTAGTTTTAGGAAATTTATCAAAAGGTAAATGAAACTTTTCTGAAACAACTCTCAAATATATCCCTACTATCAGTATTAAATGAAGAGACTTGGTCTGATTTTCGCAAAACAAGCTTCCAACCTCTCTGATACACCCTCACCATATTAGACTAACATTTATACTCTATTTAGAATCAAACCAGCATGGCACCTTACACCTTTTTTATGTTGCATGCATGAATAAGTCTGATTTTATGAGGGAAAAAGTTACTTAAGAATAAAAATTCATATAGGGCAATTCAGCCAAAACCACAACATATACCTACAGTATTACAGATCGACAGTTAATTCTCTGCCCCCGCTTTGTCAAGTGATGGGGGGAAACCACTTCTCACCAGAAGTTTCTATCCAGGATTAAAACAGCTTATACTGCCAGCTGTCCTGCTACTCCAGTGCCAGCTTCTGATCACATTCTACGTGACTGACGTAGTCCATGACACTATATCAAATCAGTAGATAGTATTAAAGATTCAATTGGCCTACTGTACGTTTAATAGGAACAAAACAAGTTGTGTCCATGTGCTGACAAAAGGGAGGGAATTTTTAAGATGGCATTAATAACGACTTCTATGGGCACGTCTTCACTGGCAATGTTAAAGCGCTGCCGTGACTTGTGTAGTCACGGCACAGTGCTGGGAGAGAGAGCTCCCAGTGTGCTAAAAAAACACCTCCACGAGGGACACGGCTCCCAACACTGCACTATCTATATTGGCACGTTACAGCGCCGTAAAGTACCAGTGTATACAAGCCCTTAGAGGAAGACACTATGCAGGTGCTAGCGAATGCTCCATAAGATCAAGTAGTCTCTGCTACAGAACTTATAAACACACCGAAAAAAGTCTCAGCCAGCTCACGAAGACACTTTTCTTCCAGCTGTGACAACAAATCCTGCTAAACTAATCCATAATTACTTGGATCATCATGAAATCCACTATTATGTACAGGAATTAGATCCACTGAGCCCACTAATAGCAATAAAATTGGATCAGAGGATTTTGCAGAAACAATGACAATACACTAGAGATCAGTGGCGGATTTAGAGTTAGTGGGGCCCTGTGCACAGCTTCATTTTCATGCTATCCCCCCACCCCACCCCTCAGGACCCAGCCAAGAAAAAGAACATTCTCTCTTATCTTCGGCCCCCTCCTTCTCCTCCCTCCCCCCCACCCCGTTTTTCATTCTTTTTTCCTTCATTCTCCTCCTATATTATGGAAGTAAATGAAAATAAATGAAGTGCCTTGATTGAGGCAGGGGGTTGGGGTGCACGAGGGGGTGCAGGGGTCAGGCTCTGGGAGGGAGTTTAGGTGCTGGGTTCAAGGGGTTGGGGTGTGGGAGAGGATGGGGTTGTGGGCTCTGAGCTGGGGCACGGGGTTGGGGTGTGGGAGGGGATGAGGGGTGCGGGCTCTGAGCTGGGGGGGGGGCATACAGGGGTCCTGACACAAAAATCCCATAGCATATTTTGCAAGAGTTTAGGGTTTCACCCACAGTGTCTTGATCAAATTCAAATTTGCATACTTATCTTCTGTCTATTTAAAATGCTTCCATATTTTCAGCTGGACATGGTATTCTAGCCTTTATTTTAAAAATATTTTTAAAAAGTCAGTCTGCTAGCAAAAAAGCATGCTATAATACAGAAGAAACAATTTAGTAGTGACCTCTGGAATTTCTCCATCAGCATAATCAGTAACTCACTAACATATGCACTAAAATGCACTCTCGGTAGGATTTTTAAACTTTATGATCTGTATGAAGGAAATACATATCCATGGAGAGATTTAAACATTTGCATGATGCAGTCAGTAAAAATGCTTAGCTTTATTTAAAACTGAAGGCACTAGGCTTTGCCATTACAGATAATGAATCCAATTTCAATTCTCTTATCTGTGAGCAGTCATTGAATTCTCTATAGAAGTTTTTGGACTAGAAACCTTTTTTAAAAATCAACAAAGCCAACAAAGTATTTTGCTTTTCTGTAAATATAGTGAGTCAATCTTAATTTTATTTACGTTGAACTTTGCACCAAATCTTGACTAACAAATACAGTGCTTGCACAGGTTTTTACACACACACACACACACACACACACACGCGCGCTAAGCTATCCCATCTTAAGCCAAATAACACAGTAGTAAGAAAAATGAGATAAAAATCAGGGTTTGCTTTTTTAAATGGTTAGGGGAAAAAAAACTCCAAACTGAAAAGTAAAAATATTTTTATATTTAAAATCAGAAAGGCTCACATCTGCTGTCAAAATAGAAAAATATCCTGAAAACTGATTTTGATGGCAGCCATTGATATTTATGGTAGATAAGGTAAATCACTATTTGTCTCATGAAATGTAGTAAGTATTCTAACTAGATATTTTTTTAAGCTAAGGTTTTTAATCTTTCATTTTACAGTAAAATTCATAACCAATTTGTTGTTAAAAATGAGATGTGTCAATATTTACCAGTAATGAATGGCAAGCCTCCACATAAATTAAAGAAAGCAGAGTTTTATATTTCAAACAATCAACCTAGTTATGTTAAAATGGATAGAAGATATACAGTAATGTATTCTAAATAGATTATTTCTGCGGCTTGTTAAATGCAGTTATGATCATTTTAAATAGCTAAGTGACAGCTCTATTATTTCTCACGTTTCATAACAAAATGGCTATAGGTTCTATGCTGCAGGTGAATACTGCAGTCAGAGAGGCCATTCCATCATTACACATTTCTTAACAAGGGTCTGGAGAATTCCACACAAATATTGCTTTATACATGACATTAGACTTCTGAAATGAGACAAAAGCTCAGGTTGGAACAAATTGCTGTTTCAATCAAGGATATATTGAGTTAGGGTGACCAGACAGCAAGTGTGAAAAATCGGGACAGGGGTTGGGGGTAACAGGGGTTATAGGAGCCTATATAAGAAAAAGATCCAAAAATCAAGACTGTCCCTATAAAAATCGAGACATCTGGTAACCCTAAATTGACTACAGGTAGCTGTGTGAACTCTGGAAGCATGATCAGTCCTGATATGGTTGTGTGGAGTAGCTCTACAGATACTTCCAAACTTCCAAAAACAGAATCGCAGCACTTAAAGTAATTTTCACCTTCAAAGGACCTTACAAACACTAACTGACACTCACACCACCACTGTAAGGTAGAGAAGTGTTAGCACAACTGTACACGAGGTAAACAGAGGCACGGAAATGAAGGGTATGACTGCACTACAAGCACTACAGCACCACAGCTGCAGCAGCACCACTGTAACACTATAGTGTAGTCACTTGCTACAGTGACGGAAGAGGTTTTTGCCGTCACTGTATAAATCCATTCCCCATGAGAGAATTATTCCATCGACCTAGCAGTGACACCAGGGCTTAGATCTGCTTTACATCTATCAGAGGTGTGAAATTTTCACACCCCTGAGCGATGTAGCTAGATCCACCTAAGTCTCTTCTGTTCATGAGGTCTATTACTAACCTATTACACAAGTGTGTTATCACAGAATATCTAGTCCAACTCCTGGCTCAAAACAGGACCAACTCCCAACCAAATCATCCCAGCCAGAGCTTTGTCAAGCCTGACCTTAAAAATCTCTAAGGAAGGAGATTCTACCACCTTCCTAGGTAACCCTTCCAGTGCTTCACCACCCTCCCAGTGAAAAAGTTTTTCCCAATATCCAGCCTAAATCTCCCGCACTGCAACTTGAGACCATTACTCCTTGTTCTGTCATCTGCTACCACTGAGAACAGTCTAGATCCGTCCTCTTTGGAACCTCCTTTCAGGTAGTTGAAAGCAGCTATCAAATCCCCCCTCTTGCTTCTCTTCTGCAGACTAAACAATCCCAGTTCCCTCAGCCTCTCCTCATAAGTCATGTGCTCCAGCCCCCTCCGCTGGACTCTTTCTAATTTTTCCACATCCTTCTTGTAGTGTGGGGCCCAAAACTGGACATAGTACTCCAGATGAGGCCTCACCAATGTTGAATAGAGGGGAATTATCACATCCCTCGATCTGCTGGCAGTGCCCCTACTTATACAGCCCAAAATGCCGTTAGCCTTCTTGGCAACAAGGGCATACTTTTGACTCATATCCAGCTTCTTGTCCACTGTAACCCCTAGGTCCTTTTCTGCAGAACTGTTACCTAGCCACTCGGTCCCTAGTCTGTAGCAGTACATGAGATTCTTCTGTCCTAAGTGCAGGACTCTGCACTTGTCCTTGTTGAACCTCAGATTTCTTTTGGCCCAATCCTCTAATTTGTCTAGGTCCCTCTGTATCCTATTCCTACCCTCCAGCGTATCTACCACTCCTCCCAGTTTAGTGTCATCTGCAAACTTGCTAAGGGTGCAAGCAACACCATCCTCCAGATCATTAATGAAGATATTGAACAAAACCGGCCACAGGACCGACCTTTGCGGCACTCCACTTGATACCGGCTGTCAACTAGACATGGAGCCACTGATCACTACTCGTTGAGCCCAACAATCTAGCCAGCTTTCTATCCACCTTACAGTCCATTTATCCAGCCCATACTTCTTTAACTTGCCAGCAAGTATAAAAAGCCAAGAAACAACACATCCACTGCTTTCCCCTCATCCACAGAGTCAGTTATCTCATCATAGAAGGCAATTAGGTTAGTCAGGCATGACTTGCCCTTGGTGAATCCATGCTGACTGTTCCTGATTACTTTCCTCTCCTCTAAGTGCTTCAGAATTGATTCCTTGAGGACCTGCTCCATGATTTTTTCAGGGACTGAGGTGAGGCTGACTGGCCTGCAGTTCCCCGGATCCTCCTCCTTCCCTTTTTAAAGATGGGCACTACAGTAGCCTTTTTCCAGTCATCCGAGACCTCCCCCGATCACCATGAGTTTTCAAAGATAATGGCCAATGGCTCTGCAATCACATCTGCCATCTCCTTTAACTCATGCTTAATTGATCAGCGTGAAATTATTATTTTTTGTTTGTATTGTGGTAATACCTAGAAATTTCAGTCAGGCTGGCTAGGTGCTGTACACACACAGCATAAAAAGACAACCCAGGTCTGACAGATCTTGCAATCTAAGGCTATGTCTACACTGGCAATTGAATAACAAAACTTTTGCCTTTCAGAAGAGTTAACCTCCCCCTCCCCAAGAAAAAAAATGTTGCCATGACAAGTGCCAGTGTGAACAGCGCATTGTCGGCTGCAGCACTCTCCGGCCAACAACGTAAACACTGCTCATTGGGGATGGAAGTCTTTTGTCGGCAGGAGAGCCGACAAACAGCGACTATACTGCATGACTTTTAGCGGCATGGCTGTAGCGACATAGCTATATTGCTAAAAGCTGGGTAGTGTAGACAGCCTAAGTCTGGCAAAATGTGAACAGACAGATAAAGATGGGAGATGTTTTCAAATTCTTTGGTAAAAGCTGTAAATGCAAACTGGCTTATAAGCTACCAAAAATGTACACAGTTTCACACCGAAACCAAAGCAGTCTCACTCAGCAAGTTGCAATCCTGTTTACTACACTAAACAAGGAAAATAGTCACTTCAATCAAAGCAGCTTATTTACGGGAATGGGATTGAAAACTGCATCATTGTCAAATAAACTTGAGTTTTATTGTTTATGACTTGTTAATTCTGGGTACAATTACACTAAAATTTTCAAACCAGAAATCATTAACAAATTTGATACGTCTGTTATAACAACTATGGAAGTAGTTCATAAAATTTGAGCTACAAATAGTAGTTCAGAAAGAAAGAAAATGCAAGTCATTCACATATAAAATCTGTAACCCACTAACCACCACCTTTTGTCCTATGACTGCAGAGGTGTTAATAGGCCACTCTACTTTGAAAGGTCCCTTACAATATGTGCTTGCTACTTACACTAAATAATCTGCTCCACCTTGCTTTTAGCTGTGATGCTCAAGTATATATCCCAGACCTCATGAAGAGCTCTGCATCGCTCGAAAGCTTGTCTCCCTCACCAACAAAAGTTGGTCCAATAAAAGCTATTACCTTATTCTTCTTTTCTCACTAGTCTATAAAGTTAGTTATGTGCACTTATGGAATAACTCTTGCCCCTGAACTATTCCAATGGCTGTGCTCTAATTTTCACTCACTGTTCTTTCTACTTGCACACTATATTTGACAGAACTATGCCATAATTTTAATTCATCAAAATGCAGCCTGATATTGCTCTTAGCCAAAATATTAATCAAATTGCAAATTAAGTTCTGTATTTTTAAACATCTAATAAAATTTTCATAGTAAATTTTAAAATTAAAAAAATACTCTATAGTCTTTGTGCTTTTGCTTCTAGCGTTTCATTATATTTTTCCATTATATTCTAGATTTGTAAAGTTTATTTATTGAAATGGACACTTCCAGCTTTTGAGGTACATGTATGTTTAATTGAACATGGATGTACTACTTTGATTCTGATAACTATTAGATGTGAACATTAAAAATCAGTTTGTAGCATACTGGTATTGAGATGATTCAGAAAGATATTAAAACCACTTAAGTATTAAACAACCCTCAGCCTCTGAAAAATGAAGGAGAATTTTATCCATGCTGGTTTTAACATATTTGACAATAGTACAGTATTTAGCAGCAATCGCTCCTGACTTTAAGACATCTGCAAAAATGGTGTAGTCAACATGACTGAACAGCTTCTCCTCCCTGCATGGAAAGTTCATGAATATGAATAATAAAGAGAGTGTGTTTTTCAAGTGACTCATAGGTAAATTGACCTTATTCTCAACATTAAAAGTCAAGGACACCTGTTGTAAAAAAAGTCATTCAAAAAGTCAAAAAGTACACATTTAAAAAGTGCTTGTATCATTACTGTTAGCTTCTGACTCAGGCCTAGTTTAACTGGCATTTAAAATTTAAAACAGATACCTGTAGTTAAGCCAGTGCAAATTTGTGTGTAGATACCTATTTCAGTTTGAGGGTGGCTTATTTTGGTTCAGGTGTTTTGTTTTAATAGAAGCAAACTAAATCGCAATAAGCCACTCTCACACCAGAATAAGTGTCTACACACAAATTTGCACCAGTTTAACTAAATCAGTTTAAATCAAAAATCTGTAGTTAAAGCAATGCAAGGCTGTGTGAGGACAAAGCCTCAGGGGGACACGCGTATTTCTGGGAAATCCAGGGTCGGGTCTGGTTTGGTTCCCCCCGGCCCAAGGTAATGATGTTCTGAATGAGTTTATCACAAAACACTGAACACACGTTAACTTCCACTCTAAGCACACAGCAGCTGTGACAGTGTGTAAATTCATTTTACTTCTTTCACACCAAAGAGGCTTCATCACTCTGAACACACATTCCACTAGACTGTTTACTCAAGGAAAAGAAAGCAAATTTTACTTACTATACCAATATATCTTGAACTAATATCTTATGATATTAAAAAAAAGACTGATGAAGGAAATAAAAACCTCTCTTCTCTTCCCTCCCCACCCACAAACATCATAAACTAGGCATAAGAAATTCTTTCACCTCTCTGTTTCCCATAACTTTTATGAATAGAATGACTATTTTTACAGACAATGCTACAAAATCTGCATGTATTTTAAAAATACATTTCTATTGAATGCCAAAGGAAGACCAAGTTAGAAGACACTAGCGTATGTACCACAGCGCATAGTCAAAATAGACACCAACTTTGCAAGGCATCTAAGGACAGAGGAAATATTTAACAAATCACTGGCAAACGCTTAGTGCTGTCAGAAAACCCTCCTCTCTTCCCCCTTCAGGAAATTAAATCTTCTTCATTCAGAGCAAAGCCTTTCAATTTAGGTGCGGGGAGAGGGAGGGAAGGGCTGCTCTTTCCTAAAAGCAAGAAATGTTGGACATTATTTGCATATTGGAGAAACCCAGGAACAAGCCATGCTATCCATCCATTCCAACCTTTCTCAATAATCTAATTTGTAAATGAATCAGCTGTCACAACACTGTAAACAGCATTTGAAATTTCTACACCCCTCTTGAGAATATCATTTAATAAGCTTAAGTACCTTTTATTTACTGCCCTAACCTAATCAAAACAGAACAAGTTGTCAATAACCGCAATATTCTGCAACAATACACTGAGCCTTCTCATTAAAGCGGTTAAGTGGAACACTTGGATTATGTTCTTTCAACAAATAATAAAAATGTCTCAGCTAATAATAAAAATGGGCACAGCTAAGACAAGTATACTCATGGAAGCCTCAGTAAACTTTAAGAATTACAAATTCGGTTAGTTGCTAAAGATCTGCCCAGGCAAAGCTTTTTAAATTTTCTGAAATATTCAAAGTACCTCTTAAGATACAGAGAAACAAAATAAATAATTACTCATTCCTGCCAACGTCAAGAGATAAAAATCAAGAATTGGACCGCCCCAAAAATGAGATTGGCCCAAAAATTATAATTTTTTTTAAAATGTCACGTTGTGGTTTTTAGGTCAGTCTCCTTGACTTTTGAACTCTCCCTGCCCACTCACTGTGTGAATGTGACAATTAGTTTTGTCCACTCTCCCACGTACTGGATAAGGTGACTTTGGCCACGGCTGCAGGAGCTCTCACCCCTACATCTGCCCAGCAATTAATCCTGCCTCCCAATCCTGCTCAGTTTGGTCCCATAGCCCCCATCACCACCACCTCATCAGTTCAGCCTCCTACCCCAGCAACTCCCACCACCCTCAGCTCACCCTCGCAGCACTTACCCCATCTGCTCAGAACCCACCATCAATACAGTCCTTCACCCCGCACTGCAGCCCCTGGGCCATATTCAGTCCTCCAAACCTAACCTCTGCTCCTAAGGGTTCTTCACCCTCACCAGACCTGGGGGGAGGGAGCTGCAGCAGGGTCCTCTTTCCCACTTCCCAGGCTGGCAGAGGATCTGCCGCGCCCGGGGTGCCTGACAGGACTTAAGTAAAATTAAGCCTCACTTTTAGAGCTCTCAGATGTCAGGATATTTGAGAGATCTTGAATGAAGCTTAATTTTACACTGAAATAGTGGCTCTCATGGTCAACTCACAAGAGTTGGCATGTGTGCTACTACAAATTGGCTGCCACCCTTAGATAGAGAGGACTATTTCCATTGAGGAAAAAGGACAATGTCTGCAACAAATTCCATTCTTCACAGAGCCATTTCCTATTCCTTTTCTTGATCCCAAGTACAATACAGAGAAGTACTTTCACTTCAAAGTCTTTTCTGCCAGCGATAGTGTAGTATCTTCTACAATACCCATTTTGGACTTGGGTAAGTGGTTTCATTCTCTTTCACCAACAATTACTGAAGAGCCAGGTTAAAGACAGCCCAGTGCTTAAAATATTTCCACACGCGCACACACTATATAGATAGGTACTCTCAGAAAGGGGAAACAGGTAGACAAATGCAACCTTATTCATTCCTGCTACTTTGCAGCAAAAATTCTCTGTATTCCAGAGATATAAGTGCCAACAATAGGTAACATTGTGCCCAGGTCAGGCGTGACGTTAACAGCTCTTCAGTTTGTTCAACAGGGAAGAAAGACTGTTTGCCTAGCGCTCAACTACACATTCTGTACTTGAAAAAATTACATACCACTTTTAAATACATACCCCTTTTTCACTGCAGCCAGCCTACCAAAAAAAAATAAAAAAAAATTGGCTCCTCAAAGAGCAGTTTACAGGACCCAGCAAGGTTCCTATAGCTTTAATATTAACTCTGATTATCTCCCAAATTGGCACAAGCTGACATCAGGTGCTGGCAGTTTATATCTGAGAGGCCCTATCAGCATTTAAGTTAATATTCATATCACACTGGTTAGATAATTTAAGAAAGTGAACTGGCATAACATTTGCCGAAAGCAACGCTTTATTTTCATTTAACAACACAACCTGCCATACTTTAAGTAGCGTCACAAACAGAACTATCGTGGTTTAATATAATATTTTCATAACATCTCCCATAACAAGCTATTCTTAGTTACCATATTTTGTTTTTATAAAGCTAACTGGAGAATCACAACTTTAATATCATGTAATTGTATTCCAGAGACTTGCATGCATATTGCGATTGCCTAAGAGGGCCAATGCCATTTCAAACTGTGGCCCTTAATTCTTCTCACACTACTGAACTTTTCCGACAGGGAGCCCTAAATAGCTTCATGGCTACAAAGACAAGGAAGATGATGACTAGGAATAGATTTGCATGGGAAAAGGTTTACAAGTTAGAGGAGAGTGGTCACAATGACTGTGTTCCATTTCTATACTTTCTTATAGTACTCGGTGGGTTATGCAGTCTGTATCAGAGAACACTACATTCTCCCATGTAACACACATAGCTAGGAAGTAGTGCTTTAGAATCTCATTCACTGCTGGCAGAAAGCCAGATGACATTTTCCCCTTGTTCTGGGGTTTGCAAGGCACTAACAAATATCATTTAGGTTGCAATCTTGCACTATTGGTATCAATTGGAGCTTAGTCAGGAATACTTGGAGTAGAATCAGGATTTTAGTGAGCACCTAGCACTAAATGTTCACTTAATCAGGGACATGTATTGGCGCTCATGCGGTTTTTGTTTTGGTAGGGAAGGAACATATTTAAATACTAGGCCTGTCAAGCAATTAAAAAAATTGATCGTGATTAATCGCACTGTTAAACAATAACAATACCATTTATTTAAATATTTTGGATGTTTTCTACATTTTCAAATATATTGATTTCGATTACAACAAAGAATACGAAGTGTACAGTGCTCACTTTATTATTTATTTTTGATTAAAATATTTGTGCTCTAAAAAACAAAAGAAATAATATTTTTCAATTCACCTAATACAAGTACTGTAATGCAATTTCTATCATGAAAGTTGAACTGGCAAAAGTGGAATTATGTACAAAAAATAACTGCATTCAAAAATACAACAATGTAAAACTTTAGAGCTTACAAATCCACTCAGGCTTACTTCTTGTTCAGCCAGTCACTCAGACAAACAAGTCTGTTTACATTTGCAGGAGATAATGCTGCCCGCTTGTTTGCGTCACTTGAAAGTGAGAACAAATGTTACCATGGCACTGTAGCCGCCGTTGCCAGATGCACTAAAGATTCATATGTCCTTTCATCTTCAACCACCATTCCAGAGGACATGCATCTATGCTGATGACGGCTTGTGCTCGATAATGATCCAAAGCAGTGCAGACTGACGCATGTTCACTTTCATCATCTGAGTCAGATGCCACAAGCAGAAATTTGATTTTCTTTTTTGATGGTTCAGGTTCTGTAGTTTCCACACTGGAGTGTTGCTCTTTTAAGACTTCTGAAAGCATGTGGTCCCTCTCAGATTTTAGAAGGCACTTCAGATTCTTAAACCTTCGGTCGAGTGTTGTAGCTATCTTTAAAAATCTCACATTCATACCTTCTTTGCATTTTGTCAAATCTGCAGTGAAAGTGTTCTTAAAACAAACATCTGCTGGATCATCACCCGAGACTGCTATAAAAAGAAATATATGGCAGAATGCGGGTAAAACAGAGCAGGAGATATACTATTCTCCCTCAAGTAATTCAGTCAAAATTTAATTAACACTTTTTTTTTTTTTTTAACAAGCATCATCAACATGGAAGCATGTCCCCTGGAATGGTGGCCGAAGCATGAAGGGGCATACAAATGATTAGCATATCTGGCATGTAAATACCTTGCAATGCCAGCTACAAAAGTGCCTGTTCTCACTTTCAGATGACATTGTGAATAAGAAGCCAGCAGCATTATCTTCTGTAAATGTAAACAAACCTGTTTGTCTTAGCAATTGGCTGAATAAGAAGTAGGACTGAGTGGACTTGTAGGCTCTAAAGTTTTACATTGTTTTGGTTTTGAGTGCAGCTATGTAAAAAAAAAATCTACATTTATAAGTTGCACTTTCACGATAAAGAGATTGCATTATGATACTTATATGAGGAGTACTGAAAAACACTATTTCTTTTATCATTTTTACAGTGCAAATATCTGTAATAAAAATAATATAAAGTGAGCAGCATACACATTGAATTCTGCATTGTAACTGAAATCAATATATTTTAAAATGTAGAAATACATCAAAAATAGTTAATAAATTTCAATTGGTATTCTATTATTTCACAGTGTGACTAAAACTGCAATTAATCATGATTAATTTTTTTTAGTTAATTGTGTGAGTTAACTGTGATTAATCGACAGCCCTATTAAATACTTGTTTTAAAATAATTTTTTTTCCCCCGAGATGCCACATATTCCCAGGAGAACTGCAAAGATTAAGGTTAGTTGTCACTAGCTTATTTTGTTGTTTCCCACTTAGTGTCTGCATCTTTACAGTAGCACCGCAACACTCAAGATGCAGTTCGGGTCTTGGAGTATTACACAACATATTTTATCCGGCAGCTTCTCAAACAAGCCCTTCATTACCACTGATATGGAGTGGCCTAAAAAGTAGTAGGTAGGCTCTTTGCAATCTCCCCTCCCCCATATGCACTGAAGGTTTCAAAGCAGGAGTCATTTTGAATGGAAGACATATAATCAATCTTGAGCTTTATGTACTAATTTTCTGGACTCTAAAATGTTATTTAATTTTGATATGTATTCTTAGTTTTACTGAAAACAGATACTTCAATAAATATATTCAAAGAAAAAGTGATGTACCGTCATAGGACACAGTTAGGGTTTAAGCATACAATATTTAACACACTGGATTACTTTACACATGGTAAATACCACTCACTTCATGCCTAACTTTACACAAGAGACTAGTCCTGCCATACATCAGAATTTGCAGGATTAGAGCCTGAAGTGACAAATAGTGACAAAAAGATCAACATATGGCATGTCACTGTCAGAGGCAGATCGGGTGTTTTGGGGCCCTAGGCTAAATTCTCTCTAAGCTGTGCAGCCAGCTATCAAAGGTCATGCAGGCAGGGAGAGGCACTCCTCCCCCAGCCCGACCCAGCCCCACTGGAGCTGCTGCAGCCAGGGAGACATACTCCTCTCCCAGCCCAGCCCCGCCCCACTGGAACTGCCGCGGCTGGGGAAAGGCACCTCTCCCCCGACCCCGAGCTGCTGTTGCAAGAGACGGCTGCGGGGAGTCCTTTCTCCCTGCCACAGCCCCGGGGCAGCCTGCACCCCAAGCCCCTCAAGAGCTGACTATTACTAATAATGTACAAAAATGGAAGGCTCTTATACCACACCCATTGTCATGGTATCAAAGCATCTTCTAGTAATAACTAGCACCTGTCATGAGTGGTTCTCTCTTTCTCCCTCAAAAGGAAGAATGCAAGATTTTTTTTTTTATTTTAATTTTATGCCTCCTGTAATGTGTGTTATTACTGAAGGCCAGGTTGAATGGCAACTTGTAGGCTGAATGGCATTTTGAGGTTTGATATAGGTCTTGGTTCCCAAGAGATTTTGTTCCACAGGTTTGGACTGGCCTGGAGAAAGCTCTGTCTTCTCTATAAACGAGCTTCTCTATAAACATAGTTCCAATGTACCTGAGGAACAGAGCTGTCAATCACAAGTCAGCATAGTAACATGTTCATGGTAATCCACAACGCAGGGTTATGCTCCCATGTTCTGTACTAACTGGAGTTTCCTATGAACCAAATGCTTCAAATGCAGTATACTGCATTGATATTGTCCAGCTGGGAGATGACGATGTCCTGTCATCTACTAGAAGGGGCTAGTTTTCTAGCCAATGATAATGACATTACTCCATTATTTGTGATTTGTGAATGCTACTCTGAGAGTTTAGCACTCACACAAAAAGAATTACAGAAGCAACCCAGGTGCGTGGACTGAGTGGAACCACATTTGGGAGTGTAGCTTCAAAGGGGATCATGTGGCAATTGCAGCCCCTCAATGTTCTCTGTTAAACAAGTTTGACTTCAGCTTTAACCAGCTGCTCTTTTCTTTTGTTTCTTGTACCACTAGAAAAAGGAATCTGAGGATTGCCCATAAATCTTTTCCCATCCTGATGCTTCTGAAGGCTTTAACATCAACTACCAATTGTTTGAGTGAACAGAAACAGGGACACCTTTCCTGAGAAAGAAATAGGTGAACTGCTAATCTTGGCAGGATGGTGGAAGGAAGGGAAAAGCCAGCAAATTAACATGAGCAGGGCAATAGCAAATCTGGTCTTCTCCTAAGGCAGCAATGGACAGAAAAGTGACATTACTCTCCACATTTACTTCATCATTCTTATTATAAGACAATTTTTTTTTCTTTTTCCACTTACGCTCAAGAGGTTTGAATTTTTTAACCATGATTTTATCCAGTTAAATCTGTCCTTTCTTACTTTCATCAACAGCTCCAAACTGTTTAATTGCAGTGTGAATGTCTGGGCTCAGGTTGCAGCCTGGCTCTAGGACCCTGCAAGGTGGGAGAGTCCCAAAGCTCGGGCAATAGCCTGAACCCTAACATCTACACCATAATTAAAGAGCCCTTTAGCCCGAGCCCTGCAAACCCAAGTCAGCTCGCACAGGCCAGCCGTGCGTGTCTAAACTGCAGTGCAGGCGTACTCTGGGTTTCAGTTATTTTTGAGTTTCCTTGACTGCAATTCTTTCAATATCACAATTTTCCCAAAGAAACAGATTGTTTGCTGAAGAGGTGAGAAATTCCACAGCTTAAATTATTCGTAGTTTTCATTACAAAGCTGCAAAACATTTTTTTTAATGCAGTTCCTTGATGATTGCTGAGAACTGTAATTTAATACACTACTACAGTAGACTGAACAAACCAGAAGAAAAGACTATGGGAGACACCACTCGCTACTAACACACTGAAAATAAAGGGAAAAGTAGCATCCAGAGAGAAGTGATGAGAGCGGATGCCTCTCCCTACATTATGTTACTATGGGAGTCGGTGGTATATGATTTTTCTCAACACAGTACATGAAAGACTAGCAAGAGTGTTTTGCTTTAGGAGACCAACAAACTGGCTTCTTTTTGGTCAACTAACTACACAAATCTTAAGCTTCTGTTCACAGGGAAATACTTGGGTGAAAATATAAGTTAAGTCATTGATGAAAACCTATTTGCACTTTATCAAATACCTGGTTTGTGCTCTAATGTAATGCTGTGGCATTCGGTGATAGTCCATTTAAAAAAAAAAAAATTCACGAGAGCTTTATGTACCTTATAGTCTATAAAAATTAAGTAAAATACACTTCCGGATTAATTAAATCTATCTTTCTATACCATTTACAAAAGCATAATGCCTCATATAAGATCTAAGCAGTAAAAGTGTGATGCTTTATGAGTTCAAGGCATTTAGCATATTAACTAAAGCCAATTAAATTTGTTTATTAAAGTGAAAATAATATTTAAACATATGGTATTTTTGCAGCTAAACTAAGACTAAATTCTAGAATGTGTGTAACTGATACAAAAAAGCAAAACTATGATAGTATAAAAAAAGGCAACTGCAGACAGTCGCCTAATTTAATTATATTTGAATGACACTATATTAAACTGTCACATACAAGTATTATTTATTTATATGACCATAGCACCTAGCACCCCTGCGACAGACCAGCATTCCATTGTGCTACATACTGTACAAATAGAACATTATGTCATCCAGATAAGATTAAAAAGTAAACCAACTACCTCCGTACCTCTCAATTTCTGAATCAGCATTTACCCCTTCTTGTATTTCTTTTAAATTTGGTATTTTGAAGGATATGGTTAAATTCTTTTGAAAGTTTGCTTAGAAGATGTAAAATAGAATTGCAAATGTAATCCACCACTGGCTACACACATTAGTGCAGAAGTAAGTTTATACCTTCTAAACTCAGCAATTCATCAATTTAATGGAAAACCATCAAATTTCACAAGCTTGAAAATGAAGTATGCACATTTGCATGTCAAAATAGTTATTAAAATATTTCATTTCTTTCCATGTTTTGAGTGAAAGTATACACATGCTCTTGTGGGGCAACACACAGACATGACAATACATTCTGTCTAAAATAAATGTCACCTTGTCATCCACTTAAAAGCAACAATGCTAACATGAAAATGCAAATAAAAATAATTTCTGGAACTCCCTGACACTTGAACTCTTTCATCAAAGTATTTTTCCTATTCTAAAGTCATGTTCAAGCACTTCTACTTAATGGAATTAATGTAAATGAAAAAAATATCAGAATTAGTTCAATATAGCTGAATAATAAATGGTTAGAAACCTTATGCTGGCATGTTTCACAGCTAAGAAAAATACCATTTCTAAAAGATTTATAACAGTAGTAATAGTTAGCTTCCTTTAGGCTTTGTCTATACATTTAAAGGTGTGTTGGTAAGAAGGTCAAAGTGGGTGAGGTAATATATTATGTTTAAGGATACGATTTAGTCACAGAGGTCACGGATTCTGTGACTGTAATGAACTTCCATGACTTCGTCGGCTGGAGCTGTGAGCTGCCACGACTGCGGCTGGACACCGCCCCGCTCCAGGTGGTGGGGCTCGGGCTGCCAGTTCCCCCTGGCAGTCAGCCCCCACCCAGCCCGTTATTTTTAGTAAAAGTCATGGACAGGTCATGGGTTTCTTTGAATTTTGTTTATTGCCCACAACCTGTTAATGACTTTTACTAAAAATAACCGTGGCAAAATCATAAGCTTACTTATGTTGGACCAACTTCTGTAAGTGAGACAGACAAGTTTTCAAGCTTATACTGTGCACTTCTTCAGGTCTGGGAAATGTACTCAGAGTGTAATAGCTAAATACAAGATGGAACAGATTGTTTAGCGTACGTAAACACATATCTCATGAGGCCATCGAAGATGAAGTGGCCCGTTAACACCTCTCTAGTCATAGGGGGAAAGTAATGGAAGAAAAAAGGAAGCTTGGAGCGTGGGGCGGTATAAGGAGGTTAGATTGTTGTAATAAGTAAGGCTCCATGTCTGCCATGGAGGTCGTGGATTCTGTGACCTCTGTGACTTCTGCAGCGGTGGGTGTAGCACCCCACAGTCAGCTGCATCGGCACTGCTGCCACACCGGCCACTGTTCGGGCAGTCCCGGGCAGGTGACCAGTCCTGGCAGCAGCAGCAGCTGTAGCTCGGCAGCAGATCGGGGGTGGCCAGAGCAGCAGGGGATGGGCGGCCCCAAAGCCAGCTGCACTGGTGCTGCTGGCCCCAGGGACTGCCTGAGCAGCAGTTCCGCTGGGAACCACCATTGCTCAGTGGCTCCCAGCAGCTGGTGTCACTGGCCCACTGCCCCTCCGCCCCCAAAGCAGTGCCCTCCTCCTTCCCCCCACCCCCAGCTAAGATTTAGTCAGTCTATAGTACAAGTCATGGACAGATCATGGGCCATGAATTTTTGTTTATTGCCCGTGACCTGTCTATGACTTTTACTAAAAATACCTGTGACTAAATCGCAGGCTTAGTAATAAGCCATAAATCCAGTGTGTCTATTCAGTCCATGATTTTTAGTGCCCAGCAATGTTATGAATTTAAGCTCCCAGTTTCTTCTTTTGAAGGTGTTGTGCAGATTTACTTAGAGGATGAGGACTGATAGGTCAGATAGAGAGTGGTCATTTTGTGAAAAGAATTCACCCTCAGATGATACGGTGTTTTTGTCTTATTTTCCTGTCTGAGTTAACTTGAGAGCATAGTGGTTGTCTCATTTCACCCATATAGTTGCTATTGGGGTATTTGGTGCACAGATAAGGTTGTAAAAAGAACAGGAGTACTTGTGGCACCTTAGAGACTAACAAATTTATTTGAGCATAAAGCTTTCATGGGCTAAAACCCACTTCACTGGATGCATAGACTGGAACATCTGCATCCGATGAAGTGGGCTGTAGCCCATGAAAGCTTATGCTCAAATAAATTCGTTAGTCTCTAAGGTGCCACAAGTACTCCTGTTCTTTTTGCAGATACAGACTAACACGGCTGCCACTCTGAAACATTACATGTTGTGATAGGCATATGTAAGATCCATGAATCTTAAAGTTATGTTGGTGGTGGGGGGTGTTGATCATCATAGCAGTGGAGATACATCTATAGGTTTTGCATCTATTGTTCTGTCAGGGTCCGGTGCTGCTTTGAGTTGGTGGGACCTGGTCTGTGGGGAGCTTGCTTCTGATAATGAACTTACACAGATTGGGGGGTTGTTTAAAGGCCAGAAAAGGGAGTTCCAGAAAGATTTCTTTCAGGATGAGGTCCCCATGCAGTATGGGTTGTAACTGTTTAATAATATCCCATACAGGTTCCAGTGTGAAGTGATGGCTGTCAACTAGGGGTGTGCAGTTGAAGGGAGTTTTATTTCAATACTGAAGCAGGTTCTCTCAGGGTATATGGGTGGCCCATTCCAGGATGTGATCTACTCTTCTGGTGGAGTGTCCTTGTTTGCTGAAGGCAGTTTTAAGTGTGTTAAGGTGTGTGACCTGGACTTTCTCCTTGAAACATATTCTGTGATATCTGAGTGCCTGACAGTAGATAACAGATTTCTTAGTGTGTTTGGGGTGGTTACTGGATCTTCGAAGGGAGGTGTGGTGATCTGTGGGTTTCTTGTATATAGTTGTCTGCATGTTTCCATTGTTGAAGCTTATTGTGGCATCCAGAAAGTTGATGGAGGTGTGGAAGTATTCAAGAGAGAGTTTAAAGGATGGGTGGTGGTTGCTGAAGTTGTGGTAGGTATCTATAAGAGATAGATCATCTGTCCAGAGGATGAAGATATCATCGATGTATCTCAGGTATATCATTGGTTTTGTGGTGCATTTGTCCAGAAATTCTTCCTCAAGATGGCCCTTGGAGAGTTTGGCATACTGGGGAGCCATCCTAGTACCCATGGTGGTACCCATGGTTTGGACAAAGTGTTTGTTGTTGAATGTAAAATAGTTATGGGTGAAGATGAAATGGATGAGTTTGGTGATGTGTTTGGGGTGGATAAGAATGTGTTAGTTAACACATGATAGCGCACACATTCTTAAAGCCTAGTAGAGACAAGACAGCGTATACTTTAACGAGTGTTAAAGTGGTTGAGTTAAAGCTTAAACTAGTGAAGTCTTTACAGCAGTTATTCCAGACTGGCTATGTCACTTTGCCTTTCTTCCTCAGTTGCTTCATCATAAAAAAAAAGAAAGAGAGATACAAAAGTAACCTACCAAAGAGGTATAGTAAACAAGAATTAGTGTTGTGAAATGCTGTGCTTTCTTCCCCCATATAATGTTTGTTAGAATCAGAACAAGCACCCCTTGAAAAGGGATTATAAACACATCTCATAGTGACACAGAAAACTCCAGCTGATCAAACACGCTGGTTTCACATTCAGCCAGTTTTCTGACAGGGACTAAAATCTTGCCATTAAAAAGAGACTAAGTTGCTAAAAATCAGGCAGTCGTGGTCCTGGGAACAAACGCCGAGCATCTGGGGAGAAGAAATCTCTGACCAAAGCATAAATGATAGGCAGTTAACATGAAGTCTGCTTCCTGTTCCCTTCTCTTCAAATACCTTTGCATTGGTCCACTCACCCTATTTGTTTTATTACTTAAACTATGTATTCTGTTCACTGCTGTTAATTGTTCCATTAATGTTTCTAGACATTTGTAGCAAAGTAAATATGGTTATTTAAACACTTATTGATGCAGAGAATCCTTAATATTCTGTATTTTTGTCCTAATAAAACAATGGCTTTGCTTCCTGGGTTACTGAATTAAATGAAATAGATCCCTTCCTCAAACTCCACTAATTACATTTCTAAATTAAAAACTGCAGTTGAAAATGTTGTTTTAAATTGTTTTACTGAAGGTTGATATAACCTGAATAATTCTTGAATATAGAGGCTACTACAGATTATGTATGTGGCCTTTTTTTGTTCAAGAGGAAATAAATTCAGCAAGCACAGTAGTTTTTCTAGTATCTGATTGAAAATTCAAACCTACATCAACTTACTTAGCTGTGACAGCCAAGATTTAATTGTTTGCTTGCATAAAATAGTTTTCCATATTTACATCTTGTGGCTTATATGGTCAAACCTGTGTGTCTATTTGACTCTAGATCACATATATGAAAACCTTCTACATGTTTGTAATGGCAACTATAATATATTCTACTGAGTCTAATTTTAATGAAAGGCTTGTATGTTTTATAAATGAGTCTGGTTCCATAATACAATCTAACTAATTCACATGCTCTGGAGATCACACAAAAAAGGCTCTTCTCCTCACTTCTCAGCAAAGATTAAATAGCTGAACGTGGCAGTGATTTCTTACATCAGACTTCATCACTTTTACAAAACATACTACAGAGTAACCTGGCAATTCTGCGGGACATTCCTTTGATAAAATTCTGAGCAACTAGAAACATGAAATATTTTATCAGACGCATGTAATGGAAATTTCCAGAGGCAGTTATAAATATGTAGGCAAGAATCAGTCTCGAGATAACAAGGTTAGTTCAATCAGGGAGGGTGAGGCCCTCTTCTAGCAGTTGAGGTGTGAACACCAAGGGAGGAGAAACTGCTTTTGTAGTTGGCTAGCCATTCACAGTCTTTGTTTAATCCTATCTAGATATTAGGAATATATAAAACCTGTATGAGAACACTTCAACCTCCCTGGCCACACAATAGCAGATGTAAAGGTAGCCATCTTACAGCAAAAAAACTTCAGGACCAGACTTCAAAGAGAAACTGCTGAGCTTCCTTTCATTTGCAAATTTGACACCATCAGATCAGGGAAAGAACAAACCCTGATAGTCATCACCTTCCAGTGGGACCAGTACAAATAACTGAAGAGGTCTTAGGGTACGTCCACAATACCCGCCAAATCAATCCCCGAACGCGCTCCCATCGACTCCAGAACTCCACCAGGGCGAGAGGCAGAAGCGGAGTCAATGGGGGAGCCGCAGCCATCGATCCCGCGCAGTGAGGATGAGAGGTAAGTCGAAATAAGATACGTTGACTTCAGCTACACTATTCCCATAGCTGAAGTTGCATATCTTACATCGACACCCCTCCCCCCCAGTGTAGACCAGCCCTTAGTGGCCCCGAGGCACTAAGACTGGAAGCTCTGGATCCCTAGCTCTCCAAAAGTGACTATTTAGGGCAGAGCAGAGATTTTACCGGATGACAGCTTGTGGAATCTGCCCCAAGTTAGGAAAAATTTCCTCTCTTAGGTGGGGTGGGGGGTGTGTGTCAAAGTCATCTCTTCCTGTTTTATTGTTCAAGGCTGCTGCCAGCACTACCACAAACTTGGGGAGCACTGCTAGGCTTAATAGGAAGATGCAATACAGCTAGTACTGGCCCAGAAACCAAAGAAATCAACGCAAAAAGAAAGGTGGGCACCAGCAGGGAGCAGAGAAATTTATCCATTTTAACCACCTGGGCCACAGTGATTTAATCTGAAAGCTTCATACCTTGTACAAGAAGTACAAGTCCCTTAAAATCAGGAACAAAATTGAAACATTTTGCTTTAACATACCATAGAAGAGAGTATGTGCACCAAAGCATCTCTCAATCTAGTACCAGCACAGCGTTTACAAAATGATCCTATATCCTGAGTCTCTTTACACTCGATAATAGATAATAGATATGCAGGATAATAGATATGAAACCGATAATATGCAGGATAATAGATATGCAGGATAATAGAATGAAACCGATTCTGGGACGATCTTGATGCAAACTCAATGGAATAGCCCTATTAGGAGTATCCATTGATCTCTGGTCCAGGGGCGAATCTTCTTCCTAGCTGCATAGAAGCAGCAGCATGCCTTGGAATTCCTCTGTGTACTAATTCTACAATGTACTTATAGCGCTTAATTCATTTATAACTATAACCCTAAGCATGACGTTTCTCCCACTTTCATTTATTTGTTTGGATGCCTCTGGGCCATACAGCATATATCCAGAATAAAATCATCATTAAGGCTAATAGCTTTCAGGTTTATGCAGTACAACCTTCAATCAATGGGCTGATATTTGATTTTGTTATTAAAATGAAAGGAGCACAGGTGCTCATCATAATGTATGACTAAGCTGTGGAAGTAATACCAAGTAATAAAGATGTCACATCAAGCAATATGCATTATTTTGATAAAACCTTCTACATGCTCAATTTTATTTTAGGAGACATACAGGGATACTTCCGTCTAACAGTTTTGTTTGGGATTTTCCTTCAAAACATTTTTTGTTTCTTTTTTACGTATACTGCCCATCTTGGGGAGGCGGTGTTCAAAGAAGAGCAATAAGAATGAAGAGAGACATTGAAAATGTTAGGACTGTTTACCTTAGAGAGGAGGCAAATGAGGGTTGTGATAATATAGAAAATAGTGACTGCAATAAATGGTAGATCAGGAACTTCAGTTCTGTCTTATAACACAACAATGGGTCAATCGATTAAATTAAAAGGTGGCAAATTCAAAACTGATTAAAGGAAATACTTTTCATGCGACCCATAATTAGACCATGGAAATGACTACTAAAGGAAGTCCCTGAGATCAAGACCTTGGCAAGACTCAAAAAATGGGATTTGACATTTTATATAGATAACAAGAATATCCAGTTATAATTAATACAAACAAAACATCTGGAAGGGATATTAAACCTGCTGCTTCACAGCAGAAGCCCAAGTATCAAAGATCAGGAAAAGCTTAATTCTCTAACTATCCCACACCTGCCTACTTCAGGATTCTTCCATCTTCCTCTGAAGCATCTGGTGCTGGCCACTCTTGGAAACAACACACTGAACTAGAGAGTTCTGATCTGATGCAGTATGGCACTTCGTATGTTCCTATCTAGGTACTTATATGGCCTCTATCACTGAAGTATTTGAGCACTTTATCATCACAAAACCCATAGCACAGAGTTATATTGTCCGCTTTTTTACAGACGGACAACTAAGGCACACAAGTTCAATACAGCAAGCCATTTAACAGCGTGCCTAATTTTAAATATATGAGTAGTGCCATTGGAGTCAATGTTTGAAGTTCAACACATGCTTAAGTATATTGCTGAAGTGGGGCCAGACAGAGTAAGTGACTTGCCCGCGGTCACACAGGAAAATCTGTGCGTCAGATCCCTTTCTCCTGTCTACTACGTTACCATAAAACTATCCTTCCTCTCCAGGGCCAGCTCCAGGGGTTTTGCCACCCCAAGCGGCGGGGAAAAAAAAAAAAGCCGCGAACAGGCGGAAGCTCCACCATGCCACTTTCTTCTTCGGCGGCAATTCCTTCCCTCCGAGAGGGACTGAGGGACCCGCCGCCGAAGAACCCGACGTGCCGCCCCTTCCCCTTGGCCGCTCCAAGCACCTGCTTGCTGAGCTGGTGCCTGGAGCTGGCCCTGTTCCTCTCTGTCAAGGTTTATCTAGTATATATGTAGCCACCATCACCATAGCAACTGAGCACCTCCAAGGTATTTTAAAATGGAAGAACAATTTAACACTTTCAAGAACTGTGAAATTGATCTATTTTAAAAAAAAAAAAAGATTCATTTTGCCAGCACTTAACCATACAGCCCACTTGGTAATGGTATTCCTTACCATGGCTACATGTATGATCACTATTATTTTCAGCCATTCTGTGCTGAACCTGGAAGGAAAAAAGAAAAAGAAAAAAAAAAAAAGATTTCCATGGACTTGACTTTTTTTTTTTTAAATCTGCAGTCATTATAGAAACTTATTTCTTTTCTGTTGTCTAGGACTCTTCAAACACACCTAAAGCAGTCAGTGGTTAAATGTGCGTCTAGGAGAGCTGTTAGGTTACACTTTCATACACAGCTGGGACTTCTAGCACTTTTAAATTTGAATCTCAAAAGGGAATTGTTCATCCTTAAGCCATATATCAAAATAGTCAATTTCTGATCATTGGTCCAGGACCAGTTCTTAGAAAGTTTACCAGCCCTGTAAGCATTTTTACTGGTCCATCCCAGTATTTATAGATGTGGTATTGTGAGTTTTCAGACCTTAAAACTGCTTCACTCATTACCAACTTGCTTTTTGCAAGCTACTATTTCAAATGGCAAATATTCGAGGTTTTATGCTCTTGGAAATTTGCAAAAGCTTTCTGATTGTATAAAGCTTAGGCTCCTCACTCTAGTGGTTCAAGATAACATCATTATTCAGAATATATTGATTTCAAAATTCTACTGGACTTGGTCTAGCAGTACTTTCTTTGGAATATGTCAAACTAAAAAAAACTAAAAAAAGCTTACCCATTTGTCTACTGACCCTTCTGTATGGGGGTCAGTTTCCTGTCTCGAATTCTCTAAAGGCAGCTAGAGCTGCCAGTAAATAATGGTTAAAGGACACCTGCTACTGCCCGCTCAGAAGGATGTATTCAAAAAGCTAAAATTACTAACATATATTAATAATCATAACTGACATTAAATTAAATTATATACTAAGTCAGCCCTACATAGAGGGCTAGCTCATTCAGACTTTTGACAATCTAACGACCCACACTCTCGAAAGAACATATGTCTAGCTCGAGGGGGGAAAAAATGATGGTCCGTTGGCTGGGATATAGTCAGCAAAAAACAAAAAAAAATCCAAGTGTGAAAGTTAAGGGTAGGCTAAGGCAATAGAGAACATTAATATAGAGGTATGTACACCTCTACCTCGATATAACGCTGTCCTTGGGAGCCAAAAAATCTTACCGCATTATAGGTGAAACCGTGTTATATTGAACTTGCTTTGATCCAGCGGAGCACGCAGCCGCACCCCCCCGAGCGCTACTTTACCACGTTATATCCAAATTCATGTTACATCGGGTCACATTATATTGGGGTAGAGGTGTACTTTATGGGGTAACCATCACCTACTGTATCTTCCTGTCAAAACATGCACCAAGAGAGGTACTGTTTCCTTGAGGCCTTTTCTACTGTTGCTTCTCAGCCTTCTAAAGCAATGTTTCCTCCAACCAACAAAACAGGAAAAATCTGGTCAGACTCCTTTGGCATTGATACTTCTGGTCTGAGTGGCAAGAATCATCACGAAAGTAGCAGATCAGGCCCCCTCCTATCACTCCCTGTCATTTATAGTAGATTCTATGTGGAGGTAGGCTTGCTAAGTTCAGGAGTATAAAGATGGTGCTACTCAGGAAACCTGATGCTGGCTACAAAATGATTAGGGTCAACACTGCTTCAAATATCTTGGTTCAGAAAGCCTAAAACATCCTAAAATCTGTAAGAGAATCTAACCATACACTGCAACACGAAAGGCTAATTAGCCCAGTAAGTCAGTAAATTAACCTGAGAAGAAAAAACAGGGTGAATTCCAATTAATCTCTGATCTACTTGCTGACCTTCTCCTTATGGCAACTATAAATTTAAACTATTACTCCACAATCCTATTAAAGTAGAAAAAGAAGAATGCAATTTTATCAGATGGAGTTTGACAGTCAGATGCCTCAGGTCTCATGGCACAAGCACTGAAGTTCTACTTTGTATTGTAGTCATTTTAGACTGAACATGCAAGTACAGTAGCTCCATATTTCAGTGGAATCTCATGAAGTACAATTGGGAAAGGAAGATTGAGAGGCAGCCATAAATTTCTCACATTAATAGATTTCAGCTCCAGGGTTAGGATTTCTCTCTTTTAAAGACCAATGGCCAAGGACCATATCTAATAATACCAGTGGTAAGCTGGAGCCGGTTCGCAGGAATTGGTTGTTAAATTTAGAAGCCCTTTTAGAACCGGTTGTCCTGCGCGGGACAACCAGTTCTAAAAGGGCTTCTAAATTTAACAACCAGTAAGTTGAAGTGACCCAGGAGCGTAGCTGGGGCGGGGGGAGCAGCTGCTCCCCCAGAGCACATTATCCAAAAGTGGCGCCTTAGGCACCGACCCCGTAGGTGCTCCAGCTCCCCACCCTGCCCCCAGCTCACCTCCACTCCGCCTCTGCCTCCTCCCCTGAATGTTCTGCCCCGCTTCTCCCCCTCCCCCCCCCCCGCTTCCCGCGAATCAGCTGTTCACATGGAAAGCCTGGGACGGCGGCGTCGCGCTCAGGCCCAGGGAGGTGGAGACGGAGTGGAGGTGAGCTGGGGTGGACGGGCCCCCACGCAGCAGCAGGTAACTGGGGGGGAGGCAGGGGAACCGCTCCCCACCCCAGCTCACCTCCACTCCACTTCCCTGGGCCTGAGCTCGAAGCCGCCGCACCGCTTCTCCTCCCTCCCAGGCTTCCCGTGCGAATAGCTGATTCGCGACAATTTGCTTTAAAATCAGATTATTATCCACCCTGCAGAGTGGTCAAAGACACTACTTGGGCCAGACCTACATTAGAAACTTTTGCCAATATAATGTCAGCTAAAGGTTTGGTTTTTTTCTGTATTTCTATTCTGGCAAAAACTCTAGTGTAGAGTTTGTTATATTGGCATATAAATGGTTTTGCTGGTATGGCATATTTTGTTTAGAGATCAAATGGTCATCTTTGTTGATATATACTACATCTACAGTAGGAGATTTTATCAGTAATAGGTAAACCAGCAAACATTTCCTAAGGTAGTCCCGGGCCTTAGTGAAATTGTGTGTACCAGCATCAGAACAGCATTTAAGTTGTAACAATTAAGAATATTTTGATAAGGCGAGATTGTGCATTTTCTGAAGAGAGGACTAACCAAAGAAGGAAGAGCTTTATGACTATGGCTTAACAGGGGATCAAAAGCTTTGTTTAATCTGCATGAGAATTTTATACCAATAATTTCACTAGCTGCACTAAGTAGTATATGCTACAGGGTTTTGTTTGTTTGTTTTAAATGAGTATAGGAACAAACCTAGTGGTAATAAGGAGCTAAAAATAGTCAGCTGATCCAAGGACACAGAATCCTGTAAGATTTATCAAGTCAATTAAATAGAGATTAGGTGTAGTAGGATACATTAACTTTATTTACTTATATTAAAAATTCTACACAAAGCGCTATTGTCTCAGTAGTTAGCATTTTACAACAACAAGGACAACTTGCATATTTTCCAGCCACCTGCAGAGTGCCACTAAGTGCAGACAAAAACTGAATGTAAAATAAAAAGATATTCGCATCTCTTTTACATCTACTTTCTTGAACAAAAATCAATCCGATCCAGAGGGGGTTTGCCTGGTACTACAGATGCCTTGTCAAGGCGGTAATCTCAAGACAAGATGGAAATTGTGCTGAGAGTCATGTCAAAGAACAGGCCAGGATTGTCAAAGGCCATCTGTTGGAAATATACAGTATATCTGACCTCTGAGTCATTAAGTCACCGACTTAAACTAAAATCAATATAAGCAAGGGTTAAACCAGTTTTAAGTGTATTTACAATATGTTTGCACTGATTTAACTAGATGCATTTTTTTTAAATGATTTGGTTAAATTGGTGCTCTTTTCTAGTACAGTAGAACCTCGGAGTTATGAGCTGACCAGTCAACCACACAGCTAATTTGGAACCGGAAGTACACAGTCAGGCATCAGAGACCAAAAAAAAAAAAAGCAAATACTGTACAGCATAGTACTGTGTTAAATATAAACTACTAAAAATAAAGGGAAGGTTTAAAAAAAGAATTGACCATGTAAGGAAACTGTTTGTGTTTGTTTCATTTAAATTAAGATGGCTAAAAGCAACCTTTTTCAAAACAGTATTAAGTCAATGTTCAGTTGTAAACTTTTGAAAGAAAACCATAACTTTTTGTTCAGAGTTATGAACAATCTCCATTCCTAAGGTGTTCAGAACTTTGAAGTTCTATCTACTGTATAAACAAACCCACAGTCATCTAAAAACCATTTAGGAAAAAAATACTTGTGAAGGAATGTAAACATTTCTGGAAAGTCATAGGATAGATTTTCATTTTAATGGACACGAGCTCTTGTTTCATTAAAAGATGTTCAATACAAAAGATAGATAGTATCTGCAACACAAAAAATAGACGAGGACAGGTTTTTTTTAAAATGTCATTCTGATTAATCTAGATCAAGACGTTCAAAAAACAGGTGCCTACACTTTAGTTTAGCTTCCTAAATCCACATTTAAGTCCTGAATAAGTGGCTGGCTTTCAAAAGCAAGGGGCACCTGATGGCTCATTTGCTTCACTGGAAGCTGTTAATTGCTTAGTCCTTTTGAAAGCCAGATGATTTGTTTTAAAGTGCTTAAATTTAGGAATTTAGGGCTTGGCTACACTGGACAGTTGCAGCGTTGGTGGTGGATTTACAGCGCTGCAACTTACTCACCGTCCACACTTGCAAGGCACATACAGCGCTGCATCTCCCTGGCTGCAGCGCTGGCTGTACTCCTGCTCTGCCTCGGGTATAACTATTGCAGCGCTGGTGATGCAGCGCTGCTCCGCCAGTGTGGCCACCAAAAGCGCTGTAATTGGCCTCCAGAGGGCTTGGCTACACTTGAGAGTTGCAGCGCTGGTGGAGGCTTTCCAGCGCTGCAACTTAGTAACTGTCCACACCTGCAAGGCACATCCAGCGCTGCAACTCCCTGGCTGCAGCGCTGGCTGAACACCTGGTCTGCTTGGGGTGTAGCAAGTGCAGCGCTGGTGATGCAGCGCTGCTTGTCAGGTGTGGCCACACACCAGCGCTGTTATTGGCCTCCAGGGTATTAGGAGATATCCCAGAATGCTTTTAACTAAATTACTCTCTTTGTTTTGTTATGCAGCCTCTCTTTGTTTTGTTGTGAACACGGGGCTCCGTGGCTCCAGGAGCTGCTTATCTAAAAAACAAACACAGCTCCTGTTTGCTGTGATCAATCTGTAACTCAGTGAACAATCAAATGAGATAAACCCTGTGAATGAGGCAGGCAGGGGAATGAGTGAGTGTTTGCTTGATGAGAGAAACAGCGGGGGCAGGGCAGAGAAAGGGAGTCCCTTGGAGCAGCTGCTTATCTGGTCTGCAGGCTGTTTGCAGTTAAGCGTAAGGGGTCGGGAAAATTTTCTGATTTTGCAAGGCGGGGAGCTAATACACAGTGTTGGCTCCAAAAATCCACTCTCTCTCTCTCTCCCCCGTTCCCTGTCACACTATACCCCACCCCACTCTTTTGAAAAGCACGTTGCTGCCACTTGAACGCTGGGATAGCTGCCCATAATGCATCACTCCCAACAGTGCTGCAAATGCTGCAAATGTGGCCACACTGCAGCGCTGGTAGCTGTGAGTGTGGCCACACACCAGCGCTTTCCCTACACAGCTGTACGACCAGCGCTGTAACTCCCAGCGCTGCAACTCTCAAGTGTAGCCAAGCCCAGAGGTATTCGGAGGTAACCCAGAATGCCTGTTCAGCCACTCTGCTCATCAGTTCGCACTCTACTGCCCTGGCCTCAGGTGACCCTCCCTTTAAATGCCCCGGGAATTTAAAAAATCCCCTTCCTGTTTGCTCAGCCAGGTGTGGAGTGCAATCAGTGAATCTTTCCAGGTGACCATGCCTCCACGCGCCAAACGAGCCCCAGCATGGAGCAATGGCGAGTTGCTGGACCTCATCAGTGTTTGGGGGCAGGAAGCTGTGCAGTCACAGCTGCGCTCCAGCCGTAGGAATTACGATACCTATGGGCAGATATCAAGGGCCATGCTGGAAAGAGGCCATGACCGGGACGCGGTGCAGTGCAGGGTTAGAGTAAAGGAGCTGTGGAGTGCCTATTGCAAAGCCCGCGAGGGAAACCGCCGCTCCAGCGCTGCCCCCACGACCTGCCGTTTTTACAAGGAGCTGGACGCAATACTTGGGGGTGACCCCACTGCCAATCCGACGAGCACGATGGACACTTCAGAGCGGGGGGCGGAGGGGGGGGAGGAAACCGAGAGTGAGGGTACTGGGGTGGGGGAGACACCCCAGAGTCCCAGGAGGCATGCAGCCAGGAGCTCTTCTCAAGCCAGGAGGAAGGTAGCCAGTCGCAGCAGCCGGTACTTGGTGAAGGACAAGCAGAGGAGGGGGTTACCAGTAAGCGGCTTTTATTTTCAGGATGGAAATGTTTCGGGAGAGGAGGGGGGGTTAGGGCTGCATGCATGCATGCCTAGATGTGGCATAGCCCATTGATGTGGTCTATCACGTCACGGTAATCGGCCTCGGTAATCTCTTCAAAAGTTTCAGCCAGAGCGTGGGCAATGCGCTTGCGCAAGTTTATAGGGAGAGCCACTGTGGTCCTTGTCCCAGTCAGGCTAACGCGTTCGCGCCACTGTGCCGCGAGGGGTGGGGGGACCATTGCTGCACACAGGCAAGCTGCACAGGGGCCAGGGCGGAATCCGCATTGCTGTAGAAGACCCTCCCGCTCTTCCCAGGTGACCCGCAGCAGCGAGATATCTTCCAGGATTAACTCCTGTGGAAAATGTTGGGAGAGTGTTCAGTGCAGATGCCCCCTGTAGCTGTTTGCTGTCCCCAACGCACAGAAACCCCTGCACAGCCCTGAAGCAATCAGTCCCCCTTACTCACCATTTCGTGGCTCCTGTGGGTTATGTGCGCTCTGTTTGGTATGGGAAAAGTATGCTAAAGTGAAAACTGTAAACTCCTTTACTGTATGGGAATAACTGTCTGGGTGAGATTATAAACAATGCTGCCTCTGTTAACTGTTGCCATTTTTGCCTTTCGAAAAGTGTCCTTGACTACTGATGCCCGTATCATCGACTGCTCAGAGGCTACAAAACCTCAGGAAGAAGCCGCGAAAAAGCAAAGAAGACATGCTGAAAGCAGTTATGGATCAGTCTGCCAGAGAGAGTAAAAAAAACTGCAGGACTGGAGGGAAAGGGAAAGCAGGATCCGCCAGAGAAATGCAGCAGGTAAGAAGAAAAGCACAAAGCAGCTGATAAGCATCCTGGCGCGCCAAGCGGACTCTATCCAGTCACTCGTAGCCATGCAGACAGAGCACTACCGTGCCGCCCCACCCCGTCCCAAAGCTCTTTCCCTTCTGCCCCAATGTCAGCTCAAAACCCCCTTCCCCAGCATTCAGGTTCTTACCACCACCAGCTGCCCCCAACACCTGTACGTTCACCAACCAGCCCTGAGAACTACGACCCTTACCCTACCCTCTGCACTCAACCCCCATCACCATGCAGTATTTTTATCCTGAAGTGCAGCACTCATTGCACAGCACTCCAGACAGGACATATTCAAACCTGTGACTGTACAGTTCACCACCCCACCCCCCTGCCTTTTTAGGTTCCCAAAACGTTGTGTGTCTGTCAAGAAAGTTATTTTCTTTTCAATAAATGAATTCTTGGCTTTGAAAACAGTCTTTATTATTGCAGAAATGGAAAGATACCGTAGCCCAGGAAAGAAACAGGCACTGCAAATCAGCTTAGGAAAAACAGATTCCTACTAACATTGTAACCACTGCACTTCACTCCCGTGCAAGGCAACAAACATTACTGTTGGCTTTCAGCCTCAAATTCCTCCCTCAAGGCATCCCTAATCCTTGTAGCCCTGTGCTGGGCCTCTCTATTAGCCCTGCTCTCTGGCTGTGCAAATTCAGCCTCCAGGCGTTGAACCTCGGAGGTCCATGCCTGACTGAATGTTTCACCCTTCCCTTCACAAATATTATGGAGGGTACAGCACACGGATATAACCGCAGGGACGCTGCTTTCCCCCAAGTCTAGCTTCCCATACAGAGATCACCAGCACCCTTTTAAACGGCCAAAAGCACACTCCACAGTCATTCGGCACCGGCTCAGCCTGTAGTTGAACCGGTCCTTGCTCCTGTCAAGCTTCCCTGTATACGGTTTCATGAGCCAAGGCATTAACGGGTAAGCGGGGTCTCCAAGGATCACAATGGGCATTTCGACGTCCCCTACTGTGATCTTCCGGTCTGGGAAAAAAGTCTCGGCCTGCATCTTCCTGAACAGGCCACTGTTCCGAAAGATGCGTGCATCATGCACCTTTCCAAGCCAGCCTGTGTTAATGTCAATGAAATGCCCACGGTGATCCACAAGCGCCTGGAGAACCATAGAGAAATACCCCTTCCGATTAACGTACTCGGATGCTAGGTGGGGGGCGGGTGCCAGAATAGGAATATGCGTCCCATCTATCGCCCCTCCACAGTTAGGGAAACCCATTTGTGCAAAGTCATCCACAATGTCCTGCACGTTCCCCAGAGTCACGGTTCTTCTTAGCAGGATGCGATTAATGGCCCTGCAAACTTGCATCAACACGATTCCAACAGTCGACTTTCCCACTCCAAACTGGTTCCCGACCGATCAGTAGCTGTCTGGAGTTGCCAGCTTCCAGACTGCAATAGCCACCCGCTTCTCCACTGGCAGGGCAGCTCTCATTCTCGTGTCCTTGCGCAGCAGGGTGGGGGCGAGCTCAGCACACAGTCCCATGAAAGTGGCTTTTCTCATCCGAAAGTTCTGCAGCCACTGCTCGTCATCCCAGACTTCCATGACGATGTGATCCCACCACTCAGTGCTTGTTTCCCGAGCCCAAAATCGGCGTTCCACAGTGCTGAGCATTTCCGTGAATGCCACAAGCAATTTAGTGTCATACGTGTCAGGCGACTCAATATCATCACTGTCGGACTCCTCACTGTCACTTTGGAGCTGAAGGAATAGCTCAACTGCCAAACGTGATGTTCTGGCGAGACTCATCAGCATATTCCTCAGCAGCTTGGGCTCCATTTCCCACAGAAATCGCGCTGCACAGAAACCGTTGGGAGAGTCACAATGGCGCCAAACGTGGACGGAAAAACAGTGACTGCTGGGATGTGAAGCGATGCATCATGGGGCGTTGGGACAGGAAGCGGAATGACCCGCACCCTTCCGTCCCCTTCCCACAACCCACGGCGCCAAAATGGGATGAGGTGCTCTGTGGGATAGCTGCCCATAATGCACCACTCCCAACAGCGCTGCAAATGCTGCAAATGTGGCCACACTGCAGCGCTGGTAGCTGTCAGTGTGGCCACACTCCAGCGCTTTCCCTATACAGCTGTACGAAGACAGCTGTAACTCCCAGCGCTGCACATCTGCAAGTATAGCCAAGCCCTTAGGAGCTTAACTTTAGGCACCTATTTTTGTAACTCTTTGCCTTTAGCTATCTTCTTTGTATTGTACATCTAAATTACCAAACACCATTGGAATAGGAAATTTCTGGTGCAAGTTAAAAAAGATATACTTTTCTCATTTCACTTTTTGTGAAAAAAAATCTAGATACATGTGTATATTTCATCCTGAGAAAGCATTTTAAGTTAGTCTTACACATCAAGGAAAATATTTTGAAGGTATAGTTAGCTGAGTAAACTGAATCTACTAGATTTGCCTACCTTTACTACTCCTGCATATCATCTCAACTGAAAATTACAGCTGACAGAATGCCTTACTGCAACCCAAAACTTGTATATCATCATTTACAAATTTTCACTCTATAGCAGTGATTCTCAAACTGTGGGTCGCAAACCCGTTTTAAATGTGGTTGTCAGAGCTGGCATTAGAGTTGCTGGGGGCTGGGGCCAAAGCCGAAACCCAAAGGCTTCAGCCCTGGGTGGTGAGGCTCAGGTTACAGGCCCCCCTGCCTGTGGCAGAAGCCCTTGGGCTTCAGTTTTGGCCCCACCAGGCTTTGGAATTGCCCCCCGCCGTCCAGGGCAGCAGGGCTCAAGTGGCCTCAGGCTTCAGACCCCACCTCCTGGGATCCTGTAGTAATTTTTGTTGTCAGAAGTGGGTCAAAGTGCAATAAAGTTTGAGAAGCCCTGCTCTATCATTATACTGAACACCAGTACAAAAGCTACAGATAGTACTTCAAATCCTGCCCTCTTGATGCAGTATGTTAGGATTAAAAAGTTTGAGCTTCAATGCTCTCCACAGGAAAACTATACTCTGCATGAGTCATAATCCCCCACTATTATCCAGCCTATTTTGCTCTGCCACCTCGCAATCTTTTGCATACACTATATCAGTAATGACAAGTTTCAGAGTAGCAGCCATGTTAGTCTGTATCCGCAAAAAGAACAGGAGTACTTGTGGCACCTTAGAGACTAACAGATTTAGTTCAGCATAAGCTTTCATGGGCTACAGCTCACTTCTTCGGATGCATAGAATGGAACACACAGACAGGAGATTATACATACAGAGAACATGAAAAGGTGGAAGTATGCATACCAACAGGAAGAGTCTAATCAATTCAGATGAGCTATCATCAGCAGGAGAAAAAAAACTTTTGAAGTGATAATTGAGATGACCCATAGAAGGTGTGAGGAGAACTTAACATAGGGAAATAGATTCAATTAGTGTAATGACTCAACCATTCCCAGTCTCTGTTTAAACCTAAGTTAATTGTATCTAATTTGCATATAAATTCGAGTTCAGCAGTCTCTCTTTGGAGTCTGTTTTTGAAGTTTTTTTGTTGCAAAATTGCCACCTTCAAGTCTGTCACTGAGTGGTTAGAGAGGCTGAAGTGTTCTCCTACTGGTTTTTGAATGTTATGATTCCTGATGTCAGATTTGTGTCCATTTATTCTTTTGCGTAGAGACTGTCCGGTTTGGCCAATGTACATGGCAGAGGGGCATTGCTGGCACATGATGGCATATATCACATTGGCAGATGTGCAAGTGAACGAACCCCTGATGGCGTGGCTGATGTGATTAGGTCCTATGATCGTGTCACTTGAATAGATATGTGGACAGAGCTAGCATCGGGCTTTGTTGCAAGGATAGGTTCCTGGGTTAGTGTTTATGTTGTATGGTGTGCGGTTGCTGGTGAGTATTTGCTTCAGGTTGGGAGGCTGTCTGTAAGCGAGGACTGGCCTGTCTTCCAAGATCTGTGAGAGTGAGGGAATGTCTTGTATGCACTGTATGTTTCAAATCCTGAATTCTTCATCCAATACTATCTTTTATCTAGCTAAATATTAAGTAAAATAAATTTTAGGAATTACAATAAAGTAGAAGCTCAGCAAAAACATTTACTTGCTAAATATATCAAAAGGTCAAAGGAGAAAATGGTGCCTGTGCTAGTTATGCATTAAAATACTAATTTAGCAGTATTCATAATTAAAGATAAATGTATGGATAATTACCCAATTTTAATAAATAGATGAGCACCTTAGTGGAAGGCATCAAGTTACATCTTTGTTCTTGCCTTTTACAGGTTTCTATGGCAACCCTAACAAATATGAGCAAACATTCACAGCCCTCTAAACACAGTCCTAAGCAAGAGAACTTGACAGACTCCAGTGCCTCTCCTTGTGACATAAATCTTCCAAAATTTTGGCAGAAGCAAGTAATGCTGCAGTCAGAATTTATCTGCCATGTCTACCCGAATGAATGATTTGTAGCACCCTGAAAACCTTTCCAAATTATGGGACAGAAACTGCTTTAATTCAAACAATTTCTCACAACTAATATTAATATTCTTATCCAATTATTTGCATTTTTTGTCTAATATCTAGCAAGCACAAGAAAGTGAACTTGCCTTACGATACTCTATGTGAGTCACTAATATGATTTACCAATTTGCTAAAAAGTCATTCTTTTGATGCACTTAACTAAGATTTTGAGGAACATGCAATTCTTGATTAACATCAGAAAAACTTCTCACTAAGTCTCATTTTAAGTTGCAAGGTCAAACACTGAATAGTTAGGAAATGCCAGAACAGAGGTTGCCTGTGCAATCTTAATTCAGTGCCCTTTTGCATATGCAGTATGACAGTCCTTAATTACACAATCACATACATTACCCCCATCCCCCCAATGCCTGCCTCATCTGACTCTCACCCTTCCAGATTCCCAATTCCAGTCCCCCCTACCAAGTCCCTTTGCCCAGTCATTCCCAGTTCATGCATGCCTCAGTCTCCTTGCCCAGCCAGTCCCAAGTCTGATCTGACCTGTCTCTCCTCCAACCCTGGCCTCCAGTTGCCACCCCGTCACTGGCTTCCAGTCCTAGTCAAACGCACAGTCTCAGCTTCACCCCCACTCCCAGTCACAATATTTTTGCCAAGCCAGTCCCAGGTCTCCCCTTACACCCTGGCTCCTCATCAGATCTGTCTTGTACCACCACCACCATTTACCATCTAGCTCTCTCACCAGGCTCCAGTCCCAGTTTCCTCCTCCCACTACACCCTCAGGTCTGTTTTTTGTCCCCTCTGAATTAGAATCAGTCAGTTTCGTCTTCTACACCACCTGTGCACAAGCAGGGAGTTAGTGAAAGCACATGTGGAACTCTTTGCCAGAGGATGTTATAAAGGCCAAGACTATAACAGGGTTCAGAAAAGAACTAGATAAATTCATGGAGGATATGTCCATCAGTGGTGTCCTTAGCCTCTGTTTGCCAGAACCGGGTAATGGCTGAAATGAGATGGATCACTTGATGATTACCTGTTCTGTTCATTCCCTCTGAAGCACCTGGCATTGGCCACTGTCGGAAGACAGGATACTGGGCAAGATGGGCCCATTGGTCTGACCCAGTATGGCCATTCTTATGTTCTTAGGAGAGACAGGCTCCCTGCTTTTAATCCTGGTACCTGGCCCAAGCCCAACCTGCAGCAATCCAAAACTGCAATGTCATGGAAAATCCTGCTTAGTCACATGGGAACATGCCTGGTGTGGATGGAATCTTGAGATACTTCAGCTGCTAAAACTGAAGACATCTCTACTGACCATATGTAAATTACAATTTTTCAAAGGTTTATAATTTGGGTGGATTTTCACAGGTATGACAAATGATATGTCCCTGATACATAAGCCACACCTCTCAAATTTCACATCCCTGTTCCAAAATATGCAGGCACCAGAGCTTCTAAAAGAAAAGGTTGGAATTTTTTAACACTAACAAAACAACTATTTTGGCTGAAATCTTACCCAACCCTCCCCTCCTCCTCAAAAAAAAAAAGAAGAGCCTGAGGCAAACCACCAGCTTGGAAAATTTCAGCCCAAATGGTTAGTTTGGCAAAGTTATAAGCACCCGACGGCAGGCTATAATAGAAAGTGTCAGGAAACTTTAATAGATGATGCTAGCAGCTTTGCCTATAATAAGACCAGGGATTAACATTGGAGTACAGGTACCCAAATGCACTGCAACAAATTCAGCTGAGTAATGGAAACCTGTTTTAATTTTTATGTCTTCAATCTGATAATCAAAATCTGTATATTGAAGCTATTTTCCCTTGCAGAGGAGTGGCTGGATGGTGGAATGCATTTGAGAACATAGGGCTATTGTAATAGGGTCCCCTGGGTGCATCCTGGGCTGTGGGACTGCTGAGCCCTCCAAACCCACCAGCCTGGGCTGCCTCTCACCCTGTGGTGCTGATGTCAAGCTACAAGCCTCTAAGAGGCACTGCACTTACACAGATACCCACAGGAAGGGACACGCCCAACTCAGTTACATGAATGATTTCCCAGCCACTCATGAACCATCAAGAGAGAGACTCCAGCTAACTCCTCTCAGTTCCCCAGCCTTGAACTCCAGAAATATACCGGCTTGCAATGCTCGAGATTATTAAATGCATTAATAAGTTTGCCACTTCTTTATAGGAAAGTGGACATGCACCAGCCTTTGTAACCTGAGCTGAGATTCCCCAAGCACTTCAACCAAAACATACTGTTAAAGATAAAACATTAAAATAAGTTTATTAACTACAGAAAGATAGATTTTAAGTGATTATAAGTGGTAGGCATAAAGGTCAGAGGTAGTTACCTTAAGAAAACAAAAGATAAGCATGCATTCCAAATCCTGAACTTTTAGTCTAAGCAAGAGTTGAATCAAACAATGTCTCACCCTGACATATGTTACAAGCAGGTTACAGCTCTTCAATACACAGGCTGGGACTATCTTCCAGCCTGGGCCCAAACTTCGCAGTTCAAAATCTATTGCAGTTTTCATTGTTCTGTTTTTTGATATCTGTGCACTGCTTTAAAAAAAAAATAGCCTTCCCTCAGAGAATGGGTGAAACTGCTTTCCCCTAGGAGGCAGTCACTCTTTAGCCTAACTTTTGTGTGGTAAAAGTATCATTAACCTTAAGTTTTCCACAATGTCCTCCACCTGGGTGTACATGTTGCATATGCTGTCCACAGTGGTGGATACACATACATGGGCTTTCCATGTTGCAGCAGTTTCATGATAACTTTAGAATAACTTTGCAGTATCAACCAGAATTCATAAATTGCACACACATGGCCCAACCAGTTAAATTCATGAGATGGTAAGCACAGCAAACCCACCAGGTCTCAACTGTTTTGCAGGAAGGAGTTGTTTTAAAAAAAAAATAAAAAAAATACTGAAATAAATAATTCTTGCCCAGATCATCAGCTTCCTTCATGACTAAAAGGCCAAGCATTCCTCATTTAGCATGCTTCTTCTTATCCATTCTCCAAGCAATGAAAATAGAAAATGGAAAATAGAAAATGGAAATCCATCAACCTCATGAAGAAACTTGCACAAATACAGACGGATATCATCTTCCTTTCCAAATGTAAACGGATGGACATCATACCTAATGGACTAAAGGTAAAAAATCCACTGCTATCTACATACTACACAGACCACAGTGAGAGATTATGCCATACTCTATCAAAGAAACTGAGGAACCACCTGATCAGCATCCTATACAGCAAACAGGAAAACATCAAAAAAGAGCTCTCCAACCTGGAGACTCTCATCAATAACCAAACTTCCATACAAACGGACTTCACTACAATAAGACAGGAGATCTACATTACTCACTTCTCCTCTCTACAAAGGAAAAAGGACTGTAAGCTGTCTAAACTCCTACCTGCTACGTGGGGCCACAACCGTGGTACCCCTAACCCACCCAGCAATATCATCAATCTATCCAACCACACACACAGCCCAGAAGAAACGTCTGTCCTATCTCGGGGACTCTCTTTCTGCCCTGCCACCCCCACAAACATGATACAGTTCTGCGGCGATCTGGAAGCCTACTTTCGCCGTCTCCGACTCAAAGAATACTTTCAGGACAACACTGAACAGCGCACTGATACACAGTTACCCTCCCACCAACAGCACAAAAAGAAGACATCACTGATTTCCTGAGGAAACTACAATGCATTGGTGACCTTCCAGAAAACACCATCCTGGCCACCATGGATGTAGAGGCTCTCTACACAAACATCCCACACGCTGATGGAATACAAGCTGTCAGAAACAGTATCCCTGATGATGCCATAGCACAACTGGTTGCTGAGCTCTGTGCCTTTATCCTCACACACAACTATTTCAAATTTGATGACAATATATATCTCCAGATCAGTGGCACCGCTATGGGCACACGCATGGCCCCACAATATGCCAATATTTTTATGGCTGACCTGGAACAATGCTTCCTCAGCTCCCGTCCACTCACGCCCCTTCTCTACCTACGCTACATTGATGACATCTTCATCATCTGGACCCATGGGAAGGAGACTCTGGAAAAATTCCACCACGATTTCAACAGCTTCCACCCCACCATCAACCTCAGCCTGGACCAATCTACACGGGAGGTCCACTTCCTAGACACTACGGTGCAAATAATTGATGGTCACATTAACACCACCCTATACCGAAAACCTACCGACTGCTATGCCTACCTTCATGCCTCCAGCTTCCATCCCAGGCACACCACAAGATCCATTGTCTACAGCCAAGCACTGAGGTACAACCGCATCTGCTCTAACCCCACAGACAGAGACCAACACCTACAAAATCTCCACCAAGCATTCTCAAAATTACAGTACCCACACGAGGAAATAAGGAAACAGATCAACAGAGCCAGACGTGTACCCAGAAGCCTCCTACTGCAAGACAAACCCAAGAAAGAAACCAACAGGACTCCACTGGCCATCACATACAGTTCCCAGCTAAAACCCCTCCAGCGCATCATCAGGGATCTACAACCCATCCAGGACAATGATCCCACACTCTCACAGGCCTTGGGTGGCAGGCCAGTCCTCGCCCACAGACAACCTGCCAACCTGAAGCATATTCTCACCAGTAACTGCACACCGCACCATAGTAACTCTAACTCAGGAACCAATCCATGCAACAAACCTCGATGCCAACTCTGCCCACATATCTACACCAGCGACACCATCACAGGACCTAACCAGATCAGCCACACCATCACCGGTTCATTCACCTGCACGTCCACCAATGTTATATATGCCATCATATGCCAGCAATGCCCCTCTGCTATGTACATCGGCCAAACTGGACAGTCTCTAAGGAAAAGGATAAATGGACACAAATCAGATATTAGGAATGGCAATATACAAAAACCTGTAGGAGAGCACTTCAACCTCCCTGGCCACTCAATAGCAGATCTTAAGGTGGCCATCCTCCTGCAGCAAAAAAACTTCAGGACCAGACTTCAAAGAGAAACTGCTGAGCTCCAGTTCATCTGCAAATTTGACACCATCAGCTCAGGATTAAACAAAGACTGTGAATGGCTTGCCAATTACAGAACCAGTTTCTCCTCTCTTGGTTTTCACTCAACTGCTAGAACAGGGCCTCATCCTCCCTGATTGAACTAACCTCGTTATCTCTAGCTTGCTTCTTGCTTGCATATATAAACCTGCCCCTGGAAATTTCCACTACTTGCATCCGAAGAAGTGGGTATTCACCCACGAAAGCTCATGCTGCAAAACGTCTGTTAGTCTATAAGGTGCCACAGGATTCTTTGCTGCTTCAATGAAAATAGTAACTTTCAATAGTAAAAACTACCAAGACTTGTGTTTCATTTTCCAAATCACACGTTACCAACATTCTCATGCTACAATTTCAATTGTTTCTTCACCATCTAAATTTAACACCTCTCTCATCACTGATGATTTATTTCTTAATCTCCTCTCAGCATACCCTGTAAATAACCCACTAATGGCTTTGCTTTTTTTTTGACTGCTAATCGCTGTTCTGTATTAAAAACTGAACATCTTACAAAAAAGATACTTCTGACACAAAGGCTCTTTAACAAGTATCCAAAAAACAGAATTAAGTATGAAGATGCTACTTTCCTCATCATAAAAGAAGGCTAGCTGTAATATAAAAATGACAGGTTTTTTATAAGATTGATTTGTTTTGATGACCCACTAAATAATTTACTTGTATGCAAAAGAATAAAATCTTCCATGAAAAGTTACAGAAGTTAAAAATTTAAAGCATAAATGACTAACACTGAGTCTTTTTTAACAGAGCTGCAACAGCAATGCTGGAAAGTTGAAATATAACATTTCACTTGAATTTGAACAATGCAGGGCCTGAAACCCAAGAGAAAAATTACCTGCTGATTTAGCATGTAACTTTTTAAAAAGGCTTCCCTTGTTAAGCTAATTACAATACACACCCCAACAGGGAGCAGCAATTTGACTCAAGTTCCATCAGTCAAAATATTCAACCATCAACTCCCACACCCTATTCCCCATACTTAAAGAGCTGTGGAATGTCTGCCAAAGAATTACTTCCTACATTTGATCTTAACATTTAGTACTAAATTAAAGTTTCACTAATCTAAATGCGGTCTTCACTTACATTTTTACTTTACCCTGAGTATTTAATAATATCTCTCTTGAAGCTCACCAGAGTATCTACTACTTATTTTGTATTCTTCTCCTCTCCCCAGCCCAACTCACTTTCCACTCTCCTGTCTCCCACCATTTCATTAGCTCCCTCATCTCCCCCATCTAGTGTAATACTAGGGTGATTAACCATTGGTACAAAATACCAAGGGAAGTTGTGGATTCTCCATTTCTTGATATCTTCAGATCAAGACTGGATGCCTCCCTGAAATATATGCTTTAGTCAAACAGGTCCAACACAGAGGTAACGGTGTGAAATTCTATGGCCTATGTTATTCAAAATGTCCAAACTAGATGATCTCGTGATCCCGTCTGGCCTTAAAATGCATGTATTTATTAATCTACTTTGGTACGAGGGGACGACAGAAATAAACTTAACATAGTAAAGACTCTCATTTCAGCTAATCCTATGAATAGAGGTGCACAGGAGCACTACTATGGGAAGGAAGAGTATGAAAAAAAAAACCAGCAAAACTTACATTATTAGCCTGGCCAATCAAGCAACTATTTTTCATCAAGATGGCCAGCTTAAGTAGTATGTATAGTAACTAATAGTTATTTCAACACTCATACTTTGATACTGAACAAGGAACTGTAACACGTGCATTTAAATTTGGCACAAAAGATCTCCCAAGAGTCACTATCAATTATCGTGAAATAGGATATTATATTAAAGGAGCCAGAAGTCTTCCGCTGTCAGTAGCTGGGCTCACCAAGGGTCAGGATGAGAAGACATCTCATGAACTGTATATTCTTTTCTATACACAGCTAACCTAACTGCCCTGGTCTCACTTTGTTACACCCCTGTCCCGCCCCTCTTCTCATGCCACCTATGTTGTCAGCCTCAATACCCCATTCATCCATTTCTCTCAACTGTGTCTCTAGGCTTCCTTCCAAGATGCCCTATTCTTGGAGCACTCTTCCTGACCTGGTCTGCAAGCCCACTGACCTATCGTAGTGAAAGCATCCCCTCAAAGCCCACTTCCTGAAGCCTGAAATTAGTTTAGACATTTATTCCATTAACAGAAATATTCTGAACTCCCTCTCACTGAGTTATCACAATATATTATTGATGTCGCTTCGGAGTTTCTTTTGCAACCCATTCTCCGCTTCCTTATTAGCACCTTATTATCTCCTGTGTAGTAATAGCTTTAAAACTCCTCAGGGCAAATACTGGGTCCTCTGTTTTGGGAGAGGCCTAGCAAACTTTTCTGCACCAGGATAAATTAATAAATTAGAACAAGATACATTTCTCAGACAATCTTCATGAGACCCCTACTCTAGATTAGAGTAACTTGCTATCTACATAATTATAAAACTTGGCTTTTATCATTCTAGCAGCACATGCAGGGCTGAAATCGCATGCAAAAAAGTGAAAGGAAGTGTGATAAAAGGAAGTAATCATGCGGAATTATACTCTCTTCCTGGGAGCACTCCGTCCCACACATTATTCAATTAGAAGTCCAATTAAGATCCAAACTTAAAACCATAAAAGCAGGACATTCAGAATAGGCTGATTCTATACCTTGCAAAGTATTCGTTCACTAACCTGGACTAGTAAACTTTCATGACACTATTACAAGGCTGCACTCTATCCTTACCTAATTCCACATTAAGTACTGCAGGGTCTCAGAACAGGCTCATAGTGATTCATCCTAAACAGAGGTAATGTTCAAGATGAGTTCAAGTTCGCACAGAATTTCCAGAAAATATTACACTTGCATGGGCAAACTGGGTAACCCACACTTAAGCAAGTATTTTGCAAATGCAAATCAACACACCCCAAACTCTGGGGATATAATAGAAACCAGCTGAAAACCTGGCCACTAAGTTTGCAAGTATTTCAGCAAATTACTACATTTTAGTTTTCATTTTATCTCTATACAAATAAACCATGACTATCATTGAATCATAGAAACATAGAACTTAAGATCAGAAGGGACCATTATGATCATCTAGTCTGACCTCCCACAAGATGCAGGCCACAAAAGCTGACCCACCCACTCCTGAAATAATTCTCTCCCTTGACTCAGCTGTTGAAGTCCCCAAATCCTGATTTAAAGACTTCAAGTAGCAGATAATCCTCCAGCAAGTGACCCCTGCCCCATGCTGCGGAGGAAGGCGAAAAACTACATCCATATTAATCTATCAGGTTTAAGACAACTGTGAAGAGCCATTTTAGGATTAACAGCTTTCTCCCTATCACCCTTTGTTACAAAGAAATGTGCTGGTGATGTTAGCATTTGTGACTTAACATAGAGTACTGCACTGCATTACTGATTTGTAAAGAATCCAATCTGAGAATATTTCCTGAGAGTACAGTCTAATAAAAAGTCATAATACTGTGTCTATCGTAAAAGACTGGTTACTAAAACTAGATAATACTTCTTCTCAAAAGGTGTGAAATTAATACATTATTTTTTCTCCACCAATGAAAAATTTTGTTACAATAGGGGCTGAAATACGCATGCCCTTATTCTATGCTGCACTCAACTCTCCTACCATAAGCCTGATAGAACGCCAGCTTTGCAGTGGAAGCTTTCTGACTGGAGCAGTTACAATTCTTCTTTCACAGATAAGAAAATGCTGGTGAAAACAAAATTTCAATAAGTATCAATTTTACTCAGTACGTGAGAGATTATGGGAATGAGGAAAGCTGTTATATTCTCCCATCCACAGCTTCCTAAAAGAAACCAAGTACAGTCTTGTTTGTTCCTTTTAGGTCAAGGAGACCATCACAAACATTAACTTTTCAAATATTTATTTTAAACAGATGTACATCCTTCTTATAGCCTTTTGCTGGTCACATCAATCCACCTCAATAGCTCTTGTACTTTGTCTCCAAGTGTTCTTGTCAAGTATGTCTTCCAAGTTGACTCCAACCTTCTTCGTGTTCTCCATCAGAGTCTCAAGCTACTTTTTTTTTAAGTCTTCTGTGACTACTAGCTCTTGTACTCTCTGGTCAACATAGCCCATGTTTCATCATATCATGTGACCCAGCCATCTCAGTCTATACTCCCTCAGCTTTTCCATGATGGGGACTACTTGTCTCATGGCTCATACCGTTTCATTGCATAGTCTGTCAGCTCTCATCTTTGCTCAGGTGGATGCTGGGTTTCTCGTTTTGGCAGCATGGAAAAGAAGTTCTCATCCTCTGTGACATAACTCCTTGGGGGAGAATTGTATGTCCCCTGCTCTGTGTTTTACCTGCACTGCCATATATTTCATATTATAGCCATCTCGGATGATGACCCAGCACATGTTGTTCATTTTAAGAACACTTTTGACAAAACACAAAGAAGGTACCAATAGGAGATTTCTAAAGATAGCTACAGCACTTGACCCAAGATTTAAGAATCTGAAGTGCCTTCCAAAATCTGAGAGGGACGAGGTGTGGAGCGTGCTTTCAGAAGTCTAAAAAGAGCAAAAATCCAATACGGAAACTACAGAACTCGAACCATCAAAAAAGAAAATCAACCTTCTGCTGGTGGCATCTGACTCAGATGATGAAAATGAACATGCGTCGGTCTGCACTGCTTTGGATGGTTATCGAGCAGAACCCGTCATCAGCATGGACACA